>NC_140354.1:15735600-16402475 GCF_963514085.1 Chelon labrosus
GAATGAATATATAGACTAGTAGGATAAACTGTTACGGTTTGATTAACTTGGTCCAATAGATTCCATCAGATTTATAAAGCAGCAAAGTCTTGAGTCATAGGTTTGCATATTGACATTTCCAGCTCTCTATGTTGAGTTAAGCATTGTGGTTTTGTTTGCAGGGGTGACCGCAGACAGGAGCGGCGGGGCCGTCCCTACTGAATTGGACATAGTCCGTGTCCAGCCTAGCCCTCACCTGTCATCATTTATGTATCTCTTTATTCCTTTTCATTCAGAGTGCAGAAGAATGTCACTGTCCCTGTTTTTGTGTTTGCTCTTGAGTCTAACTGTGTTCTGCTCAGCGGGGCCTCACATAGGAAAATTAAAATTTAATTTAAAGGGAAATTTTCTTTCCTTTTTTTTTTTAACAATCTTATAGTTGGCTATAAGTCCTGTTGATTGTGAGATTTAATCCACAGTGACGTCAGCGGAAACAGCTCTGTCAGCATTAATATTAGTCCGTCTCCACCTGCTGTGACAAAGAAAGATAAACATATTACGTGTGTGTGTCTGAGGTGAAACATTTGCAAGTTTTCCATTTAAAGAATTGTGGAGGATTATGTAGTAGTCTGGAAGACAAAGCCTAACTGCCACAGAGCTACTTCATATGTCAGTAGGTGTCAGTCATTCTGATGAGTTCATTCTGTGTTTTCCACTGAGGACTTAAAAACCTGTCCAACGGCTCTTGCTGATTGTGCTTTTGTGCTCCTTTATAAATGGGTTGCTACCACTGTTGCCACATCTTCAGACTTCTGTGAAAGATGTCATAGATGTGAGAAACAATTTAATAGAACTGATTAATTAAGGTCAGGGCTGTGGAAATAAAATCCTGGTTGCTTCAAGTAGAATCCCACAATCAAGAAACAGACTTTAATGTGACACTACAGGATGTGAAGTTCTTTACGCTGCGGCGATCCAGTGAGCCTCATGCTACACTTTGAGGGGTGGATTTATCCAGTGATTAAAATATTATGAGGATAGCACCTCTTTGCAATCTTTGGGTTTAAAAAAATCAACATATGAAAGTTGGGGGGAAAAAAGTAATTCAAGCTAAAGGTAAAGAGGTCAAAAGGATAAAAGGCTTTTAGATGAGGATCAATGTCTTTTTATTTCCCGCATCATTAAAGTGACACACCCGTCTAGTGACTGAAATGATTCCAACCAACCGTGATCAAAGAAATAAAGTTTAGAAAATGAGGCCTCGTTTCTGCAGCTGTGTGTAAAGTATGTTTGTTCCTTCAAAACAGTATATTTATTTATTATGAGTTGTTTTTGTATTGTGCTGGTTTCCAAATGAAAGTATTCACAAAACAATCATTGTGTCTGTGGTTCTTACCGACTGTGCAACACATTGTTGGACTGCGAGAATGTTTCCTCATTGTTCAGCTGCCTTCAAAGTTACAAGCATTTGAACACCTGTTTGGGATTGTCTTGTTATTTGGAGGATGTTTGCTCAGAAGACTGAAGTGCTCATAATTCTCAGAAATACTAAGAATCTTGAGTTTTTCAAGCCTTTACATTTTAAAATGTGAAAAGAGTTTTTCAGGTTGTGGCTCTGTTTCCTTCTCGCCAGCATTTGGCTGCCAGTCCTGTTCAAATGTGGCACACTGCTCAGATTTACAGATTGACTCCCTGATTACAAGTATAGGATTTTAGTTTCCTCATACTTTCATAATAGCGTTTACAAGAAGGAACTCTACTCCCCTCTTTTTGATATGCTCTTTTATAGTTCCATATTTTTAGGCTGGGCCTTCACTACAAACAGCTTTACATGATACACAGTTTCTTATATTTATCTTACGCCCTCTTTCCTCTTACTGGCACGTTTTCCAGAAGTAGTAGAATGATAGTAAATTTTTAACATCATTGTATCTGTAAACCTGTGGGAGCAATTTTTATTAAGCACGCCTATGTCAGAGCACTGAGCACGCAAAGTTGCAATACAAGTAGAACCTCTTGTCTTTCATGTTATTCAGGTGAATGAAAGATGCCACATTAGATAAGAACATTTTATCTTTTACAAGATTTCTGACTAAATAATCAACTTCAGACAGCTAGTAATGAACTAAAATGACATTTTTCATGTCAGTTGTGTAACGCAGCAGACTCCTGACATGCTGAATAGGGTTTAATAGATGGTTGTTCATAAGGTTGTAGTCGGTTATTTTTAATTTATTTTTAGTTATGTTTTTCCCTTGTCAAATAAATGGTAGCCTTCGTCTTCGTCTTCTTCCGGTGGACTGTAGAAACCACTGCAGCTGCAGTAAACCACGAGGACACAAGAACATGGAAAAATGCAAATCCCACAGATAGTTACTACAGATAGGACTACACGCAAGAACAACAGGTCAGCTGATCAAATGTTTCAGAACGGACGACTGCTAAGTCAGTTAATGTTGGGGGTTGTGTCATCTAATGGCACGAATAAGTCAGAATAAACATAAACATAATTATGTAATCTGCGACATAGCCTATAGTTTTGCCTAATTTCCGCCTTTTACCAATTAACTATTCCATAATTTCTCCAAAGCTTAATTATTATTAATCAATTTGTCTACTTTTAGCAAACTGCTTAAAACAATGATCTATTTTAGAATATAATTTAGGTATGTTATTTGGTACTTTTATTTATCACTTGTGACATTAATGGTTGTAGGAGAGGGTGTCTGATTGATTTCCATTTGATCAACAAAACCACGTTGAACACGGTGTATTCGCTATTAATAGATCTTGCTGTTTCCCGTGAGAGTGTACAATGCAGATCTGCTGAGGGATACATTCATGACGTATTGGACTTTACAGATCAGATGTAGCCGACAACAAGTGAAGTCATGCTTGTTTTGGTGGAAGTCTGATGCAGTGTGACCTGTTTGTTCGTGAGCAGACAGTCGGCCCATTGTTAGTCTCTGAGTGTCTCTTACTGTGTGTCACTTCCGAGAACAGATCTGTGGTGAACTTTCAATTTCCTTCATGATCATAATATTGATGAATCAAACTGAGACTGTTCTCTTTAATAAAACTTTTGTGTGAAAGCCTGAATGACTTGATGTCCTGATCTTCTTAGGAATCTTTAAAAGCACTGAATTCAGTTCCTTTCAGGTAAAGGTAATTAAATATATCGAATATCATTAACAAAAAACAAAATATTTCTCATTTCCTGTCATAGATAATAGCATCAGGTACACTGTTTTATATGTTATTACAACACACTGATTCATCATAATAAATGTAGATGAATTTAATGTTTACGTTGACATAGTTGACTAAAGGTAACGTGATGGAAAAACTGAAGAAATTAAAAGTCAGCTATACATAAATCTAAAGCTAATCGAGATAGTGGTTAGTGGATATAAATGTCTAAAATAGTTTGCTAAAACTAGAATAACATCTAACTTACTGAAATAGTTAAAAGGCTAATATCTATTGAGAGATGAAGAATAGTTAGTTAAAGGTCATGAGTGTTTTCCCTACCCCCGGGGGATGTTTGGTGCCCACATGCCCATCACCGCTTGTTTCTGGAACTGGAAAAACACATCCAAAGGAACCGACATTTGTATATAGACAAGGACACTGACGCATCGAATGAACCCTTTGATGCACAACATGGGTCAAAAGTGACCCGGTTGAGATTTTATTTTCTATATCTTTGCAATAAATTAATTTCATCATTCAGTATTCAAGGTATTCCTCAGTTAACTTGTTTTTGATCATCATGCATCCTTATTTTATTTTATTTTTTCCTTTCCTATGTTTTGAATAAAAAACATTTTGGTATCGCTATCATTCTAAAGCACAACATGGGTCAGAAATTACCCAATTCCATTTTTTGCACATCTAATACATTTAAGTATTGTTTTTCAACTGTTGTAATATTGCCTTGGAAAACAACATATAAAACAGTGTCTGCGTGGATTCTCTCTGAGTACTCCAGCTTCCTCCTCCTTCCTTCCTCGTTAGGTTAATTGGTGATTCTGCTGTAAACGGTGAAGATAAGATAAGACGGAACCGCAATAACAGGCTGCCACTTCACGCAGCGCCGGAAATGAAAACGGTTCTCCATCCTGAGATAGACTGGCGAACTGTCCAGGGTGTACTGCCCAGTGACAGATGGGATAGGCTCTAGGTCTAGGTTTTAGCACAGTACATACATATTTTTTCCCAGGGTTTCATAATGTTTATTTTATTAAATTATTTTATCATTAATAAATACATTTATGTATTCAAATAATAATAATTAGAGCTATTTATTCATAGTAGAATGCAATGCAGTGTAACAGATTATGATGTTAGAATTGAGGATTCTATGTTTTAACAATATTCATTTCAATTTTATTTATATAGCGTCAATAACAATACAAATTGTCTCAAGACGCTTTACAAAACCCGGCCTAAAACCCCCAGAGCAAGCCTGAAGGCGACGGTGACAAGGAAAGACTCCCTTTTAACAGAAAGAAACCTTGAGCAGAACCCAGCTCATATGGAGGGACCCATCTGCCTAAGGCCAGCCGGGTAGAGACAGAAAAGAGAGAAGAGAACAGCAAGATAAACATACATCTGTCATAGATACATACATCTGACTAAAGCACACATGCGCAACATCACAATGGACAACTTCTTCACCAGTGTCCCTCTGGTTAACAAGCTCTGCGAGAAGAACCCGACCGTTGTTGGGACTCTTGGCTAGAACAAGCAGGACATACCATCTATCATGAAGCCATCCAAATCATGGGAGATTCATTCATTCACTCATTGTCTCTAACCGCTTGTCCACTGGAGGGTCACGGGGAGGCTTGAGTCTATCCTAGCTGTCATTGGGCGAGAGGCGGGGTACACCCGGATAGATCGGTAGTCTATCCCAGAGAGACAGACAACCTAACGAGCATGTCTTTGGAAGGTGAGAGGAAGCTGGAATACCTGGAGAGAACCCACACATGTAAACTCCACACAGAAAGGCCCCAGTCAGCCGATGGATTCGGACCCAGAACCTTCTTGCTGTGAGACATCAGCACTAACCACCACACCTCAGAATGATCAGAATTTGGATTCAATGACAACATGACCATGGTGAGCTATGTGCAGAAGAAAGGATGGCTATTGTCCTTCTGAGCACCATCCATGAAGACAGGGCAGTGGATGACAGCAACTGGAAGAAGAAACCAGAAGTGATGCAGTACTACAACAAAATAAAAGGGAGAGTAGACACAAAGGATGGTTAGCAACTATTTGTGTAGAGGGACACAATGTTGTCACCCTCAGTGCCTACACAAACGTCACCACATAAAACCCTGATTATATGGGAGGTGTGAATGATGGACATCAACTATTCAACAAGCGGCTGGGCAAAGAGCTTGGGATGCCACATATTAAGAGATGCATGGAAAGCACACCCAAAGTATTATTATTATATTATTATATTACTGAGACAATGGAAGAATGCAGGTTAAAAAAAAAAAAACTAAAAACACAGCCACTACCCAGCCGAAAACAAGATATTTCAAAGAATAAGGTAACCTGGGAGGTGTAACAGGCTTTCATAACTTTGCAAAAAAGACAAAGAAAACATAAACAATCACGTGATGTCTAATCAATAGCATTATAATCAATGGAGCTCTACGTGTTTTGGCTTCTGTCAGTGAGGCAGATAGAGGTGTGTTTGCGAGAAAGGGAGGGTAAGAAGCCTATTTATACTGGATCACATCTGGTCATATGGACTCACAATTATGGCTTTCTCCAAAGTGATTCGTGTGTTCGCTTTGCTGATTCTCCTGATACAAGGTAAGAGCTCTTGAAAATGCTGTACAGAAAGACAGACCTGTTAATTATTTTGAAGACTAAAAACATTAAATACTAATTAGATTTGGTAAACAGCTATATGGAATAATCTCTGTTTGTTGCACTGCAGCTGTGTGATTTTACAAAATTTAACTAAACATTTAGCAGCATATGTTCAGAGTTTTTTGCGATACTTTTAATAATTGTATGTATTTTATGTATTTGTAACTTGTAGGATGCTAATAATTATGAGATCTGAAAATGTCTGATACACACTACACTATAAACATCGGCCACATTAAAGCCATCAGCTGGTGAAGTGAACAACACTGGCGATCTTGTTACGATGTAATGGTCTTAAACATTACAATGGGGCCTAGCATTTACGTGGATGTTTTACTTGTTAACAAATTTGTTAATACAATGTGAGTAGACGACAAATTTTAGGAGGGATGGTCTGAGATGGAGATACATCCTGTAATATTCCTCACTAACTAATGGCCACATCCATGTAAATAACACGAGTTGATGTGTAAAATGAAGGAGATCGATTGTGGCAATAAAAAACAACACAATGTCTAAGACAGGATGAGATGTCAGATCTGATATTAAAAAAAAATTAGAGAACTTTCTGTACTCCTAATACTTTCCGAATTTCAGTAAGTGTAGTTTTCATCCTGCTCTTATTGGAGAACGTGAACAAACAAAAGTAGTTATAAATACACGTTTGTTGTACCAACCCTTTATTGTTTTGTTTTTTTTTCAGAGTCAGAGTCACAACTATCTGGTAAGTTAGATTTCCATGCATAATTATTAATTTCCTTTCTGCTGAGACTTTTTTAACACATAATTATGTTTGGGGTTATGTTTCTTTCTGTAGAGCAGAAATGTGCAGTTTGATTCTGTTATATTATCATATTTTCTGACAACTCCAGAGACAGTCAAGCAGTTCTTGACAAACCACTGACTGAGATTAGTTTAACTTCTCCTCACTGTGTCTTCAGCCAGTAGAGACTGTTACTCAATGTGTGTTTTAATGGTACTTTTCAGTCTGCGGTCAGGCACCGCTCAACACCAAGATAGTTGGTGGACAGGTGGCCCCTGAAGGCAGCTGGCCATGGCAGGCCGATCTGCACAGTGGGGGGAGTCACTTCTGTGGAGGATCCCTCATTAACAATCAATGGGTGCTCAGCGCTGCTCACTGCTTCCCAAGGTGAGTAGATACCATCATGCCACGTAGCCAGACCAATAACCAGGATTAAAGAAATACAGGTACATGTCGCCACAGGGCACAAATCACTGAACTGACGAAACAAATTTTGGTTTCTTTTATGGCCTTTAGTACATCCACAACCAACCTACGGGTGTATCTGGGTCGTCAGAGTCAAGAGGGATCCAACCCCAACGAGGTGGTTCGGTCCGTAACACGGATTATCAGGCATCCCAGCTACAACAGCTTAACAAGTGACAACGACATCGCCCTACTGGAGCTCTCCTCACCGGTGACTTTCACCAACTACATTATGCCTGTCTGCCTGGCAGCCACAGACAGCACTTTCTATGCTGGAGTTAACACCTGGGTCACTGGCTGGGGCACTATTGGAAGTGGAGGTGGGTCATAAAGAAACCAGATTATCTTTATGTTGAAAGAAGACCTGACTACAGCACTACTTTCTCAGATATGTCAGATCTGTTAAGAGCAACAAAATTCTTATGTAAGTTAAAGATGGTGAGGGCCCTTTTATGTGTTGACACTGTAGAGATTCAAAAGAGCATAAGCCGCCTCAGAAGATCAGTGATGTCTTGTTGATACTTGAATTCAGTGTTTGTCTGACCTGCCAGATTGAAGGTGGTGGCATTACTGGTGGACCAGTTGTTACTGCTTTTATCTTTAATGGGCTGTGTGTTTATCATGTTTGTGTGATCTTAGTTCCCCTTCCTTCCCCACAAAACCTGATGGAGGTGAACGTGCCAATTGTGGGAAACAGACAGTGTAACTGCGACTATGGAGTGGGCTCAATCACTGCCAACATGGTGTGTGCTGGGTTACGTGAAGGAGGGAAGGACTCCTGCCAGGTGATCATTTTTACCTGTGTTTGTGTCATAGTTTCACTTCCTGTAAAGATTCCTTCTTCCTCAGCAACTCTACAACTAAATGTTTCTGGTCTTAAAGGGAGATTCAGGAGGTCCACTTGTGATCAAGCAGAACGATCGCTGGATTCAGGCAGGAATCGTGAGTTTTGGAATTGGTTGTGCACGGCCTAACTTCCCAGGAGTCTACGCCAGAGTGTCCCAGTATGAGGCATGGATTAACGGCCAAATCAGAGGCAACCAGCCGGGCTTCATCACCTTCACATCCACTGGGACAGATAGTGACCTCAGCGTCAGCTGTACAGGCCTGCCAGCGCTTACAACCACCACAATCCCTCCAACCACCACCACTACAACCACCACAGTCCCTCCAACCACCACCACCACTACTACAACCACCACAATCCCTCCAACCACCACCAGTACAACCACCACAACCAGTGCTGTCACAACCAGCGGGGGCACACCCACTCGCTCCCCTTTCTTATTGTTCTTCCATGTCCTCTTTCTCTTGTCTTGTCTCCAACTTTTCTCATAGCAACATTTTTACCCGATTTACATAATGTGATGAAAAAATGTGTCAAATCTTTGACGGCTATGTATAGATAGGTAATAGTGGGCTACTGGATAAATGGTCAAAATAGCTAAATGTAGGCTAATAAAAAACTGGTTGATATAAAATATGAAGATTATATATTTACAGCAAGTTTCAAATTTCATCTGATTTACATAAGAATAAATGGAAATTAAGGAAGACAAGAATGTGCTAGTTTTTAAGTGTCTCAAGTATCCGAAAACACCTGCAAGGTGTACAAAAAGATGTCTGACAGAAAACGGCAGCAGTCACAGAGTGTTACATGTCTGAAGACAGTACAGGAATGTTGCCAGGTGAGAATGATAATCTGATTGTTTAAGCCATTGCTTTTTCTGTATCCAAGGGAGTCTGTGGTGGTGTTGGTGCTAGTCACCTCAACCACTGATTTAATGTTTTGGAGCTTTAATTAAAAAATAAATAAATAAAATACCCATTGCTGCTTGTTTCTGGAACTGGAAAAATGCATCCCAATGAACTGACATTTGTATATAAACAAGGACACTGAAACATTGAATGAACTGTTAGAACCCAACGTGCTTTGAATATATGCAGAGAAAGAAGCATTTTAGTCTAAAACTACCAACATCATGAACATTCTCCATTACAAGTGGCATCATCCAATAACCTTTTTGTACTGCCAGTAAATCTGGAAAATGTACAACTCGTCATTGGATAATTGCCCTCTATTTGACTCCCTGACAGTTATGACAAGGAGACCACATGAAACGTTTTGATGGGAATATTTTCTTTGGTTGAAGTAGGAGAACAGGCCCAATTAGACGCAACTGGGCTGAGAGTCCAAAGAGAAGATGGTTTAACTTGTAGTAATTAATTGTGATTTGCAAGGCTTGGTGAATCTCTGGCTGTATCAAAATACCATCAATGAACATTGCAAAAATAAATACTACACAAAGAAAGCATAAAAAATCAAGTCCAAGTATTGGCAACATGAGGTCTGAGCAGCACCATCATGATCAATGGCGCTCTTGCGTCCATTAGCTTTTGTCAGTGAGGCAGAGAGAGGTGTGTTTGAGAGAAAGGGAGGGGACAAAACATTACTTATGCCAGAACGAATCTTATCAGATGAACTTACAGTTATGGCTTTCTACAAGATGATTTGTGTGTTCACTGTGCTGATTCTTCTGATACAAGGTAAGAGCGCTTGAAAATGCTGTACAGAAAAACGAACCCGTCAATTATTTTGAAAGTTAAAAAAATATTAAAGACTAATTAGGTTTAGGAGGCAGCTATGTGGAATAATCACTGTATGTTGCACTGTCGCTGTGTGATTTTACAAAACTCTAATTTAACTAAACATTTAGTGGCATATGTTCAAGTAAAAGTAGCTGTGAGACTAAATGGTTTACTAATGATGAAATAATGTCTTTATAATGTAACTACACTTCAGCTTTTATAAGATACTTTTGATAATTGTACAATTGTTATAATCTTTCAACTTGCAATTTTATGTATTTGTAACTTGTAGGATGCTAATAATTATGAGGTCTGAAAATGTCTGATACACACTACACTATAAACATCAGCCACATTAAAGCCATCAGCTGGTGAAGTGAACAAGACTGACTATCTTGTTACGATGTAATGGTCTTAAACATTACAATGGCGCCTAGCATTTATGTGGATGTTACGGACCACCACCTTAATATGGTCACAGACCATGTACAAGCCCATGACAACTGCTAGGAGTGTTCCTTGTATCCTGGTGCCTCGTGTTCCCTAGCTAGGCATCACATATGCCAACAACCATCCATGTGAAGTAAAGGAATACATGATTCATCAGACCAGGACACCTTCTTCCATTGCTCCATGGTCCAGTTTTGATGCTCATGTGCCCAATAAAGGTGCTATTGGCCTTGGACAGGGGTGAATGTGAGCACCCTGACTGATCTGCAGCTACGTGCCACACCCAAAACAAACTGTGATACACTGTGTCCTGACTCCTTTCTATCAGAACCAGCATTAACATTTACAGTGGCTCGTCTGTTGGATTTGACCACATAATGAGCATTGGCCATCCATGACCCTGTTGCTGGTTCACCTCTATACCTTCCGTAGTGTGTAAAATGGCTGTTAAGACAGGATGAGATGTCAGCTATGATAAAAAAAAAAAAAAAATACAGAACTTTCTGCACTTCTAATACTTTTTGAATTTCAGTAAGTGGAGTTTTCGTCCTGCTCTAATTGGAGAACATGAACAAACAAAGTAGTTATAAATACACGTTTGTTGTACCAACCCTTTATTGTTTTCTTTTTTTTCAGAGTCAGCGTCACAGCTATCTGGTAAGTTAGATTTCTTGACAAACCACTGACTGAGATTAGTTTAACTTCTCCTCACTGTGTCTTCAGCTAGTAGTTTGTAGTCCTGAGAGACTGTTGCTCAATGTGTGTTTTAATGGTACTCTTCAGTCTGCGGTCTGCCAACGCTCAACACCAGGATAGTTGGTGGACAGGTGGCCCCTGAAGGCAGCTGGCCATGGCAGGCCGATCTGCACCGTAGGGGGAGTCACCTCTGTGGAGGATCCCTCATTAACAATCAATGGGTGCTCAGCGCTGCTCACTGCTTCCCAAGGTGAGTAGATACCATCATGCCACGTAGCCAGACCAATAACCAGGATTAAAGAAATACAGGGACATGTTGCGACGGGGCACAAATCACTGAACTGAGAAAACAAATGAGTCATTTTAGTTTCTTTTGTGGCCTTTAGTTCCTCCACAAGCAACCTACGTGTGTATCTGGGTCGTCAGAGACAAGAGGGATCCAACCCCAACCAGGTGTTTCGGTCGGTAACACGGATTATCAATCATCCCAACTACAACAGCACAACAGATGACAACGACATCGCCCTACTGGAGCTCTCCTCACCGGTGAATTTCACCACCTACATTGTGCCTGTCTGCCTGGCAGCCACAGACAGCACCTTCAACGATGGAGTTAACACCTGGGTCACCGGCTGGGGCGATATTGGATTTGAAGGTGGGTCATAAAATAAAAAACAGATTATATTTATGTTGAAAGAAGACCTGACTACAGCACTACTTTCTCAGATATGTCAGAGCTGTAAAGAGCAACACAATTCTTATGAAAGTTAAAGATGGTGAGGGCCCTTTTATGTGTTGACACTGTAAAGATTCAAAAACAGCATAAGCAGCCTCAGAAGATCAGTGATGTCTTGTTGTTACTTCAATTTACTGTTTGTCTGACCTGCCAGATTGAAGGTGGTGGCATTATTGGTGGACCAGTTGTTACTGGTTTTATCTTTAATGGGCTGTGTGTTTATCATATTTGTGTGATCTTAGTTTTCCTTCCTTCCCCGCAAAACCTAATGGAGGTGAACGTGCCAATTGTGGGAAACAGACAGTGTAACTGTAACTATGGAGTGGGCAGAATCACTGCCAACATGGTGTGTGCTGGGTTACGTGAAGGAGGGAAGGACTCCTGCCAGGTGATCATTTTTACCTATGTTTGTGTCATAGTTTCACCTCCTGTAAAGATTTCTTCTTCCTCAGCAACTCTACAACTAAATGTTTCTGGTCTTGAAGGGAGATTCAGGAGGTCCACTTGTGATCAAGCAGAACAATCGCTGGATTCAGGCAGGAATCGTGAGTTTTGGATTTCGTTGTGCAGAGCCTAACTTCCCAGGAGTCTACGCCAGAGTGTCCCAGTATGAAGCGTGGATTAACAGCCAAATCAGCGGCAACCAGCCAGGCTTCATCACCTTTACATCCAATGGGACAGATAGTGACCTCAAAGTCACCTGTACAGGCCTGCCGCCCCTTACAACCACCACCACCCTCCCTCCAACCACCACCACCACTACTACAACCACTACAACCACCACCCTCCCTCCAACCACCACCACCACTACTACAACCACTACAACCACCACCCTCCCTCCAACCACCACACCCAGACGTGAGTGTCTGTCATGTCTAGACTTTTTTCTGCTTTGTAATCCCAGCTTTCTATTGAAGCTGATGTATACATGTATCACATGTATCCCAGATATCTGTGCAAACCTCCCTAAAATTCAGCCGTGCATATTTGGAAGCTTGAATTAAAGTTGTGTGTCTGACCTGGATCTGCAGTGATCGAGAGGCATGCTGTCTTTAAAAATAAGTCTCATCGTGTCGACCATTGGCTTTTCTCTACAGCGGTGGTCTGTGGACAAGCCCCGCTGAATTCTCGTATTGTTGGAGGAAGCTCAGTGGCAACAGCTGGCGTGTGGCCGTGGATGGCTAGTTTACAGAAGAATGGGAGTCATGTGTGTGGTGGGACTCTGGTGGGCGTGGACTCTGTGCTAAGCAACGCTGACTGTTTCTCAAGGTGAGACACCTGGGGTGATGGTATTTTACTAAGACTTCACTGTTCACATGATAACCAGTCACTGGTAGCATTCAGGTCTTACAGCTGTTGAGGTGACTCAACATCTGGACATTCATTTCTAAATCAGCACCATCTGATTCACTTCATGTAATCTCCACAGTTCCCCTGTTGCGTCTGAGTGGACCGTTGTGTTGGGCCGTTTGAAGCAGAATGGCTCCAACCCCTTTGAGGTGACACTGAATGTGACAAATATCACTCTGAGCAACTTGACTGGGTCCAATGTTGCCGTGCTGCATCTGTCAACCCAACCCACCCTGTCCAACTACATCCAGCCCATCTGCCTGGACAATGGACGGACCTTTGCCGAGGGCTTGGCGTGCTGGGCTGCTGGCTGGAGCTCCGGGCGAGGAGGGGGTGAGTCCACAGAAGGGTGGCATTAATGCCACCTCTTTGCATCACTCTACATCTTCAGATAAAACAATGTTATTTAGATGTCACAGTTTTGTTATTTTTCTCCACTTTAGAAGAACAAGTCCTGCAGGGGTTCCAGACCTCAGTGGTCGACTGTGGCAATGCTTCAACGAGTGACAGTATTTGTGTGGGATCTTTCACACTGGAGCAGGTGAATGAGGACCTGGTTACTATTATTATGCACCATTTGTTGATAAGTTGTAGTTACTGATCTTTTAATACTATCATATGATCTTCAACTGCAACTGGGTTTGCCAGACTTTTTTGGTGGAATTTTGTCTAAGTTGAAAACCTGATAACAGCATTGGTATCTGTTTGTTCAGGGTGACTCTGGTGGACCATTGATGTGTAAGCAAGACGGCTCTTGGTTCCAGGCGGTCGTCTTATCAGTTGCAAACAACTCCACCAGACAAACACGAGCAGACCCACCGATGGTCTTCACAAGACTGAGCCGCTTCACGACCTTCCTGACTCAGACTCTGGGGACGCTCTTGTCTCCAAACTCAGTCAGTAACAACACAAACGTCACCAACGTCACCACCTCAGCCTCCACCTCAGCCTCCACCATCTCCAGTGCCACTGGGGGCGCACCCAATCACTCTCGTTTCTTCTTGTTCTTCCATGTCCTCTCCCTCTTGTTTTGTCTCCACCTCTTCTCATAGAAACATCTTTACATGATTTACATGATGTGATGAGTACTAATGAATGTCAGCAAACCTTGAATTGAGGAACCATTATTTACTTAAAACTGTATCTGCCATTAATTGACTTGAATCTCACACTATCTGTTGACCACTAGCAGTAAAGTTGTGAAAATTCAGAGCCACAGGCTAGCTGAGTGGTTCTGTTCAGTACACTCAAGAGACGCCTGTTAAAGCTCAGTCTGTGCTGAGGAAGACTGTTTCTTTATTGTTTTTAACTGTGAAGGACAGTAACTGTGAGGCCCTTTTACTGCTATTCTGCTATAATGTGTCAAATGGAAAATGCTGTTATTGTGAAGATTTAAAATCACTACAAAGACAAAATGTGTCAAATCTTTGCATTGTTAATTGTTCTATATTTACTGTAAACACAATTTTATGTTGCCGTACTAGAATATTGCTTATGTTTAGCTTCTTTTTTGGATTATACAACAGTTAAAGGTTTAGGCTTGCCACTCATATTTATTATTATTCTTATTCAAGGTAATTATTAAGCAGTTGGCTAAAAGTAATGTGAATGATAAACTGAAGGAACGAAATTTCAGCTAATCCATAAATCTATGAAATACTTTAATGTAGATAAATAGTTGCAATATTAAGCTTAATGCAGGTTAAGATATAAATGAATTAAATGGTTAGCTACAAGCATGCTAAATGATAACGGAGTGGGATCGTTAGCTAAACACAGGCAAAAAGATAACAATTTGAAAATCTAACCAAACATAGTCTATGTATAAACAGGTAAAAATAGGCTACTGGATAAATGGTCCAAACAGCTAAATATAGCCTAATAAACAACTGTTTGATGTAAAATATGAAGATTATTTATTTACAGCAAGTTTCAGATTTCATCTGATTTACATAAGAATAAATGGAAATTAAGGTAGACAAGAATGTGTTAGCTTTTAACTATCTCAAGTATCTGAAAACACCTGCAAGGTGTACAAAAAGATGTCCGACTGAAAATGGCAGCAGTCACAGAGTGTCAAATTCCCCAAGACAGTGCAGGAATGTTGGCAGGTGAGGAGGATAATCTGATTGTTTAAGCCATTGCTTTTGCTGTATAGAGGGAGTCTGTGGTGGTGTTGGTGCTCGTCACTTGAACCACTGATTTGATGTTTTGGAGCTTTAATTAAAAAATAATAATAATTATAATATCCATTGCTGCTTGTTTCTGGAACTGGAAAAACACATCCCAATGAACTGACATTTGTATATAAACAAGGACACTGAAGCATTGAATGAACTGTGAGAGCCCCACGTGGTTTGAATATATGCAGAGAAAGAAGCATTTTAGTGTAAAACTACAAACGTCATGAACATTCTCCATTACAAGTGGCATCATCCAATGACCTTTTTGTACTGCCAGTAAATCTGCAAAATGTACAACTCGTCATTGGATAATTGCCCTCTATTTGACTCCCTGACAGTTATGACAAGGAAACCACATGAAACATTTTGATGGGAATATTTTCTTTGGTTGAAGTAGGAGAACAGGCCCAACTAGACGCAACTGGGGTGAGAGTCCAAAGAGAAGATGGTTTAACTTGTAGTAATTAATTGTGATTTGCAAGGCTTGGTGAATCTCTGGCTGTATCAAAATACCATCAATGAACACGGCAAAATAAATACTATACAAAGAAAGCATAAACAATCAAGTCCAATCGTTGGCAACATGAGGTCTGAGCAGCACCATCATGATCAATGGTGCTCTTGCGTGTCTTTTGTCAGTGAGGCAGAGAGAGGTGTGTTTGAGAGAAAGGGAGGGGACAGAACATTACTTATGCCAGAACGAATCTTATCAGATGAACTTACAGCTATGGCTTTCTACAAAGTGATTCATGTGTTTGCTGTGCTGATTTTCCGGATACAAGGTAAGAGCGCTTGAAAATACTGTACAGAAAAATGGACCTGTTGATTATTTTGAAGACTAAAAACATTAAAGACTAATTAGGTTTGGAAAGCAGCTATGTGGAATAATCACTGTATGTTGCACTGTGGCTGTGTGATTTCACAAACCTCTAATTTAACTAAACATTTAGTGGCATATGTTCAAAGTACAAGTAGCTGTGAGACTAAATGGTTTAATAATGGTGAAATAATGTCTTGATAATGTAACTGCACTTCAGCTTTTGCAAGATACTTTTAATAACTGTGATAATCATTCAACTTGCAATTTTATGTATTTGTAACTTGTAGGATACTAATAATTATGAGGTCTGAAAATGTCTGATACACACTACACTATAAACATCAGCCACATTAAAGCCATCAGCTGGTGAAGTGAACAAGACTGACGATCTTGTTACGATGTAATGGTCTTAAACATTACATTGGGGCCAAGCATTTACGTGGATGTTACGGACCACCACCTTAACATGGTCACAGACCATGTACAAGCCCATGACAACTGCTAGGAGTGTTCCTTGTATCCTGGTGCCTCGTGTTCCCTAGCTAGGCATCACATATGCCAACAGCCTTCCATGTGATGTAAAGGAATACATGATTCATCAGAGCGGGACACCTTCTTCCATTGCTCCATGGTCCAGTTGTGATGCTCATGTGCCCAATAAAGGCCTTGTACAGGGGTGAATGTGAACACCCGGACAAGTCTGCAGCTACGTGCCCTACCCACAACAAACTGTGATACACTGTGTCCTGACTCCTTTCTATCAGAACCAGCATTAACATTTTCAGTAGCTCGTCTGTTGGATTAGACCACATAATGAGCATTGGCCATCCATGACCCTGTTGCTGGTTCACCTCTATACCTTCCTTAGTGTGTAAAATGGCTGTTAAGACAGGATGAGATATCAGCTATGATAAAAAAAAAAATACAGAACTTTCTGCACTTCTAATACTTTTTTGAATTTCAGTAAGTGGAGTTTTCGTCCTGCTCTTATTGGAGAGTGTGAACAAACAAAAGTAGTTATAAATACACGTTTGTTGTACCAACCCTTTATTGTTTTCTTTTTTTCAGAGTCAGCGTCACAAATATCTGGTAAGTTAGATTTCTTGACAAACCGCTGACTGAGAACTTCTAATCACTGTGTCTTCAGCAAGTAGTTTGTAGTCATGAGAGACAGTTACTCAATGTGTGTTGTAATGGTACTCTTCAGTCTGCGGTCTGCCAACGCTCAACACCAGGATAGTTGGTGGACAGGCGGCCCCTGAAGGCAGCTGGCCATGGCAGGCCGATCTGCACCGTGGGGCGAGTCACTTCTGTGGAGGATCCCTCATTAACAACCAATGGGTGCTGAGCGCTGCTCACTGCTTCCCAAGGTGAGTAGATACCATCATGCCACGTAGCCAGACCTATACCCAGGATTAAAGATATACAGGTACATGTTCCGACGGGGCACAAATCACTGATGTGAGAAAACACATGTCATTTTAGTTTCTTTTGTGGCTTTTAGTTCCTCCACAAGCAACCTACGTGTGTATCTGGGTCGTCAGAGACAAGAGGGATCCAACCCCAACGAGGTGTTTCGGTCCGTAACACGGATTATCAATCATCCCAGCTACGACAGCACAACATTTGAAAACGACATCACCCTATTGGAGCTCTCCTCACCGGTGACTTTCACCAACTATATTGTGCCTGTTTGCCTGGCAGCCACAGACAGCACCTTCTACGACGGAGTTAGCACCTGGGTCACCGGCTGGGGTGATATTGGAAGTGGAGGTGGGTCATAAAAAAAACAGATTAGATTTATGTCAAAAGAAGACCTGACTACAGCACTACTTTCTCAGATATGTCAGATCTGTTAAGAGCAACAAAATTCTTATGTAAGTTAAAGATGGTGAGGGCCCTTTTATGTGTTGACACTGTAAAGATTCAAAAACAGCATAAGCTGCCTCAGAAGATCAGTGATGTCTTGTTGTTACTTCAGTTTACTGTTTGTCTGACCTGCCAGATTGAAGGTGGTGGCATTACTGGTGGACCAGTTGTTACTGGTTTTATCTTTAATGGGCTGTGTGTTTATCATATTTGTGTGATCTTAGTTTCCCTTCCTTCCCCGCAAAACCTAATGGAGGTGAACGTGCCAATTGTGGGAAACAGACGGTGTAACTGCAACTATAGAGTGGGCAGAATCACTGCCAACATGGTGTGTGCTGGGTTACGTGAAGGAGGGAGGGACTCCTGTCAGGTGATCATTTTTACCTGTGTTTGTGTCATAGTTTCACCTCCTGTAAAGATTCCTTCTTCCTCAGCAACTCTACAACTAAATGTTTCTGGTCTTGAAGGGAGATTCAGGAGGTCCACTTGTGATCAAGCAGAACGATCGCTGGATTCAGGCAGGAATCGTGAGTTTTGGAGCTGGTTGTGCAGAGCCTAACATCCCAGGAGTCTACGCCAGAGTGTCCCAGTATGAAGCGTGGATTAACAGCCAAATCAGCAGCAACCAGCTGGGCTTCATCACCTTCACATCCACTGGGACAGATAGTGACCTCAGCGTCACCTGTCCAGGCCTGCCGCCCCTTACAACCACCACCACCCTCCCTCCAACCACCACCACCACCACTACTACAACCCCTCCAACCACCACACCCAGACGTGAGTGTCTGTCATGTCCAGACTATTTTCAGCTTCATAATCCCAGCTTTCTATTGAAGCTGATGTATACATGTATCACATGTATCCCAGATATCTGTGTAAACCTCCCTGAAATTCAGCCTTGCATATTTGGAAGCTTGAATTTAAGTTGTGTGTCTGGTATGGATCTGCAGTGATAGAGAGGCATGCTGTCTTTAAAAATAAGTCTCATCGTGTCTACCTTTGGCTTTTCTCTACAGCGGTGGTCTGTGGACAAGCCCCACTGAATTCTCGTATTGTTGGAGGAAGCTCGGTGGCAACAGATGGCGTGTGGCCGTGGATGGCTAGTTTACAGAAGAATGGGAGTCATGTGTGTGGTGGGACTCTGGTGGGCGTGGACTCTGTGCTAAGCAACGCTGACTGTTTCTCAAGGTGAGACACCTGGGGTGATGGTATTTTACTTAGACTTCACTGTTCACATGATAACCTGTAACTGGTAGCATTCAGGTCTTACAGCTGTTGAGGTGACTCAGCATCTGGACATTCATTTCTAAATCAACACCATCTAATTCACTTCATGTAATCTCCACAGTTCCCCTGTTGCGTCTGAGTGGACGGTTGTGTTGGGCCGTTTGAAGCAGAAGGGCTCCAACCCCTTTGAGGTGACACTGAATGTGACAAATATCACTCTGAGCAACTTGACTGGGTCCAATGTTGCCGTGCTGCATCTGTCAACCCAACCCACCCTGTCCAACTACATCCAGCCCATCTGCCTGGACAACGGACGGACCTTCGCCGAGGGCTTGGCGTGCTGGGCTGCTGGCTGGAGCGCCGGGCGAGGAGATGGTGAGTCCACAGAACAGTGGCAGTAATGTCACCTCTTTGCATCACTCTACATCTTCAGATAAAACAATGTTATTTAGATGTCACAGTTTTGTTATTTTTCTCCACTTTAGAAGAACAAGTCCTGCAGGGGTTCCAGACCTCAGTGGTCGACTGTGGAAATGCTTCAGCGAGTGACAGTATTTGTGTGGGATCTTTCACACTGGAGCAGGTGAATGAGGACCTGGTTACTATTATTACGCAACATTTGTTGATACGTCGTAGTTACTCATCTGGAGCTTTTAATACTATCACATGATCTTCAACTGCGATTGGGTTTGCCGGACTTTGGTGGTGAAATTTTGTCTAAGTCGAAAACCTGATAACAGCTTTGGTATCTGTTTGTTCAGGGTGACTCTGGTGGACCGCTGATGTGTAAGCAAGACGGCTCTTGGTTCCAGGCGGTCGTCTTATCAGTTGAAAACAACTCCACCAGACAAACACGAGCAGACCCACCGATGGTCTTCACAAGACTGAGCCGCTTCACGACCTTCCTGACTCGGACTCTGGGGACGCTCTTGTCTCCAAACTCAGTCAGCAACAACACAAACGTCACCAACGTCACCACCCCAGCCTCCACCAACTCCAGTACCGTCACTTCCAACGGGGGCGCACCCAATCACTCCCCTTTCTTCTTGTTCTTCTATGTCCTCTTCTTCGTGTCTCATGTCTAACTCTTCTCATAGAAACATCTTTACATGATTTACATGATATGATGAGCACAAATGAATGTTAGCAAACCTTGAATTGAAGAAACAATATTTATTTAAAACTGTAGCTTAGTGGTTCTGTGCAGTACACTCAACAGATGCCTGTTAAAGCTCATTCTGTGCTGAGGAAGACTGATTCTTTATTGTTTTTAACAGGACAGTAACCGTGAGGCCCTTTTACTGCTGCTCTGCTATAATGTGTCAACAAGCTGGAATTAATTTGAAAGGTGTGAAAATGAAGATGCATTGGAAAATGTTGTTATTGTGAAGATTTAAAATCACTACAAAGACAAAATGTGTCAGATCTTTGCATTGTTAAATAATTTTCTCTGGCACAGAGCTCTTGCCCTCTAATTTCCTATCTACTGCTAGTCATGCAATCCTGTGCTATTACTATATAGAATGTTTACTGCTGTGCGTCCCTATGCTCCATATGAGCTGGGTTTTGCTCAAGGTTTCTTCCTGTTAAAAGGGAGTTTTTCCTTGCCACCGTCGCCTTCAGGCTTGCTCTGGGGGTTTCAGGCTGGGTTTTGTAAAGCGCCTTGAGACGATTTGTATTGTTATTGACGCTATATAAATAAAATTAAGTTGAATTTAATTAATTATTGTGTATTTACTGTAAACACATTTTTATGTTGCCGTACTAGAATATTGCTTATCTTTAGCTTCTTTATTGGATTATACAACAGTTCAAGGTTTAGGCTTGCCGCTCATATTTATTATTATTCTTATTCAAGGTAATGATTAAGCAGTTGGCTAAAAGTAATGTGAAGGACAAACTGAAGGAGCGAAAACTCAGCTAATCCATAAATCTATGAAATACTTTAATGGAGATAAATAGTTGCAATAGTAAGCTAAACGCAGCTTAAGATATAAATAAATGAAATGGTTAGCTAGAAGCATGGTAAATGATAACGGAGTGGGATAGTTAGCTAAACACAGGCAAAAAGATAACAATTTTTAAAAAGCTAACCAAACATAGGCTATGTATAGACAGGTAAAAGTAGGCTACTGGATAAATGAGCCAAACAGCTAAATGTAACCGAATAAACAACTGTTTGGTGTTAAATATGAAGATTATTTATTTACACCAAGTTTCAAATTTCATCTGATTTACATAAGAATACATGGAAATTAAGAAAGACAAGAATGTGCTCGTTTTTAAGCATCTCAAGTATCTGAAAACACCTGCAAGGTGTACAAAAAGATGTCCGACAGAAAATGGCAGCAGTCACAGAGTGTCGAATTCCCGAAGACAATGCAGGAATGCTGGCAGGTGAGGAGGATAATCTGATTGTTTAAGCCATTGCTTTTGCTGTATATAGGGAGTCTGTGGTGGTGTTGGTGCTAGTCACCTGAAGCTTTAATAAAAAAAAAGCATTGCTGCTTGTTTCTGGAACTGGAAAAACGCATCCCAGTGAACTGATATTTGTATATAAACAAGGACACTGACGCATTGAATGAACTGTTAGAAACCCACGTGGTTTGAATATATGCAGAGAAAGAAGCATTTTAGTCTAAAACTACCAACATTATTAACATTCTCCATTACAAGTGGCACCCTCGTATGATGTTTTTTTACTGCCAGTAAATCTTCAAAATGTACAACTAGTCACTGGATAATTGCCCTCTATTTGACTCCCTGACAGTTATGACAAGGAGACAACGTGAAACATTTTGATGGGAATATTTTCTTTGGTTGAAGTGGGAGAAGTGGGAGAACTGGCCCAACTGGACGCAATTGGGCTGAGAGTCCAAAGAGAAGATGGTTTAACTTGTAATTCATGGGTTTCACCAGGTCCCTTTCCACAGGTGTTTAAAATCAAGCACCTAGATTATGAATGTAGACTGCATGGTGCTTGATTAAAACACCTGTGGAAAGGGACCTGATGAAACCCATGAATAGATTTTCATGTGTAAAAGTTATGGTTGGTTTAACTTGTAATAATTAATTTTGATTTGCAAGGCTTGGTGAATCTCTGGCTGAATCAAAACACCATCAATGAATATTGCAAAAATAAATACTACACAAAGAAAGCATGAACAATCAAGTCCAATCATTGGTGACATGAGGTGTGAGCAGCAGTTTTATAACCAACGGTGCTTTTGGGTGTATTAGCTTTTGTCAATAAGGGCAGAGAGAGGTGTGTTTGAGAGAAAGGGAGGGGACAAGACATTACTTGTGCTGGAACAGACCTGTTCAGATGGACTTACAATTATGGCTTTCTACAAAGTGGTTCATGTGTTTGCTGTGCTGATTCTCCTAATACAAGGTAAGAGCGCTTGAAAATACTGTACAGAGAGACAGACTGATGAGGACTGCTTTGGACAGGACCTGTTGATTATTTTGAAGGCTAAAAAACATTAAAGAGTAATTAGGTTTAGGAGGCAGCTATGTGGAATAATCACTGCATGTTGCACTGTAGCTGTGTGATTTTACAAGACTCTAATTTAACTAAACATTTAGTGGCATATGTTCAAAGTAAAAGTAGTTGTAAGACTAAATGGTTTACTAATGGTGAAATAATGTCTTCATAATGTAACTACACTTCAGCTTTTATAAGATACTTTTAATAATTGTACAATTGTAATAATCTTTCAACTTGCAATTTTATGTATTTGTAACTTGTAGGATACTATAAATTACGAGATCTGAAAATGTCTGATACACACTACACTATAAACATCAGCCACATTAAAGACATCAGCCAGTGAAGTGAACAAGACTGACGATCTTGTTACGATGTAATGGTCTTAAACATTACAATGGCGCCTAGCATTTACGTGGATGTTACGGACCACCACCTTAACATGGTCACAGACCATGTACAAGCCCATGACAACTGCTCGGAGTGTTCCTTGTATCCTGATGCCTCATGTTCCCTAGCTAGGCATCACATATGCCAACAACCATCCATGTGAAGTAAAGGAATACATGATTCATCAGACCAGGACACCTTCTTCCATTGCTCCATGGTCCAGTTGTGATGCTCATGTGCCCAATAAAGGTGCTATTGGCCTTGGACAGGGGTGAATGTGAGCACCCTGACTGGTCTGCAGCTACGTGCCCCACCCAAAACAAACTGTGATACACTGTGTCCTGACTCCTTTCTATCAGAACCAGCATTAACATCCTCAGTCATATGAGCTACAGTAGCTCGTCTGTTGGATTGGACCACACAATGAGCACTGGCCATCAATGACCCTGTTGCTGGTTCACCTCTATACCTTCCTTGGTGTGTAAAATGGCTGTTGAACTTGAATGATTGTCGCAATAAAAAACAACACAATTAATGTTTAAGACAGGAATGAGATGTCAGCTCTGCTATAAAAGAAAATACAGAACTTTCTGTACTCCTAATACTTTCCGAATTTCAGTAAGTGTAGTTTTCATCCTGCTCTTATTGGAGAACGTGGACAAACAAAAGTAGTTATAAATACACGTTTGTTGTACCAACCCTTTATTGTTTTCTTTTTTTTTTTCAGAGTCAGCGTCACAGCTATCTGGTAAGTTAGATTTCCATGCATAATTATTCATTTCCTTTCTGCTGAGACTTTTTTAACACATAATTATGTTTGGGATTGTTTCTTTCTGTAGAGCAGAAATGTGCAGTTTGATTCTGTTCATACTTTCTGACAACTCCAGAGACATGGCCTTAAGAAAACAAGTAAAAGCAGTTCTTGACAAACCACTGACTGAGATTAGTTTAACTTCTCCTCATTGTGTCTTCAGCCAGAAGTTTGTAGTCCTGAGAGACAGTTGCTCAATGTGTGTTTTAATGGTACTCTTCAGTCTGCGGTCAGGCAACGCTCAACACCAGGATAGTTGGTGGACAGGCGGCCCCTGAAGGCAGCTGGCCATGGCAGGCCGATCTGCACGAGTGGGGGAGTCACTTCTGTGGAGGATCCCTCATTAACAATCAATGGGTGCTCAGCGCTGCTCATTGCTTCCCAAGGTGAGTAGATACCATCATGCCACATAGCCAGACCAATAACCAGGATTAAAGATATAAAGGTACATGTCACCACGGGGCACAAATCACTGAACTGAGAAAACAAATGAGTCATTTTAGTTTCTTTTGTGGCCTTTAGTTCCTCCACAAGCAACCTACGTGTGTATCTGGGTCGTCAGAGTCAAGAGGGATCCAACCCCAACGAGGTGGTTCGGTCCGTAACACGGATTATCAATCATCCCAGCTACAACAGCGAAACAAGTGAAAACGACATCACCCTACTGGAGCTCTCCTCACCAGTGACTTTCACCACCTACATTGTGCCTGTCTGCCTGGCAGCCACAGACAGCACCTTCTACGCTGGAGTCAACACCTGGGTCACCGGCTGGGGAGATATTGGAAGTGACGGTGGGTCATAAAGAAACCAGATTATATTTATGTTGAAAGAAGACTGTTAACTGTTAAGAGCAACAAAATTCTTATGTAAGTTAAAGATGATGAGGGCCCTTTTATGTGTTGACACTGTAAAGATTCAAAAGAGCATAAGCAGCCTCAGAAGATCAGTGATGTCTTGTTGATACTTGAATTCAGTGTTTGTCTGACCTGCCAGATTGAAGGTGGTGGCATTATTGGTGAACCAGTTGTTACTGGTTTTATCTTTAATGGGCTGTGTGTTTATCATATTTGTGTGATCTTAGTTTCCCTTCCTTCCCCACAAAACCTAATGGAGGTGAACGTGCCAATTGTGGGAAACAGACAGTGTAACTGCGACTATGGAGTGGGCTCAATCACTGCCAACATGGTGTGTGCTGGGTTACGTGAAGGAGGGAAGGACTCCTGCCAGGTGATCATTTTTACCTATGTTTGTGTCATAGTTTCACCTCCTGTAAAGATTCCTTCTTCCTCAGCAACTCTACAACTAAATGTTTCTGGTCTTGAAGGGAGATTCAGGAGGTCCACTTGTGATCAAGCAGAACAATCGCTGGGTTCAGGCAGGAATCGTGAGTTTTGGATATGGTTGTGCAGAGCCTAACTTCCCAGGAGTCTACGCCAAAGTGTCCCAGTATGAAGCGTGGATTAACAGCCAAATCAGCAGCAACCAGCCGGGCTTCATCACCTTCACATCCACTGGGACAGATAGTGACCTCAGCGTTACCTGTACAGGCCTGCCGCCCCTTACAAACACCACCACCCTCCCTCCAACCACCACCACAGTCCCTCCAACCACCACCACCACTACAACAACCACTACAACCACCACACCCAGACGTGAGTGTCTGTCATGTCCAGACTATTTTCAGCTTCATAATCCCAGCTTTCTATTGAAGCTGTATACATGTATCACATGTATCCCAGATTTCTGTGTAAACCTCCCTGAAATTCAGCCTGGCACATTTAGAAGCTTGAATTAAAGTTGTGTGTCTGACCTGGATCTGCAGTGATAGAGAGGCATCTTTAAAAATAAGTCTCATCGTGTCTACCTTTGGCTTTTCTCTACAGCGGTGGTCTGTGGACAAGCCCCGCTGAATTCTCGTATTGTTGGAGGAAGCTCGGTGGCAACAGATGGCATGTGGCCATGGATGGCTAGTTTACAGAAGAATGGGAGTCATGTGTGTGGTGGGACTCTGGTGGGCGTGGACTCTGTGCTGAGCAATGCTGACTGTTTCTCAAGGTGAGACACCTGGGGTGATGGTACTTTAACTAGACTTCACTGTTTACATGATAACCAGTAACTGGTAGTATTCAGGTCTTAGAGCTGTTGAGGTGACTCAATATCTGGTCATTAATTTCTAAATCAACAGCATCTAATTCACTTCATTTAATCTCCACAGTTCCCCTGTAGCATCTGAGTGGACCGTTGTGTTGGGCCGTTTGAAGCAGAATGGCTCCAACCCCTTTGAGGTGACACTGAATGTGACAAATATCACTATGAGCAACCTGACTGGGTCCAATGTTGCCGTGCTGCATCTGTCAGCCCAACCCACCCTGTCCAACTACATCCAGCCCATCTGCCTGGACAACGGACGGACCTTCGCCGAGGGCTTGGCGTGCTGGGCTGCTGGCTGGAGCTCCGGGCGAGGAGATGGTGAATCCACAGAACAGTGGCAGTAATGCCACCTCTTTGCATCACTCTACATCTTCAGATAAAACAATGTTATTTAGATGTCACAGTTTTCTTATTTTTCTCCACTTTAGAAGAACAAGTCCTGCAGGGGTTCCAGACGTCAGTGGTTGACTGTGGCAATGCTTCAATGAGTGACAGTATTTGTGTGGGATCTTTCACACTGGAGCAGGTGAATGAGGACCTGGTTACTGTTATTATGCAACATTTGTTGATACGTCATAGTTACTCATCTGGAGCTTTTAATACTATCGCATGATCGTCAACTCCGACTGGGTTTACCTGACTTTGGTGGACTTTTGTCGAACACCTTTTGTCTGTTTGTTCAGGGCGACTCTGGTGGACCATTGATGTGTAAGCAAGACGGCTCTTGGTTCCAGGCGGTCGTCTTATCAGTTGAAAACAACTCCACCAGACAAACACGAGCAGACCCACCGATGGTCTTCACAAGACTGAGCCGCTTCACGACCTTCCTGACTCAGACTCTGGGGACCCTCTTGTCTCCAAACTCAGTCAGCAACAACACAAACATCACCAACATCACCACCCCAGCCTCCACCAACTCAAGTGCTGTCACTACCAACGGGGGCGCACCCAATCACTCCCTTTTCTTCTTGTTCTTCCATGTCCTCTTCCTCTTGTCTTGTCTCCAACTCTTCTCATAGAAACATATTTACATGATTTACATGTGATGAGCACAAATGCCATTAACTGACCCACTATCTGTTGACCACTTGCAGCAGAGTTGTGACATTGTGGTGGAAGGATTAAATCAGGTATTCGGGGATTCTACATTTTTGTTCATTTTATTAGACATTAAATTTCACTATGGGGGTGGAACAGTGGTGTGGTGTCTCACAGCAAGAAGGTTTCAGGTTTGAATCCATGGGCACCTCTCGCCTGATGACAGCTGGAATAAGCTCCAGCGCCTGTGATCAAGCCCCACCCTGCAACCCTTTACAGGACCAGCAGTTAAAGAAGAAGAATTTCACTATATGTTGACCACTAGCAGTAGAGTTGTGAAAATTAAGAGCCACAGGCTAGCTGAGTGGTTCTGTGCAGTACACTCAACAGATGCCTGTTAAAGCTCATTCTGTGCTGAGGAAGACTGATTCTTTATTGTTTTTAACTGTGAAGAACAGTCCCCGTGAGGCCTTTTTACTGCTGCTCTGCTATAATGTGTCAACAAGCTGGAATTAATTTGAAAGGTGTGAAAATGAAGATGCATTGGAAAATGTTGTTATTGTGAAGATTTAAAATCACTACAAAGACAAAATGTGTCAGATCTTTACATTGTTAATTGTTCTGTAATTACTGTAAACACAATTTTATGTTGCCGTACTAGAATATTGTTTATCTTTAGCTTCTTTATTGGATTGCAAGCCCAGTTTTGTATACCTGCAAGGTGTACAAAAAGATGTCCGACAGAAAACGGCAGCAGTCACAGAGTGTCAAATTCCCCAAGACAGTGCAGGAATGTTGCCCGGTGAGGATGATAATCTGACTGTTTAAGCCATCAGCTTTTGCTGTATCCAGGGAGTCTGTGGTGGTGTTGGTGCTAGTCACCTGAACCACTGACTTAATGTTTTGGAGCTTTAATTAAAAAAACATGCCAATCACTGCTTGTTTCTGGAACTGGAAAAACACATCCTAATAAACTGACATTTGTATATAAACAAGGACACTGAAGCATTGAATGAACTGTTAGAACCCCACGTGGTTTGAATATATGCAGAGAAAGAAGAATTTTAGTCTAAAACTACCAACATCATGAACATTCTCCATTAAAGTGGCATCATAGTACGAGTTTTTTTACTGCCAGTAAATCTGCAAAATGTACAACTAGTCATTGGGTAATTGCCCTATTTGGCCCTCTGCCAGTTATTACAAGGAAACCACGTGAAACATTTTGATGGGAATATTTTCTTTGAGGAAGTGGGAGAACAGGCTCAACGAGGTGCAACTAGGCAAAGAGCCCAGAGAGAAGATACTTTAATCCTTATAGGTTTTGATATGTAAAAGTGATCATTAATGATTCTAAAAAAGAAAGTTACTGCTTACTATAGGTGTCATAACAAAGTACAATGTTGAATGTTTCCATCTGAAATGAAACAGATCGCTTCATGTTTTATACAAAAACAGATACAAGAACAGAAAGCGTTTATGCTGTGAGCTCTTTGGGCGTGTGTTTGGACAGGTGACTGTCAGTGAGCTAGAGAGAGGTGTGTTTGAGAGAAAGGGAGGGGACAGAACATTATTTATGCCAGAACAGAACAGATCTGATCAGATGCACTTACAATTATGGCTTTCTACAAAGTGATCCGTGTGTTCGCTGTGCTGATTCTTCTGATTCAAGGTAAGAGCGCTTGAAAATACTGTACAGAGAGACGGACTGATGAGAACTGCTTTGGACAGGACCTGTTGATTAATTTGTCCTGAGGACTAAAGACATTTAGTAATTACCAATTACTAATTAGGTTTGGAAAGCAGCTATGCGAAATAATTATTACAAACCTCTATTTAATGCGTAATAATGTCACATAGAAAAAATCTGATAGATTTAGAATTTAACTAAACATTTTGTTGGCATACTGTATATTCAGATTAACGGTCTATTGTTGAGACCGTTGTGAGATTAAATGGTTGATGCTGGTGAAAAGAAATGTTTTTAAATGGCCTTTAATGCTCCACTGCTTCAGGTGTCGGAAATTACGTTTATAGTTATAACACAAGTTGATGCTTATAAGATGCTAATAATATGTCGGATATAGTTAGTCAGTTTTGGTTTTGTTAATGTAAACATTTAACTGTGGCATTATTGGTGTAAATCTTTTTTTTTCCATTTTAGTTAGCCTCTATGAGCAACATACAGTTTTTCTTAAAATAATTTAACCCCTGATTTACACATCAAACCAGTTTTTATTTAACCCTTCCACAAAAGAATATTTTCTGGTGAACGATGGAATAATAATTGTGGGAATGAGGACTCCAATACACTCTGCTTATCAGTTTATGTGTAAAATGTAGCTGTTAAAAAAAAAAAAAAACGAAATGCGGACTGTGGTAATAAATGACACAGTTAATGTTTAAACACCTCCTTCTTTTGTCAAAGCATTACGGAAAGTAAACAGGCAACAGTACATAGATACATGTTTGTTGTACCAACCCTTTCTTGCTTTCTTTTTTCAGAGTCAGTGTCTCAGCTATCTGGTAAGTTTCCATGCATAATTATTAACTTCCTTCCTTGTGACAATTTTAATACATAATTGGGGGTTTCTGTTGAGCAGAAAGGTGTACAGTTTGATTCTATTTTCTGACAACTCCAGAGTCAGCCTTAAGAAAACAAGTAAAAGCATTTCTTGACTGAGATTAGTTCAACTTCTCCTCACTGTGTCTTCAGCCAGTAGAGACTGTTGCTCAATGTGTGTTTTAATGGTACTCTTCAGTCTGCGGTCGGGCAACGCTCAACACCAGGATAGTTGGAGGACAGGCGGCCCCTGAAGGCACCTGGCCATGGCAGGCCGATCTGCACTTTTCGGGACGTCACTTCTGTGGAGGAACCCTCATTAACGATCGATGGGTGCTGACCGCTGCTCACTGCTTCCCAGGGTGAGTAGATACCATCAAGCCATGAAATACAATTACATGTCGCCACGGGGCACAAATCACTGAATTGAGAAAACAGATGAGTCATTTCAGTTTCTTTTGCGACCTTTAGTTCCTCCACAAACAACCTGCTTGTGTATCTGGGTCGTCAGAGTCAAGAGGGACCCAACCCCAACGAGGTGGTTCGGTCGCTAACACGGATTATCAGGCATCCCAACTACAACAGCCAAACAAATGACAACGACGTTGCCCTACTGCAGCTCTCCTCACCGGTGACTTTCACCACTTTCATTGTGCCTGTCTGCCTGGCAGCCACAGACAGCATCTTCAACGATGGAATTAACAGTTGGGTCACCGGCTGGGGCAATATTGGAAGTGGAGGTGGGTCATAAAGAAACCAGATTATATTTATGTTGAAAGAAGACACAATTCCTATGTAGTTAAAGATGGTGAGGAACCTTTTATGTGTTGACACTGTAAAGATTCAAAAGAGCATAAGTAGCATCAGAAGATCAGTGATGTCTTGTTGTTACTTGAATTTACTGTTTGTCTGACCTGCCAGAATGAAGGTGGTGGCATTATTGGTGGACCAGTTGTTACTGGTTTTATCTTTAATGGGCTGTGTGTTTATCATGTTTGTGTGATCTTAGTTCCCCTTCCTTCCCCACAAAACCTAATGGAGGTGAACGTGCCAATTGTGGGAAACAGACGGTGTAACTGTAACTATGGAGTGGGCGCAATCACTGCCAACATGGTGTGTGCTGGGTTACGTGAAGGAGGGAGGGACTCCTGTCAGGTGATCATTTTTACCTATGTTTGTGTCATAGTTTCACCTCCTGTAAAGATTCCTTCTTCCTCAGCAACTCTACAACTAAATGTTTCTGGTCTTAAAGGGAGATTCAGGAGGTCCACTTGTGATCAAGCAGAACAATCTCTGGATTCAGGCAGGAGTCGTGAGTTTTGGAGTTGGTTGTGCACAGCCTAACTTCCCAGGAGTCTACTCCAGAGTGTCTCAGTATGAAGCGTGGATTAACAGCCAAATCAGCAGCAACCGGCCGGGCTTCATCACCTTCACATCCACTGGGACAGATAGTGACCTCAGCGTCACCTGTCCAGGCCTGCCACCCCCTCCAACCCCCACACCCGAACGTGAGTGTCTGTCATGTCCAGACTGTTTTCTGCTTCATAATCCCAGCTTTCTATTTAAGCTGATGTATACGTGTATCACATGTATCCCAGATGTCTGTGCAAACCTCTGTGAAAGCTTTGGAAACTTGAATTAAAGTTGTGTGTCTGACCTGGATCTGCAGTGATGGAGAGGCATGCTGTCTTTAAAAATAAGTCTCATCGTGTCTACCTTTGGCTTTTCTCTGCAGCGGTGTTCTGTGGACAAGCCCCGCTGAATTCTCGTATTATGGGAGGAAGCTCGGTGGCAACAGCTGGCGTGTGGCCGTGGATGGCTAGTTTACAGAAGAATGGGAGTCATGTGTGTGGTGGGACTCTGGTGGGCGTGGACTCTGTGCTCAGCAATGCCGACTGTTTCTCAAGGTGAGACACATGGGGTGATGGTATTTTAACTTGACTTCACTGTTTACATGATGACCAGTAACTGGTAGCATTCAGGTCTTACAGCTGTTGAGGTGACTTAACATCTGAACATTCATTTTTAAATCAGCACCATCTAATTCACTTCATTAAATCTCCACAGTTCTCCTGTACCATCTGAGTGGACGGTTGTGTTGGGCCGTTTGAGGCAGAATGGCTCCAACCCCTTTGAGGTGACACTGAATGTGACAAATATCACTCTGAGCAACTTGACTGGGTCCAATGTTGCCGTGCTGCATCTGTCAACCCAACCCACCCTGTCCAACTACATCCAGCCCATCTGCTTGGACAACGGACGGACCTTTGCTGTGGGCTTGACGTGCTGGGCTGCTGGCTGGAGCGCCGGGCGAGGAGGGGGTGAGTACACAGAACAGTGGCAGTAATGCCACCTCTTTGCATCACTCTACATCTTCAGATAAAACAATGTTATTTAGACGTCACAGTTTTGTTATTTTTCTCCACTTTAGAAGAACAAGTCCTGCAGGAGATCCAGACCTCAGTGGTTGACTGTGGCAATGCTTCAATGAGTGACCGTATTTGTGTGGGATCTTTCACACTGGAGCAGGTGAATGAGGACCTGGTTACTATTATTATGCAACATTTGTTGATACGTCGTAGTTACTGATCTGGAGCTTTTAATACTATCACATGATCTTCAACTGCAACTGGGATTGCCGGACTTTGTTGGTGGTATTTTGTCTAAGTCGAAAACCTGATAACAGCATTGGTATCTGTTTGTTCAGGGTGACTCTGGTGGACCGTTGATGTGTCAGCAAGACGGCTCTTGGTTCCAGGCGGTCGTCCTATCAATTGCAAACAACTCCACCAATCAAACACGAGCAGACCCACCGATGGTCTTCACAAGACTGAGCCGCTTCACAAGCTTCCTGACTCAGACTCTGGGGACGCTCTTGTCTCCAAACTCAGCCGACACAAACGTCACCACCACCAACTCCACTACCACTGGGGGCGCACCCAATCACCCCCCTTTCTTCTTGTTCTTCCATGTCCTCTTCCTCTTGTCTTGTCTCCAGCTCTTCTCATAGAAACATCTTTACATGATTTACATGATGTGATGAGCACAAATGAATGTGAGCAAATCTTGAATCCAAGGAACATTATTTACTTAAAACTGTATCTGTCATTAATTGACTTGATTGTCCCACTATCTGTTGACCACTAGCAGCAAAGTTGTGAAATTTAGAGCGAGTCGTTATCCAACATCTTTATTGCAAGGTTGGGAACTCTACTGACGCTGCAAAAACAATGGTTTTACTAATACTTTCTGAACCGTTTTTTTTATTTTTTTATTTCACGCAGCATGAGAAGCTGCATAGTCAATAATTGTTTTTAGCGTGTATACTATTTTAAGTACTCAAACTGACTCACTGTGCACTTCGAACTTGATAGAAGTTAGAGTATAGAGGGTGTTTTTGATGTAATTTTACGTGTAATATGAGATTCGGGATTATGAACGACGTGTGCACAAAATCAAAAGACAAAAGAGGGAGACAAATTGTTTATTTAATGTTTTTTTAACTGTGAAGGTCAGTAACCCCTTTTACTGCTGCTCTGCTATAATGTGTCAACAAGCTGGAATTAATTTGAAGGGTGTGAAAATGAAGATGCACTGGAAAAATGTTGCTACTATGATGATTTAAAATCACTACAGAGACAAAATGTGTCAAATCTTTGCACTGTTAATTGTTCTGTACTTAATGCACTTACTAAATTCTTGTTTAAGTCATTTTCAGGACAGAGTTAAATGAGGCCACACAATGTCTTCATTACCCCACAGTTGATTGATTAATTAATGCTGTCCTTTAACTTTGGCAGCTGGATGTGAAGAAGATATTTTGGAGGTCAATGACCAGCCTGTCCATTGTCTACCTCATATTGTCAGAAAATGGCGATATAAATTACTCTCTGAAGTAAAAATGCACTTATTGTTAAATACTAAACAGTATTTGCTGCTCTGTAATGGATGAATGTTGGTTTTAATTTTTTTCTTATTCACAGGGGAATAAAAATGTTCTGTAACATGAAAGTACTGAACGAGCTTTCAATCTTTGATCCACTGACTTTTTCTAATACTGCAAATATACGAAAAGCAGTTAAAATCTAATTTCTAATTAAAGAAATACACTTCTGATGTTTGCTGACGACACGACAGTCGAATAACTCCAGCTCATCCAATTTAAAATATTTCACAATTTAATAAAACTTACAAAAAAAACAGATTGTATAAAATGACCTACATTTTCTAAACATTTAAGACAACTTTGGTGAACAAGGTTGGATTTTCATTTAGAGTCTAACTATTTGAGAGCGTTTTTCTCTTTTCAAGTAAAACATCACACACATAAAATTAAAATTACAAAGGCAGTGCCATATGATAATAATGAACCATAAGACTCTCTTTGTTACCGCTCCACTGTAAACCCTCTGATGAAGCCATGTCACTGATGATATGTGGGATGGATGGACTCCTCCACCCTCGTCTTCTACTTGATCCTGATCTCAAAGCAGAGACAGTTGCAGGAGTCACATTCAGGAGGCTGGCAGGTGCAGGTGCAGCCACCCCTTACAACCACCACCACCCTCCCTCCAACCACCACACCCAGACGTGAGTGTCTGTCATGTCCAGACTGTTTTCTGCTTCGTAATCCCAGCTTTCTATTGAAGCTGATGTACAGTTAACAAATCAAGCAAGAGCAACTTAGATAGCTCAACACAACTAATATTACAAGTGGTTTCTCCAAATTCAACACAAAAATATCATTTTTAATGACCACTGCATTGTCAAAATTATTCAACCCCTTAATGATAAGCAACTTTAATACTTAGTAGAGCACCCTTTTGCTGTTATGACCTGCTGCAAACGTGATGCATAGCCAGACACCAGCTTCTGGCAGCGTTCCTGGGGAATCTTAGCCCATTCCTCATGGGCAAAGGCCTCCAGTTCACTAATGTTCTTGGGTTTGCGTGCTGCAACCGCCTTTTTCAAATCCCACCACAGATTTTCAATGGGGTTCAAGTCAGGCGACTGTGATGGCCACTCTAATATCTTCCAGGACTTCTTCTGAAACCAAGCCTTGGTGGACTTTGAGGTATGCTTGGGATCATTGTCCTGTTGGAAGGTCCAATGACGTCCAAGCTTCAGCTTCCTCACAGACAGCATGACATTTTCTCCCAGGATTTCCTGATACTTGATTGAATCCATCTTGCCCTCTACACGCTGCAGGTTTCCAGTGCCAGAGGAAGCAAAACAGCCCCAGAGCATCACTGAGCCACCACCATGCTTCACTGTAGGCAGGGTGTTCTTTTCTGCATATGCTTCATTCTTCCTCCTCCAGACATACCGCTGATCCATAGGCCCGAAAAGTTCCAGTTTTGTTTCATCGCTCCACAGAACAGAATCCCAAAACCTTTTTGGCTTTTCAATATAGTGTTGAGCAAATTGGAGCCGACTTTTCTTGTGCCTTTGGGTCAGTAGTGGTGTACGTCTTGGAATTCGGGCATGGAGCCCTTCAACATTTAGTGTGCGCCTTACTGTGGACACTGAAACCTCAGTCCCTGCTGCCACCAAGTCTTGCTGCAGGTCTTTCGCAGTCAGTCGAGGATTTTTAACCACCTGCCTCCTCAGGACTCTGGTAGCAGCCATTGATAACTTCTTCTTTCTGCCACGTCCAGGTAGTGTAGCCACTGTTCCTTTCACTTTAAACTTGCGAACTATGCTTCCAACTGTAATTCTAGGAACATTCAGTGCCCTTGCTATCTTTTTATAACCTTTTCCTTGTTTATGTAAGTCAATAATCTCTTCTCTGAATTTTTTGGACAATTCTCTTGACAATTCTCATTTCCAACATGCAATACAACATCACCATCAACAGTCTAGGTATTTGAGGTGTTCTAGCTCAAGCACACCTGATGCAAATAATAAAGACCTTGATTGGTTGCATCAGGGGAGCTTCAAATCACACCTGATTTCCAAATATGTACTCTCATGAGGAATTCTATTCATGGGGTTGAATAATTCTGACACTGCAGTGGTCATTAAAAGTGGCATTTTGTGTTGAATTTGGAGAAACCACTTGTAATATTAGTTGTGTTGAGCTATCTAAGTTGCTCTTGCTTGATTTGTTTATTGCAAACCTTTGCTAATTTGTACATTTTGCAAATAAACCTTATTTGCAGTGGGGGTTGAATAATTTTGATTGCAACTGTATACGTGTATCACATGTATCCCAGATGTCTGTGCAAACCTCTGTGAAAGCTTTGGAAACTTGAATTAAAGTTCTGTGTCTGGCCTGGATCTGCAGTGGAGAGGCATGCTGTCTTTAAAAATAAGTCTCATCGTGTCTACCTTTGGCTTTTCTCTACAGCGGTGGTCTGTGGACAAGCCCCGCTGAATTCTCGTATTGTTGGAGGAAGCTCGGTGGCAACAGCTGGTGTGTGGCCGTGGATGGCTAGTTTACAGAAGAATGGGAGTCATGTGTGTGGTGGGACTCTGGTGGGCGTGGACTCTGTGCTAAGCAACGCTGACTGTTTCTCAAGGTGAGACACCTGGGGTGATGGTATTTTAACTAGACTTCACTGTTCACTTGATAACCTGTAACTGGTAGCATTCAGGTCTTACAGCTATTGAGGTGACTCACATCTGGACATTCATTTTTAAATCAACACCATCTAATTCACTTCATTAAATCTCCACAGTTCCCCTGTACCGTCTGAGTGGACTGTTGTGTTGGGCCGTTTGAGGCAGAATGGCTCCAACCCCTTTGAGGTGACACTGAATGTGACAAATATCACTCTGAGCAACTTGACTGGGTCCAATGTTGCCGTGCTGCATCTGTCAGCCCAACCCACCCTGTCCAACTACATCCAGCCCATCTGCCTGGACAACGGACGGACCTTCGCCGAGGGCTTGGCGTGCTGGGCTGCTGGCTGGAGCTCCGGGCGAGGAGGGGGTGAGTCCACAGAACAGTGGCAGTAATGACACCTCTTTGCATCACTCTACATCTTCAGATAAAATAATGTTACTTAGACATCACAGTTTTGTTATTTTTCTCCACTTTAGAAGAACAAGTCCTGCAGGGGTTCCAGACCTCAGTGGTTGACTGTGGCAATGCTTCAACGAGTGACAGTATTTGTGTGGGATCTTTCACACTGGAGCAGGTGAATGAGGACCTAGTTACTATTATTATGCACCATTTGTTGATATAAGTCGAAAACCTGATAACAGCACTGGTATCTGTTTGTTCAGGGTGACTCTGGTGGACCATTGATGTGTAAGCAAGACGGCTCTTGGTTCCAGGCGGTCGTCTTATCAGTTGAAAACAACTCCACCAATCAAACACGAGCAGAACCACCGATGGTCTTCACAAGACTGAGCCGCTTCAGGACCTTCCTGACTCAGACTCTGGGGACGCTCTTGTCTCCAAACTCAGTCAGCAACAACACAAACATCACCAACGTCACCACCTCAGCCTCCACCTCAGCCTCCACCATCTCCAGTGCCGTCACTACCAACGGGGGCGCACCCAATCACTCCCCTTTCTTCTTGTCCTTCCATGTCCTCTCCCTCTTGTTTTGTCTCCAACTCTTCTCATAGAAACATCTTTATATGATGTGATGAGCACTAATGAATGTGAGCAAACCTTGAATTGAAGAAACATTATTTACTTAAAACTGTATCTGCCATTAATTGACTTGAATCTCACACTATCTGTTGACCACTAGCAGTAAAGTTGTGAAAATTAAGAGCCACAGACTAGCTGAGTGGTTCTGTGCAGTACACTCAACAGATGCCTGTTAAAGCTCATTCTGTGCTGAGGAAGACTGATTCTTTATTGTTTTTAACTGTGAAGAACAGTCCCCGTGAGGCCTTTTTACTGCTGCTCTGCTATAATGTGTCAACAAGCTGGAATTAATTTGAAAGGTGTGAAAATGAAGATGCATTGGAAAATGTGGTTATTGTGAAGATTTAAAATCACTACAAAGACAAAATGTGTCAGATCTTTGCATTGTTAATTGTTCTGTACTTACTGTAAACACAATTTTATGTTGCCGTACTAGAATATTGCTTATATTTACCTTGTTTATTGGATTGCAAGCCCAGTTTGGTACACCTGCAAGGTGTACAAAAAGATGTCCGACAGAAAACGGCAGCAGTCACAGACAGTGCAGTGTCAAATTCCCCAAGACAGTGCAGGAATGTTGCCCGGTGAGGATGATAATCTGATTGTTTAAACCGTCAGCTTTTGCTGTATCCAGGGAGTCTGTGGTGGTGTTGGTGCTAGTCACCTGGACCACTGATTAAATGTTTTGGAGCTTTAATTAAAAAAACATGCCAATCACTGCTTGTTTCTGGAACCGGAAAAACGCATTTCAGAAGCATTTTAGTCTAAAACTACCAACATCATGAACATTCTCCATTACAAGTGGCATCATAGTACGAGTTATTTTTTCTGCCAGTAAATCTTCAAAATGTATAACTAGTCACTGGATAAGTGCCCTATTTGGCCCTCTGAATATTTTCTTTGGCTGAAGTGGGAGAACAGGCTCAACTAGATGCAACTGGGCTAAGAGCCCAGAGAGAAGATATTTTAATCCTTATAGGTTTTGATATGTAAAAGTGATAATTCCTGATACTAAAAAGAAAGATACTGTTTACTGCAGGTGTCATCAAAAAGTACAAAGTTGAATGTTTCCATATGAAATGAAGCAGAAGTGAAGTTGTACTTGAAGAGTTGTTGACGTTTTATACAAGAACAGAAATCTTTTATGCTGTGAGATCATTGGGCGTGTGCTTGGACAGGTGACTGTCAGCGAGCTAGAGAGAGGTGTGTTTGAGAGAAAGGGAGGGGACAGATTACTTATGCCAAAACGGATATGATTAGATGGACTTACAATTATGGCTTTCTACAAAGTGATCCATGTGTTCGCTGTGCTGATTCTCCCGATTCAAGGTAAGAGCGCTTGAAAATACTGTACAGAGAGACGGACTGATGAGGGCTGCTTTGGACAGGACTGGTGATTATTTTAAAGACATTAAAGACATCAAATAGATTTGGAACGCAGCTATGTGAAATAATTATTACAAACCTGTATAGCTACGTTTAACTAAACATTTTGTTGGCATACTGTATATTCGGAGTAACGGCCTATTGTCAAAACCACTGTGAGATTAAATGATTTATGTTGGTGAAAAGAAATGTTTTCAAATGGCTTTTAATGATCCACTTCTTCAGGTTTCAGAAGGTACGTTCATCGTAACACGAGTTGATACAGCACTCACTTCCGGTTTCGAGTGAACGCTGGCACAACTTGCTGCCGCTGCTCGCCGGTAACCTTTTAACTTTTTAACTTTCTAGACTTTCCTGAGTCATTTTATGTTTCTATGACCTAATCGGTGAGTGTAATTGCCTTCATTTGGAATACTTAAACGATCTGTCGGCACTACCTTTTGTGTGAGCCTTCACTGCTAGCTCACCTGTTCTGCCCCGGTCTGAGCCTCACCTGGCGTTTCTAGCCGTCGATGCTGCCTAAGTCCTCATCCACAATGCGGGCGGGTAGGACATACACCCTGTTTGTCTGCGCCTGGCTGTTTCTACTGCCTGTTCACCAGCTAGTGACGGGTTTGCTTCAGTACTCGGCCACCGACCTGCTACGGCTGCGCTGCCACCTGCCTGGACCTGCGCCAGAAGCTCTCCACCTTCACCCAAACATCGCCTTCCAGCCTCGCCGGAGATATATCCACCGAGGATCCCGCCGGCATTTCCTCCACAACAGTTCAACAGCTATAAAGTCCATCTGGTCCAGCTCTCGTCGCCCTCCACGCTCCACCAGCCGGGCTGTTGACCGTAGCGTGCTAGCCCGCCTAGCTCGGTCGGCTCGCACCAACACCTCACCCAACTTCGCTCTGTTCAACATCCGCTCACTGACAAGCAAGGGACATCTCATCCAGGACCTTATTGTTGATCGTAAGCTTGCCTTTCTCTGTTTAACCGAGACATGGCAACAGCCCAATGACTTTTCTCAGCTGAATGAATCCACTCCTTGTGGGTTTGTTTACACCTGTCAACCTCGTGGCTCTGGCCGGGGAGGAGGTCTCGCGTTAATTTACCGCGAGAAGTGGAAAGTCTTGCCGGTGTCTGTGCCTGTCTCCAGCTCATTTGAATCTGCTGTCTGCGAGCTGTCTGGTCCCACTCCTACCATTATTGCTACTGTTTATCGCCCCCCTAAACCGAACAGTGAATTTTTAAATGACTTTGCTGCTTTTCTCACCCATTTGTCCTCTCTCTCACCAAACATAATACTTCTGGGAGATTTTAACATCCACATGGAAAATATCAATTTGCCTCTCACCAAAGACTTTATTTCCTGTTTAGATAGTTTTGGATGTCAGCAACATACCACTTTTCCCACACACTCCAAAGGACACATCCTGGATTTAATCTGCTGTTCTGGTGTCACCCCTCTTGACCTTACAGCTGATGAACTCCCCATAACTGATCACTTTCTCCTCTCATTTACAGTGAAACTCACCCTCTCCATCTCTAAAAAAACACGCCTTATTTCTTTTCGGAATATAAAGAATATCGACCTTGCCACTCTCACTTTAAGTATTCATTCCTCCTGCCTCCCTGACATCCACAATCTATCCACTCCTGATGCTCTGGTCTCTCATTACAACACTGGTCTCCATAATATTCTTAATTCCCTCGCTCCATTAAAAACCCGATCTGTTTCTTTTTCTGTTTCCGCCCCTTGGTTCACCCCCGACCTTCGTCTCATGAAAGCCAGAGGTCGGCAACTTGAACGTCTCCTTAGAAAAACAGGTCTCACTATTCACGAAGAAATGTACAATAACCACATCTTATGTTATAAGGACTGCATTACCCGCACCAAAACCCACTACTACTCCAGTATAATCACTGCCAATAAAGGCAACTCTAAGCCATTGTTCTCCCTACTTAACAATATCACCCAACCTCAAGACTCTCTCCCCCCTCACTTGTACACAACCTCCTTCTGTAACTCCATAATGTCATTTTTCATTGAAAAAATTCAGAATATTCATCAGCACCTTGGCACTATTCCTCACTTTAGTATCCCAGCCGACTCTCACCCATCCACACACTCATTCTCCTCCTTCCAGCTTCCCACTCTCTCAGAAATCACAGAACTTATTCGGAAATCCAAGCCATCCACCTGTCAACTTGACCCCCTCCCCACACAACTTGTTAAAGCCTGCCTCCCCTCCCTTGCCCCTCTCATCTCTGCCATCATCCACTCCTCTCTCACCACTGGAACTGTCCCTACATCCTTCAAAACTGCTGCCATTACCCCAATCTTGAAAAAATCTGGTGCAGACCCCTCTAACTTCAACAATTTCTGTCCTATATCTAATCTACCCTTCATCTCCAAAATCCTTGAAAAAACAGTTGCCTCCCAACTCCATTCTCACTTATCCCATAATAACCTGTATGAACAGTTCCAGTCCGGTTTCCGCCCACTCCACAGCACTGAAACAGCACTTATCAAAATTACCAACGACCTCCTTATGGCAGCTGATTCTGGACTCCTCACCATCCTCATCCTCCTCGACCTGAGTGCAGCCTTTGATACCATCTGTCATACCACCCTCCTCAACAGGCTGTCTTCCATTGGCATCACCCACACTCCTTTAGACTGGTTCACATCTTACCTCTCTGGCCGCACTCAGTTCATTCAACTTAAGTCCCTTAAATCCATCCCCTCCTCCGTCTCTTCAGGTGTGCCCCAGGGCTCTGTCTTGGGGCCCCTACTCTTCATCATCTACCTCCTCCCCCTTGGCAATATGTTCCGCAAATTTAATATTCATTTTCACTGTTATGCAGATGACACCCAGCTCTACCTTTCCAGCAAACCTTCGCCCACTCTCCCACCCACCTCCCTTACTGATTGCATCTCTGAAATAAAAACCTGGTTCACCCAAAACTTCCTTAAACCAAACAGTAACAAAACTGAGGTCCTCCTCATTGGCACCAAATCCAGTCTATCCAAAACCGACAGCTTTTCAGAATCAGAATCAGAATCAGAAAAGACTTTATTGCCAAGCATGATGGTACATAAAAGGAATTTGCTTTGGTGTTGTTACGCCTAAAATAAAATAAAATAAAATATAGAAACTATATTATAGAATAAATATAGAAACTTCCTCTCAGATATATAAAATATAAAAATACAACAAAATACAAAAATATATACACAGTATATATATGTACAGTTAGGCCCAAAAATATTTGGACAGTGACACAAGTTTTGTTATTTTAGCTGTTTACAAAAACATATTCAGGATACAATTATATAATCAATATGGGCTTAAAGTGCAGACTCTCAGCTGTAATGTGAGAGTATTCACATCCAAATTGGAGCAAGGGTTTAGGAATTACAGCTCTTTAATACATAGCCTCCTCTTTTTCAAGGGACCAAAAGTAATTGGACAATTGACTCAGAAGGCTGCAAAATAAAAATAACAAGGCTGCATGGGCTCTTCCCTCGTTAATCTGTCATCAATTAAGCAGTTAAAAGGTCTGGAGTTGATTCCAGGTGTGGTGTTTGCATTTGGAAGCTGTTGCTGTGAACACACAACATGTGGTCAAAGGAGCTCTCAATGGAGGTGAAACAGACCATCCTGAGGCTGAAAAAAAGAGAAGAAATCCATCAGAGAGATAGCAGAAATGTTAGGAGTAGCCAAATCAACAGTTTGGTACATTCTGAGAAAAAAAGAGTGCTCTGGTGAGCTTGGTAACTCCAAAAGGCCTGGACGTCCACGGAAGACAACAGTGGTGGATGATTGCAGAATCCTTTCCATGGTGAAGAAAAACCCCTTCACAACATCCACTCAAGTGAAGAACACTCTCCAGGGAGTAGGTGTATCAGTATCTAAGTCTACAATAAAGAGAAGACTTCATGAGAGTAAATACAAAGGATTCACCACAAGGTGCAAACCATTGATCAGCCTCAAAAATAGAAAGGCCAGAATTGACTTAACAAAAAACACCTGAAGAAGCCAGCCCAGTTCTGGAACAGCAATCGTTGGACAGATAAGACTAAGATCAACCTGTACCAGAATGATGGGAAGAAGAAAGTTTGGAGAAGAATTGGAACAGCTCATGATCCAAAGCACACCACATCTTCCGTAAAACATGGTGGAGGCAGTGTGATGGCATGGGCATGCATGGCTTCCAATGGCACTGGGTCACTTGTGTTTATTGATGATGTGACAAAAGACAGAAGCAGCCGGATGAATTCTGAAGTGTATAGGGATATACTTTCTGCTCCGATTCAGCCAAATGCAGCAAAGTTGATTGGACGGCGTTTCACAGTACAGATGGACAATGATCCAAAACATACCACAAAAGCAACCCAGGAGTTTTTTAAAGCAAAGAAGTGGAATATTCTGCAATGGCCGAGTCAATCAGTAGATCTCAACCCAATCGAGCATGCATTTCACTTGCTCAAGACAAAACGTAAGGCAGAAAGACCCACAAACAAGCAACAACTGAAGACAGCTGCAGTAAAGGCCTGGCAAAGCATCACAAAGGAGGAAACCCAACGTTTGGTGATGTCCATGGGTTCCAGACTTCAGGCAATCATTGCCTGCAAAGGATTCTCAGCAAAATATTGAAAAGCAACATTTTACTTAGGGTTATGTTTATTTGTCCAATTACTTTTGAGCCCCTGAAATGAGGAGCGTTTGTATAAAAATAGCTACAATTTCTACATGTTTAATCACATATTTTTGTTCAACGCCTTGAATTAAACCTTAAAGTCTGCACTTCATTTCCGTTGTAGTTGTTTCATTTCAAACCCAATGTGGTGGCATGCAGAGCCCAAATCATGAAGATTGTGTCACTGTCCAAATATTTCTGGGCCTAACTGTATATTCCACCAGAACATTTACTGTGGGATGGTAGTGGGTTTGATGTGTTCATGGGGGGGGGCTTGGCATTGTTCAGCAGACGGACTGCGGATGGAAAAAAACTGTTCGCCATGCGAGTGGTCCTACACTCGCATGGATCGCAGCCGTCTGAAGGACGGCTGACGGCTCTTCTCTTAGTATTGACAACTCCTCCGTTTCACCCTCCCCCCAGGTTAAGAGTCTGGGTGTCATCCTTGACAGCACACTATCCTTTCAATCCCACATCAATAACATTACTCGGTCTGCTTACTTCCACCTACGTAACATTAATCGCCTCCGCCCCTCCCTTACCCCCCACACTGCCGCCATCCTTGTTCACAGTCTTGTCACTTCCCGTCTGGATTATTGCAACTCTTTCCTTTTTGGCCTTCCACACAAATCCCTCCATAAACTTCAACTAGTTCAGAATTCAGCTGCCCGCATCATAACTCGAACCCCCTCCATTCACCACATCACTCCTGTCCTTCAAGAGCTTCATTGGCTCCCAGTTCGATTCTGTATCCAATTTAAAGTCCTCCTGTTTACTTTCAAGGCCATTCACAACCTCACCCCCCCATATTTGTCTGATCTCCTCCATGTTCCCACTCCCTCCCGCTCTCTACGATCCTCTTCCTCCATACATCTGTCTGTCCCTACTGCCCGTCTTACCACCATGGGGAGCAGAGCATTCAGCCGCTCTGCTCCTCGTCTCTGGAATTCACTACCACCCCAACTCAGAAATATTGATTCATTTCCCCATTTCAAATCACAACTCAAAACATATCTGTTTAAAACTGTCTATTCCACCTGATGACAATTGCTCTTTTTTTTTTTTTTATATATATATTTTTTATTCTTCTGCTGTTTCTTGAGTGCCAAGAAAGGCGCCTTCAAATAAAATGCATTATTATTATTATTATTATACGATGCTAATAATATGTAGGACATAATTAGTCAGTTTTGGTTTTGTTAATGTAAACATTTAACTGTGGCATTATTGGTGTAAATCTTTTTTTTCCATTTTAGTTAGCCTCTATGAGCAACATACAGTTTTTCTTAAAATAATTTAACCCCCGATTTACACGTTAAACCATTTTTTATTTAACCCATTTAATCCAATATCGTGTGACCCACGTCGGTCATCACCATGTGTAGTAGTTGCAGGATGGCCTGAGATGGGAGTCACATCTTGTGATGTCACTGCTTCTAAAACAAAAAACTGAGAACTGAATAGTCATTTCACAGGCTATCTTCCATATATCACAAAAGAATATTTTCTCGTGAACAATGGAATAATAATTCTGGGAATGAGGACTCCAATACACTCTGCTTATCAGTTAATGTGTAAAATGTAGCTGTTAAAAGAGAACGACATGCAGACTGTGGTAATAAATGACACAGTTAATGTTTAAACACCTCCTTTTTTCAAAGCATTACGGAAAGTAAACAGACAACAGTACATAGATACACGTTTGTTGTACCAACCCTTTCTTGTTTTCTTTTTTCAGAGTCAGTGTCTCAGCTATCTGGTAAGTTAAGTTCCCATGCATAATTATTAACTTCCTTCCTTGTGACAATTTTAATACATAATTGGGGATTTCTGTTGAGCGGAAATGTGTACAGTTTGATTCTATTTTCTGACAACTCCAGAGTCAGCCTTAAGAAAACAAGTAAAAGCATTTCTTGACAAACCACTGACTGAGATTAGTTTAACTTCTCCTCACTGTGTCTTCAGCCAGTAGTTTGTAGTCCTGAGAGACTGTTGCTCAATGTGTGTTTTAACGGTACTCTTCAGTCTGCGGTCTGCCAACGCTCAACACCAGGATAGCTGGAGGACAGGCGGCCCCTGAAAGCAGCTGGCCCTGGCAGGCCGATCTGCACACTGGGGGACATCACTTCTGTGGAGGATCCCTCATTAACAATCAATGGGTGCTGAGCGCTGCTCACTGCTTCCCAAGGTGAGTAGATACCCTCAAGCCATGAAATACAGGTATCGAAAACAGAGCACAAATCACTGAACTGAGAAAACAGATGAATCATTTTAGTTTCTTTTGCGGCCTTTAGTTCCTCCACAAGCAACCTGCTTGTGTATCTGGGTCGTCAGAGTCAAGAGGGACCCAACCCCAACGAGGTGGTTCGGTCGCTAAAACGGATTATCAGGCATCCCAGCTACAACAGCCAAACAAATGACAACGACATCGCCCTACTGCAGCTCTCCTCACCGGTGACTTTCACCAACTACATTGTGCCTGTCTGCCTGGCAGCCAGAGACAGCACCTTCTACGCCAGAGTCAACACCTGGGTCACTGGCTGGGGCGATATTAGAAGTGGAGGTGGGTCATAAAGAAACCAGATTAAATTTATGTTGAAAGAAGACCTGACTAGAAAATATGTCAGATCTGTTAAGAGCAACAAAATTCTTATGTAAGTTAAAGATGGTGAGGGCCCTTTTATGTGTTGACACTGTAATGATTCAAAAACAGCATAAGCAGCCTCAGAAGATCAGTGATGTCTTGTTGATACTTGAATTTGGTGTTTGTCTGACCTGCCAGATTGAAGGTGGTGGCATTACTGGTGGACCAGTTGTTACTGGTTTTATCTTTAATGGGCTGTGTGTTTATCATGTTTGTGTGATCTTAGTTCCCCTTCCTTCCCCACAAAACCTGATGGAGGTGAACGTGCCAATTGTGGGAAACAGACAGTGTAACTGCGACTATGGAGTGGGCTCAATCACTGCCAACATGGTGTGTGCTGGGTTACGTGAAGGAGGGAAGGACTCCTGTCAGGTGATCATTTTTACCTATGTTTGTGTCATAGTTTCACTTCCTGTAAAGATTCCTTCTTCCTCAGCAACTCTACAACTAAATGTTTCTGGTCTTAAAGGTGACATAGAATGATTGAACGGGGTATTTATCCTTGATCTGTGATGTGACATGCAGACAAAAAAATTTTGGTTGGGTCTGTAATGCCTTAGAAGCTTCCTAAAAACCTCTCTCAGAAAGCTATATTAGGGTGGGGGATTTTAAACGCGTGGTTTTGCACCTATTTGGCGCCCCTTCGGGCTTAACTGGCAACCTCATTATGAAATGCAAGCACTTGACGCTGATTGGCTGCATTTGCTGCCACTCAAAAGAATGTAAACTTCGCCCCTCTACTTACTGAAGGGAGTTTTGGTCGGTTCTGTACGCGCCAGCATGCGGGACTTGTAGTTCGTTTAATTACGTGTTTTCCATAGCGTTTTACTTAACTATCTTGCGACAAACTGTGACATTCTTGACATGTAAAATCATTTTTTATTCTGAAAAACAACATATGTATAATCCAAGGCACAAGTCGATCGGGACCAGAAAATAATTTATCTTTCGCCATAGACTGCCGTTCACAAACGAAGTAGCAGTCTGTGGTTGAATGTAGTTGGAATCCGATTATAAATGAACAGCAGCCACGCATCTCGTGCATTTCTTTCGGTGGGAATGTAATGGAAAGTTTGCACACCGCTTGCACAGCCTGGAAGAGCACACCTCGGAACGCGACTCGCCATTTCGCCTTGAACTCCGCAAGCACTGCTGCAATGTACTTCCCGTTGGAGGCGAGAGGGCGGATGTATGCAAATTATTTTGAAGGGGAGGGAATTGAATGAGAGTGGGGGGGCAGTAAGATACATGTTACGTAATATGTATCCGTTGTTCAGATTGGGGCATTTTCTGGCTGACATTTCTAAAAGAGGAATTTCTATGAAACGGAGATGTTCAGAATGTCTAGCACTTTTCGTATGTTCGTGAATGCGGGCAGACTACCGTTATTCAACTAAGACAAGGTAAAAACGTTTTTTCATTCTCTGTCACCTTTAAAGGGAGATTCAGGAGGTCCACTTGTGATCAAGCAGAACAATCGCTGGATTCAGGCAGGAATCGTGAGTGGTGGAATTGGTTGTGGAGAGCCTAACTTCCCAGGAGTCTACTCCAGAGTGTCCCAGTATGAAGCGTGGATTAAGAGCCAAATCAGCAGCAACCAGCCGGGCTTCATCACCTTCACATCCACTGGGACAGATAGCGACCTCAGCGTCACCTGTACAGGCCTGCCAGCACTTACAACCACCACCACCACTACAACAACCACTACAACAACCACACCCAGACGTGAGTGTCTGTCATGTCCAGACTGTTTTCTGCTTCATAATCCCAGCTTTCTATTGAAGCTGATGTATACATGTATCACATGTATCCCAGATGTCTGTGTAAACCTCCATGAAAGCTTTGGAAGCTTGAATTAAAGTTGTGTGTCTGACCTGGATCTGCAGTGATGGAGAGGCATGCTGTCTTTAAAAATAAGTCTCATCGTGTCTACCTTTGGCTTTTCTCTACAGCGGTGGTCTGTGGACAAGCCCCGCTGAATTCTCGTATTGTTGGAGGAAACTCGGTGGCAACAGATGGCATGTGGCCATGGATGGCTAGTTTACAGAAGAATGGGAGTCATGTGTGTGGTGGGACTCTGGTGGGCGTGGACTCTGTGCAAAGCAACGCTGACTGTTTCTCAAGGTGAGACACCTGGGGTGATGGTACTTTAACTAGACTTAACTTGATAACCTGAGTCCACAGAACAGTGGCAGTAATGCCACCTCTTTGCATCACTCTACATCTTCAGACAAAACAATGTTATTTAGACGACAGTTTTGTTATTTTTCTCCACTTTAGAAGAACAAGTCCTGCAGGGGTTCCAGACCTCAATGGTCGACTGTGGCAATGCCTCAACGAGTGACAGTATTTGTGTGGGATCTTTCACACTGGAGCAGGTGAATGAGGACCTGGTTACTATTATTATGCACCATTTGTTGATACGTCATAGTTACTGATCTGGAGCTTTTAATACTATTGCATGATCATCAACTCCGACTGGGTTTACCTGACTTTGATGGAATTTTGTCGAACACCTTTTGTCTGTTTTTTCAGGGTGACTCTGGTGGACCACTGATGTGTCAGCAAGACGGCTCTTGGTTCCAGGCGGTCGTCTTATCAGTTGCAAACAACTCCACCAGACAAACACGAGCAGACCCACCGATGGTCTTCACAAGACTGAGCCGCTACACAAGCTTCCTGACTCGGACTCTGGGGACGCTCTTGTCTCCAAACTCAGCCGACACAAATGTCACCACCACCAACTCCACTAAAACTGGGGGCGCACCCAATCACCCCCCTTTCTTCTTGTTCTTCCATGTCCTCTTCCTCTTGTCTTGTCTCCAGCTCTTCTCATAGAAACATCTTTACATGATTTACATGATGTGATGAGCACAAATGAATGTGAGCAAATCTTGAATCCAAGAAACATTATTTACTTAAAACTGTATCTGTCATTAATTGACTTGATTCTCCCACTATCTGTTGACCACTAGCAGCAAAGTTGTGAAATTTAGAGCGAGTCGTTATCCAACATCTTTATTGCAAGGTTGGGAACTCTACTGACGCTGCAAAAACAATGGTTTTACTAATACTTTCTGAACCGTTTTTTTTATTTTTTTATTTCACGCAGCATGAGAAGCTGCATAGTCAATAATTGTTTTTAGCGTGTATACTATTTTAAGTACTCAAACTGACTCACTGTGCACTTCAAACTTGATAGAGTATAGAGGGTGTTTTTGATGTAATTTTACGTGTAATATGAGATTCGGGATTATGAACGACGTGTGCACAAAATCAAAAGACAAAAGAGGGAGACAAATTGTTTATTTAATGTTTTTAACTGTAAAGGTCAGTAACCCCTTTTACTGCTGCTCTGCTATAATGTGTCAACAAGCTGGAATTAATTTGAAGGGTGTGAAAATGAAGGTGCACTGGAAAAATGTTGCTACTATGATGATTTAAAATCACTACAGAGACAAAATGTGTCAAATCTTTGCACTGTTAATTGCTCTGTACTTAATGCACTTACTAAATTCTGTTTATTTCTTGTTTAATTCATTTTCAGGACAGAGTTAAATGAGGCCACACAATGTCTTCATTACCCCACAGTTGATTGATTAATTAATGCTGTCCTTTAACTTTGGCAGCTGGATGTGAAGAAGATATTTTGGAGGTCAATGACCAGCCTGTCCATTGTCTACCTCATATTGTCAGAAAATGGCGATATAAATTACTCTCTGAAGTAAAAATGCACTTATTGTTAAATACTAAACAGTATTTGCTGCTCTGTAATGGATGAATGTTGGTTTTATTTTTTTTCTTATTCACAGGGGAATAAAAATGTTCTGTAACATGAAAGTACTGAACGAGCTTTCAATCTTTGACTCTGACTTTTTCTAATACTGCAAATATACGAAAAGCAGTTAAAATCTAATTCCTAATTAAAGAAATACACTTCTGATGTTTGCTGACGACACGACAGTCGAATAACTCCAGCTCATCCAATTTAAAATATTTCACAATTTAATAAAACTTACAAAAAAAACAGATTGTATAAAATGACCTACATTTTCTAAACATTTAAGACAAGTTTGGTGAACAAGGTTGGATTTTCATTTAGAGTCTAACTATTTGAGAGCGTTTTTCTCTTTTCGAGGAAAACATCAGACACATAAAATTAAAATACAAAGGCAGTGCCATATGACGGCAATAACACAAGTTTCAGTCTTAAGTTCGAAAAGAAGAGGTCATATTGATGCTCAGCAGGAAGCGGTTTAAGGCCCTAATAATGAACCATAAGACTCTCTTTGTTACCTCTCCACTGTAAACCCTCTGATGAAGCCATGTCACTGATGATATGTGGGATGGATTGACTCCTCCACCCTCGTCTTCTACTTGATCCTGATCTCAAAGCAGAGACAGTTGCAGGATTCACATTCAGGAGGCTGGCAGGTGCAGGCACAGTCCCATTTGACACACTGTGGGAAAACATTTCAGACAGCTGCTTTATTGGCTTTATGATTCACTTACACAGCTTGAGCAGTGGTTCAATTATTATTCAGTAATAACCTGCAAATAAGATATAGCAAATATTGCATGTTTTCTTTTTGTTGTCAGAAAAACAATCCATTCTGCATCTTATTAAAGACAACATACTGAGAACGCTTAATTGAGTTTTACTGGAGTTGGATTACCTTGCCATTTATCAGACCATCCTATGTTATTGTTTTATGAGAACAATTTCCTGCTCCAAACTAATTTCTGCATGGGGGATTATTTGAGACAAACAACCAACTATGATTATTTAACACACACCTATGTACTTCTCTCCATGCAGCATGAATATTAAAATTACTAATTATTATTTTTCATTCTAAGGTGTCAAGAACACATGAATTGATGTATGTGTTTCTGTTTATGGAGGGATGACAGTGTCTGTGGTTACTTACAGAAGGAGAAGGGCATGAATTTTTACAAATTGCTCCAAAGGTCGGCAGACTGCACTCACAAGCCTCAGCCAGCCTGAGACACTGCTCGCATAGCGAAATGTCTGGACAGCAGTCAGTGCACTCTGCAGAACAGCTATCCTGTGAGACAGGAACCAGGAAAAGACATTATAATCTATTTATAATTTATTATTCATTACACAGTTTATTTCACTGCACTTCCAGACAGGAAAAAAAATATTGTCCAGTCACATTTTTTTTTTTAATTCCCCAATCTTTGTATTAGAATACTGAAAAAAAAAAAACAGTTTCTATTTTTAAGATACCATATAACTGATGGATGACATTTTCTTTGATGAGAAAGAGAAAGGCACCAAAGCCCCATCCCTTCACATCTGGTATCACTGAAAGAGCTTTTCAAGACAGAGGACAAATCTGAACTACTGGTAGTCAGGAGGATATCCAACCTGTGCATCCATCCTAACATTATTATTATAACAGCATATGATGCAGCTTCTGTAAATCCTGCATTCTCTCATTACAGCGTGAAGCTTATTTTTCTCACTGAATAAATGAACAAAGCATTCACTCATTAACAAGCTTCAAGCATAATGTTGTTCGAGCTCCCATATTAAGATCTACATGGATCAAACATGTGCTGAATAGAAGGTGGATCATTGAAAGCTTTCCCGTGAGACCCCGACTGTCACACTGACCCAAGAGAAAACTACCTTTTAAGAATGTAAATACAAATTAAAAGCATTATTGCTAAGTCCAAACATTTTACAAACATCTGTCAAGAGGAAGCCCTCTGTGTGACTGGGCCAGCAAGCACTAACCTTAAGGCAGTATCGGATCCACAGCCCAATCATCAGCACGACGATGTAAATACCCACAGTAATCATCAGCACCGCTGGGAGAGGAATAGCAAGCTGCCAAATGGGCAGCACCTGAGAAACAGGACCAACAAAACATTAGTCCAGAGCTGATCAGAGGTTACACCAGCTGTTTTCAGATTTAATAAAATAAAAGGATTCCTTACTTCCATTGTACCTTCCTGACGCCTTTAACTACCACAGAGAATTCTGGGGAAAAAATAAATAAACAGAATTAAAACCTAGTTATTAAAAAGGCTTCCTCTTATTTTTTCCCCCATTTATTTACACACTGATTTGTACAGTAGCACAGTTTGGACATTTACAAAAATGTTACTATTGTCTATATGTAAATTTGTAAAGTGTAAAGTTTGTGTCAAACCTATATACATGGATTTATGTGTAAACTAAATTCTTCAGAGAGGCCATTGTTTTGCCTTCATATCATCTGGCAGTCTTTTTAAATTATTATATTGTTATTATAAAATGCTTCAATCATGACCCCAAATTATTCTTTAAAATGTAACTACAATAAAACTGTTAATAAAGTTATTAAAATCCCTTAAAGGTGCGATAACGGTAGTTTTACACGAAAGATGCACGAGCCATTTTACTTTTACGGAAACGAGCACACAACAAGCTAACAACTTACCGCTCCGAGTGCTGCTGTGCTTTCAGCGGCGCGTACATAATAAATACAAACGCCAGTACTTTTAAAATAAAGTCAGATTTGTCATGTTTCATCGTTAAACATTGAAGAAAAGCACAGTTTCTGAATCTTCCCTTCGCTTTGCTTCTGAAAACAAACCGAGGCTCGCGCTATGGCGGCAGCGGCGTTGCTATGGAGTCAGAAGGATCCCCGGAAGGGACAAAAAGGGTGAACTCGGAAACAAAATTCCTGTCACGAGGTAACGTTACTACATTTGTTCGAAGTACTAAACAACATAAATTATTTCATTCTAATTAACTTATTCTGGAAATTCTTTTTCCATATGTAAGATAAGCTTTTATTTATCCCACAGGGGAGAAATTTGCACCGTAGCAAGAGCATATGGTTTTATGGAATGTACACAAGAGGTGGAAAAGTAAACAGTATACAACAGTAGTTTTATATATATATATACATATATATATATATGTGGTCATCTTGCAACAGGCTTGGTTGTATAGCCTCACAGCAGCAGCATATCTTTAATATGTTAAATATATGAACATTTTGTTTTTCTTTTTAAGATTTGGGTGAATTTTGTGTGTTTTTATAATGATATGTTCATTCTCTGTAATTGCTTGTCCTCTGGAGCCTATCCCAGCTACACTATATTACCAAAAGTATTCGCTCACCTGCCTTTACTCATTCTATGAACTGAAGTGCCATCCCATTCCTAACTCATAGAATTCAATATGATGTCGGTCCACCTTTTGCAGCTATTACAGCTTCAACTCTTCTGGGAAGACTGTCCACAAGGTTGAGGAGAGTGTTTATAGGAATTTTTGACCATTCTTCCAAAAGCGCATTGGTGAGGTCACACACTGATGTTGGTCGAGAAGGCCTGGCTCTCAGTCTCCGCTCTAATTCATCCCAAAGGTGTTCTATCGGGTTCAGGTCAGGACTCTGTGCAGGCCAGTCAAGTTCATCCACACCAGACTCTGTCATCCACGTCTTTATGGACCTTGCTTTGTGCACTGGTGCACAGTCATGTTGGAAGAGGAAGGGGCCCGCTCCAAACTGTTCCCACAAGGTTGGGAGCATGGAATTGTCCAAAATGTTTTGGTATCCTGAAGCATTCAATGTTCCTTTCACTGGAACTAAGGGGCCAAGCCCAGCTCCTGAAAAACAACCCCATACCATAATTCCTCCTCCACCAAATTTCACAGTTGGCACAATGCAATCTGAAATGTACCGTTCTCATGGCAACCTCCAAACCCAGACTCGTCCATCAGATTGCCAGATGGAAAAGCGTGATTCATCACTCCAGAGAACGCGTCTCCACTGCTCTAGAGGCCAGTGGCGGCGTGCTTTACACCATTGCATCCGACGCCTTGCATTGCACTTGGTGATGTGTGGCTTGGCTGCAGCTGCTCGGCCATGGAAACCCATTCCATGAAGCTCTCTGCGTACTGTACTTGGGCTAATCTGAAGGTCACATGAAGTTTGTAGCTCTGTAGCAATTGACTGTGCAGAAAGTCGGCGACCTCTTTGCACTATGCGCTTCAGCATCCGCTGACCCCTCTCCGTCACTTTACGTGGCCTACCACTTCGTGGCTGAGTTGCTGTTTTTCCCAAACGCTTCCATTTTGTTATAATAGAGCTGACAGTTGACTGTGGAATATTTAGGAGCGAGGAAATTTCACGACTGGATTTGTTGCACAAGTGGCATCCTATGACAGTTCCACGCTGGAATTCACTGAGCTCCTGAGAGCGGCCCATTCTTTCACAAATGTCTTGTTTCACAGTCTGCATGCCTGAGTGCTTGAATTTATACACCTGGGGCCAGGCCAAGTGATTAGAACACCTGATTCTGATCATTTGAATGGGTGAGCGAATACTTTTGGTAATATAGTGTATAATGACATATTTCATATCCAACATTTTCATCTGCAAGTGACTAAAAACATGTGAAGGAACTAGATCACAAAATGGCAGTTTATAAGACTGTTTCAGACTTAATGCGTTTCAAAACATTTAGACTGCAGTCATGTATTTGAATGTCATGTGTAAAATTACTTTGATACCTCTTTATTTTGTCTTGCATTAAGTGAAAGAACCGCAAAAATTGTGCTTGCATTATGTAGTACTCAAGTAAATGCACCATTTTTACACCTTCTTTAATGAAAATAATGCAAAAGTATATTTAGATTAGGTTTCTCAGGTATTTTAGGTGATATATAAATTGATGCATGTGCTCTCCACACCCGCAGTTAAAATACATAAATGTTACTGCAGAGGACAAGTAAAACCACCCACACAGAACAGGGTTATCAACTGCAGAAATTTTTTATTGAACCAAATGTGGAATTTGCAAAACAGATTCTCCATCACTCCAGTCACAGTGTGACCTGGCCATGGCTTTGATTTTTACTGCATTAATTCATCACTACATCTACGCATTTATAAATTATTGCATTGCAGGAAATTTAAGATTCAAGAGTCCATAACCACAGGTTTGGTATAGGGTTAGTTGTGGGACCCAACCAGAAAGCTGGTCAAGCACCAGAGTAGGAAACCTTCTTCGCTTACTAGTCAACACGATGGAAGACCGTTTTAATATTTCACAAGATCAGCTTCACCGAGTTTAGGACGACCAGCATTTGACTTCATCTCCCACCCTGGTGTCTGATCACATTGAATCGACTCAACTGCAGGCCTCGCTCTGAGCAGAGTAAGACCACCACTCAACAACTGGCATCTCAAAGTTTTGTTTGTTTTTACAAAATAAAAAAAAAAAAAAAGGAAAAAATGTGCCGAACAAAAAGAGCAAATCAAGAATTTGCTTAATGATGGCGACGGTGTTCCATACTTTAAAAGTAGCTCTGCTTTGTAATGGGTAGGCAGCTGGTCGCATAAACGATGCTCAAGGACAACTTAAGCAGAATGAAACAGATAAATAACTTTGGGTGGAAAACATCCTACATCCTCCTTCCACCTAGTCATAAATTCAGCCGTAAACAAGTCTGACCCTCCTGCACACAAACCCATCACCACCCCCCATTCCCATGACACCACTCCACTCCAATACATGGAGACTCATCGTTTATTGAAACACCTTTAAGTACAAAACAAAAATGTTACATGAAATGGTGCATTATTGCAGCACAAGATCTAAAAAGAAAAAAAAAATTAAAAAGGAAATAAAGGGGATGAGGAAGGAAGTGTTTGTGGGAGGGTCATCACCACTCATCCCTGATGTTGTGTGGAGCTGCAGTGGTGTGTCTTTGAGAGCGCGAGCCTGCCCCCCGGTGTCGTAGGGAGGCAGTGGTGTTACAGAGTCCCATGTTTGTCAGAGGTAATTCACGTGTTAGCTAATAGAAGTTGGTGGGGTCGCAAGGGAGGCGTAGGGGGAGGAAGAGCAACAGCAGCACATAGGAGGAGGGGAAGGGGGGATGGGTGAGTTTAATAGCCTTCCCGGAGAGAGGGGAGAGGACTGCGGGCAGCTTCTAAAAGCCGTGGACTTTGAGCTGCTCCTCCTTGGCCAGCTGAATCTGCAAAAAGGGAAAAAACATTACTTAACACAACACATGACAGCAATTCCATGCTAATCCCAACATACAATCAGTCCAAATAGCAGGCAAACACACAAGCCCCCTTCAAAAAAACAAAAATATATGGAAAATATGACCTACATCTTTGAGGAACTGGCAGATATTCCTGCGCTGGTCTCCCTGAAGCTGGATCACTTCACCATACTCTGGGTGCTCAATCACTGTCCCATTGCAGGCGAACTTCTGTCAAGAGAAATAAAAAAAAAAAAAAAAAAGTGTTGAGCAGGACACAAAACAAGGCCACACAACAACCTGCATTACCATATTCCGAAAATTGTCGGGCGGCCACTAAACAGAATTAACCACCAACCAAGACAGATGTTCTAACTGGGGAATGAGGACGGGGTCGTCCACTCAAACACATGATCTGGTGTCGTACCTTCTTAAAGGCCTTAACTAGCCTCTTCTTGTCATAGTCGGCAGCAATGCCCTGGACAGTGGTGAGGGTCTTCCTGCCGTTCCGCTGTTGTATTCTTATGTGGATGGAGTCCTCAGTCCCAGCTGGGAGGCGGTCATCACCCTTACTTGCATCAGCAAAGGGGTCTAAAGAAAGGGGGACAAGACATAAGCGTTGTAACAAAGGCTGGAGGAAAATTGTGACTAAAATAATTCAGCACCCGCTTGCATACTCTACGACATCTGTGCCGACTAATTACTTTGTGCCAATTTTGGATTGCCAGAAGGTCCAGTGTTTATTTTTAAAGGGTCATATTTCAGAACTGCGCAGACGTTCGTGCTAAACAACGGCTCATTGGCTAGCGGATGCTAAACTGCACCTTTAGCTAACACCGACGGAATAACAGCAGAGTCATGGCACGGTAACTTTTGGTTTCCCCTACCCCCAATCGGATTACAATTACAACAATTGCGGAATAGAAAATAAGGAAAAGAAAATGTTGAAGTTTCAACAGCAATACTCACCATTTCCCTAGCGAGATTAGCGAATATATTGACTACGCTACGGCTTCAGAAACGTTGACAATTTTTTAGGCCTAATGGCGGCCGTTTTAACGTTAGCAAAGGCCTAAGCGTCGACTAAAATCAGAATCCAGACCACGACATTAATCCTCAAAACGATTTACATTTGGGTTACAAATGTATATCTAACCACGTTAACGCCCAACCGACATGACAAATATTCAAATCTGCTCCGAAGACAATAAATCCTCGACGCAGTTGGAAGCTTAACGTTAGCTTCGCTAGCACTCGCCCTTCCCCCACCTTATGTCACGGTTCAGTTTGATCAAAAGGGACTTACCAAAGGTTTGGAGGTTCTGGATAGCGGACATACGATAAGATTTGCTTTCCTTTCAGATGATAACTTGGTTAGCGAGCGGTACGTCGGCTAACTTTGACTTTTTTGTCGATTCTGGGGTTTTGCCTTTTCACGGGGGACGTCAGTCGGCTCGGGTACAACAGCTCTCACAAAATGGAGTTCCTCGAACTCGAAGTACTGAAAAACAAGGCTTTATAGCCCCGCCCCGAAGCTTACGCCTTTACGTCGCTGACGTACGGATACTACGTAGCCGGCTGCCACTCCTTATTTGTTTCTCAACGTTACTGGAAAAGTGACGTAATTGTATCAGAATTTAGTCATCCTCGCAACAGGAAAATTACCAAAACATCCACAACCATCTTCAATGACATTTATTCTTAGAACATGTCGTTTTCTGCATGAACAATAAAGATTAAGAGAAATAATAACTGTTTAAATTCCAGTGAAAAGGAAGGTTTTTCTTGCCAAATATTGTCTAACAACACACATTTTATCAAGTGCTATGTTAAAAATACATTTACTTCAGTCGCAGCTACAGCTACAGGAACACAAGACCTCGAAAAGCTAAAAGAAATGGGTGGGTCTCACATTAATGATGCTTGTGCTTCTTTTTTCTTGTAAAGTTTTTTTCTGGGATAAGAATTATTATGATTAACTTCAGTCAGAGCTGTGACACAGTGTAAAAAATTACAGAAGATGATTACAAATGATTACTAATATGATTTTCTGTGTTTCAATTTCTACATCTTCATTGAGTTCTCTGCATAGAGATGCACACTTTACTGCTGATGAAAAGTCTTGTGACCTCTGAGTACCTACACGTGACCCCCTCATCGCATGATGCAGACGTCGATTAGATTTGTAAACAGTTACCAAATTAAATCTATTTAAAGATGTGTTTTATTTATTTATTGGCATTTGCAGTGCTGCTTGAAAGTATTTGCGCCCCTCAGAAGTTTCTCAACGTCTGCATGAAAATGACTCGAAACATTAGTGGATTTTCACATAACAGCAGACAAAGAGAACTCAGTCAAACAAATGAAACGGAAATATTACATGTTTGTGTTTATTTATTCAAGAAAATTAATCATTTGTACATTTCTGTAATGTGCAAAAGCAAGTGAACTCTCGTTTTCAGTATCTGGTGTAGCAATAACAATAACAATATCTCAGATAACTTCTGTTAAGTTGTCTAGAGCAGCTGGGAGGGATTTTAGCCTATTCAGTTCCTTCCAAGGTCAGGTCTTTGACTTGGTGATTCCAAAACATTAGTTTTGTTCTTCTTTTTTCATTTTTTTGTTGATCAACCTGTGTGCTTTGGTCTTGCTACATGACTTTTTAACAAAAAAAAATATATACATATACCGTACTAAGAAACCACCAGATATTATTGTGCTTGTTTTCCTGAAGCTGGATCACTACCCCAGGTTTATCTGATGTTTTGGTGGGTGCTAGTGTCCCTGATGTCTCTTCTGTGGATACCTGTGTGTTTACGCTTGGAGTAGCATGGCTGACTGGATACCTGTCAGTTCCACCTCTACATTTGCCAACATGGATAATAGTCAGGAAAATCCCCTTTAGTTAGTATCAGTTTCACAACCTCTGTAGTTCATGTTTTATACAGAATATATTGGTGCCTGCCACCTCTCTAAATATTATATTTGCAAGACTATTTCCACATGGTACAACACTTGCCCTTATATATTTTTAACCTTATATAGAATTTAGGGGGTGTTACCTATGCTAACAAACATTCAGCCATGTGCCTGCAATTTGAAACCAAGTGAGATTCAAGTAGCACACCTGGACGAGGCAGTTTTGGACATGTTTAGTGCATGTGGAGTTGTTTTACGTTCTCTTGCACAAGGCCCACTGACAGCGTGTAACTAGAAGTGGTGGGAACAATAGCACCAGAAATGCCTCAGCTTCAAAATAATTCCAGTGTTTTACTGCACTGAACAGTGTAAGTGACACATTTTCACACATTGTCGCTGCTTTTAATAATAATACGAGCCACTAAAGACTTTTAAGACTCATGCATGTGAGAATTAGCAGAATTCATGTTTCACGTCACTCTCTTTAAGTCCCACTTTGTCTCACCATTCGGTTTGATTCAACAAATATTACCAACGTTTGGCCATTTTAGGTGGCATGCAAAGTTTGCTGTCCTTCCGATGATAACTCGATTACCGAGCAGTTAGCGGTTTCGAGAAATCACAACAAGCAGAAGCGCGTAGACCCGGAAATCAAACAGCTACGCCGCGACACTGACGTCATTACGCCACCAGAGAATAACTGTCCCTGACAAAATACGGAATCAACGCTTTATTGTTTTATAAAATGTCATTGATTTCTCATTATTGATATTAAATATTTTGAATTAATGTTTATGAATTTATTTTGTGTTTACATACCTAATGACTCCAGTGCACTGTACGTTTCAAGTGCTTGGTTTTTACCATTTTCTTTATTTCTTTCCCATTAAGCAACTTATTATTGGTGTTTTTATGAATAGTTTGATAGTCTGTAATTAACCCAATAAATAATTGTTTTTTGCCCTGAACTGTGGATCAGCATCTCCCCTGTGCTGGCTCAGTAAATGATGGTTGGTTAGCTTTCTGTTGGTTTCAACCATTCCTCATCAATAAAACTCCTGGTAAGAGTGACACTGATCACCATATACATGCTACGCTTAATTTAGCAGTTCTTCCTGAGCAGATATTCTTTGGTCAGCTCTAAAAAGTAGCTGGTCACGTGTAAATCAAGTGTTCTCACCACCAGGTGAAGTCAAAAAGTTTTCAGTACAGCAGCTGTTTTCTATTCAAATGAACACACGTCACACAGACAGCTCAGAGAACAGGCTGTTATAGACAAAACAACTTTTTAATGAAAATCACATTGGGCTGCAAAGGGAGGGGGAAAAAAAACCAAAAACATTTCATTGTAAAAAGAGTGAGACTGTAGCAACCGTACCACTGTAGTCACAGGAGCTGTCTGGAGAATACTGGATACATCCAAGCACTCAGCAGAGCAACACGCCACCATAACAGCTAACCAGCAAAACTCAACTGCTGCACAACTGCACCGAGTACACAAAAAAAGCAAACATACAAGCAGGATTAGCATCAAAAATGTATGTTTAATACAGAGTTTTAAAATAAACAGAGTCCCTGTCTAACAAAAGTAAAGAAGGTGATGGATTTCTTAATTTTAATGATACAAGAAGGAAATCTGTAAAATCATTTCTTCTCATTAAATGTCTTTTATGACACGTTTTTCTTATAGACAGATTAAAAAAAAAAAAAAAAAAAGAGATGGAGACATTTTGAGAGGTTTAAAGGAGCATTCTGGTTCGTTTCAACCAGGTGTATCTTCCATGAATGTGGGCAAACCTGAGTGTGTGGAAAAACATGCAGGCGAAAGGTCGGACAGAAAGTTTTTATGGATCCCTAAAGCAGTTTGTACTGAAAAAAAAAAAAACCTCCATGTTATTAAAAAAAAAAGAAAAGAAAATGACTTTTATAAAGCTGCAGAGAGCCTGAGCTTTCTGCCCCGATATACTTCGTTCTGTGTGAATCCATGTTTCCCTGAATCTCTACAACAGAGGTTGAGAGTGAAGTTACACATTCATGTGAAATACAGCAGGCTGAAACAACCAGAATTATCCTGGTTGTGTTGACATCAAAGGTAAGGTTAGTGTCAGCTGGCTAATTCTGGCCTAACCTCTGGCTCTCTGGTATTACGCATGAAGCTGCCTACTAACAACCCACCCTATATTACTGCTTTTCTGGCACTACAATAACTGAATTTCCTGATTAAGGTCGTGTTGCATGTGACTGGATTTTAACTCTGAACAAAATTTCGACAACAGTTATTCAAACTCAGAGAGAGACAGGCTAACCTGAGCTCTCATGAAACTGGCTGCAGGGAAGAAGTGAAAGTAAAGAGACAACTGGGAGACGTGGGAACATACTCATTTCTTTTGAAGCCAGACCCAAATAGACATTACACAGAGACTTCTAAAAATCAAAAACAGGTCAAAAAAAAAAAAAAAAGGAAATACAAATCACAGCATATGAATGCATGTGAAATTAAACAGCCTTTATGAGGACAAATGAATAAAAGTGACAAAAGCACGGAAGACACAATAATAACCTTTTACAGCTGGACAACGTTGCATGTGTGGGATCCAGTCTGGGAGTTCTGTCGTCTTCAACTGAAACCATCAAAACAAGCAAACATTAGGGAGAACGTTCACAGTGTGCTTTGCAGAACTCTTAAATCCCTCCAGTTGGAAAAGTCAAATAAAACCAGAACAATAATTTCATTTAAGGCTGATATATTCAAATATGTAATCCTTATACTTTATTCTTATTATTCAAAATCAAACCCATACTATTTTGACTCACCATTCAAATCCTAATATTACCTTTTGGCTGTAATCATATAGGAGCCTTCTGAACACACTTTTTTAGAGTCGAGCTGAAACCACCGGTTTGTTTGAGGGTTTTAGACTGGACAGTGTGAATGGTGCAAACACTGACTTCAATTATTTACACGCCGGTCGCTTGACCCATGCAGCGTGAGCAGAACAGTCACATGTTCTGGCTGCGGAAATGCCTGTTAAAACGTTAAATGTGAGCAAACACCTCATACAAGATTCACGGAAATCACAGCGTCTGCAGATTTAAAGATTAACCCTGATAAACAACTTGTGCTCTGATGAAATGTTACAGCCATAACTCCAAGCTCTAGAGTTTCTGTTCCAGGAGGAGTTGACATAAGCAGACATCTGAGAGAAAGTCATAAAGGTTGATAAACATGAGTCACAGGCCTGCTAAACTTTATCGCTCTCTGCTATTGACAATAAAGCCAAGTGTTGTCTGAAGGGGAGGCAAATAGTGTCCTGTGTGATTACAGCCTTTTTTTTCCCTGCATACACTAAAGAGAAATGAAACAAAGTGGGACTGACATGGAAGTAATAGAAGTAGAGCTGATCAAACCTCCGATTCCCTCAAGTACCCGTGTCCCCAAACTGTGGCCCGGGACACGACCTGCAGGACGATTTATGCCCAGTGGTGGACAGGCAGACGTACCTCAACACCAAACCCCAACACTGACTGTCTCCACCCTGCTGCTGCACAGAAACCCTCACCAGCTGCAGGCGGCCTGCGGGCAGCTCAGCACACACCTTCTACCTGCTCAATCTGCCTCAGCTCAAACTCCACTTTAGCAAACTGGATGAAGCAGCTTGGGAAGGAGAGAATTCCAGATTTGGTTTACCGTCAGAACTGTTCTTAGTAAACATGCGTTAAAATGATTATATTAAGTGAAAACTATGAGGTTGCAAATTGTGACTGATTAAAAAAAACATAACTGTACGTTTAATACCGTTTGGATAAAAGCATCTATACTGTCGAAGGCAAAAGATGGAGAAAATGTTTTAGTTAACATGTTTAATAAACATGTAATACAGACTGCAGCTTCTCATCAGAACTCACCTGATGCTGATGTGCTGATCTCTACGAAGATTCACCTCCGTTTTCCGCTGCTGCTGCTGCTGCTTCTTCTGCTGCTGCAGTCTTGGGCTGGCTTTTAGATCTGGACCTGGACCCTCTTTTGGAGGAAGGGGTGCGGCTTCTGGACCTGGACTTGGACTTGGACTTGGAACGGGACTTGGATCTGGATCTGGAGCGAGACTGTGCCTTGGGCTTCTTGGTCTTGGGGGAGTGGGACTTGGACCTGGAGTAGGACCGGGACCTGGACCTGCTGTAGCGGGATCGGCTTCGGGAGCGAGAGCGGCTCCTGCTGCGGGATCTGCTGCGTCTTCTTTGTCTCGGGCTGCGGGAAGAGCTGCATAGATTCAGTGGGTTGAGGTACGGTCAACAATGAGAAAACAGCTGGCAGTGAAATGAGGAAACTTGGTCTGAAATGGACTTGTGGGAGTTTGCTAAGCGTGCTTTACAAAGGAGCGGACACATGTACATATATGTTAAGACAAAAAACAAACAAATGGCGTCACTACATGTGTATTTAAATTATTTACAGATGTTTGGGTTTCTGTTATCAGGGCCTTGCTGGTTTGTAAAAATACCTCAAGTTTGTTCTAAAGAGGTGTGTATTGCTAAGTGGTCCAAGGCCTCAGTGAACAGTTAAATTATTCAATAGTGTCTGGTGTGTTTGAAAAAAATAAAATAAAAAATTTAAAATGAAACGTAGGAAATTAATTGTGCATTTTTTTACCTTCTGCTTCGACGTCCATGCCCGCCGTGTCTCCGGGGCGGGCCGCCTCTCCGTCCTCCGCCAGAATGAGAATCAGGGGGTCTGCCGTACCGGGCCATCTGAACACGCAACTCCCGACCATCCAGGAGCGCGCCGTCCATGTCGTCCATCGCATCTTCGGCGTCCCGTTTGTCGTGGAACCGAACAAACGCGAACCCGCGACTTTCCTTCGTGTACCGGTCCCGGGGGATGTAGACGTCCCCTACCCGGCCATACTTCTCGAAAACACGCCTGAGCGTTTCAGGCGAGGTTCGGTACGTTAAATTGTCCACTTTGAGGGAAGTCATGCCGTCGACGTCTGGCGGAGGCCTTCCGTAACTCATGGCGGTTGTTAGCCTGCCTTCCTTAAAACAGGTCAAATATACCTGGAAAAAGCCTGCGTGTTTACAAAAAGTTCACGTAAATATAAGCGAAGTTCACGCAGAATTTCGTGCCTGTATAAAATCTGACGATGCACAATCACTAAATTAAGGACTTTACCGCAATAACTTCCCCGCGCCTCTTCAACTGCCCGAAACCAGCAAGGTTTACTTCTTCGTCTGTTTTAAAGGAGTTGATGTCAGAGCTTCCTGTTTGGCGCCATCTAGTCGAAACGTCGTTCTTAAAATAATACAATTTAATAAAATAAAAACAACAATAAAAACGATATTATTTGGCAAGATATGATCCTCAACCCTCGATTTATTTATTTATTTATAACGTGTTTACAGTATTTTTTCCATTTTGTTGCGTATCGCTTCACCGGAAGTTGCGTAGTTTCACGTGCTGTACTCAGGTAGCTAGCTTGCTAGCTTTAGCCTGATAACAATAGAATCATCTATTTCTCTTAAACCAGTCCGTTTTAGCACACCCAGTCTGCACAAAGAAGAGCAGCCAGAGGTTTAGCTAAACGACTTCACCACTGTTGGTTTACAACTTTGCCACAGTGTTTAGGCTTGACGTTTCATGTGCAAAACTAATGTTTCTTGCGATCGGCCACTCTATAATCCTTTCCCTTCCCCCCTGCTTTTCAGAAATTAACACTGTGGCAAATCCTCTCTTTAAAGATGGCTCAGTTAAACGCTTATTCTCTTATAGTCTGTCACAGTATATGACAGAACACAATGTAGGGATTAAAGCAATCATGTGGACCCAGTTTATAATAGGATACGTCAATATTACTGTAAAGGCAGTCCTTTAATATTTGACAATTTATACAATAAAACACATTAAGTAGGGTGGCTGTGCGCGATTAAAACAAGTTTTAAACGTTACTAATTTATCAAACTAAACCTAGTGCTCTTTGATATATTGAAATTATCAGTGTGAAATTATAAATATGCATTTGTGTTAAAACAGCAGATTCTTTAATGGAGTCTGGTTGGAAAATAATTCCAAGCACTTCTCCTGATTTGTACTCTCGCTCTCTCTCTTTCTCAGATGTGGTCTTCACTACAGCAGATATTTTTCTAACTGCTTCCTTCTTGAGGAATTTAAATATTATCCAAAATAAGTCCAGAAGGGAAGCATATTTCAAACATCATTATCCTCGGCTCTGGTTATATGTTCCTGTGTATAACTGAGAGAAAAAACAAGTAAAATAAAATAGAATAAAATAAAATATCAAACGTAAACTTAAAAGGGATAGCTCTTGTATATACATACATTTACAAAATTGCAGCTGCGTCAATAAAGTACACGGTACAGTAATGCAGTGACACTTAAAAATCCAGTTAAGGCTCTAAGACACAAGATGCTCTCGATACTGTAAGTCCCTCTGCTGTTTCCTGCTGAAGTCAACTATCAGTTCCTTTGTTTTGCTGACGCTCAGCAGGAGGTAGTTCTCCCGGCACCAGTCTTCCAGGTGGGAGACCAGGTAAACTGCACTGATGCAGACCTGGTGGCATCTCAAAGCAGTTTAATTTTAGATAGATAATTTTGGGGAATAAAGCTTACTCAGAGTTTGGATCTAAAGGAAATATAAAAAGTTCTTGCAGCATGGCCATCAGCTGTGGAGTTTTCTCTGCATCCAACCTTCTGTGGTGACAGTCACTGGGCCACAGCTCTCAATGTTCTTCAGCTGGCTTTTGTACAGGTGCCTCCACACTCACATACACTTTTCAGCCTTTACAGGCCGACTCCATCGAGAGCTCCACAGCGAGGTGAGTGAGTGACTGTCTCTTCTTTGCTTCGGTGATCTCCGGTGGCTGATGTGCTCTGACATGGATTCAGCATACTTTAACCGGCCAACCATAAGCCTTGTGTGACATGGACCTCAGCCGTAACAACTCTGCAAACTGACAATATGTACTTTATACTTCATTCATATTTCTGTCACAATCCCTCCACCCCATTTACGACCTTTACTTCTATTTACTTTAATGCGCTATCAGCAGTAGTTTAAATCCTTGTTTTCCTCTGTAGTTCTAGGTCTGAAGGAGTTAAAGTGTACAGGCAAAGCCCCTTGAACGGGCTTCTGCTGCTGAATTGGATTTTTCAGCCACACATCTTTCGCTGCCATGGCAACCCTTGAAAAGCCGTGTGTCGGCCAGCTTAGGAGGAGTTTGTTGAAAGTTGTAGGAGCTTTTCACAGCAGAACCGGACAGCGCCGGATTGAAGTTTCTGTGAGGCGCCTGGGAGCTGATCACTGGAAAGAGAGAGAAAAGCAGGAATACAAGTTATTGATCCAGGTAGGTAAGGGCTGATCTGGGTCTTGTTTTAGACAAACATGAATTCTCCTGATGTGATTTGTATTTTTGCCATGATGTAGGATGTTGCCAAAGTTTTAGGAGCAAAGTTTTAATTAGTTTAGATTAACAGAACTTTGAAAGTCCACTGGATTTGCTATGAATGATTAAAAACTAATTTTCTCTTTCACATTCGTCACTTCTGTATAACATTACATATTGATTATTGATTAAGGAAACATTACATTGAGAGTTCCTCACTTGCTTGCTAGCTTAGTGTCTAACCCTCAGGCATTAAGTTCAAGATTTCTTTCTAGAGTTTGAAATTTTACTGTTACCCTTTCAGGATCCAGAGGACGCCATGTTTTCCCTGTCGGAGCTGGCGCCTCTGAATCAGCATCAGAACAGGTCTAAGCTGTTGAAGCCCTGGTGGGAGGTCTTCATGGACTACCTGGTGGTCCTGATGCTGATGGCGTCTGTCCTGGCTTGCACTGAGCAGCTCTCCAGGGACCGAGTTGTGTGCATTCCCTTGGATCCACTTATGACCGGAAACAACAGCGATCACCGTCCTTCGGCTAACGGTGGTGCGGCCTTGACTCCAACTCCTAAACCGCTCGTGAACCCTCAACTCAACATGAGTCCAAATCTTCACTCTATAGCCCGGGGTCGGCGCACGCACCTGGTCTACCAGCAATATATTTATATTAGCCAGGTACAGAAAGTTTGACTGCTTTTTTCTGCTTCCACACATTTTGTTATGCACAAATATTGTCTGTAAGGTCCATCAAAGCAGCCAGAATCATTATTTTTATGTTAACAATGGATTACTTGTAACTGAAAGGAGTAATTCTTGTGGAAAAGCCCAAAGAGAATTATGCTTTCAGACAGCATGCCTCTGTTCAGCAATCTGAGGTGTGATATACAAACCTGGTGCAACAACAACCCACCCATTCCATCCTTGTACCCTGTCCAAAGACTCAGCCCTGTGCTGAACAGGCTTTTTGAAAGTGTTGCTTTACTCCAGAATGGCAGATGAAGCTAACATCCAGCTTGTGTGACATTTAGAAGTTTATAAACAGATAGTTCCCTCAGGATTTGTATCAAAAGAGGAAATGTAAACACGGGACTTTTTGTTTAAAGGGCGATAAAACTATCAGTGCGGTCCTTGTGTACCTCTCGATATTCCTTGAACTGCATGACTGAGAACTTTCACAGACGAGATAATGTATTATCGTCTGTTTGGGCGTCTAGGTGTGCTACCATGAAGCTTTGCCTTTGTGCTCCCGCTTCTTCCCCTACATGGCCCTGCTGCAGTCCCTGGTGTTCGTAGCCAGCGGCTCCTTCTGGCTCCACTTCCCCCACACCTCTTCCCGCATTGAGCAGTTCCTCGCCATTCTGGCGAAGTGCTGCGAGTCGCCCTGGACGTCTCAGGCCCTGTCCCACGCCGCCCGCCAGGAGAACATCCAAGAGGTGGAGGAGGAGGAGAGACGACCACTCCAACCTCCTTCAGCGTCCTCTTCGCCCCCGGTTACCCGCACGAGACGTTCAAGCGTAGACTCAGGCACGGACAGCCCTTTTTTGAAGAGGTCAGATAGTGCAGCCTCTGCGGCTCCTCCGTCGCCTTGTCCTTCCTCTCTCTCCTGTAACTCAGCTATGTCTTCAATATCCATCGGCCACCTTCCTTCTGCCGAGCCCTCAGTCATGGCTGACAGCCCCAGGCAGGTAATCAGTCTGGATAAAAGTGATGGGGAACAGGCCAGGGCACTATTTGAAAGGGTCCGGAAATTTCGGTCCCACTGCGAAAGCTCAGCTGTGATTTATAAGGTAAGAGATCCTCTAGTCGAGCTCTACTTTGTTATCCTAATTTTAAATTATATATATAACGAGATTTCCTTTAACGATGTTTGTCCTCTCAGGTCTACTTGGCTCAGACGCTATTCAAACTCCTGATGGTAACGCTCATCTTGAGCTACACCATCCCTCTTCTCAGCTCCTTGTCCTTCAACCACACTTGCCACCCTGAGGAGCACGCATTGGTGGGCTACGCTACCTTTGAGTGCATCCATGTGCTCTCGTCACTTCTACACAAACTCCTGTTGGCCTACTTGACCCTGCTGGGGCTATATGGGCTGCTTAACTTTTACACCCTCAGCTGGATTTTACACAGGTCAGAATTCAAAGTGCACGTGAAACTTTTCAAATTTAAGGTTTAATTAATATCAAACTCAGTGGGCTCTGGTTGTTTAAACAGCTTGAAACTAAGCAATGTCAACGATTCAGAGCGTACAGAGTCTTGCTAATAGGATTAGCGTGTAATATTAGGTTTTTGGATTGCAGTACTTCACATATTTTTCATTCTGTTTTTTTTTCCTTTCCCTAATCAGCTCATTACGACAATATTCCTTCCACTCAATAAAGGAGTTGTGCTCTCTGAGAGATGTCCCTGACCTGAGGAATGACCTGGCCTTTCTTATACACATGTTAGACCAGTACGACTCTTTGCTGGTCCAGCGTCTCTCCGTGTTTTTGTCCCCGGTCAGCGAGAGCCGGCTGCTGGAGGAAAACTTGGAGAGGCGCTGGGGAGAGGAGAAGCTGCATGCCATGATCAGCGTAGATGCAGACAGCTGCTCCAGGCTGCAGCTGGTCGCCCTGCCTCGCCTTCCTCCAGCCCTCTTCACCCTCAGCCAGCTTCACGTCCTCAAACTGGAGCTCATCGCTGATGCCAGGTTTACCGCGCAGGTGGCAAACATGGCCTGCCTCAGGTGAGTTGTTCACAGTGTACTCATCTTACATACATTCACTTTTTTGTTTTCTTAATTTGGACTCTTCCAAAGCAGGGAGCTCCATCTGTACCACTGCACAGCGGCTGTGGATCCGAGTGCACTTGCGGTCCTCCAGGAACGTCTGGAGGTCCTCCACCTCACCTTCACACAGGCGTCAGAGATCCCCAACTGGGTCTTCTCCCTCCGGAGCCTACATGAGCTCCACCTCTCTGGACGCTTAAGCAGTGAAGGTGGGGTGGGCCGGAGCTGGGCGCTGGGAAGCCTGCGGCAGTTACGTCACCTCCGTGTGCTTGTGATTCGAGGCATGTTGCAGCGGATCCCAGGGGAGCTATGTGAGGTGGCCGGCAGCTTGGTGAGACTCGAGATCTATAACGAAGGCACCAGGCTTCTTGTTCTGACAGGTCTGAAGCGGATGGTTGACCTGACAGAGCTGGACCTGCAGGACTGCCAGCTAGAGCGACTGCCCTCCGCCCTTCTAGCTCTGACCAACCTGCGGACGCTCGACCTGCAGCATAATAACTTGAGGACTCTGGAGGAACTGCTAAGTCTGGCTCATCTGCGTCGTCTTTCTTGCCTTCGACTTGCTTACAACCGTGTTTTGGTGCTGCCAGCCAGTGTGGGTGTGCTTCGATGTCTAGAGCTTCTGGATCTGTCCAGCAACCAGCTTCAGAGCCTTCCCCCAGTACTCTTCACTCTTCGCCGCCTTCGGAGGCTCCTACTCGCTGGCAACCTGCTTGTGGAGCTTCCTGCGGAGGTAAAGTCACTGCAGCTGCTCACAGAGCTGGACCTCAGTGGGAACAGGCTAGAGAGCCTGCCCACTGAGCTGTTCAGTTGCTGTTTGGAGCTGCGCATCCTAAATGTTGCTCACAACTCTCTCAGTTCACTACCCAGGGGGATTGCAGCTTTAAGCCAGCTGTGCAGGTTGGACTTGCGCAGTAACAGTCTGGAAGACCTGCCTGCTGAACTGGGCTGCTGCTCCAGGTTGCATGGAGGTGGGCTCCTGGTGGAAAACTGGCTGTTTCTTTCTTTGCCTCCACATGTCAGGGACTTCCTGCGTTGTTCTTGTGCCCCATCTGGTACATATTCAGAGGATCAATCACGGCCAGAGTCTGACAGTTTCCCATACTTCTGTCCTACACAGTGGAGCTTCTCTTCGGCTCTGGAATCACAGATATAAGACTGATGGCTTTCTACTGCTACTGCTTTTGCAGTGCTTTGGGCTGGATCTTCATTGACTAATTCTTTAGAATCTAAGTTTTTCAGTTTGTACTTTAACTTTCAAACCACACTGATGAGTGAATGAGTGCCAAACTAATGTTGTTACTCCTGGAATGTACTCTTCACACTGTTATGCATAAAGGGAAAAAACTATTTTCCTGAGAGTGAACAAAACATTCACAAATACTGTATATTTTTCAGGGCTCCATCAATAACTATGAAGTGGAGAAAATGTTGCTGTATTAATGCAGATTATACTGACTCAAAATGAACATGTGTCTAAAAATGTTCTGTAACGTAAATGAATTATTTCTTTTAATACCTGACGTTTTAGTCTTTGACCTACTGAACAATTGACATAATTGTTTTGTCAAGATTTCTGTTTATCTGGTTGTTTATACCTGCATCTTGTTGGTTTATTTATTATGAGAAGTATTCACCCAAAGCATTTCTATTTCTTATCAAGTTTGACCTGATACTAATATTGCTATTTCTAGAAGGTAATAAGTTTCCATACAAAAATAAACTCTTTATTATCAGCACTTATGTACCTGTTGTTGTTTGTAATAATGGGATCAGTTTAATGAATAGTAAATGCCAGTATTGATGACAAATTAAAGTATATAAATGCTGTAGTCGTGTTACTGCCCTTCCTGTGATCACTAGAGGGAAATGAAGACTCAATATTTTTAGCACACTAAATTCATTAATTTTACAGTCTAGATCCCACATCCTGGAAATTAGTCTGTCAGCCTTGTATAGAAATTAAATTTACACATTTTATTGTGGTATATGACCTGAAGGGAATGAAAGAAAGCCTCAAATGGAATAATATTTGTTCCTGTTTTAGGAAAATCAATGAAGCTGATTTATCTATAATGTAGATAGTCAAATTTAACATTATTTTAAACCTTCACTTTTTATTTTTACAGTTTAAGTTTAGCGAAAACTTAATTTTATTTATTTATTTCAGATGTCCCTCTTGAGCTTCCATACACAAAGCGCAGCACCGCCGTGTCCCGCCTTTTTGAACAGCGATGTACTGCGGCACACTTTTTGTCCAATCACCGGCTGCTGCCGCCAGCGGGCGCCCGAATCCACCAATCACGTCAGCCCGCTTCGGCGGAGGCGGAACTTCCGGTTGCTCGTATAAACCAACTGAGGCCTCCCCATGCGGTTTGGATCTGGACTCGGAAGCTAAACCGAAACGGTAAGAATCCAACATCGGCTCCATTGTAGAAATTGCGGAGTTTTTTTTTTAAACTCACGTTGACCCTCAGGTTGCATCTTAATTGTAATTCCTTCGTTTATACACCAGAATATTGCTTATCTAGAATGAAATTGCTTCTTTCATTGTTTTCGTGCGGTAGAGGCATTGGCTAGCTTTTTGTAGCCTAGCCTAGCATAGCCTAGCATAGATAGCTTAGCTTATCCATTCGTCTTCCTCGTATTTCCTGAAATTGGCTATCTGCGCGGCCTATTTTCTTTCCATACGTTACACTTACGTATGATATCCGCTTTTTATATTAACGGACCCCACATAATGAATTAGCAAAATAGTTGTTGCCGCTTAGCAAATTAGCTTGCCACGTTAGCAATGGTTATGCAACACAATGGGTTTTCGGTGTGTTGACGCAGAGAAGCTAAGCTAACCGGTTTAGTAAATTCGCCAGCGTCGGTTAAGCCTCAAGGCTGCTGTTGACCCGGGTTATTTATTATTATTATTTACATCTTGTGGGAAGCATCTTGTAATTACACAACACTTAAATGCGTTTTTGTTAACCTGTAATTAGCTTTTCTTTTTAATTGAATTGTGGCTCGTACACAACAATGCTAATGCGCTTTAGGTTGTATTTGAGCTTGTATTACCATAACCTTAAACCACGTTTCACTTTCATTTAAACGTGTGTGCACTTTATTTTCTACTTGTTTCTTAAAGTAATTAGGTACATTTTTTTATTCTGGCAACAGGTTTTGCTTTGCTAATAGAAACTCCACCAAGGAATCCTCCCCCTACAAGTTAAAGTGAATGACACAAGACTCTTTCTGTTTCTAGAGACTACACAATGGCTGAGAATGATGTTGATAACGAGCTGCTCGATTATGAAGAGGACGAGGAGCCCCAAGGAGCCCCCGAGACTGCAACCCCCGCGGGCAAGAAGGAGGTGAAGGGCTCCTACGTCTCCATCCACAGCTCGGGCTTCAGGGACTTTCTTCTCAAGCCAGAGCTGCTCCGTGCTATCATCGACTGTGGTTTTGAGCATCCGTCCGAAGGTATGAAATGTTTTATTCTTCTTCTTTTGTCTGTGCTAAGTTAGAAGGACTTCTATCCTAATTAATTTGTGGCCGGGCAGCTACATGCACTGATTTAAAAGTTTGCTGTTTTGTGTTTCAGTCCAGCATGAGTGCATCCCACAAGCTATCCTGGGCATGGACATCCTGTGCCAAGCCAAGTCTGGTATGGGCAAGACGGCTGTGTTCGTGTTGGCCACATTGCAACAGATCGAACCTGTGGATGGGCAGGTTAGTATTTGTTTTTCAATAGGCCGTGTCTGTGTTTTGGGTAAAATAGAAGTGTTGTTATAGGTTGAAGTAATGTAAAATTTAGCTCTCCGTTGTCGTCTTATTCAAATCAGGAAGTTATTTTGATTTCAAACTAGTTTACATCCTTGAGTTTATCTGAGTTTTGTTGATAATTGGTATGGGTATGTGTTACTCTTGCATGCATAAAGCTTTGTCCGTTGTCTGAGTATATTTCAATGTGTCTACTCCCCAGGTGTCTGTATTAGTCATGTGCCACACGCGAGAGCTGGCCTTCCAGATCAGTAAAGAGTACGAGCGCTTCTCCAAGTACATGCCCACCGTAAAAGCAGCCGTGTTCTTCGGCGGCCTGGCCATCAAGAAAGACGAAGAGGTCCTTAAGAAGAACTGCCCTCACATTGTGGTGGGAACGCCAGGCCGCATCCTCGCTCTGATCCGGAACAAGACCCTCAGTCTGAAGAACGTCAAGCATTTCGTCCTGGATGAGTGCGACAAAATGTTGGAGCAGCTAGGTGTGCCTTTTTTTTTTTTCTTGACCAGTTCTCATTGAGTCCAATTTGTGTTTTTGTTCAGACTCTAATTGGTCTTTGACCCCCTTTTTCAGACATGAGACGTGACGTTCAGGACATATTCAGGATCACTCCCCACGAGAAGCAGGTCATGATGTTCAGTGCAACTCTGAGTAAAGAGATCCGACCAGTCTGCCGCAAATTCATGCAAGATGTGAGTAGCCGATGAAGTTGTTGTTACCCGAGAATCACAGCTGCTGCACATTTTTATTTACTACTGTAAACTATGGCACATTACAAGTTTTCTCAACTACCTCCGCCTGCCTTCTCCTGTTCAGCCCATGGAGGTGTTTGTGGATGACGAGACCAAACTTACACTCCACGGCCTGCAACAGTATTACTGCAAGCTGAAGGACAGCGAGAAGAACCGCAAGCTGTTTGACCTGCTTGATGTGTTGGAGTTCAATCAGGTAAATGGATGGAGCTGCTGCACTGTGCATAGCATGCTGCATGTTGAATTCATAGTTTTAAGAGTAACTATTGAGCTTACCATGGCAAGAGAGAAACCTGCTATTGTCCTCCAGAAATGACCTGCCTCCCAGCCCTTAGTGATATTTACTACTCCTTTAAATTTAATTGAATTAAGTTTTGAAGGGATAGACTTTGAGGTCCAGCTTCCGCTTGGTGGCCTGTGTTTTAATGGCTTTGCTCTGCCTCTAGGTGGTGATCTTCGTCAAGTCTGTGCAGCGCTGCATCGCTCTGTCTCAACTTCTGGTGGAGCAGAACTTCCCTGCTATTGCCATCCACAGGGGGATGACTCAAGAGGAAAGGTGAGACTATCATCTGAACATCTTCCTCTTGCATGCCTACTGATAAACATGTGGTCCACTGAGTATGGTTTGGGTGCATGAGCCTTCATCCTTCAACTCGACACATTATTGCCTTCAAAGTTGGGACACAGTCCAGTTATGCCTACAGCAGCTGTGTTATTAATCCGCCTGGCTCTCCGTGTACCCCCTGCTAGGTTGTCTCGCTATCAGCAATTCAAGGACTTCCAAAGGCGGATCCTTGTGGCCACCAACCTCTTTGGCAGGGGAATGGACATTGAACGAGTCAATATTGTCTTCAACTACGACATGCCGGAAGATTCTGACACCTATTTGCACAGGGTGAGTAAACCAGTGTTCTGGCGTGGAAGCTAAGATTCTGGGAATTGTGTAAATTCTTGTGCATACTTTTGGGATTTCACTCATTCTGGCCATCCCTGCATCCATCAGGTGGCCCGTGCTGGTAGGTTTGGGACCAAAGGCTTGGCTATAACCTTTGTGTCTGATGAGACCGATGCCAAGACCCTGAACGAGGTGCAGGACCGCTTTGAAGTCAACGTGGCCGAGCTGCCGGACGAGATTGACATCTCTTCTTACAGTAAGTTTTTCTGAACATCCAAGACCATGTATAGACTCTTATTATTGTTGGTCTGTAATTGTTTGTGGATGACAGAGCTTTAAATCATTTTACAGTCTAAACAACATGCCATCAATGCTGAGGTCTGCTGAAGGTCTCCCCACAGATAATCAGCTGGTGTAATAAACTTTTAGCCATTATGGCAACAAGACTGAACAGTTGGTGCCGTCTTGTAGCTTTGGAGCTCCCGTCAAATCCCTTACATGTTTAACCTGCTGGTGAAAAGCTGGTATGCTCAGCTGTTGCTCATTCTGCGGATTTCTGACATGTCTGTTCTCCTGTGTCCCCCTTCAGTCGAGCAGTCCAGATGAGTCCTCCGGCCGAGCAGAAGTCTCTTCTTCGTGGATCTTGTCTTGTGTTTGGAAATATAGACGTACTTCACTGTTGAAAGCTCTGCGTTTTCCCCTATATTCACCAGTTATTTTTATTGTCAGTTTTTGGGGGCGGGGGGGACGGTTTTAATTTGTCTTTTATGTTTTCGTTTTTTGCTTAATGGAATTAAAACTTTTTATAAAATGCCATTTTACTTTTGTTTTTACTGTTGTCTCTACCCTGTTATCTTTGATTTCAGTCTCGAGCAGAGCGTCAGGAAAACATTAAGACGAATCATTCTGAGGAACCACAGTTTAGCTTGTTTTATTTCCCCTTCCGTGTTCAAGCTAGAATTGTATAGAAGATTTTTAGTGGGGGGAAAAGTTGACCTGTAGGTAGTAATCAAGTATTCATGTAGTGTCATTAGAGTGGACAGAAATTTGGCTCATGGCAGCTCTTTCTATAACTTTCTAACCGAATGCCTCCAATAAATGAAGTCACCAAGTGGAGTCCTAGTGGTGAATTTGCAAAATTTTGATGAAGCAGATAATGTCATTGGTGCACTGTATTATAATTAACTGATGCTCACTCTGTGTCTCCTGGTATTTTATTGTGAAAAGATGAAAATAAAACATGAGTGGAATGCTGAACAAGCAAAATCACAAGGATCTAGCAAAGACTGCTTGTTAATAAAATTGGTTATATCTCAAACTGGTTAATTGTAGGGTTAATTAATTAATCTAATCCTTAGGTTAATAAGCAAATGCCAAATTCTAAATGAACAAGTTTTTTTGTGGCAATGTGGCTTGCTAATTACACTGGAACTAAATGCTAAACTTGTTATCGTAAAGCACAAATCACTTTAAAGAAAAGTTAGATGCTTTTGGCTCAAAATACCACAAAGCGAAATACTAAATTGGATGCTGGTATTAATCCCAAAGCACCAACGAACTAAGTCTGATGCTACTTTTTGCTCTAAGCTTATAGCAAAATGTAGCATCAAACTTGGTTAGCTTAGAGTCTAAGCTAAATACCAAATTGGATGTTGGCATTTATCTCAAAGCACCATTGAGCTAAATACTAAATGAAAGATTAGCATTAATCTCAAAGGACTTGATATAAATTACATTTTCACATTTACCTGAAACCACTGCAGAGCTAAATGCATAATGGGACGTTAGCATTAAGTTAAAAGCACCACAAAGCTAAATTAGTAATGTGGTGCTAACGTTTATCTCACAGTGTTAGCCTTTAGCTCAAAGCATTACCAATGAGGATGATGTTAAATTCTTGATGAGAGGTTAGCATTTAGCTATATAGCTTATTGAAGTGCTAAGCTTATTTTTTAAGGAAATGTTAGCAAAGTTTATCCAAGCAAGATGGTAGCATTTAGCTAAATTTCAAAGCTAAATTAGCTCAAAGCATCACAGAGCTAACTGCTTTATTAGCATTCACCTCAAAACACCATTTTTGTTTGTTTTAAATGAGATGTTTGCTCATGGTTTTGCAGAACTGAGTCTCTACAAAAGTTCAACACAGAGTAGGAGTGAAAATGACTTTATTCAAAATGTAAAATAATGAACAAATCTATAACCACTTGTCTGTTAGATAACCAGCTTCCAAGAGAAGTTTTTTTTTTAGCCCCTGTGAGTCTTTCTTTTTTCATCTTATATCCTCAAAAGCATGACAGAATATTACAGATGATATTAATGTACACTACAAGTCATACAATCATCATGCTTTCAAATTGGCACTTAATGCTCATATAGGATCTGAACACCGCCTCGTTCAGTGCTAAACTATACATCGACTCATTTTAAGAATAATGATTGGCCCTTATACAGCAGATACAACTACGGAGAAGTTAACAATGCATCTGTACATAGCTGCTCTATAGTGTCCCTTAAAACTAGACATACAGTACGAAAACCACAGCATCTACATGGGCACATAGCAATGACACCAAAAAACACCTTTATCACAAAAAAAATTAAAGATTTTGGGGCAGCAGAGACTTTTTAGCTAAGAAGACTTATTGTAGAGGTTAAAAAAAATGCAAAAATGTTTAAATTTATGGCACAAGACCTACGATATATTCACATGACATACAAGATTAGATCATGAATCAAGGCTGTTGTAAGGTGCAGACTTCTAGCCAAGTATCTTTTTTTGAAGATACTTGGGCTCTTCAGTCTTAATAGAGGGTTTCAGACACAGACATTGGAGAATACTGCAGAACCCCTGCTTCAAATCTGTCCTGATACGCAGCCTTAGCCCGGTCATTTGCAGGAACATGAAGCTCTTCGACAGAATTTCTCAGAATCACGCACCACTTAACCATGAAAATTCGTGAGTTATTGTTTTGTTTCACTAATGCAAGGTCTGAACAGGCCCTATGATGCCGTGGCCCTCGATTACAGGCCACATTAGACACCAGAGCGGTTCTACCCGCAAGTCACAAATTACATGTTTACCTCCGCACGCACAGTTTTCAGAATTTATTTTTACAGCAAACCAGAGAGTGGTTGATTTTCTCTCGCTGCCCTTCAGAGTCAGGATTGTAATTTGCACAGAATTAGGCGGTTGACTTCTTGACGCCAGAATTCCAGGCTTGTTCCTCTGGCGCTTGCTAAATGTCTCGGTTTCTTGTGGAGGCAAGGCAGAGGATGAGTACAGCTGTGTAAACAACCTTTGACATATTCCCCGCTAAAGCACACAAATCCTCGACCTATCAGGTTCGACTCTTGTCTTTTGCCAGTACATACCTCCTCTCCTCCTGTATCATCCATCATTAGATATGGTTTTCTGACCCCGGGTTAAAGTCCCGGATATGTGGGAGTCCTCCTCTCCCTCTTGTGACTGACAGCTCTCAGCTGTTTAGTCTTGTTCAGACACACTGATGCTCCAAACATAGCAGGGCCGCCTCTCCTGATGGCAGGCCACTGTGTCGTCATGTCTGTCTCAATAAATACCAGTGAATAAATACCATACAAAGACACAAACCCCATTCCTGTCAGAACATCTGAGATGCTCCTCCATCTTCTGCCATCCCAGTCTTTCCTGCCGAGTCTTCATTTGGTTTATCAATACTCACATGTTGGAGTGCGCAGACATTTGATTCCAGCTGCATCATATTTGGCTCTATAGCAAAGTCAGACCCGCCTTCTATAAGCTAGTAGAAAGCTCAGCAACTGTGACGTAAATCCACATCATCAACAAAAGAGAACAAGCATAACGCCAGAAATAATTATGCTTGTGTGTCTGTGTGTCTCACCTCCTTGCTCCATTATTCCCAGTAAAAGTCCCAGAGTTCAGGGAACATTTGAAGCGTGGCAGCAACATGTTGGCCGGTGGCATCCATGTTTTACACAAAATTTTAGTCGCAGTTTGAAGTCTGACCACGGCCAGAAACAACCTTTTATCTACACTAAAGCAGGGCCTGGTCACTTTGTTGAAGTTGGAGGTAACGCCCATCTGATTCATTCTTCTTCTCCCCATTCCTCCCCCAAATAATCTTCCAGAGAAGATGTTTTGACATGTGCACCTCGCTTGCGTCTACTCATAGATACACTAAGGACAGCTATTCTATTAGGGGTATTGCTAGAGGGGAGTTAATGTCTGTTTTTATGAAGGAATGTAGGTGGGGCAGGGCCATAATACCACTAGTCCTTGAACTTGTGTGTGTCACCGTAGAGCCACCGCTGAGGAGGCATCGCCGCCTCGTTGAGATGGTTGCACTCATCGCTGCACTTGCAGGACTGGATAAACATCACAGATCTGTTGAAGCGTTCGCCGTCGGGGCAGGCAAAGCTCACGTTGGCTGTGCGAGTGCGGCGAGGCGAGCAGCAACGCCCGTCCCTACATACTCCACAGTAGTTGGGCCTGTACAGGCGGGTGCTCCTGCAGCCAGCGTAGGACAGACGATGGGGCTCTGGGGCTTTATGGGTACGGGAGCATTTCCTTCCTTTCTGTGGATGGAGAAAGAAGAAAGAGCGTATTCAGTTTTCCAGTGAAAGGAGTTTAGCAAGAATCTACAGCCATAGAAGCAGCTTCATATGGTTTTATAAGGGCTCATAAGGGCTTTAGATAGATGAAGATTGACTTGCTAACATAATATACAATATGCAAACCTCCAGAAATAACACTAAGTATTGTACAAAGTTAAATTTTGGCCCAATGATGGTGCTAGAAAAGTCTAGCCTGACCTTGATTGCATTGGGATTTCATTATGGGTCATGTTTCCACCAATGCAGATAAAGAAATACCAAACAGTACAAATCCATGGCGCACAGATGACTGTTACTCTTCTGTCCACCACTGCATAAAGCTCGTTCAATCAGTGGAGATGCAGTGCAGATCTTTCCCAAAGGGGTTCCAGACCAACTTTCCGCCACAAAAGATTTGTTTGTCTGGCTTCCAGGCTAAGAAAAGTCACCTGATCATCAAAGGTCTTACAATTTACCCCAAGGTGGGCATGAATGGGTGTACCAAATTCAAGGCAAAACAATCCACATTTTCACTCAAAACCACAAAAGTCAGTTGGATTTACCCTCTGGAGAACATGAATATTTGTGCAGCTTTATGTGGCAACCTGTCCAATAGTTGCTGAACAGACTGGGTGATCCCTAGAAAATCTTTTCTTTGGCATGGGTGCCTACACTATACCACACATAATGTGGAGCAGGCTTAAAACTGCTTTCCAGTGAAAGCTTTAAAGGATCACGATCCCATTTGTTTGGAATCAGAGCTGCAATCCCGAAACGGCAACATCAAGCACCATCGTCCGGGGCATGAAAAACAAAATGAATGCAGCTAAGCACAGAAACTGGCACAACCAAAATAAAGGTCAGAACAGCAGATGAGTGCCACAGCGAGTGGCATGCCAACAATAGTTAAGGATTGACACTGATGCGCATTAACGCCCACGGCTGCTCTGCAAACATTGGGAGAGCACGGTGAAACAGGTGCATAACAACCCATCAGCCTCATGAGTGGCTTAAGGCGCGAGGCAAAATGTTTCTGAGAGTGTTGTGTATGAAATGTGAGAGAGGAACAGAGTGGGCGAATCAAGTGCTTTTCAAATCGCATAGCGCATTTCGCTCAGTGCAGCTGTTAGCCGCAGTGTTGTCGGGTCAGAGCTCCAAACCAGAGCCCGTCAAACGAGGGAAGAGTTACTGAAGTTACAGAAGTATATGAAGAAAATCTGCCATGTGTGAGGATTTTACAGGCTCTTTCAGTCTCTGTGCTAGGCTAAGCTAAGCAACTGGTGCTTCATTTGTGTGCACAGATATAAAAGTGGTATCTGTCTTATCATCTGACTCTCCACCAGGATGTTTCTTTGTTCTTTTGTGTGTATTTTCCACACGGCAACAGGACTGTGAATAGACATAAAGGATCAGAAAGGGGCTTCAACTACATAGAAATTCAGGGGTGGGGGCTGCATACATGCCACGATATTAATACCAATCTGTTCCCTTGAGATCAAGTCTTTCCTGAATCTATTTAGCCTGGTGCCTGGACTGCGTGTTTGTAGGCCATTAGAGGAGGCAATATATCCCTTTATAAGAATCTTAAAAGCTCCAAACACATTCCTCACCTTAACGGGGATGGCCATGGAGCTGCAGGGCCGAATGTTGCACAGACGTGTCTCCTTGATCAGCTTACACCGAGCATTGTCATTGGTAACACGAGAGGAAACGCCCATCCCGCAGCTCCGAGAACACTGGGACCAGGAAGTGGTCTGAACCATGCACTCATCTCCCACCTGCCTCCAGGCTAAGGGAGACGAAAGAGAAGACACATGAGGGACAATGGACAGTCCGTGAACATGGAGCGCCACAGACAGAGATTAGCAGAAAGTCAAATTGGGAGAAAAGTGGACGTTGGGAGTAAGAGGGAAAAGCAGAGGTGCGGAGATGCAAAGCACACTGGCCTTATTCAGTGAACAGGCAACACTGACGCATAGAGAGGGTGATTACAGCGAGGGGAAAGCTGGGTGACAGAGGTATGTGCTGTGTGAGGGCAGTGTGAGAGAGAGAGCACCTCTGGTGTGCAAGGAGCCAGTGGAAAACAAGCCTCACATAAACGCTAACACACATGCATGGATGCAGAGGAGAGGGCTAACAGTGAGGCCGTTTGTGCGTCGGCGGGCTAAAACGACTAAAACATAAACATGATGCTTTACTGCGTGGAGGAAACAGACGGCACTCTGAGGCGACTCGGCGGCACCCTGTCTTACCGGCCAGGTGCTTGTTTCCACGGTGCTTTTCCCACTTGCGCCCCACCTCCACCAGTTCATTACCCAGGGTGTCCTTGTCCTTTTTGGGTTTGTAAGGGTACAACTTCCTGTAAGGTTTAGGGTATGGTTTCGGGAAGGGGTAGGCCGGGTAGGGAACGAAGGGGTAAGGTGGGTACGCCGGAATTTGGGGTCGATGCTGCGACGGGGGCAAGACGGCGGTTCCCTTGTGGCAGTCGATGCTGAGGCAGCACTGGCCTGGGACCTTGACCAGCTGCGGGGAGGGGCAGGAAGGGGACGCCAGGGGCACGTGGCTGGGGCAAAGGGGCACACAACCTACTGCTCCGTCGATGCAGGTGCACTGGTGCTTGCAGCCAGCACGGAAGTTCTCGCCGTTTTGATATATCCGCCCGTTGTATTCGCAGGAGCGTCCATCTGCCTTTGCTGAGAGGAAGAAATTAGACAAAAAAATATACTCAAGCACAAAAAGAGGATGATTTGCATTTAATAATATACATGGTGATAAGAGGTGAGAGGGAGAGACACACTATCTTCACATTTATGAAGCAAGCCCTATTCTTAGACCAGAAGGGAACTTGTTTACAATGTCCTTCCCCTTCACTCCCTCAGCGGGACTCCCCATACAACACCCCGGTTACCCCCCTCTACACAGAAACACCCCCAAATAAACACACATATAAAAATACCACTGTGCACCGTGCGTGCGTGTTTGTGTGTTTCACGGGGGCTGTTTGTGTACACACTGAAGTACTTATATAAATCCCGGACTTGGCCCGGTTTCAGTCGCAGCTCATGAAGGTGCTCTGTTTTTTGAAACGTGGCACTGGCTTCAAACCTCAAGCCCCTATCAAAGAGAAACCCCAGCCGCCTGCTTCAGAAGCCAGATTCCCCACCCTGAAGTTACACATTCCCTCGCTCAACCCCGAGCTGTGCCCAATCTAAACCCAAAAAACTCCCCCCTCGTTCTCCGATTCAGCCGTCCTGCCACCTCTTTTGGCACCTACCCCTACAGATGCCATGGGTGCGACCCACGTCATTGCCATAATTGCACTCCAGTCCTTTATGGTGGTCACAGGGCCGTCCCTCGTGGCAGTCTTGATTGAGCTGGGCGGCACACACCTTGCAGCAGCCGCAGCCGTCGGGAACCGAACTTACCCCCGGGGGACAGGATGGGGGCCCTGCCGGACACTCGCACACCACTGGACAGTCAGCGGTGACCTGCCCGGAAAGCACAGAGTTAACGTGATTAACCTGCTACAGTAAAGAAGTGCAAGTCACAATGTGGAACCAGCCAGGACAAATCGTTTGACTCATGTTACCAGATCAGAGAAATTCCTTAAAGTGTGTGTGTGGCTAAAACATCGCCTGAATGCTCAGCACTGTCCCAAACTGCCACAGGGGTATCTGTAACCCTCTGTCGCCTTCCGTTTGGCATTCGGGGATAAAAGGGATGTTCTCTGAGCCCATCCCTCGTCCCCCACCTCACTGCTCCTACATCTTTTGTTTCCCCGATAAGTCCCAAAGCACACTCCGACAACTCCCAACAGGTATTAAGATCACAACGAGCCGCCGGTCTGCCGCTCTCTAAACCCAGTCCAGGTTCTGGTTTGATATTTTAAACAATGACTTTACATTTTTAGCACGAGATATAATAAATATATATCGTTACGCTTGCAACATTTCCTTACCAGATGTATTCCTGCAGCTATTTATAGCGTGCAGAGAGTTCATATTGACCTTAGGTGTATTTTTATCACCGTATAACTCTTGGATAATATTACTGTGGCCGCAATTTTAGACCTACAGTAGGACAGAGGCCTAAAACACTCACAAAGACCCTTGACAGACGGAAATGTTCCCCACTCAGGAACCATTTATCCTTTATCTTTTAATAAATGGAGATAAACTGAGGATAAGGAGGCATCACCGCCCTTATTTATCTTCCAACTTTAATTGCTTGCTCCATAATTCTACGAAACTGACCTTGTAGAATATGACGCACTATTGTACACACACTTGCCAATTCATTAGGAACAGGGTGAGACATGTTAAAGCTTCTGTGTTTATGTTTTTGGTCATACATTTTATCTTTGTCACCACATAATTAAGTCATAAATGCCCCCGTATAAGATGTAATGAAGAAATACACTCACTTGCCAGTTTATTAGGTACACTGGAGAAAATTCTAATATAGACACTAAACCTTATCTTTGTGAAGGTCATGGTTTTCAGCATTTGTTTAAAATAACCGAGAGAGCTGTTGAAGCAACTGTGTTTTCATTTTGGAGGCCGTGGTTTTGCAGTGCTGTCGAATTGTTACTATTATTTTGACAACCTTGTTATTTGTCAGTGGGCTAGGCTAAATAACAGCAATAACTCACCTTTGTGTTTAATTCAATCCAGTTTAACTGCACCACAAACTGCATCCTCAGAATGATCATGCAGTTCAATTACGCAGCTTCAACAGTCACGAAGGAAGAATTAGTTCAAGACTCTTACATTACAATGCATTGCTTTTCACTAGTGTACCTAATGAAGTGGCCGGTGGGTGCAAACTGTCCATAACCAGTAGGTAAAATGACTAAACTTGTTCCAAAATGACCAGAAACCAGTGTGAAATGTTACTTCATTAAGTTCTTAATTTAATTAAATTGTAATTTATCCTAAAACTTTGCTGAGGAACCCTTGAAATGTCCCCCGGTGGTCCACAAACCCCACTTTGGAAACCAACTGAAAGCAGCTATGTTATAATTCAGTAGTGAGACTATTTATTTAATTAGACCAGTTATTTTTAACATGCAGTCACTAACAGTAGTTTGGCTGATTAAAGCTGCACACTGGCTCAAATCCGCTGGAGCTGCTGTTTCACGTGAGTCTTTAGTCCCCATGCATGAAGCCAAAACAGTGACAGACAATAAACTTACCAAACCGACTGTCGCCACCTGCAAGACAGCAAATAATAGCAGTACCCCCATGCTGTCAGCTGACTCACATAGAAGAGGTGGTGGTGGTGGAGAGGTGGGGGGTGGGTTTAAAAAATATCACAGAAAATGTAAAATCCTCCAGAAACAATAGCTTTTGTCCATAAGGGTTAAATCCGACTCTGAGAATTGTCCTCAAATGTCCTCCATCACTTTACATCGATCAAAGGTTGAGCCCTGGTTTTATATCAGCCCTGTGCTTCTTATGGAGGCCACGCCCACTCTACACGGCTCTCAGCCAATTAGGACGCAGGCGCGCAGCCAAGGTTTCCCAAAAAGGGAAGAGGGGTGGTGGTGGGCGTGGCTTCTGAGCTCCGCACAAGAGAGCGCAGGTTTGAGAGCTTGGAGGGGGAGAGGGGGCGTGGCCAAGCATGAATGCAGTCATTCATAAAAATTCAGAATTACTACATTCCAAAGAGGACCTGGCTTTGGGGCGTTTATTTATTTATGTTTGAGTGAAAATAATATTTTCGATGCTTTAAAGTCCTTTTCACACGCATACCTCTGTCCGGCTGCTGCTTTGTGAAAAGTAAAATAAATATACTCAGCTGCTGGTCTGTGCTGCATTAATACGAGGAGCAGCCATGGAAAACAGCAAGGAATTTCCTTTCCTCCTCCCCCCTGCTTTATAAAAATACTTTTAGACAAGAGTTGGACATATAAAGTACAAGAACAGGCGGGTTTTCCTTAAAGCTGGGAACAGTGACGGAATGATAATCTATGTTTCCCATCTTTAGCCCCGACGTCTACCCAGGCTTCACCTCACAAACAGCTCCCCACTGAGGAGGTGAGGACGATCCACCATCCATCTCTACAACTACCTGATCTGAGATGCATGAATGTTAAACACACATTCAGATGTGACATTAAACTACATAAATTGCTGGTTGTTGAATTCAGTGACACTAAACTGATGTTTTCCCAAATTAACATTTAGCAGATCCTCTAAAAAATACCTTGTGATACTCTTAAGCTGCACGGAGATGCAAATATATACAACGAGCAGAATGTTTCTTTCTTAAATTAAACTCAAATCACAAAAGAAAAGAAGAAAAAAGGGGCTTTTATTTTACTTAAAGTTCAAAATAATTGTAAAACAATCTCAAGAGATAAGCTGGGCCATTGAAAGAGGTCAACTAGATAGAAATAGACTTAAAATGCAGCTAGCAGAACAACATCATAACTCAACTAAATGACAAAACGAGACAAAAAGGGAACTTATATACAGACACAAAGAGGAAACAACACAAACAAGACTAAGAAATAGTGTAGACACCGTCAAAAACAAAAGGGAGCAAACTCACAAGTATTGACGTATGTAATTCAATTTAAAGTTTCCTAATATTACACCACACCAAATAAACCTTTAGGATTTGACACCTGATTCTGGACACTGATGCAGTAAGCATTTTACAGGTGTAGCTGCTCAAGATGGAGGCAGGTTTAAGTGGAGTAGTTTCCAGCTTACAGGTCTAGACCCTCCGAAGGGTCACAGAACAAATGTGAGCGGCCATGAGACGGTTAGGGTGAGAGATAATAGATAAATAACCTCTGCTGCACAAATTTGTACTCACCTTTGTTTATTGGCATAACATTACATATGTATGAAACATTTAAATCAAACCATAGACGTCCATCTAGCTGGCCTATTCTCGTTAATACAACATCCCAAGAATAACTTGAGGGGATTCACTTGGACTCAAGGATGGTGGTCAAATGTATAAGTTAATGGTCACTTCTTAAATCATGAAAGTTGAGTTTTCCTTTATTCTTCTTCTGCAGTGCACATCATAGGATGGTGCTGTTACACCCACCTCTGTAGCACCTGGTCATGGTTAACTCAGTGTTTTTGGGGAATTTCCTGTTTTGCTGTGAAAGTTACTAAACTCTCTATCGTCACAGATGTCTTCACTTCCCGACCCTTGTGGCTGCTGCACCTGATTGTTGGCCCTGCCATGATGTATCTCACCTGTGCCTCATTGTCCCTCTAGTATTTAGCCTTTGCGTTCCCTTCCCATTCTGTCCATTTGTCTTTGTTCTTGGTGTCAGAAACGCACCAGCCTGTTCCTAACTGCGCTTAGTGCTTCTGTTTTGTTCCTTGTGGTTTTGGGATTTCATCTTTGACAATATTTTTTTTAAGTCAAGCACACACTTTTTATTTAGAAATCTGGAAACGATCTCAACTGAATTATTGTGACTAGGACCTCATTAAAGCCCATAATTCAACTCATAATTGAACACGGTAGCTCAGAAACGCCTCAGAACCGAACACCTGAAGTGTTTCTGTACCGGTCTGAGGAAGCTGCTGCAGACGACTGATCAGCGGTCACCTGAAACGTTTAGTGGCCGTTATTGCTGGCTGTCATGTTTGGACCTCACAGATATGTAATATTGGCGCAATTTCCTTAATAAACAAATAGAAATAAGTGTAATATTTTTGTTTCATTTGTTTAACTGGATTCTTTTTGTCTACTTTCAGGATTTGTGTGAAAATCCGCTGATGTTTTGAACAGTTTTCATGCAGAAATGTTAAAGCACTGTATTAAATGATCGTGAATAGACATAAATTCTAATTCTCGAAAGCTAAAAGGTTGAGAGCCACTCCAGTAAGCATGCTGACATTTACATATCAGCAACACTCCATCATAAATACATCATCCTCTCACACACACAGGCTTCTACACAGAGAGGAAAATTATGAATTCACCAAACCTCCATCCTCTTCCCACATAATCCATCTCTCTCTCTGTCAGGGCGCGGAGGTGATGTAACAGTCCCCTGTAAACAGGCCCGACATGGTGAAAGGAAAAAAAAAAAGCATGTATTCACCAGGACCTCACAAAAACAAGCTCATGCAGACGGAGAAATGTGTTTTTGTTGCTTTAATATTAAGTTTCATTGACTCATCAGAGAATTTGACCTTTCCTTTGCTCCAGACATAATAAACAAACCTGCAGAATTTCCAACACACACCAAAAGAGGAGCTTTTCATTAGGGCTTGTAGATACTAGACACTGTCATTGGGAATGGGGTAAAGTGACAGAACAAGGGTGTGGGAGAGACATTTACGAAGCCTTGGGAAATATTATTAGGCGGTAAGAAAAAAAAAAAAAGGGAAAGGACAGGGTGGTAGTTTGAGATCAGCAGAACAAAAGCAGCTCACTTTTCACGACTGATTCTGCGTCACAAGCAGAAGAGTGGCGGTTTTACCGTGAGGAAAACTCTGTGTGTGTCTGGGAGAAAGCGAGGGGAGGAGGGAGAGAGGAAGACAGGTGTGGAGTGTTTGTTCAGGAGAGCTCCTGGCTGTCGCACCTGCCGCGACACTCCTCTTGTTCTCGACACACTGCAACGCAAAGTCGTGAGTTAACGCTTGCCGAGGCATCAGATCACTATAACGAGACAAGATTTGCGTCATTCTAGGAAATCTAAGCCCTTAACACTTTGTAAGGCGCTTTTATTTCACTTGCGTCCTCTTATTTCAGCCATGTTTGGTTTAATTAAAAGGAAATGTAAAAAATGGACTTTGACAGAAGCCGAAAAAATCTCTGTTTCTTTCGAAAGTTTGCAACAGCAAAAGAAACGAATAAAATACCTCTCTTTGACTGATTTGTAATTAACCATGTGTCCTTTGTTTTTGGTATGTCTATGTACGACATATGTATTCATGTGTGCAAGGCATAGACAGTTACAGGATGGCTGAAAAAAGAAAATAAAGAGCGGACAGCCTGTTCCAAAACAGAAGAAAGGGGGAAAGAAAAACAAGCAAGGAGGGCGGTTAGAAGGGTGCCAGTAAGAAAGGATGAGAGGAGGAGGGGGACAAGGAATTCAGGTCCCAAAGTTATTTTTAAACTAAGAACAGGAACTCTACTGTTGACTTCCCAAACACCGAAACATGGATTGGTACAAGAGTAGAGCCGGGAAACGGAGACAGGGAGGTTACACATGCACACATCTGGTCCGGCCGTCAGGTGTGTCATCCCGTGCGTGAGCGTGTGTTCGTGCATCCCTCAAAACACATTCCTGTCCCTGCGGCCTCCAAACCGCACTTTCATTGGGACGTGATATCCATCTTCTCGTAAACAGTGTGTTGCTCTGTGTTTTCTCAGAAACAGTTTAATGAAAAAATGAAGAGTTAAAGTGGATTAGAAGTTCAAATGGACAGTTTGACATTGAAATTAAAGGGAAACTACTGTTTTTTACAACCTGGACCTTATTTCTGGCATAAAATACGATCGTTTACTCACCCATATAACTTTTGTGCAATTTGTAGTCCTTCGGGACAAACAGATAATGTCTTCTGACCTGGATGATGTCATCTCTGAGCGCCGTGCGCACCCGCAACGGTTGGCTTGTTTACCTGTAATTTGCTACTGCTAGTTTTTGCAACATGGCTGAATATTTTTCCGATTCTGAGGTTGTGGACGAACCATAGCACCCAGGGTCTGTAGGTCAATCTACAGACCCGGGGTGATGATAACAGGTAACTCTGGACTCAACGGGGAATAGCACTAGTGTATCATAACAAAATATTGGTGAAATGGACGAGTTTCGCGGCAGATAATGTGTTATTTAGAGGCTGCGTTTCGGTGCCCCAGTCACTCCCACTATATGGATATACGCGGATCTAAATGTCTCCCAAAGGAATACAAATTACACAAAAGTTACATGGGTGAGTAAACGATCGTATTTTATGCCAGAAATAAGGCCCAGGTTGTAAAAAACAGCAGTTCCTCTTTAACCTCTTTAATCCCAGAGGTGCGCGTACATTTGCACCTCACAGATATGTAATATTGGTTAATTTTCCTGAATAAACAAACACACAAGTATAATATTTCTGTTTTTATTTGTTTGATTGATTCAGGAATTGCGTGAAAAACAGATTTTTTAGTGGTTTTTATGCAGCAATGAAGAAAACACTAAAGAACTGTGTGCACTGTATATACATGGCCAATAAAGCTGATTTGATATGTAATATCTCCTGAATAAACAAACACGCAAGTTTAATATTTCTGTTTCACCTCTTTGATGAGGTTCTATTTGTCTGAGTTCAGGGCTTGTGCGAAAAATCTGCTGATGTTTTGAGTCATTTTTATGCAGAAATGAGGCGCACAACAACTTTTAAGTACTGGACTATAATTAAGACGTGGTGCACAGAAGGAACAGAAAGAGAGGAGTGTCATTATTTAAAATATGACCAGCACAAGACGTGCAAGAGGTCAACTCAGTTTCACACTAACTGAATTAAATACAAGTTCATCAACGATATTCTTGGTGTACAAGGCTTTATGCATTGTGCCAACAGGTTGTTGTTATCAAATAAAGACGTCGAGGTTGGCGGGAAGTGAGTTGGGACAAAACAAGCGCGCACACACAAAAGACGGGAGGGAGTGTTGTGTGTACGCAAGGAGCACACACCCTGCCATTCATGTGTGCTTTGTCAGGGGGCCGTTATGAAACCACCGTCTATGGATGTTGTATTCCCAACTGCAGGCTTGTGCGACCAGGAAACGCATAATGAACAGCCACAAGAGGAGATCAGATGCAGCAGTTATAGCCATCCTAAGAAGTCGTTACGAGGCACGCGGTGCAGCGCACTCTGCGTCACGGAGTATCATTTCCTCTTGACCTTTAGCCCGGGTCGCCTCCGTCGGTGACGAGCGAGGTCAGGCTTAGCACGCACTGCAGTCGTTCCCGATGGGGTCAAAGGAAACTGGGTCACCTGTACCTGTTTGTCAGTGGATATACGTTTTAGCGATGGTGCCCAGCAGCCACCCAAGGCAGGGTCGCGCCCTCCCCTCTGGATCCCCCCTCACTCGTGCGTCTTCGCCCTCCCCTCACCTCCAAGGTGTCACAGAGAGCGGCCTTGTTCTAGCCCTCGCCTCCTTTCCACCGGACCCCTCAAAAATCCCAGATATCCCTGCAATTTCCGGTGCAATGTTTATTTGGCGGAAAGAGGGCTTGGGGGGCGAAAAAAGAGCCTCACTCACAAACAGTTTGGGCTGCGTTGGAGAGTAAACATGTGCAGGAGGGGTACGTGAGGCGAGCGGTGAGGAGGACTGAGGCTCATGTGTTCTGGTCCTGACACACAGATCCCACCTCAACGGGAACACAGAGCACCGCTCTGTTCAGGCCCCAACAGCCACAGTCTAATAAACACCCCACCCCCTCACCCCTGTCTGGGCAATGAACAGCGCCCTCTGCTGGAGCAACGAGGGCATGACATGAAGAGACAGGTTAAGGCTAGAACAAACAAACAAACCAAATCCCTGAAATAAATATGTTTCTCAGTACTCCATAACTTTATGCATAACAGGATGGCTATGGTCACCCCCGCTATTCACCCTTTCATCAGCACAAACCATCATATTCCCTTTAACCCTAATTGTTCTATCACATTTAAACTAGCTAGCTATTGCTAACATTTCTCCATTATTTTTAGCTAGCTATTTCAACCATTTATATTAATATCATATTTACTATACTATCTTTTCCACTATTTACACATTAAAGTAGCCAGTTTAGTATTTCTATTTCAGATTTTAAATGATTTCTGATTATCTGTTTTAACAGTTTATCCATTACTACTCACCCTTCCACCATTATTGCTAAACTAGCTAGGCTAACACGTACGTTTAAGTTAGCTAAAGGGCTTCAAATATTTTTATTTATTTATTTTTTATTTTGCTATCTGTTTCAGCTGTTTATCCATTATACTTAACATTTCCCGCCATTTAACCATTAAACATGCTAGGTTATCTATATCTATATCTATATCTATAACATTTAAGCTAATTAGCTAGCTTTTCAGAGAATGAGCCCATCATTATTAGTTGTCTGTTTCATCCGTTTATGAGTTACAGTCTTCATTTCCACCGCTTACTACCATTTTATGAAATTTATTCCACCCATCAACACATTAAACTAGCTGGTTTATCCATTACATTTAGGATTTGAAGCCAGTCAGCCATTTCAAACGATTAGCCATTGTTTAAGTGCCATTATTCAAACATTTATCTGTTTCCATTGGGCTTTCCAGCATTTACCCAATAAACCGCTGGCCTGACCTTTGCTATTTCAAATGTTTTAGGATATTTTAGGTATGTCGGCTTTTAGTCTTTTCTCCGTTTATCCTTTGCTTTTAGTGAAAATATGTTTTGAAATCAAAATTTTTTTACACATTAATATTAATCCCTTCATACCACTTCAGTCCCTTCAAATCGGTGACATGCTGGCTGGGAATTACTGTTCTTGATGCTGCTAGGTGCAGACAATAACAACACAGATGTAGCTCCACTCAACTAACCCTTAATATTTCCATAGAGGTCGGTTTGTTGCTGATGCGCCAGGTTACAGACTGGTTGTTGATGTCAACTCTTGACTAATCTCATAAGACGAAAGAGGAACAGTAAAGTGAGGAAGTAGAACATAAATCAGAAATGCAGATCACTCAGATAACCAGAGGAACCTGGGTAAGTCAGTGGTCTCTCTTCACGTTCTCCTCCGTGAGAGTGGCTGCTGCACCGGTACAGGCAAAGAGTGGATGGGGGCATCTGAGAAGGTGCAAGGTGACGGAGGAGGGGAGTTTTCAGGAAGCTGGAGGGGCACATGCAGGAGGGAGTCCGACTGATTGATGGGAGGTAGGAAATGGGGGCGTCTGTCTCTCCTGTGGCTTGCCACCGTGTCTGGCTTCCTCGTCCGCCCCCTGCACCTGGACACAAATAGCCGCTGCTGGTTGTTTGCACTGACCGCGTCCTTCCCTTTGCTCCCTGCTATACCCAGACTTTGTAACCACTCACAGAGCCTGGCATCCTCCTCTTCCTCAGTGAATAATGGCACTACATATTTCTGTTTCCCCGCACAGTCCACCTTGTAGCTCCTCTTTCTCCTCTTTTGCTGCTGTTTTTCTTTGATCGCAGGATCCTCTGATGTCTGAAGAGGAGCCACCAGTCTGGCCTCTCTGCCTCTGAGTGTCTCATTGATTGTTGCAGATGGACGGAGATCAGAAAACAGCTCTGTGTCCGGCTGTTTGCTTTGTACACGAGGGCATTTTGAAACAAGACCCCATGTGTGTGTGAAAACCCCTGATTGCAACACAGCTCTCCTCTGTGAATCAGACTCCACTGTGCTGGACTGGCTGTCCTCCAAAAGTCCATCACTGCAATGCAATGAACACATATGAGCATGATGCGCTGTATGTATGTCTGTGAATGTGTTTGAAGCTTCAGTGGCACGTGCGTTTGCAGGCAGCACGGCTCTGGATCTGCAGAATAAAGAGCGGAGCCGTCGGTGTGGGGGAAGGCTGGCCAAGATCCCAGGTGGTCCGATGCTCCTAAAAAGCGGCGGAGGTTGAAGAGTCGAAGAGGGTCTCGAAGGTCCAACTTTCATTTCTGTGCTTTTATCCATCCTCAATAAAATGTCCAAATGGAGGGAGGTAGTTCAGCTTTTGTTTTTGTAAAATAAGCCAAAATAAGGCAGACGTAGAGGGTAGAAGGTGTAAGCATCAGCCATACAACACCAAACAAGCCTGACTCTTCATCCCTACAAGTGGAAGCTTGTGGTTGCCGTGACAACGACCATACCTCTCATAGCAGACTTAAAAAAAAAAAAAAATCCTCTGATCCATCATCCGCTCCTGGACACGGTTTACAGTCACGGCTGACTTTATCCTCTCTTACGTGGAATAATTCCCCTCATCCGCCTCCGATCCTCTCTCTCTCTCCAGTGTCTCCTTTAGTCTGACTTTTTTACACCGAGCCTCAGATGACACCCATCTCTTCTCCAAATAGTCCACCCACCTTCTCTCTCTTTCATCCCTTTGCCCTCTTGGACATGAAAGGCACTGGCCATGCTGTTCCAACTCAATAAATAATGAATTAATGGTGAGTGGAGCACAAAAGACGTTATTCAACTTATTTCTTTTTTCATATTCACAATTTTCGAAAAGTTATAGTTATAAAAAATGATATCTTCATTTTATCCACTCGAGAAATCTAGTGGTTTGGTATTTTGCAAATACAAGTTTTCTCCTTATTAAGAGTTGGACGAGACGTTTGACTACACACTCTTGTCTGTGAAGTAAATATTAGGATAACATGATGTTGGCTTAGATGCACAACATGACTGGAAACTGGGCAATGGCACTCATCTGTACAAAGTTAAAAAGTAAAAGCCATCCAGGTCAACAATCTTGATTGCATATTGATTTGTGTAACTGAACACACAAAAGTGCCAAACTTAAAAGTGTAAAGTCTATATCCTTACTGCACAATCAATAACATTGTCAAAAACCAGCCCAGTGGCCCTTGTTTCAGCTTTGTTTTTGTCTTTATATGTGTTTTCATGCTTTGGCTTATCTGTTTTTACAGCAAATTAGTCAACGTTTGCTGTTTTTAAATGAATCTAAATAAACTGACATGCCTTGTGCGTTGCCGTTACTAAACAGACAGTCCTGCAGTTCCCCTTCCGGCCTGGAGGGGGCGCCGCTTGGAGCGCTGCGCCGCTGAGAGGCGACAAAAAGCTGCGCGAACTACAACGGAAGCACTTCATTGGTCCGCGAGGCCAAGAGCACGTCGCTAGCTAAACAATCAAGGTAAGCCCCGAAAACACTCCTTAATGATTTCAGTGACAGCTGTTGGTTTTATGCGATCGTTTAAGAGTGTGTTGCGAAACTGTCCGGGTTGTGTGTTTTATAACAAGAGGAAGGAGGTTGTTGTTAATGTTACGAGAAGGAGGAGGAGGAAGAGGAGGAGGAGGAGGACGAAGAGGGCAAAGTCATACGTAACGTAGATTAATGGAGGAAGCGAGCAGCCGGTAGATGAAGCTGAAGAAAACTACAAAGTTAGTCAAATATTAGTCAAATATTAGTGATGAATCGACACTTGAACCCTGCCGTTTCCTCATCTTAATATTTTTTAATTAGCAACTTATCCGCGTCAACAGTGACACCCTCTCTGCTGATTTTATTTACAAATTTAAATCCAAATTATAATTAAAATAACAGCTAACGTTGGTTTGACTTTTCATAAATGAGATTTACAAATATAAAACAATTAGCATGTAAACAAACTTCTTTAATTGACTGAGTGCCAGCTTCTTGATGACTTTAATTGCTCATCAGTGATGAAACTGAGCCTGTTATCTATTTTTTATCAATTAATCAGAAGACTTGTAATAGTTTTTAGAGCTCAATCAGAGTGATGGCTTTGGTTAAACAACAGAATTTAATTATTTTCATCACAGACTAGTTATTAAAGTCGTCTTTTCAAACAAAAGCCTGTAAATGTTGATGAGCTGGAATCTCTAAATTTGGCATTTTTGTTTTAAAAGTTGCAGCTTATTGATTAGTCGACTCTTTAATTCATCATAATTCTAGTCACGGTTAATAACTGGTGCCAACTTAAAAAACTTTATTTCATTTGGCAGCATCTCTTGTAGCAGCTACAGTGTCACAAGCACAGAAAAAAATAAAGGTAACATAAGTAATAAATATTAAAAGTGCAGTTAAAAATATTATATATAAATAGTCTGTATTAAAAACGTGCATGACTCTGAGTCTGCCAGAGTCTGAAAGGCTGGTGAAAAGAGAGTGTCTGGGGTGGATGGGGTCGTCCCGGATCTTCGTGTCCCATCGGAGGAGACGGCTCGAGTGGGTCTCCTCTGGGTGTGGGAGTGGAGAGCAGTCTCGATGACCTGCTGCAGTTGTTTCTTCTCGGATGCAGTGCAGGTGGCGTACCACACTGTACATCCATAGGTCAGGACTCTCTCTGTTGTGCAGTGGTAAAAGTTTTTCAGCAGAGGTGGAGGTTTGTTCCTCCTCAGCGTTCTTAAAAAGAGAAAAAGAGACGCTGCTGGGCCTTTTTAACAATGTGGGTGGTGTTCACGGTCCAGCCCAGGTCCTCTGAGATGTACAGCCCAAGAAACTTGTGACAATCCTGGCATTATTAAAGACAATAACAGTCGCGCGTCTTTCAGTGGACGTCATGGGAATTGTTTTGGAAAAAATGTGTAGGGTGCCCAGTGAGAGACTATTTATTTATTTTAATTCTGTGCCATGAATTACACATATGTCAGCTTTGAAAGTCAGTGAAGTCTCGGTTAAACCAAAAAAATTTTGAAAAACTAGACAAATGTGTTTTTCCACTTCATTAAAATACTTTTACACTTTAGAGGTGAAATGTATCGTGTTCACAGCTATGTTGGTGGTGGTGGTGCACCAACCGATCAGCCCTGACATAATGACTGACAGGTCATTGTCAAAGGTGAAGTGATTACCACTGATTAACTCATTAATCGTTGACACCTGTCAGTGGGTGGATATCTTGGGCAGCATGTGGTCCTCAGAGGTGACGTTAGAAGCAGGGAAAATGTTTAAGTGGAAGGATTTGAGCTACTTTGATAAGGGCCAAACTGTGAATGCTAGGTGACTGGGTCAGAGGGTGTTCCTGGTCCAAAGTCAGTACCTATCAAAGTGGCCCAAGGAAGAAAAGGAGGTGAACAAGACTCAGGGTCTCAAGTCTCACTGATGAACATCAACAGATGATCTTCTGCAACTCAAATTGCTGAAAGCTGGTTCTGATAGAAGACAGTGCATCACAATTATGGGGCTGTGTGGATGCAGACCAGTCAGGATGTCCACGTTGTCCCCTGTCCACTGTTGGATAGTCCTGCACTGGACATATGAGCATCAGAACTGGATGCCAATGGGAGAAGGTGCCATGTGTCCCCCAGATAGTCACTTATCTGGGGGACACATGGCACCAGGATGCAAGAAACATCCTTTTACGGTTGACATGAGGGGGGGGGGCATTGTCTGCACTGTCCAGGTGGTGGTCCCTAACTATCTTTCGGTAATTTTCTTGACTTGCAAAGTTCAAATTTGTTCAGAAACTAGTTTCTCGTCACTACTGCATATATATATCTCTCGTAAATAAAGTCCCACGTTGAACACTAGAGGGGGCAGGAGTTTAAAGTAGTTACATCACTTTCATTTTAAATCGGATTAAGACTTGTAGCTTGTTAAAGATTGATTTCAGAGCTTGCGTAATGGTAACTATTATAGAGACGTGGAAAATCTAGTTTAAACCAGTTTGTGTGTCTGCTGTAAAAAACACAGCCACTGATGTATGTCTATAAATCTATAAACATGTCGGCCTTGTTTTATCCAGTCTTCCTCCTTTTGCCTCAACCAGACCAGGAATCACTGTTAATTGTATTAATCAACTTGCATCTCTTCTCCTTTTGGCACAGATGGCTCACAGGCTGCTAGCGCGTAGAATCTGGACATTCTCTGTGAAAGATATTCGCCTCCTCCCGACATCCGCCGCCGCCACCACCACCGCAGCATCTTCTTCTTTTTCCACCTCTCTTCAGTCGGCCACGACCCGGGTCTCCTTCCTCTCCCCCTCACGCACTTTGCCTCGCGCCCTTCCCCACACCTCCCGCCGTGAAGTCTCCTTCAACGTTCAGGACAACGAGGACTTCACAGAAAGGGTCATCAACAGCGAACTGCCCGTTCTAGTCGACTTCCACGCCCAGTGAGTGCTGCAGGGTGGGATGGGTTTATTCAGAAGAGTGGCATTAAAACTGGAGCTGGGTTATATAAATTGATTCATCTGAATTTACGACACGGTGAAAAGCTTCCGGCATTAGTGGAATAATGTTTGAATTATATCCCATAAGACAAGAAAGTGGTCCAGTGGACAGCTATTACTGATGCAGCTGAAATGCACAGTGATAAAGAGATGATGCTCTTTTATATCAAGACTTTTGATCCCAGATGTGTGACCGGTAAAAACCACTGCCCTGATAAAAACCAAGGTTGCTATTTTTTACTGCAGCTCCTTCCATTTTGGAAATGTTTAGTCCTTGGTGTCAAGGCTCCAGTCTGCAGAGTTCAGTCAAAATATCTGCTGTTTGAAGATCACACTGACCTTGGGTAATACCTAGTTTTGCAGCTGTCTCTTAATTGACAGGAAGTGTTACATAGAACGTGTCTTGCTGTTTAAAATATATTTACACAGCTAACCCTGCAGCTGAAATTCTCGAGTCACGTACGGTTACACAACAACTACTGAAAGACCGCCACTGTGTAGAGTATACTGTGTCCTATAGGGGGGGCCCCCCCTCATCCTCACAGCTTTTAGATAATTTGACCTTTGAGTTCTATTCTAACCCACCGGCCTCTTTCACATGTGACATTAGGAGATAAGAATGTTATTTACCAAGTGGGAGATCTCAAATGTCTCACGGCATGAAAAACATTAGCATTTTTCCTCAATGAGCAACAGATACACAGGGAAGCCAAGATGAATGTTTGTTTCTTCATGTCCTCTATTATACACACAGCTCCATCAGATCACATTCATATCATATTTATTACATTTAATGACTGAGAATTAACAACAATGGAGCCACAGCTGTTCCTGTTTCCACATGGCCCAGTGTAGCCAGTCTCTGTTCTTATCAGAATATAAATCTGGTAACACACCTTTTTTTGATTTCATTATGACGCAGTCAGATAGTCTTACAACCAGCAGAGCCATTTTGTTTTAAACAATTTCAACTCCTAGGCGCTCAGATCATTGAGCTGGTTGGCCCTTTGTTGCGATACGTTCGCGGGACAGAGCTGCCTCCTCCAATATGGCGGCGACGCTGACGTACGGTCCAGCGCTCAATGGGGCGTCTATGTATATATGTCTATGGCTCTGATGCTATGACTATGTTGTTGTTACAATCAGCTCCCAACAGAGAGACTCCAGACCAACTTTCCACCACAAATATTTGTAGGAGAGGATGCTGATTGGGTAATATCACCTGTTTGGAAACAAAACTGCATCCACCGTGCTTGATAATGGCAGACCCTGGTGGTGGTTTCTGGCCAGTGAGATGGTGGCTGAAGAGTGGGAGGAGCCGTAATAGACGTCTTCTGACACACATGACTTAAATCTGCTGTTGTGTTCACGGTTGCCCACTTTTCCCATAAATCTGTTAGGAGAATCTTGTAGTGTACTAAGCACAAGCTATGACAGTTATAGATGTATGGCTGCTTCTGTGCATGCTGAGCTTCACTTCAATCTAAAGCTGCGTTCGAATGAAACTTGTGAGGTTTTTGGTTACCACATGGGAAGTCGGGTTCACACTAGTGCGTTCACGTAGTAAAATCAAGCGTAAGCCGTGAGAGCACTGCAACCAAGGCAACTTTCGGCGTCTTAGAGTTTAGCGAGCTTTAACGACCGGGTAGGAAAGGCAGGAAAGGCATAATGAAAGGACGAGGCTGCTGGGAATTTCCTCAGACGTATTTTAGAATCACAATATCCACCTCCGCCGTTTCTGTAGCAGTGGCAGCAAAAACGCAACTTAAGGACGCTAATGAAAACGTTCCCTCACAAGGACGTGGTTATCACAAGGGTGATAAGAGTCGGCACGTTCTTATGATCACGACCACATTTGATGGCGGCATGTGTCCTTGAATAAAACAGGTCATTGTCATGTCACTAAAAACGCCTGTGTATTGTCTCCTGTGACCTTAAAGTTGTGTATATATACATCTTGAATATGTTTTTTATGCTTATTAAAGTATTATGGCTTATAAATGTTCTGAAGTTGAAGCAGAAGTGTTTATTTTGTGTTTGTACGTCATTCACTGACTCTGGTTCTGTTGTTTTTTTAGGTGGTGTGGTCCTTGTAAGATCCTCGGGCCGAGGTTGGAGAAGGCCATAGCGAAACAGAAAGGCCGCGTTACCATGGCGAAAGTTGACATAGATGACCACACAGACTTGGCGATCGAATACGGGGTGAGACCTGCTTGACTCCCTCTTAAACTATTTATCATAGAGAACACGTTGCGGGTTTATTGCTTTGATTAAAAACCTTCCAAGGTCGAGTAACGGGATTCGACGTGTCATGATGTGGTCTGTCCTCAGGTGTCTGCCGTTCCGACCGTCATCGCCATACGGGGAGGCGACGTCATCGACCATTTTGTGGGGATCAAAGATGACGACGAGTTGGACAGTTTTGTCAGCAAAATCATTGGACAGTAAACCAGCTGTCCTTACCCACCACCCCCTTTTTCATACGCCACCACTGCACTGTGCTGCTGTTCTCTGAGAATCGGGCGCCATCGGCAGCACTTGGGCGCCATTTTGAGCCTGTTTAGCTTGATAAACAAAGGAAGCCTTGCCGCAATCTCAGCGGGCGAGCTTCCACATACCCACACCCATCTCTAGACACTCTGCTTCTGCTGTGCATCGCTGCTTCTGTCTCTGTCATTTTGTCTAGAGATGGGTGTGCCTCCATTATCCTATCGGTTCATGCAGAATTATTTTTTTTTTCTTCCTTTAACAATGTGACGAATCTTTTTTTCATACTGCTACAGCTGGTGTGTGAAAGTCTGCAAAAAAAAAAGCTCTTATACTGTGTAAACATGAGGGACGAACTTTTATAGTTTTAGCGGTGGAGAGGATTTAAACATAAAACCTGTTGAAATGAGGTTTGTATTACATGTAGTTCCTGGTTCTGTCCACACGAGGATGGCGTCTGCCTAAACATCACACCGCCACACATGGTCACTGTACACCATTATGCCTACCAATGTGAGAGAGGAATGTGTGTGCGTGTGTGTGTATTTCTGTTTATCGGACCGTGAAACTGAAGTCAAGCAGGACATGCAAATATGAGTCTGATTTAGTTTTATTACTGAAATAAAACTCTGTGTACCAGAAACAAGTGTATTAAAGGCGTCAAAAATATGTTCTGAATTTGAATTGTGTATTTGTCTGTGGTTGTAAAAGAGACACGAGTTGGAGCTTTACTGTCCCCAGTGAAGCTGATGCAATGTTAAAGTCATGTATTCTCCCTTTTGTTTTGGCTGGTTTCGCAGCACTTAAAAGATTTAACTTAATCTTCAGATTGATATTTGTGTGACTTGAATCGTTTCTCGCCAGGAAACTAGATGAACTCTGACTTCTTTCTATTACTTTAGCGTTTTATGCCCTCCCCCCTACTTCTCTTTGTGCACTTTCTGCCTGAACATGAAGCCATGAGTCATCACAATCCTCACATCAAGGTGACGCCTACACGCCACCTTCCATTTATTTCTTCTCTAAATCTTCCCTCAAAGACGTTACATCTTCCTCATTGTCGCCCAAATATCCACCTTCATAAAGCCTCTCCCCGCTCGTACACCTGACCGAACCTCCCCTCCCTTTTTTTCCTCTGTAATCCGAGGCGTCGGCGTCGGCAAATGGACTCTGACCCCTCGGCGCAGGTGCACCGCCTCGCTCTCTCCAGCCCAAATGTGTGTCAGCTCTTGCTTGTTTAAAAGTTGCTATGGCAGAAGGAGGTAATAAATGAGTGCGTTATCACCGGGCATGGTAAATCATTGACAGTGGGATAGTAAGACGAGACGGGATTTTGCTCTCTTTTGAGCCGTGAGGAAAATAACATGGAGGAGCGTTGTTGTTGTTGATGTAGAAAAGACGCCGAGACAAGTTCTGAGCAGGAACTTGTGCCAAAGAAGCAGTCGGTTAACTTTATATTCTCATTTTTCTAGCCTAAAAACTTTTATTTTTGATACATTTTACAGTATATACAGTAAATAGGACGTCCCATTATGCACCAAGCTCCTCTCTCTCATTGTCTATACATTAAAGTGCTACCACTATGGCTGAGGAGCTGCAAATTTATAATTTGTGGAGTGGATAGTTTCTAATCTGGATGTCTTGGCCCGACCGACCTACTCAGTGTTTATTACTCACAGTTATCCACAGCCGCATAAATGTTATGCAGCTTATTACACCCAACACACTCACCTTTAGTGTAACAACCGTCATCACTGATAACAGAGAACTTACGAGCACACCTGTCTACTCTTATTTCTTTCGAACATCAATCTCCCTTGAGTCATGCATCACCACCGAGTATCTCCTGCTCCTGCCTGTACCATGCTTTATGTCAACATCACATCAGCATCACCTGAGAGCAACCCTCCAATCCGGTCATCCTTTTTCATCCTCCCCTTTCCTCTCGCAGGCCGCAGCCGACAAGAGTCCCGGTGCACGCTGGGCCTTCACACTGCTTATTAAGGTCACGTCATTCGTCATGTTGCATCTGCACTTCTAGCGGTCCCCGGGGCCTTGGATTAGATCATCGCCAGTGACGCTGGTGCAGTTTTTGCTCCAGTAGCAAGCAGAAGCAGAAACCCAGTGATTTTCAATAGGTGGGGGAATTCCACTGGTGTTACGTAACCAGGTTAAAGCCAGTGGTCCAGATGCACAAATTGTTGTGAGCTGGATGAAAGACATTCCTGCATAGCTTTGAGATGTCTGGCACTCAAATGACGACACCTTTGTGAATGATCCACCTCTTTCTGCTTTTTTTTTTTTTTTTTAATCAGTAACTAAGACTCAAGGCCTCAAAGATTCACTTTCAGGAACTAATCACAGACACTACCGCTCCGTCTCTTCCTCTTTTTACTTTCACACCAGGTGAAAAAAAAAAAAGAAGAGGTGATTGAAGAGGTGACGACAGGTTCAAGAACGGCGCGTAACCCTACACCTCTTCCGCCAAAAACAATAGACCACACCTCCACCCTGACTCCCGCTGTCTCTCTCTCTTACTCAACCACTCTTGTGACCATATAAGGGAAAAAAAAGACAGGGGAAGCCAGCGGCGGAGGCTGCTGCTGCTGCTGAGCAAACCAAGAGAGGGAGAGAGAGAGAGGCCAGAATACTTCTAGTCCCAGTCTCCCCGCCTTTCTCAGAAACTGTTAATGCTTCACGTTTGAAATGAAAATGCTTGAAAGAAATGCACGACTTTATGAGTTTGTGTGTGGGAGATAGAGAGAGAGAGAGAAAGACTCCCAGGTCTGGCCCTGAGGGCATTCTCTGTTGATAGTAAATACACCGCTGTATTTTTATTTTAAACACAAGCCGCCCTCCACCTTGCAAGGTCTCCGCTCCGTTCCAGACAAACGACAGACAAAGCCGCCACTGTTGCCGCTCGTGTCTTTTTTTTTCCCATGCAACATGCACACAGCTTGTATTGATTTAAGCGTGGCATTAGAGATGTCAAACCGGCGAGGAGGAGGAGAAAAAAAAAAAAAAAAGGCGTCTGAGGCCTTGTCTGCTTTTCCCTTTACTCCACATTCCTCCGTTTTGTGAGTCAACAGTGTCTTATCACTCCTTCCTGTTTGCTGATTACTAAGGAAAGGAGGAGGAGGAGGATGGAGGCATGCTAAAGGACAGACAACAGAATGAATAGACAGTTTTTATCCCAAAAAGTGGAGTAGCTCTTCATTCTTCTTCTTGTTTCTTTTGGCAAAACCAAATGTTTTGCTTTTCCATGTCAAATCAAGTGTACGTTTAAAGCTACAGGATGTGGGTCAGACGGGAGTGTTAAGCGACCTATTTGCTCCCAGATCCAAGCTCCGTATATATATATGAGCGTTCATGCATGGAGGCATAGAAACACACATTCTCACCGAACCCTTCGCGCACGCATGAATTCACACAAGTAATTACACGGCGAGAGTGGCGGTGTAGTGAGTTAACTTGCCACCCCTTTAAGCATGCTATCATTGAATGGGTCCCTTTCTTTCTGACTGGATGATATAATGGCTTCACACACCCTGAATTACAGACACACCCTGCTGCTATTACAACCAACTGCAGGAAAAAGAGAGCGAGAGGGAGGGAGATAGTGAGGTCAGAAGTGTCCATATTTGGTAATCCAAGCCTTTTCTTTCTGTGCCCATTATTTGTTTAGCCAATACAGGGAGTATTTGTTTCTGTGCAAATCTGCTTTTAATTTAAATTTATTTTCATATTTTTTGTTTTTTCTGTGTAAGAAGTTGTATTTCCCCCTTCTCTGCATCTGGTCCCGCTCAAGCAACCGGCTGACCTTTGACCTCCCAGCTGAGATTTTCCTGATATTTCCCATCCGTCCCAGGGAGCGTGAGATTTATTGATTTTTCCAAGCAGCCACGCCGAAACGGTCAATGTTTTGCTCCGCATACATGTGATGCCCAGCTGCTAAACGCTGCAAAAACACACAAACGCATTCCTTTCATAATGACACATAGGGCACATAAATCACACATTGTACTGAAAATGTGATTTCCCTAAGGTTGCCAGTGCATGCCGGCCATTCCTTAGGCCCTGCCGTGATGTAAGGCAACTTCTGGGGGTAAACAGGCATAAAAGTTGCCTTTGTGTGCGGAGGGCTGACCGTGTAGTTCTTGTATACCTGCAGGACACTGCCATGTTTGCATCAGCTCTTGTCGAACGCTTGTTATCCCTCGACCTCAGAGCAGCATCATCTGTTTTGAATTCCTGCCTCTTATCTGCCATTACTCCCAAAGTGAAGACAAAATAGAACCCCTTAGTGCTCTAAACCCAGAGTTTCTTTATTTACGACGCTATTAAAGTGGAGTACAGTTACTGACATTTGGAAAACAGTCAGAATGTCTTGTTTCTTTTAGTGATGGTACAAAAAGGAACAAGACATTTTGATTGTTTTCCTTATAACTACTGTTTATTCAGTTGTTCATCTCTTGCTTTATTAGTTTATCAAACTCCGTGTTAACCTTCTATTTTAGCCCTTTAATCTTAGCTAACTGTTTTGACGTCTGCGCTTGCCTCCTGGCTTCTTTTCATGCAGTCTTTTGCAACAGCTGTTGTGGCTCATTTAATAGGTGGATAATGTGTTTTTTTAAATCCAGTTTTAATCTTATAATTATCATTATTATTATTTCATTCATTGAGCTGTCAGCACTTGCAGAACTACCTCCAGAGGCGCCAGTTGCCTGTCCCTGGGTGAACTTCCCTGTCTTTCACTGTCGTAGTTTGTGTTGCTGCAGGTTTTCAATCAGTGATTTACACAGAAAAAGTGAAAAACATTTGTTTCCCGTTGCTGATGTCACCCCACTGGTTGTGACATGCGGTCCTGGCTCTGCGCCTTCAATTCTGTCAGCAGACTGGGCTCACATCAACCACGTCCAACTCCCTCAGGAGTATTTGAAGTAAACAGGTTCATATTGTACCGTTCCATTCCTCTGTGTGGACGTTGGCCGCGTCACAGCTTTCATCTATCACTTTGCTCATCTGTTTTTGATTTTCATTTCTCGTTCAGTCCCAGCAGCCCTTTCCTTTTCTTGTACCAGTGCCACACTCCTGCTTATATCACTATAATGACCATATTCCAGACATCTAATTATTCTATTTCACCTGAAGTATATAAACGTGAGTCATCCCTTCGTCACACGTTCTTCTTTGTTGCTTTTACGAAGGGCAAAGTCAGGACTTTTTGGCAAGCAAAGAAAAACAAATGTCAGATAAAAATGTGAGGCAGAGCAAATGTTTCTCTCACTCAAATTAACGAGATCAACACCTGCAGCAGGTTCCCATGCGGCGCTGACATGTCTAGTCACGAAGGTGAGCTCACCTATCATTGAGAATTAAATCACTCCTACACTTTATCTCATGTCTCGCTATTTGTCTCTAGATCTAATCTTATTTCTTCGGAGAACTCGGCTGCAGTTCAATAAATGCCTGACACGAAGCTGATAGAACGAGCTGAAGGGTGCGGTGAGAGTTTTTAATGTCATTAATGTAATTGTGACATTAATATCAAAAGCACGTCAGTCAGCTTAGTGTTGAATTTAAATGTCGTCATATAGTTCGGCAAATTTAATCCAGATATCGTTTTTTTGACTTAGATCAAATATACAAACACAGAACGATTGGTTTCAAGAATAGTTTGATGCTCATTAAGGTGAAAATGATTTACATTTAAGTGACATGATCCCTGGGTGGTTTAAATTGTTTAACAATTCAAGGCCAAAGCGTTCTAAGGCCAAACTCTAAACCATCAATCATCGTCTGCTGCTTTTTTTTTTTTTTTTTTACTCTGAGATGCTGGAAAGCAGTCTAACTATGTATAAATAAAGTCCAACAGCTGTTACCCTCGTATGTGTTATTCTCTGCCCTGTGTTTCTGTTAAGCTAGCTATTTGAACTATTTACACATTCCTGTCTATTTTAGCCATTTTATCTTAGCTAACGATTTTGGCCTCTCTGCTGGCTTGCCTCTTATTTGTATTTTCCAATACTTTGTATGACACTCTCCACCCTTGAAAGTGTCAAACAATCACGAATAAAGTTCTGCAGCTGTTTTTTGTCGTTAAAAAATTTTAAAGGTAGCACAAATGCATTAATCATATAGATAGGAGTATAAACACAATATTTGATTTGTGTAATATTTGGCAGCCATAGCAGAAATAGTACTAAACAGCTGGAGCCACGGCTGAAACTTGTTTTCACTGGTCACATGAAGGAAGATCCTGGATGATGCGGTCCATCCTGAGAGTGACTGGTACTTATATGGTCATAAAAATCCTTAGCATGCACATACCTCTCTCATTAAGCATGGCTTTATCGGTATCCCCTCTCTCCCCCCCCTTTTTTCCTCCCTCCTGTTTCAAGTTCAGCCTTTTCTATTCTTACGCCCCTGTCCAGTCGCTGTCGCCGTTCTATGAGCGCACGCGTTTAGCGGAAGGCGATTGGTCCAAATCTGTATGAAACGGCGCCGGTGATTGGCCACAGCCAGCGGCTACGAGCCCCACAAGGCCCCGCCCCCTACCCGGACCGCACCCCGGCTCCGGCGGGCTGCGCGAACCAGCGAGCAGCTAGTTGGAAGAGGGAGGGCAGAAGGAAGAGAAGAGAAAAAAAAAAAAGAGATAGAAAGAGTGAGAGAAGTAGAGAAAGAGAGGGAGGAAGCGAGGACTGTAGTTTAGCCTCTGCGAAGCTGCTGTCGACAGGAAAAGACTGACGCTGACTGAGCCACCCGCTTGTTGTTAGCTCCCTGAAAAGCGCCCAAAAAGCAGGTAAAAAAAAAATTATTTGTCCGCCATTCTGTGTCTTATGTTTTATAACTCATTCAGTTTCCACCGCAGCAAGTGCAGCGAACCAGGAAGCACGGGGCTGCTAATTTACTCACTTTACCAGCGAGACAACTTTAAAATGCACATATTAAACTTTGTTGTAGATAAATGTGGCCGGTGTTTTTGACATGAGCATCAAGTTCACGGCTGCTCGGGGGGTGGGGGGGGGGGGGACGGTTGGAAGTCCTAACGGTTAAGAAGAGGCAGGAAGTGATTCGGTTGAATGAGTTGCAGGAAAAAAAAAAAAAAGGTCGAGGAAGAGTTTTTAAGCTACATGGGCATGGAGGTGGTCGGGCCTCACGGGCAGACTGGCTCGGTTTTCTTTAGGGGGGGGTGGAGGGGGGACGTGTGTGTGTGTGTGTTGAAGTTTAAACTTTTTCCAGTGTTGTAAGGGGCCGAAAACTGACGCCGTGTGTGGCCGGTAAGATGTCTGGCTGGCGGCATGACGTCATTAGTTCACCGGCGGACCGGGAGAGAGAGAGAAAAAAAAATGGAGGCGTGCTCCGTGACCAGCTTCACCCTCAACGAACCGTGACATCTGACTTTATGACTAAAACCTTCTTTATACTTAATAAAGACTGTGATTTAGTTCACCCACATATTTCATCATAACTTGGCAAGTGATGTGATTGATAAGAGGAACTTAAGCTATCGTGATTTATTTTTTTTTAAAGTTGACTTTTTTTGAGCAGATGACTAGTTTTTGAAGAAGTTTGAAATAGTTTTTTTTTTTCCAGGACTATTTCTGTGTCACAAAACCATGTGGTGCATTAGGATTTTAACAAAATGACTGGTTCTACCTCTCCAATGTGACTATCGGCTAGTTTCATTTATCGTTTATGATAGTAAACATAACATCTAAAGGTTATGCAGCTGGGCTTTGAGTGATTGCTGCTGCATTTGTTTTTTTAGACCCGTTCTAGGCTAGATTTCTGATACAAGGAGCTAAAAAAAATATGTCTGTGGGTTAGTAAGTGTGCTGTGAGTTAGTTCCTTGTATAAGTGACTATCTTGTTCAGTGTTGTGATAGATGAGTGTGACAAAAATAGGCTATTTTGGACCTTATCACCCACTAATATTCATTTAATGCAGTTTTTTCCAAATGTTATGTGTGTTATGAACCGTCTGATGCGTTAGGGTCGCACAACATGTAAGTGGTTCACTTCCAGCATCTCAAATGTGTAAGTTTGCTAGTTTCCACTGTGGTGTCAAAAGACTTTCCAAGCAAAAAAAATGCAGTCTCAGAAGTTCACACCTCGATTCGGCTATGAGCTGTGAGCTCGTGGCTGATCCAGAGTTGCAGACCAGTCGGCTGCAGCTGCTGCCAGGATGTGGATGTGATTTAGAGTTTTGATGTCAGTTTGAAAATGACAAGAATCTACCCACATGATGACTTAATGGCAAAGTTTGAAATTAGCGTTTCCCACAGCATCATATGGTTCGTTAGCCTTATTACTTGAGGTTAGGTGGTTGAAAATATATTTTTTTTTCCAATCTGCATCCAAGGTTCTGTGTTGCAAACCATCTGGTGCATGAAGTTAAAACAACAGCTCTTGGATGTTTGAGTGTCTTTTGTGATAGTAAACTGGACAGCTTCCGTTTTTAGACTTTTGGTCAAACAAAACAATAACTATAGACTAAGTCAGCTGGGCTTGGAGGCGTTGCAATAGCATTTTTGGACTTGGACGTCTAGACAAAGCAATTTTTTTTGGTTGCAACCCTATCCCGATACACAGTACAACATGATAAGATATCTAAATAACTAACTACAAAGCTGACAATTAGACTTTAGAGGCCATTTTTCTTCTTTGATTACACACTCATACTGTTTCTTGTAATCCCAAAGCGAACAATAGTCGTTATCTGTGATGGATGGGGCAAAATATTGGACGGATACTTGAGCTTTTACTTTAAATGGATAATAGTGAGACTTGAAAGCAGTTGCATATTCCATATAGCTGTTTTTTAATGACGGTGCAGAAAATGATTCATATACTAGAAGATGGTCTGGTTCGGTGATAGTTTGTAACAGATGAAAGCATTTTGCAGAGGTAGATAGACGATGTAATGAATGTCCTTCTTGCAACCCCCCCCCAAAAAAAATAAAATAAAAAAAAATGCCAGCTGAAAATGACCACGTCTGCCGTCTAATTACAGTGCGGCTGACTCTGATGAGCATTAGCATGCCAGCATGAGTTTTCCAAGGCTTAAGAGAATTTATGGGATCAATATCAAGCCAAGTGCAATGCAGTTTACTTCATCGACCCAGTGACTCAGACATAAGATGGCCTATAACCTTGGAGCCTAGTCTGCAAGCGCTTTAATATTCAGATTTTCCCGTCAAGAGTTGGATACTTGTTTTGCAAGTGTTGTGCTTTGTCTGCACAATTTGTGTTTGTGTAGGAGACACAAACAGACTCTGCTATACCTGCACTCCCTAGTCATTTTGAGAATAGCAGACACAGGAAAAAGATAGGCCTGAACTCGGCGTCAAGTCATGCTGGGGGCGTCGAGAGGCTTCAAACTCTGGCGTTCTTTCATCCGAACCTGCTTCTCATTGTACAAAGTGTTTCAGATGGATTGCACCCCCCCCCCTTTTTGCTTTCACACTTAGTAATGAGAAACATACATTTCTAATCAGCTGTTTTCTGCCAAGAAGCTATTAAACTGCAGTCAAGTGTGTTATGGTACGGGAAATTATCGTGCAACTCACGCTAGCGTGTCTGTGTGACATATCCGTGCATGCCTGCCCTTAAAGGGTCACACTAGGTGACAAGTAGCATGTCATATCCTGTTATTGCATTGAGTCATTTTGTTGAATTAAGTCCTGACAATGCGTTGTGCAATAGCTTCTCCTGGGGCCAGTTCTTCCCGGTTATTGCCAGTTTCGGTGCTGTTATGGAGCTCCCCCCCCCACCCCCTGCAGAGATCATTACATTCCTTCACTCGTGTGTCAGCAGTGTCCATACTCGAGGCCCCCAGGAGAGTTGCATACTGTAGGCTAGACAAAATTAAATGCAGGCTTCTTAAAATGTGAACAGGGTGCTGCTGGTGGTGGTGGTGTGTGTGTGAAGCTGCGCAGTCTCCTCAGAGCAAAACAGTGAACATGCCTGTGGATGTTTAGATTTCTTTTGAAGGATGGTTGTCCTAGCTGGGGGAAAGATTAGTTGCAGGCCCTTTTGCTTTTGCTGCAGATGAGAGGGCAGCATGACAGTCTCGACGTTCTTTTAAGAAATCTCAGGTGTTTCCTATGTTTCTTTGTTTATGTTTGACCTGCTAACTGCCTGCCAGCGCTCCGGTTTATCTTCTGTGACTTCCAGTGACTTCCAGTAACTCTCACGTTAGCTTTCAAAGGTCGTCCAAAGCTGCGTTGTCATATTGTTTATTAATCCGACTGCTGGCGGTGGCTAGGTTGCTCGTGTTAAAGAGATTGTCCTTCTGGAAGACTGGTCAAAGATCCTCTTTGTAGTGGAGTGAAACCATTTTTCGTGCCTTTCTTTTGTTTCGTGCATCTTCGTTCTTTGGTTTGTGGTCATTTCCTCTTTGGTTCAAGCCAACCTTTCATTGTGTTTCTCACTGCACTCTACGGTTTGTTAATCTGATTGGTTGAAGTGTGAACATTCAAGCTTCTGTATTAAAAACGCCTGTTGCCTGGCGTCTCTATCAGATAGTAAACTGAATATCTGCAGGTTTTTAGACCTTTTGTTCAGGAAAAGAAACTATATTTTACGCCAAGTCATGTGGGCTTTGATAGCATGTGGTTGTGTGTTGTTTGGACATGCCTTAGACTGATAGCTGGTACATTAAAAATGACTGGCCTACACTGATGCACAAGACAAAAGTGATAAGATATCTGAATCGCCAGCAATCGGGGACAGCTGGACTATTAGACCAAAACTTAGATAAACTTTATTGAGCCACGAGGGAAACTGCTTGGTCACAGTAGCTTAGTAGCACATAAAAAAAAAACACTCTTAAGAAGCACATGTAAAAGAAAGATTAAGTAAAATCTAGTGTACAGATTTGGTTTATATGAACAAATCTACAAGAAACAGAAACGGAAGAATATATAGTTTTCACATAGGAATGATGGTAAGGTGCGTGCCAGATGTCTTCTTCGAGTATAACCAAACCTTTTCTTGTCATTCTTGATATTAGCAATAGTTGTTGTCCGTTATCGAAGGGGCGCGACGGTCAAATGTCATGCGTATCCCAGTTTCCCAGTCAGCTGAGATTCATTCATTCATTCATTCATGCAGGAAGAACATTCCAGCCAGACTGACGATGTCTTGGCTTCTTCCATTAACCGTGGCACAGCTGATCATGCCTTTTCTCATCACGCGTCCTCATAATACCTGTTTCTATTCCAGCCTGTATCACACATCACTGATGCTTTGGGCTTTAATTCAAGACGACGGCGGCGGCACTCATATTCTGCTGCCTTTTCTTGTACGTTTCTTCTATTTTGGTTCCGCCCCAGACATCATATTTCCTCTGGCCGATACAAACCACATAATTAAGTGGCTTCAGTCAGAGTGGTTGACCTGACTGGGCTCAAGTGCACGTCCGCAGTAGTATCTGCTTTGCGTTTCCTTTCTAACATTTTCTTGTCGTCTCCTCATCGGACCCTTTTCTCCGTGACTTCTGTTCCTAGTCTGTGTTCAGACTCTTTTCCTCTGCTTGTGTGTGTTTTTTTTGCCACCACCCCGTCCTTTTCCTCCGTCCCCCCCCCCCCCCTCACAGCACCTGTAAGGTTTCAATAGCGCCAAACAATACCAGGAAATGACTGCACTCCAACTTAGACACCATAAAGAAAGGAGTTGTTTAAGTTTCTGATCTTGAAGAGGACGGACTTTGACCAAGCTTCTTGTGGCTCAGTAGATCGCACCACTTTCTGTTTCATTACGTACTTATTGCTTGATTACTGACGTACAGTCTAGTAAATCCATCTTTTTTCAGTTACGAGTAGGTAAAAGGCCTTGTAGAAAAATTCACAGGGCATTTGACTCGTTTAAATACAAGTTAATCAATGTGAAATAAAGTCCTGCATTTTTAAAGAAGCTGCAAGACACCCACAGCAAAAAAAAAAAGCCCTCTGGTCGTTGGTGGCTGTGGTAAGGCAGTGTTGCGTTTCTAATCATAGCTAGACTTTGCCCGTGGTTGGGTGTATGTGTGTGTGTGTGTGTGTGTGAGTGAGCTGTACACCTGGTGTAAGACTGCACGGAGAAATGGTTAATAGGCGGAGATTGCGAAATGCGTTCACCACAAACATTTTAAGCTCGCCTTTGCATATGAACTTTGAGTCGTGCTACACGATTGTTCTAACTCTTAATCCAAATCATCCAGCTACTTGCCACATGTCAGATTGCCAAACATGTGGTTCTCTGTGAACATTTGTTTGATGAGACAATGAAAACGATAGTTCGGTATTGTCTGGGTAACAGAAGGGGAGTGCCCTAAGTAGCAATAAGAAGTGATAAAGCAATAAGGAACCACATAATTAACCGCAAAGTTAAAGTAGGGGGAAGCTGTGCGGTTGTAGAATAAGTAGTATGGAAACATGGTTCAAGATTTTCTTCATCGTTTCTGTCAAAAATAAAATACATAGCTGTCCCAGTGGAGCATTCCTCTTAAGAAAAATTACCGCTGACAAACAGAAATGTTTATCTTAACTCCCCACCGCATTCTTTCACTGTCTGTTAAAAGGCCTTACGTAACCATCTGTCTATTATCTCACGGTCAATACTTGGTGGAGTGTTTTCGTAAAAAGGGGGGCAAACTGGTGCCGTGTCAGTATCTGCCCTGTCCTGTCAAATAACCAGGCGGGGTTTTTGATATCTGCCTTCAATGACAGACGTGGAATTTGTTCTGTGACCCCGGAAATGATGCGGTCGATGTCAGACCAACGCCCTCTTTCAAATCGTGCGTGTTCGCTTTGTCTTCCAACTTAAGCTTCCCCATAGGCCTGCATTCTTCATGTTGAAGGACGACTTGAGTTCAGCCGAAGTCATACAGGGTGTTTAAAGTAGCGTGAAATCTGTCACTGGTGGTAGGGTAGGGCGTGTATAGACGTACTGCAGGTGAAAGCATGGTTGAATAAAACTACACATATCCTCCACCTTAGGTCTGATTTAGGGTTAAACACTTGAAAGTGTGCAACAGAAGTTAAAGAACAGTTGATAAATTAAGAGTTCTTATCAGAGTTTGAGTTTGCTAAGACACCATTTGGATTTTGTTTTGGGATGTGTTTCAATTCGCCTTTGGCTAAGCCCCGCCCCCCCCTTAGTTACTGTTGCTACGTCCGACATTCTCTTCTGGGCTGTGGTTTTCTGGTTATCTATAAGGCTCTGGTATCAACATGGCTTATGCTGTGACAGCTCTTCCTGCTGAACTTTTGTCAAACTTTTTGTAAAGCAGCAAATAAAGTGTCCGATAGAAGTAGGCAAAAGGGGCTGCAATATGCGTTCGAAGGCTATATTCAGGACATACAAGTGAAACGCAACGAACAACAAGGCATCCAAACAGAGGCAAAAGCATACCGGTCACAGTCAGAAAATGAACCACCGCATATCCTATTAATCGAGACGGAGGCTGGGACTGACAATATCAAGGAGCAACACTGTTCATGCAAAGCTGGGTACGTCTCTATTCACTTCTATCATCGTTATTACGAAGCAAACGGACCAACGTTACGCACGTATAACGTTGTATTTCTTCAGCGTGTGCTAGCGTATCAACAACTATGCAACTTAAGCTGTGACGGTGATGTTCTGGGTTAGCTCCACAGGGTTTTGCGCGCACATCATTGGGGGTTTTGAGTTTTGAGCTGACTGTGAGGACGTCCACACGGTTTAATCCAAAGACGACACTTGTCAACCTTTCTGGGAAACACGTGTCTGTGTTACAAATGCCCCAGGCACAACGTTTAACCATATCTTTGATAAACTACGACGGTATAGCCTGCCGAGACCGAAAATATGAGACGCCTGCGTTAAAGTCAATGGAGCGCTATGGAAAAAGTGTCGGACCCCTGTGGGAGGAGCTCTCTTGGCTGCGCTGTGATTGGTCAATCTACATTCTAGGGTGTGGCTTAGCCAAAGGCGAATTGATACAGAGGAAAAAAAACCCACAAATGCATGATCCTGTACCTTGGTCACATGATGAAGTTTGGCTTGAACCTGAAAGGATATTACCACAGAACAAAGACATGCGAACAAAAATACACCATGGATAGCAGCTACTAGGGATGTCCCGATCAAGTTTTATACCCACACAGTCTTTTGTTTGTTTGTTTTTGGCGTAGCCTTTGTCTGAGTCCACTCCATGTATTGTGTCTTGTGATGCAACCTCAGCAAACACCCACATTGCAGTATTTACAAATTGCTGTCTGACCGAGTTTATTTTCCAGAGTAGAGTACTTTCATACACCGGATATGTTTCGTCACGTGGGTCTTCTTCTTCTTCTGGGATTTTTTTTTTTTTAGCAGCTTTGACGCTAGCCGATCGCCAGTGAAATAGACGAAGACGTGGTTTTGGCAGAACTGAAGCAAATGAGCCCAATCCAGTACGAACAGTTTTAAAAAAAAAAATGTCTGAATCGGCCATGGTGCTAATCCGAACATCCCTTATTGGCTACATTTTAAAATCGGGTTAGGGTAGTCTACATTTTCAGTGGTTCATATTTTTTTTTTACACTGCCACCAACTGGCAGCTGATCCCTACAACAAGCAGACATCTGCAAAGCTCCTGTGTGGCACCAAGACCTTAGACCTCAAAGGGGCCTCTGGTTGCAAGTGTTAGATGGCAGTAGCCGGCTTACAGTGCAGCGAAACTGGATCCAGGTTTGGTCAGGAATGTGAAAAGCAATGTGGAAAGTGATGTAGATCTGTCATGCAGCGTGATTATTTTCCACCAAGGGCCTAATTTATGTCTTAGTCCACGGACTAAGCGCCACCTTTCCTCCCCCTCCTCTTTTTTTTTTTTTTTTTTTAAAGACTCGCACACAACAAGTTCCACAAATGGCAAAATAGTTTTCTCAGTTTGTCATTTCCTTTTTCCTCCCCTCTCTCTCCTCCTTGCCCCACCCTTCCTCCCTGCTTTCAGGGGACAAGGCCGGAGGAGGAGGAGGAGGGTGAAGGGGAGAGAGAGAGAGAGAGAGAGGGAGTCGACGTGTGAGCCCATAGTGGATTTTGACTGACTCAGTACCTTACCAGCCCTTGTCTGGCGTTCACCGTTGAGAATATTAACTTGCAGAGAAGATGATCCGTGAGGGGGATGAAAGTGGTAAAGTCGAGACACATGGGTGACTGATGCAGTAGTAATAGACTGGAGGATTTGTTGGAATGAGTAACCTAAACAACCTAAACGTTCAAAGCCGAACAGTCATAGTTGTCAAGAGTCCAAAATAATATCCTCGGCTTAAAGAAAACGGCCGATTTGGCTCGGCCTCGGCTAGATGGATGCAGTGGAGGGATGCAGTTGTTGGGAGCGCAAGTGCTATTGACTTTTCTGTTCTATTAATAACCCTGCCAATGGGACGGTCAACAAAGCACAGCTGGTTTTATGGGTTCCCCTTTTTCCCGGAGCAGGAGGATTTGACTGTACATGGTCAAGCTGTGGCGGCGGAGGAGGGTTGTCACGATTCCTCGCTTTTACAGTCACTCGGGGGAGAATCGGTGAGGTGGAAAGGAATGAGACGGAGTCTGACTGATGGATGGATGTGTTGCCTCGGCTTTATAAAGACCAGAGTTGACCTGTTTTCTGAACGGGACCGAGGGAGGACGCTCTGTAGCTCTTCCCTTTTGCTTTCCTGTCCTCGTTCCTATTCCACATCTTTAAGTCCCCGACCCCTGCCTTACTTCCTCTGTTTGAAACCACATTCTGGTCTCTGTGATCCTGTTTCGGAAGCCGACCTCTTCCTCGCGTTATTTATTTTACGGTTCCACTTCCTCTTTCAAGCAGTCCACCACTCTGACAAGACTAACCCTAACTCTATTTTCACTTGGGCCTTTTTAGAATATAATCCTTTAATGGCATCTCCGTCAGGTCCCATAAAATTCAGCCACTCTGAAAATAACCCCTGGCATAAAGCTCCATGCGGCCTACCTTCTGCCATCCATTCAGTTAATGAGTAATCCTCGTTATGACTATCTAGAGCAGCTAGTCTCGTTTTAAACGGGGTCGAGTGTTGCTCTTCTCAGTGACGGGGAATCAGGGAAACCGATTCTTACAGGATTACGGAGGACTTGGCAGGGAGATTCCAAGATCCTCAGTCCTCTTCAGGCTACAGCCACGTTTGTATATTTAGTTTTAAAATAAAAGCATTTCCCTTCAATTTGTTATCCATGTTGAATTGACAATTTGTTGGCCTACCGATTGGTCTGCATACCAGCAACCCGAGGTCTCTTAGCCTTTGTTAAGTCCCAACTTCCTATGTTACCGTTGCCGAGTTAGACAAACAAGAATAAATATTGCAAACTTATAATAATGGCGTCGAGGAGGAGTAATGTGAAGTCATGCAGCACATGTTAGGAGCTGTGCTAATGTTGACGGTACCCTTCAGCAGTTTTCCAGTATTTAAGTGTGATTATTTCCTGTTGAATCGCAATTATGAGCTTTAATGCTAATTAAGTCTGCAGTATTTGGGAATGGCTATTGTTTCTCCAACCTAGCAACTGTAAAATCAGGAATATCAGGACTTGACGAAGGGCAGGAGCTCTGTATTTGGTGGTCAGCAGACTTGTCTTGGAGTTTTCAATCTCTTTTAAAGTCTCTGTAAATGTAGAAAGTTTTTTTTTTTTTTTTTTTTTAAAGGAAATGCATTGGTGTGGATGTATAGCCTAGAATCTAGACGTACACCTAGCGGCAGCAAATTAAATTTGCTTCCAGGGGGCAGTCTAGTTACTTTCCGTTGACTTGAGATTTCGAAAAATCCAAGATGGACCGGGCCAATCACGAGTCGGTGGGCGGGCTTAACATGACGCCGACTGACCTGCGACCATAGAGAGCCGTGAATTACGCGTAAATTCCCCATCCTGCTAGAACTACCGGAGCGATGGCTGCTGCTAGCGAACAACTTTCTTTCGAATCGGCTTTGGCCGCCGCTCTGAAAGACTTGAAGTTAAGAGATAGGAACTCTCTTTTCCTATTGCGTGGAGAGGGAGTTTGAAAGACGACAACCGTTTATCCCACCCCTCCGGTTGAGCCCCGTCTGTGGAGAGTGCCCAGACCCTACATTTAATGTGGGTCTGGCTCGTCAGGCTAGTGGATGTAGCCTATAGCTGTGAAACTCCACAGGGAAAAGAAAAGGTCCAAAACTGGCTGATGGGAGTTCTTCATCCCTCCTCTTCCCTCTACTTTCTATATAGAACAGCGCTCGTCACACTAGAAATAGCTATTGGAGTAATTTTAGTCCTCGTTCTCAGCCTCTAGAGAGGTGGTTCGAAGTGTGTCACTGAGTTATCTGTGTCAAGCATGTGAGTCACACAGTGGGTAGGCATCCACAGACTGGACTCTTGTCTTTTCTTTACTGAGGTTTAACTGATTGATTGGGCCAAAAGAACAATTTAGAAAGCCACGTTCGTTGGGGTTGGTTAACTCCAAGAAAACAAGCGTTTAAAATGATCAGTATTACGTCTGCAGCCTTTTTAGGAGGTTGAGACAGAGCCAGCATTTCTCCAAGCACCTTTAAAACAAAGCAAACTGAAGCATAACTCGGCTCTGGGTGTGTTCAGCCTGTTCTGTTTCACTTCTTCTTTTCGCCAGACAACAAAGCAACGGGGATTACAATCAGTCAGGGCGCATATTTAACTCTGCATGTGGCCGACTGATCCGAATGTTTAAAGGAGCACGGGAAGACTGTCTTAATACTTTCAAGTAGCCATGGCTGTGGCGCCGGTGCAAGAGGATACTGATTTAAATCCTTTAAAAGTACACTTGACAAGCAGATAGGTGTCCGAAAAAGATGTAAAGATGGAGGTATGGAGGGCCGAAATTCGTGGAATGCCTTTGCTCGCTGTCTCTCCCTGATAAAGGGTGAGCATGGGAGGAATGTGACCCTGAAAGGACTGGATAAACAGGAGGGGAGTACGGTGGGTGGGTGGGTTGGTGCTAGGATTCTGGACAGGGAGTGGAGGGTGACTGGAGGCAGGGGAGGAAGCTTGGAGCCAGCTGAGAGGCGTAGCGGGGACTTAATTTGCCCCACGTTCTGCTGTGGGATGGGGTCGGCACACACCGGCGATGAGTTGGGAGGCGGAGTGACGGCGCGGCGATGAAGGACGGAGCGAGGCAGGCAGGGGTCGTGAGAAGAATGGCTCCCCTCTGCTTTCTTTCTCACAGAGCAGAGTTAATGTGCTGGAACAGACACAACCATGTTAAATATGTCTCCCCTTTTTTTTTTTTTTTTTTTTTTTTATAATAAAAGTTTCTCGAGAGAGTTGTTGTCTTTTCTCAGTACCACTTAGGAATGATTTGTTTGTAGGGGTCAGGATCATCCCCTAGTTGATATAGCAATGTCTTAAATTTAAACTGATCTTGGGTGCAAGCTGTGTTTATAATTAGTAGAGAGTTTGGCAGCAGAACCGTGTCTCACTGGACCACAACACAATGTGAAATTACTCTTCTTGTTGTATGAAAACACATTTACACATCTCTGGAAGCTGAACCAGACCTCTAATGTGATTTCCTTAGCGTTTGCATATGAGCATGCATTAGGGCAGCTCTCGATTTCCCTTCAGAGGTTGAGCGAACGTTGGGGAAAGGTTAACGACCCCGGTGCTGCTGCTGCTGGGAAAAAAACCGGTGTCACGCTCCTGCTGCGTTGGAATGATAATTGAGATGGTAAATGTATGGGGCACCGGTGTTAGTGAAAGTACACTATGTTCATTTAATGGCCCTGCAGCGTCTCTGCTCTCTCGCGCCGTGTGTTTGGGCGGTTTGCCTCCCTTCTTTTTTTTTTTTTTCATACTGGTTTTACTCGTCCAGTCACTTTCTATATGGGTTAAACTGTCGACTCCCAGTCAACGACAAGTTATTAATGAGCATTCAGACTTCTAATATCGCGTCCTTGTGTTTGATGTGAAACGAATACTGCGTTAAATGTGCAGTGTTTGTTTTCTGTCCGTTTTAGAAAGGTTTTATTGGGTTTGACAGTTCCCCTCCCAGCTCATTGTTCTTGCAACAGAACTCAAGGACGGTCCTCGAAGTGCAAATGCCGTTGCATAAATTGTGTATTTCAAGTGTTCTACACATGTTGAGAGTTGTAGGAGCTTCCTGCCATCCCATTCTGGCCTGCAAAAGATAAATAGACCATTAAACCCCCCCCCATTAGGTTGCCAGATGCTGCTTTTCATATGGCTGCAAGGCATTTAACCAACTGCCTTTTTGTTTTTCATTGTAGGATGGGGAATTTGTACAGTAATAACAATAACTTGCTTCCAAGTGAAACCTCTACCTTTGCCGTTCATTGATGGGCAATAGTATTGATATTAGAAATTAATTCATACCAAAGTTGGCGACAAGAAAAGAAACTTGAAAAGAGATGGAAGACCACCAAGAGGCTGTGTAACCAAAGCAAGCAAAAAACGGATTTTAATGAAGAGGATGATGAATTGTATTTACAAAGAAGAACACAACTGTGTGGTTTGCTGTGTGGGGGGGGGGGGGGGGGGGAACAAAACAAAAACTGCACGTCAGCCGAAGCTTTTATCCTTTTTATCTGAACCAAAATAACACAAACAGGAATGTACAAAGGGGAATTTTGTTGCCTTATTAGTTGCCGGGTTTCATTCCTGGGACTTCTCGGTTGATAAGCGCTGTAATTCTTGCAATGATTTACTCCTTATCTATCCACGATCACCCGTAGTCAACTCCACTCCCCCCCCGCCCGGTCGAAACAAGACACCATGACCAGACGGTAGGAACATGACGACAAACACATGCTTCCTCGTGGACTTCCCCGCCGGTATTGAAGCATCTCTGCTGAGAGATGAACTTTAGCTTCTGTGATCCGGCGCTCGTGTTTCTCTTCTGTCGCCTAAATTGTCCGGCCACTGGAGACCTGATTAAGTGTTCACAGCGGATAGCCAAGGACTAAAAGGGAGTTGGTTGTGTTTTATGTCAACACAACCTAACTTGAGCGCACTCTTCCTGTTGTGCGTCCCACCAGTGGTGACCTTAGCATTCCTCAGAGGTGGCTTGTGAAGATGGAGAGATAGCAAAGGTCTGATTCAGTAAAATAATAATTTGCCTAACCGGAGCTTTTTTGATTCCGCCACCAGATTTTATAGGATGTGGTTATGGCACAATGAATGTGGGTAATATCTCTGCACTACCACAAAATCTGATTCCCTCTTTTCCTCTTTTCAACAGCTACCATGTCCGACGCAGACAAGTTTCTGTACGTGGACCGCAACATGGTCAACAACCCGCTGGCACAGGCCGACTGGGCCTCCAAGAAGCTGGTGTGGGTACCCTCGGAGCGCCTGGGGTTCGAGCCCGGCTCGGTGAAGGAGGAGCGCGGGGACGAGTGCGTGGTGGAGCTGGCGGACTCTGGCAAGAAGATCAAGGTGAACAAGGACGACATCCAGAAGATGAACCCGCCCAAGTTCAGCAAGGTCGAGGACATGGCCGAGCTCACCTGCCTGAACGAGGCGTCTGTGCTGCACAACCTGAAGGAGAGATATTACTCTGGTCTCATCTACGTGAGTATGGAGCATGTTTTTGTGCGACATATTTGCTGTAAAGGTTAATTATCCATTGTTACAAAATCCCCACTGGCTTATAGAAAACAATCAGCCATGGCAAGCCTCCAACAATCTACATATCTCTCTGCCCAACCTCCTAATCATCTCATTAAGCCCCATTGTTTAATGCAACCCATTGTGTCCAAATTTCCATAGAAAGAAAATTTGCAATCTGTTAACCCACTTATGGTTTTCGAGTTTTCTTTTGCCTCACCCCCCTTCCTTCGTCTTTCCTCTCTATTCCTTCCAGTTGTGTCTTGTTTGCTCTCTGTCGTCTCTCTCTCTCTCTGTGTTTGGAGTTATCTTGTAAACAGGAAGCTGCAGGGAACAATGTAGTCCAGAGTATAAGATGTTAAAAGTTAGAGAAGGCGGAACCAGAGAGTCCAGCTTTTTTTGAAGATGGACAAGGAATGTAAATTGTGTCGTAACCGCTATTACTCCCCCCCCCCCCCCCCTCCTCCCTTAATTTATGTTATTTACCCCTATTTTCAGGGCTGGGAGTCATTTGGTCTCTTTGACTTTGAGTTGTGACCCGGTCATATCAACACAGCCTGTTGTCCCCCCTCCCCTGGTTCCCTCTAAAGATCCGGGCTGTGGTTGGTTTGAGTGGCTCCGGCCTCTGTAGTCTTGAAATTGACCATTTCTCAGGGGGAGAGCAGGCGTACAACAGAGGGAGCGATGCCTGGTACAGAGACGTTGGGAGGGCAGCGCAGGAATGTAGCACAGAATGTAGAAAGAAAAGTTATGTGGAGATAAGAATCCAGATCCCCGAAAGATTTAGTGGATTTTATAAAAAGGGAATGGAGGAGAGTTTATTTTATTTTATATCTGATAGAAACATATTTCTGTCATGTAGATCTGAGATATGACTTGGGTAACCTACAAGTAGCTGTGTTTTTACAGTGCCAAGGTCACTCATCAGTTTAAACTTGCAGCACTGCAGCTGGGTGGGGCTGAGATTATATAATTGCATAAATCCGAGTTCATGAGAAACCTTCAGCTCGGTGGTGATGGGGAATGGGAAGGGCTTATTGCTGTGTCAGTGAAGAAGAGTGCAGAGTAGGTCTGGAGTCGGGTTTCAGGCTCTGCCTCTCGAGACAATTTGAATTGTTACTGACGCTATATAAATAAAATAAAACTGAATTACAGCTTCTCTGTTTTCTGGGAAGCAGCCTTTCGGAGGAAGCCCTTGTACTAACATGAAATTAACATGACATTTCCCATGTTCTAGTCCATAATCTCCATCATGTGCTGCACATTAAATACAGATCCGCACATCTGGTTTCTGGGATTTGGCCTGTTGTATCTATCTATAACACTAAGCTAAACCCAGCACACTCTTCTTCCACAGACAGAAGAGAGTTCGAGGATTTTCTTTCTTTTTAACGGTCGCTTCTATCTTCCCCGCAGACATACTCCGGTCTCTTCTGTGTCGTCATAAACCCTTACAAGAACCTGCCCATCTACTCGGAGGAGATTGTCGAAATGTACAAGGGCAAGAAGAGGCACGAAATGCCACCTCACATCTACGCCATCACTGACACCGCTTACAGGAGCATGATGCAGGGTAAGTCATAGATGACGAGCGTTCGCGAGGTCGTTAAAATAAACTAAATGACGTGCAGGATATAAGATTTTGCTTTGAGTTCATATTACACATGTCCAGATTTCGTCAGACGAGTACTCATTGATGCAGAGTACTGATAAGAGGATGTACAGTCAGTTTTTTTGCAGTGTCAGTAAAGTTTCCTTTCACGGCTGCAGCTAATATTGAACTCCTCAAATGAAGCCACAATACAGTGTGGTGTTTCCAGAAGTGTCCATTATTGGGGAGCATGTAGCTGGACTTGATCCAAATATTCCCAGAACCCATTTCTGCTTAAAGAGCATCATGTTACGTGCTACTAGTACATCTTTTTGTTTGAACTAGCTTGAAATTACATCAGTGCCAAGTGTTGGTTATTATTTGTAACCCCTGGTCCTTTGATTAAAAGTGGTGGTATGGTTTGTGTCTGGGCTGTTTTGCAAGTACATGAGCGCTGGATTGAACCTGATATTTGCGCTGTTATCAGTCCTGGGACATCCTTAACTTAAATGTTTGCCAGAATACTTTTAATAACCCCAGAGGTCCTGAAGCCTTCAAATATAAGAAATTGGACCCATGGCTACACAATACAAGGAGTCTAGCAAGGAAGATAAATACGTTTGTGTCTTCTTAAACATATTTTTTTTGGTCTCTCTTTGTGGGGATATCCAGGAAAAGTTCACCACTGCGACATACCTCCATTTTGATGTTTCAGGCCTATGCTGAGCAAACATCCTGCCTAAACGTTAACACTAATACAGATTTCCTGTGTTTTTTCAGGCTTTTACCTTTTGTTATATATAATTATTCAGTGTTTTGGGACTTTTGTGAAACAACACTTTGAGGACCTGGTTTTGGTATTTCCTCCATAGCTATTGTACCGTAATGAGTTTCTGTTCTCCACCTCCTGTTTGTAGTCGTTGTTGGTGGAATAACAGCTCCTTTTTAGGTCTGTTTAACTGATGTGCTATGTGCATCTGTCATGCACACCACCCAAGCTCCTTCCCTCTGATACACTGGTGCTCTTTCTGCAAGTTTGGCTCCTGAAATGTGACTTGAACAATTTGCTGGAGCCAGATAGGGTAATTAGAACCCCGGCTGCATGGGTTTACTGTCACAGGAAGCCGGATATTGATTTCCTGCCTGTGGTCTGTGTGCTTCCTGTTGTACATTCAAAAAAAACGTATGCACTGTGATGATAGCATGTGTTGTTTCAGCATAATCCTAGTTGCACATCTTTTTTTATGTCTTTATGACGTGTTGTTTCAGCGTAATCCACATTTGCGCATCTTTTTTTTTTTTTTTCTTTTTTATTGCAGATCGTGAAGACCAGTCCATTCTTTGCACGTAAGTTACAGACGTACATTACCAAAGCATTCCTTGTGTTGTATTAACATTATTCAAGTTTTTCTGCCTCTACTCCTTTGGGTTTTCTTTCCTGACTGTATTTTTTATCTCCCTTTGTCTTATTATAGAGGCGAATCCGGTGCTGGTAAGACGGAGAACACCAAGAAGGTCATCCAGTATCTCGCTCACGTGGCCTCCTCTCACAAGACCAAGAAAGATCAGGTCAGTCCTGCTTCTCACCCACACAGCCCGACCTTCAACTCGTCATCCCCTCATCTCACATCCCTCCCTCACTCTTGCCGTTTTTTATTTGATGCATTGTCAAGTGAGACACTAATTAATTTTATTTTACAGGAGGGTCATAAATCTAGTAAATCATCACCTCGCTGGTTACATTTACAGTTTTGTTTTGTTTTTTCAACTTCATCAGATCAGAGCCAACTTTAATTAATGATTTGATCAGAAATATGCACTTACACGTCCCAAAACATTCATTAGAACAGAACTTTTTTCAACATGCGCAAAGTGGAGCATTGAAACAGAACAGAAGACAAAGTATTTTCCTCAAATTAATCCACAACACTTAATTAATTCAGAATAGTTCAATAGAAACTGTTGACCGAAGAGTTTATTCATTCCACCCAGAGATAAATTAGTGCTCCTTATAATCTTGACCACTCTGTATTGGAAGAGTAGATCAAGATAACAGCCCTGCAGGCTCAGAAGAAAAACAGTAGCATAGGTTGAAAGTCCCCCACCGCGTTGACATTTTATATAGACCAGAGGCCTCACTTTATCTGCGATACGCTAAGTTTTTGCTGACTTCACTGCATCGACTCATCAGAAGTAAAACTCCAGCAGATTACGTCAACCTTATCTGGCCTGTCGGCTGAAAGTGACCCTCTGGGGTTTTAATGAAAACCACATCCATCATCCCTTTTTTTTGAGGTTGTTGTATTTCTCTCTTCCCATCAACAGAACAGCTCGGTCCTGTCACATGTGAGTTAACTCTCCCCCTTCATTCACTATTCCTCCCCCAGCTGCTTCTGTCGTCACCTTCCTTCCCCAACCTCACCCCTCTTCCCCCTTACCCCCCCCCCCCTCTCTTTGCTGGAGCGCACTGTTGTCGGAGTCACTTTGTATAAAGGGCAGAGTTGACATGTTTTGCCAGCCAATAGGAAGTCGGGAGGAAGTTTGTTTGCAGCGCAGTGGCAGCCGTTTGTGTTCCTGTGAAAAATTCAGCCGGACAATAGTAGGATAACAGGGAGGGGTCTTTTGCTGGGAAAAAATCCGGAGCAATTTTTCGTATTTTAAAGATGGATTTATATTTGTCTGGTTGAATTTTTCACTACTTTGTGCTCAGTTCATAGCTGCTTTTCTCTTTTTGCTTTGACACAATATGTGTTTTCGTAACAGACATTTACCGACAACATATTCAGACACTTGGACAGACGCACTGTTATTCCATGCAGCGTACATGAAGCGTGTGTTGGCTTATTTTTTTTTTTGTGCCTTAACGATTTTGAGTCGATATGAGGTTAAAAAGTAAAAGCTTCAGAGAACAAGAAGGTTTTAATATTCAGTAGCTGAGTGTTTTGTGCTTGTGGTCCACTGAACTACTCTGGTTAACAGGTGATGGGAGGACAGTCTCAGTGTTTTTGGGGTGTTTGCTGATTTGGGCACTAACACGTGTCGGGATAAAATGCTTGGGTTGTGATGTGTGTTGCTGGTGTATGTGTGTGTGTGTACCCCTGCTTTTATTACTTGTTTAAATGTTTTGTCGTCCCCATCCCTTCACACGTAAGTACATCATGAGGAAATGTATTAACAGGACTGTGTTTGACTAATATATTTTTCTGGCAGTGAAGTGATATTGTATAAATTAATACAGGTCATAATATGATACATCATTTTTAGGTGTGGATCCATCCAAACTTTGTATAGTGTGGTAGAAAGGATTATGTTTATGTTTTGCTTTGTTGTTCTATTCGTTTCCACCAGGGGGAGCTAGAGAAGCAGCTGCTGCAGGCTAACCCCATCCTAGAAGCCTTTGGAAATGCCAAGACAGTCAAAAATGACAACTCATCCAGATTTGTAAGAATTATCAACATGTTTTTAGGTTTCTCATAAAGATCAGTTTACTTATTAGCCTGTTACATTTACCTCTCAAATGTTTTTTTTTTTTCCTCCACAAGGGAAAATTCATTCGGATCAACTTCGATGTCAACGGCTACATCGTTGGTGCCAACATTGAGACTTGTATCCTTAACTCTGTCAGATCATAGCTTCTCTCATTCCTTTTATTTTTTTATTTTTTAATGCTTGTTTGCTCGTCCGTCCATTTATACGTCCTTCTCATTTATGTGGACACGATATCGCTGAATCATCCTGACAGAATTTCTTCGAATTTGGCAATTTTAGTGGTCATTTTGGTGTCCCATACTTGTAGTCTTCACTACATACGGCATATTATGAGTCTGGACAGATGTTGAAGTAAGCTGCAACTTGATAAGTTAGCACAGGGACACAGCAAGGTGGTAATTGTAGTAGATGCTTTCTTTTTGTGGCAACTTACAAACTTACTGAGAGCTTTGTCAAGGTAGTATCAGAAAACTTGTCCTTGACTGGTCGACCTCTAGACTTGCTGGAGAAATCCCGTGCCATTCGCCAGGCCAAAGACGAGAGGACCTTTCACATCTTCTACTACTTGCTCACGGGCGCTGGAGACAAGCTGCGCGGTAAGCATATCACCCGTAAGACTCTGTTCAAAGACGGGAGGGACTTTGATGTTTGAGCTGCTTTTATAAAGAACTCTTTTCTTTTCCATTTTAGGCGATCTCCTCCTTGAAAATTACAACAACTACCGTTTCCTCTCCAACGGGAACGTCACCATCCCGGGGCAGCAGGACAAGGATCTGTTCACAGAGACTTTGGAGGCCATGAAGATCATGAGTATTCCAGAGGATGAGCAGATAGGTGAGCTAGCTGCTATTCTGGTTTCTTTTTTAGTGGGATGTTTTGTCATAATCCTAAAAACCATGTTTATGCTCTTGATCGATCTTTGTCTACAGGCATGTTGAAGGTGGTGGCCTCTGTTCTCCAGCTTGGAAACATGAGCTTCAAGAAGGAACGCCACACAGACCAGGCGTCCATGCCTGACAACACAGGTATGTCAGACATTTAACCTTTCCATCTTCATACGTAGTTGACAATCCTGCTGTTGTATTATAATAAATGTAAATTGTTTTCCTCCCAACAGCTGCTCAGAAGGTGTGCCACCTCATGGGCATGAATGTCACAGACTTCACCAGGGCCATCCTGTCACCCAGGATCAAGGTGGGAAGAGACTACGTCCAGAAGGCTCAGACCCAGGAGCAAGCAGAGTTCGCCGTGGAGGCCCTGGCCAAGGCCACGTACGAAAGGATGTTCCGCTGGCTCGTCATGAGGATCAACAAAGCCCTCGACAAGACCAAGAGACAGGGAGCCTCCTTTATCGGCATCCTGGACATTGCTGGCTTTGAGATCTTTGAGGTATTTTTAAAAAAATCGATCAGAGGATTTTATGAATCCGTTTCAGATCTTTCAAATCAACATCGTTTTGAATCATAATTTATTTTTGTAACTCGGACCCAGTGCCGTTGTCCAATGGAGATCGTAATCATCATTCTCTTGTGTCTCTTTAGCTGAACTCCTTCGAGCAGCTGTGCATCAACTACACCAACGAGAAGCTCCAGCAGCTCTTCAACCACACCATGTTCATCCTGGAGCAAGAGGAGTACCAGAGGGAGGGCATCGAGTGGAGCTTCATCGACTTCGGCCTCGACCTGCAGCCCTGCATCGAACTCATCGAGAAACCTGTGAGTATCCAGTTTAAATTTTTTCCATCTCTGTTCTGCCAACATGTTCAACACCCTCCCATCCATTAACTGCTTTCACTTGTGGTTCCAGGCCAGTCCCCCTGGTATCCTGGCTCTGCTGGATGAGGAGTGCTGGTTTCCCAAGGCCACTGACAAGAGCTTCGTGGAGAAGGTGCTCCAGGAGCAGGGAACACACCCCAAGTTCTTCAAGCCCAAGAAACTGAAGGATGAAGCTGATTTCTGCATCATCCATTACGCTGGAAAGGTAAACATGCAGAGGTCCTTGTGATGCATCCTCAGTCATAGGCTTAGCTTGTTCGCACATGAGTCTAAAACACAGCTGCTCCTCAGGTGGACTACAAGGCGGACGAGTGGCTGATGAAGAACATGGACCCCTTGAATGACAACGTAGCTACACTGCTCAACCAGTCCACTGACAAATTTGTGTCCGAGCTCTGGAGGGACGGTGAGTCGAGGCTCTCGTTGTCGTATTAACCAGGAATCACCACTTCTCTAGTTCTCGATGTCTGGATACATGCCGTGTTGGCTTTCTTGTTCATCGTGCTTTCTTTCTCTTTTACTGTCTGGTGTGTGGACCTTTGTTTTTACCCTTTTTCCAAATCCCACCGATTTCTTTCATCCATTTCTTCCTCTGTTTGGCCCCGTTTTGTCTGTCTTTACTTTATTTTTTCTTTTACTGGCACTCAGAGGTACAGAATTGCCAGAGAGCCTATTTTTATCAGCGTTTTCCTATTCTACACTCAGATTCAGGTGAAAAGGTTTCTCTCTTTATTTAACTTTCCTCCCTTTTCCTGATGTTTGTCATATGTTTTAAACGTCCATTCGTCCGTTTCTCGTAACATTTCAAAAGATGACGGTAGATTCTGTGACTTGTTTCTGTCTTAAACCAGCTCTTTGTGCAGTAACAAACTTTTCTGGTTGTCTTATCACTTGTTGCTCTGTCATTGAACTCTCCTTTTCTCCCTCTGTGTAATTAGTGTTGTTTAGGGACTCCTGGTGTTGGTCATGGGTACTGCAGCAATGGGTATATACTGCATGGGTTTGGTTTGTCACCTTCCCGACGCACATACAATTTTAAGTCAATCATCACACGTCACACTCAGAGAACGACAAGTTATTGACAGATATCCTCCACTCACTGCATTCACTGAGTATTATGTGTGTTGTGGTGTGTTATCTTTCCACACTTCACCGGCTTCTTGTGTCCGCCTCCCCCCCCCCCTCCTCTCCTGAATTCCCTCCACATTCGCTTTGTTTGAGTGGTGTTTCACTGATCCTGGTGTTTTATGAAGCACCTCTTCTCTCTCCTGGTGTGTGTTTACCGGGAGGAAGTGGAGATACAGTATGACGGTCATATTCATTCCTCTCTGTGATGTGCATTTGGTTTGAGTTTGCCTGGTTAAATATTCAGATTTTCAAATGAAACACTGTCGACTTCTTTCATAATGTGTCTCTATTTCCCCCCCCCCCCCCTTTTTTTCTTTTTTCCCTGTCCGCTCTTCCCTCTTCCAGTGGACCGCATCGTTGGCCTGGATAAGGTGTCCGGCATGTCGGAGATGCCCGGTGCTTTTAAGACCCGCAAGGGCATGTTCCGCACCGTGGGCCAGCTGTACAAGGAGCAGCTGTCCAAGCTCATGGCCACACTGAGGAACACGAACCCCAACTTTGTTCGTTGCATCATCCCCAACCACGAGAAGAAGGTATCAGATAGGGCCGGGCATCGCTAGTGATTTCATGGATTTCTTTGATTCTGATTTAACGAATTAAAAGTTTTTCAAGTTTCAGAACCTCAGTTAGTTACGCAAAACACTTTCACTTACGTTGTCTTTGGTTTGTGTGATTTGTGGTATTTCCACGATATAGTTTCACTTCTTGCTTATGATCAGTTTTCAGACCTGATGGTGCTCTCAGAGTTGTAGCTTCTGCCGTGTTTTATATCTCCCTCGCACACGTGGACTAATCTCGTTGTGCGGTCTCATGAGACTAGTCATGCAAAACCACTCTCACGTGACGGCAGCGAGATTTCTAATGAGAGGATGCAGGAAATGGCCAATAATATATATATAAAAAAAATAAATAAAATGGGTCCAGGGGTTTTATGAATGGACATGTTTCAAATGAAGATCATTTAGAGTTTTGTAGCCGACACATAGTCGCTAGAGGATGTTCCAGTGTCTGGTTGCCTCTCTTTTACATTTCTCAGCTCAAATAATTAAAAACATAACGTCCTGTATTTAGTGTAATTAGTCTTATCTTCTATTAATAATCAGGTGTGGTAGGAAAGTGAAATGAAAGATTTTTCAGTTTAGTTTTTCAGTTCAGTACTTTTATGTTTTTGGAAAATGTTCTGAACACAGATCTGTGTCTGTTGTTTGCTTCACTGTTTACTGATGTTCCTCATCCTCAGGCTGGTAAACTGGACCCCCATCTGGTTCTGGACCAGCTGAGGTGTAATGGTGTCCTGGAGGGAATCCGTATCTGCAGACAGGGCTTCCCCAACCGTATCGTCTTCCAGGAGTTCAGGCAGAGGTAACAGTTTAGTGACAGATTGTCTCTCTTTTTTTTGTTTTTTCTCTCCCTCTGGCAGGTTATGTGTTACAAAAAATAAACGATATGCCATCTTCTAGGTATGAAATCCTCACTCCCAACGCCATCCCCAAGGGCTTCATGGATGGAAAGCAGGCCTGTGTGCTCATGGTAAGGGGGCTATTCAATTGTAGTTACCTGCTACCTAAATTGTAATACCCGCTCCCTCTTCGGTGTGATTGATCGTTTCCTTTTTCAGATCAAAAGTCTGGAGCTGGATCCCAACCTGTACCGCATCGGCCAGAGCAAAGTGTTCTTCAGAGCAGGAGTCCTCGCTCACCTGGAGGAGGAAAGGGACATGAAGATCACAGACATCATCATCAGCTTCCAGGCCTGGTGCAGAGGCTACGTGGCCCGCAAGTAAGAAGAGATGTCCACCTCCTTCTAAAGACTTTTCTTTCTTAAATAAATTCTTCTCTTGCAGTGTATTGCATAATATGAAGGGTATGAACACTGTCTATCTAATATTTTCAGGGCTTTTGCCAAGAGACAGCAGCAGCTGACTGCAATGAAGGTGATCCAGAGGAACTGTGCTGCTTACCTTAAACTCAGGAACTGGCAGTGGTGGAGGCTGTTCACCAAGGTAAGGCTCAGTCTCCTACATCCTGCTTATTTACAATCTTTCTTTTCCTTTGTCTTTGTGTTTTCTAACTCCTCTAATAATTTATTGTCTACAGGTGAAGCCCCTGCTGCAAGTCAGCAGACAGGAGGAGGAGATGCAGGCCAAGGATGATGAGCTGCACAAGGTGAAGGAGAAGCAATTGTATGCTGAGCAGCAACTCCAGGAGATGGAGGAAAAACAGCAGCAGGTAAAGTTTAAGACTCGTGACTAATCCCCGCTCTTCAGTTCATTGACAAGATTTGAGGTTTGGCATTTTGTCTTGATTTGAGTGATGTTATTAAATTAATGATTTTGATGTGGTTGTAGCTGAGTGCCGAGAAGATGGCCCTGCAGGAGCAGCTTCAGGCAGAAACTGAACTCTGTGCTGAGGCTGAGGAGATGAGATCCCGTCTAGCTGCTAAGAAGCAGGAGCTGGAGGAGATCCTTCACGACCTGGAGGCCCGGGTGGAGGAGGAGGAAGAGCGCGCCTCTCATTTGTCGACAGAGAAGAAGAAGATGCAGCAAAATATTTCTGTAAGTAAGAATAGATCACTCAAGACACACTAAATAAAGTATGCGTGAACACTAAACACCTGACTGAGTCTTGTCTTGTTAAACCTCAGGACCTGGAGCAGCAGCTGGATGAGGAGGAGGCAGCCAGGCAGAAGCTGCAGCTGGAGAAGGTCACCCTGGAGGCCAAGATAAAGAAGGTGGAAGAGGATGTTATGGTCCTTGATGACCAGAACAACAAACTAAACAAGGTTAGGATTAAAGGACTAGAAAATAAACAACCAGGCTATATTCATATGCTTTGAAATATCATAATCCTGAAATGTTTTGTTTGTGAATCCAGGAGAAGAAGCTGCTGGAGGAAAGGATCTCTGAGTTCACCACCAACCTGGCAGAGGAGGAGGAGAAATCTAAGAGTCTGCAGAAACTCAAGAACAAGCACGAGGCCATGATCACAGACCTGGAGGGTAGGAAGAATGGCCAATAGAGAAACTGAACAAGGTGTTATTAAAGCATCTTTTCATCCTTGTAATTTTCTTATTTTTTTTCCCGTCAGACCGCTTGCGCAGAGAGGAGAAGCAGCGTCAAGAGCTGGAGAAGAACCGACGCAAGCTGGAGGGCGACGTCACTGACGTACACGATCAGATTGCTGAGCTGCAGGCCCAGATCGCTGAGCTCCGCGCCCAACTTGCCAAGAAGGAAGAGGAGCTCCAGGCAGCTCTGGCCAGGTCTGTGTGACCTCGTAAAATCATTGTTTCTGAAATATTGGTAATTTGAGAGGTATGGGCTTTAAGTTCTTACGCTATTTGCTGATATTTGCTGACTTACTCTGACCTTAAGGATTGAGGAGGAGGCTGCGCAGAAGAACTTGGCCCAGAAGAAGATCCGTGAGATGGAGGCTCAGCTCTCTGAACTGCAGGAGGATTTGGAGCTTGAGAGGCAGGCTCGCGCCAAAGCAGAGAAACACCGCAGAGACCTGGGAGAAGAGCTGGAGGCTCTCAAGACCGAGCTAGAGGACACCCTTGACTCCACCGCTGCTCAGCAGGAACTCAGGTAGAGATGGTGGCCTAGGGACAGGTATAACAATTACACTTAAAGCTCAAACAAAATGGACTAACCTCTGCTCTTCCTGTGTAGGAGCAAACGTGAGACGGAGGTGGCACAGCTCAAAAGAACTCTTGATGAGGAAGCCAAAGTTCATGAACAGCAGCTGGTTGAGATGAGACACAAACACAGTCAGGCCTTTGATGAGCTCAATGAGCAGCTGGAGCAGGCTAAGAGGGTACATTTTCACAGCTATTATTGGTTATGGTTTATTTTTTTCTTTCTCGTTTCTCCTTAAAACAATTACTACTTGCATCCCTCCTTGCAGAACAAAGTGTCGATGGAGAAGGCCAAGCAGGCCCTGGAGTCTGAGAGGAACGAGCTGACCATTGAGCTGCAGACTCTGATGCAAGGCAAAGGAGATTCTGAACATCGCAGGAAGAAGGCTGAAGCCCAGGTCCAGGAGCTGCTGGTCAAACACTCGGAGAGCGAGCGCCAGAGGATTGAGCTGGCCGAGAAATTCACTAAAGTGCAGGTACAAGAATTTGAAAGAATTTCTTTTATTTACTAACCATCGCATTATACATTGAATTTGTGTGGATGTGTCCATTTTAAGTGAAGATGTTTATTTGCTGTCTTTTACTCGCAGGCTGAACTGGATAACGTAAACACTGTGCTGACCGAAGTGGAGGGAAAGTCCATCAAGGCATCCAAAGACTGCTCTGCTGTGGAATCACAACTGCAGGACGTTCAGGTACGAAGACACTAAACCAAGACACAAACGTGTTAAACTCTGAACCTACAGAGGAGTATGAACAACACTGAGGGAACATCTGCTTCAAGCAGAGACATGTAGTATAAGGCAGGGAACACCTCACACTCATAGCTTCATGGTCTTATAAATTAAACTGGCTTACAAGATGGAAGCTGCAGAGTGAGGCTCAAACGTCCCAGTTCAAGAATTGTTTAAATCCAGATATTATTTGTGGCCCCGTGGCAAATGTTTGGCTGCTTGTAACTCTGCGTCACCGTCTTCACAACAGGAACTCCTCCAGGAAGAAACACGCCAGAAACTGTCACTCGGCACTCGTCTGCGGCAGCTTGAGGATGAGCAGAACAACCTGAAAGAACAGCTGGAGGAAGAAGAGGAGGCCAAGAGGAATGTCGAGAAGCAGCTCCAAACTGTTCAGGCGCAGGTAAAGCACATCCGTTCACTTTTACTCTGACCGACGGCAACCTTGATCCACGACGTTTATCAGCCGCACATCCACCTCACCGCATTAACCGTTTGACTTCCAAACAGCTTGTTGAAATGAGGAAGAAGGTGGAGCAGGATGCTGGCTGTCTGGAGACTGCAGAGGAGGGAAAGAAGAGGCTCCAGAGGGATCTGGAAGGAACGACCCTGCGCCTGGAAGAGAAATGTGCCGCATATGACAAGCTGGACAAAACAAAGACACGTCTTCAGCAGGAGTTGGATGACATGTTGGTTGACCAGGACCACCTCCGACAGATCGTCTCCAACCTGGAGAAGAAGCAGAAGAAGTTTGACCAGGTTGGCCAGTAGATTATTTTGGTATATTCAAGGAGACTGCAGGTTTGTAACTTCACAAACATTAAACATGGTTGCTCTGAATTTCTGTAGATGCTGGCGGAGGAGAAGAACATCTCTGCTCGCTATGCAGAGGAGCGTGACCGAGCCGAGGCTGAGGCCCGTGAGAAGGAGACCCGCGCCCTGGCTTTAACTCGGGAGCTGGAGTCTCTGATGGACCTCAAGGAAGAAGTGGACCGCAACAACAAACTGCTGCGGGCTGAAATGGAAGACCTGGTATCCTCTAAGGACGATGTTGGCAAGAGCGTAAGTCTAGAATTTTTTCTTTTTCAAAAATGTCTTGGTTTACATTGTTTGTGGCCGTCATTCTCATTGTGAATCGTCTTGACTGATCTGCAGGTCCACGAGTTGGAGAAGTCTAAGCGTACGATGGAGCAGCAGCTGGAGGAGATGAAGACTCAGCTGGAAGAGCTGGAGGATGAGCTGCAGGCCACAGAGGATGCCAAGCTGCGTCTGGAGGTCAACATGCAGGCCATGAAAGCCCAGTACGAGAGAGACCTGGCAGGGCGTGATGAGATGGGCGAGGAGAAGAAGAGGGCTCTGGTTAAACAGGTAACCTACATGGATAAAATGACGCCTCATAAGATTGAAGGAAACATGATATATGGACAGAATTCAGTCAAAAGAAATGGGGGGAAATTACCAAATTAAAAAAGGGCACAGACATAAAGAAGACGACGCAGATGCTGTAACCTTTATGGAAAATCAATGTCTGTTCAGGTGCGGGAGATGGAGATGGAGCTTGAGGATGAAAGGAAGCAGCGATCTGCAGCCGTGGCCGCACGCAAGAAGCTGGAGCTGGACCTGAAGGAGCTGGAGGCAGCCATTGACATGGCCAACAGGAACCGAGACGAGGCCCTGAAGCAGCTGAAGAAACTCCAAGTGAGTTCGATAAGCAGATATTCTGTGTTTACATCAGTACAACGACATGATCCCAGTTTGCTCAGTTTATCCTTTTTTCCGTCATCAGGCCCAGATGAAGGAGCTCATCCGGGAGCTCGAGGACACTCGCATGTCCAGAGAGGAGATCCTCGCCCTGAGCAAGGAGACTGAGAAGAAGCTGAAGGGAATGGAGGCCGACATGATCCAGATGCAGGAGGTCAGGGATCACACCTTTCGGTTTTCACCTTTATTTTCTTGTCCCCTGCTTCTGTTACACGATTAAACTCTTTCTCTTTCGTGTGCAGGAGCTGGCAGCTGCAGAGCGAGTAAAGAGACAGGCCCAGCAGGAGAGAGACGAACTGCAGGATGAGATTAACAGCCAGGCCGCCAAGAAGTAAGACTGGCAAACTGTTAGGTGTGAGCATCACGTGTTGAACACCTCCGTCTGTGTTCTTACATCTGCCCTCCTCTCCCTGACTCTCAGTGCTCTGGTCGCTGAGGAGAAGAGACGGCTGGAGGCTCGTATTGCTCAGCTGGAGGAAGAGCTGGAGGAGGAGCAGTGCAACACTGAGCTGACCAATGACAGGCTGAAGAAAGCAATACTGCAGGTTTGTTGAAGGCTCATGGGTCCGTGTACTTTTTGGTATTCAAAGTTTGGTTGTAAACTCTAAATAAGAACTTGATTAAATCATCATAATAGAAACAAAAATAAGTCTAATTGATGATTAGAATAAAAGAGAGGTTTCTTTTCTTCATTTTGCGTTTCAAAATAAGAATTGTTTCCAGGTCCAGTTTTCATTTCTGTTTTTAAAAGCAAAAACATAAAGTGATCACAAAACACTGATCTCATTTTGTTTTTTTGTTTTTTTCAGACTGACCAGATGAACGTGGAGCTGGGTGCCGAGCGCAGCACCTCTCAGCGTCTCGAAGGCGCTCGTGCCCAGATGGAGCGTCAGAACAAGGAGCTGAAACTGAAGCTGCAGGAGCTCGAGGGAACCATCAAGTCCAAGTACAAGGCCAACATGGCCGCCCTGGAGGCAAAGATCGCTCAGCTGGAGGAACAGCTGGACATGGAGACCAGGTAAAGCTGTGGCAGTGAGAGAACAAACAAGAATGGTTCCACTCACCAGCGGTACATTTCATTTCTTTATGTCTTACAAATGTTATGTTTTTGTCCCAGGGAGAGGCAGGGTGCCACCAAACTTGTGAGACGCACCGAGAAGAAACTGAAGGAAGTCATCCTGCAGGTGGACGACGAGAGGCGCAGCGCGGAGCAGTTCAAAGACCAGGTCAGTGCTTTCCCTTCTCCATCGTTAAGAGAGAGAGAGAGAGAGAGGGTTTGTGACGTGGAAACTAAAGGAAATAAGATCCACAGTATGTGTTGACAAGTGGTTCTGCTGCTGTGAAGCATCAAATCAACTGGAAATGTAACAGACCAACAATTTATTTGTGTTTTATTTCAGGCGGACAAGTTGAACTCTCGTATGAAGCAGCTGAAGCGTCAGCTGGAGGAGGCTGAGGAGGAGGCTCAGAGAGCCAATGCCAACCGAAGGAAACTGCAGCGAGAGCTGGAGGATGCCACAGAGTCGGCAGATGCCATGAACCGCGAAGTCACCACCCTCAAGAACAAACTCAGGTGAGGACGGCTCCCGTTATTATACAGTTTCATACACCGATAGATGTAGCAGTGTACTAACTTATTTTTCTGTTTTAGGCGTGGTGACCTCCCCTTCACCGTGCGTCGCACTATTCCCCGCACCTCCGGCATCGAAAGTGACGAGGAGAGCGAGCCCAAGAGCGAGACCCCAGAGCCCAAGGCTGAATGAACAGTGACTCCTTAGAGCTGCATCAGAAATAGACCCAAGAAAACATTCAGACACACATTACTGTAACTCTGAACAGAGAGGGAAAAACAAACTTAAAGTTGTCCAGACTAGAGACAGGGACTCAGCTCATTCCTCCAAGTTTAGTCCTGCGACAATCTATGCATTTAGAACACACACACACACACATATACACCAGTAAACTCGGACAATCTTCTAGCTGACAAAAACTCACACATACGTTATATTTTGGGCCAAAATCTTTCTTTTGCTTAATTTTTCATTCTCTGGGAAAAAATAAAAAAAAATATTTTTATAAGGAAGCATTCCACTAATATTAGTCCTGATTTAGGATCTATTTTTCTAATTGAAGAAAAGGAAAATAAAGAAAGAAGTATACATAAATGAAGGCAGATTACTGGAAGGGGACCAAAGTAATATCTCAATCTAATAGAGTTGTATTTTATGCAGACGTTTTTATAATGGTTAAGAATGGAAGTGCTTTATTATGCTCGCGCTCTCGGCTCAAAGGTTTATACGCTGAAATGTACTCTATCAGTTTAGCTGCAATTAGCACTCGTGACTATGCTTTTGGGCTTTTTGTTACATTTCATGAGGAAACTTAAAAATTCGAGGCAGATTTCAAGTAATGATCGGAGACTCATTGGCATACTGAAGGCATCGTGATTATGTCTGTGCTGAAATTTCTTAATTTTGCACTGAAAAGAAGAAGAAGAAGTAAAACAAACGACTTTAGCCTCAATGTTATAAACCACTGCATTTGTGTGTTTTCATTGAAACGGTTAAGGAGAAGTTTCTAAAGCTCATTTAGTAAGTGCCAACACACACTAAGGGCCTTAAATGCAGCTGGACAGGGGGCTTTGTTTTCTGGACATGCATTGATTTTTTTTTTTTTTATGTTTATCATGATCAGTGTTTTTTGGTTAATGTTCAGGGTCGAATTCAGAGGGTGGTGGGGTAGTTGTTTTACTCACAGCACACACTGTATTCTCAGGGCACAGCTTTGTTGAGATAGGAGGTTGTAAAGTACTAAAAAGGCAGATTCAGGAAGTAGGAACATTACCGTAATGTACACTAAACTCTTGATCGGCCTTCGTAGTAGACCCTCGAGGTTGGTGGGGGGGGGAGTCGCGTGTGAGGAGATACGAGCTGTGCCCCGGGGTCGGCTTTTGGCTCACACTGCTGGAAAGTGAGAGGAATGTGTTGTTACTTAACAGCTCACGATTAAAAGGGTCGCATTTTTTTTTTTTTTTTTTTGATAAACAAAAGAAGAAAAAAAATATATATCTCAAATATTTGTGTCTGTCTGCACCTCTGGAACAGAAATCATGTTGTGAAATGTTAATGCAATTAAAGATGCTTTCTAAACTGCTACCTCCGTGTCCTTGTGATGTTTGCTGGCGAAGGTGAAGTGTTGTTTGCTTTTCTCCAGCAGAGGGCAGTCAAGGTTTCTATAAGTGGAACTCAAAACAAAAGCGAGTCAGAACCGGTTTCACCATAAGTTATAGTAAACGGGGATGGAGGCGTTTGGGTGAGAAAGCTGCTTTTATGGTTTGTCTTCCACCGTGATTTAAAATAATGGCAATTAAAACACTACGAAATGGAAATAGTTTTCTGTTCCCATATAGAGAGAGAAATATCTTTGGTTTTAAATATAATCAGCAAAAAAATGAACACAAATCTCAGCTATTTTTCTCCATACTCTATAAAATTTAAACATTTTCCACAGCAGCTGTTCTGGGTAAACGCAGCTGTATTAATAATGTTGTTATACTTTGACTTATTGGGACAAAACTTGAGTCATCATACGTTTTCACAACTGTGGCAGGTGTTTGCCATTTAAAACAATAATAAAAAAAATTGAAATCATTAATATTTATAAATGTTTTCTTGCAGAACTTTGAATACATCTTAGTGGGTGCATTTTGTCTTTGTCTTTTTACTGCATTTTTCTATAAATATAATAAATTACAATATTTTTCTGAATAGAATAATCTAAAATGTATAAATATTTTATATATGAAATAAATCTTTATAATGGAAATAAATGCCATTACATGATGATTACATGAAATAAATAATAATCATTACATTATTATTTATTTAATCTAGACTAAATTATAAAATGTCTAATTATAATGTATTCTTTACATATTATTTACATAAAACACATAATTTATTTATATATAAAATCCAGATATAATAGTTTATTTTATTTATAAAATATATTAATCTATGTGATTTTAGTTTTTAATATTTGGTCAAGAAAATCAGTTACAAATTATTTTATGGATAAAACATTTTGATATATAGAATAAATACGCTATAATTGTATCTATACATTTTATATATAGTTTTGTGTAAAGGTTTTATATATATATATTTATTTATTTATTAAAAAATATATTGATTATTTTATATATTTTATTAAACAAAAAAATAATTAAAATAATGTTGTATTTATTATTCCATGTTGCACTGTTTCAATTGGTTTTGTCTTTTTTTTAAATTAAAAAATAAAGTTTGTCTGCATCACTGTGCGCCTGCTTCACCTGTCACGTACTCAAACCATTGACTCAAACCACCAATCAAGTTGCGCGCCTTTAACATGCACCACACGTCAGAGTGTTGACCAGCCAATCAGAGCCCTTCTATCGGGTGGGTGGGGTTTAGCCCCCGGTTACGACGACTCAAGCAGGAACCGGCCGGTTTAAGTTTTAATGGGAGGTCTTTTTATTTTTACAACGACTCTTCTTCAGTCTTGTCTGCGCTCTGGTTGTTACAGGAAGTAATAAAGCGATTTGTTGCTGGTTTTCGACGGCAAGTGAATATTTTAAGGTGCGTTTTCGTTTTTTAACTGTTTTAAACAGGAACATTTATGCTAGCAGCTAATTTAAGTAATAGATAGCATTTATGCTTTTTGTATGAAATTCACAATTCTGGTAGAAATAGTAGTAAATATCAACCATTTAAGTAGGTTAAGAAATACATTAATAATCATATTATTATATTAAGACGTTCAAAAAGTCTATATGTTATTTATATTGTTATGATTTTCTTTTATTTTGTAGGAGCATGAGTAAGGGCTCTTCTCTTTCATATTTCCTTTTATTTTGTAGGAGTGTGGGCTCTCTAAAGGGAATCCACACATGCAGCATTAGTCTCTTACGTGTTGCACAATAACTTTCTTTGGTTAGTTAATGAGTAGCTGTGTGTCTGGTGTCTGGTGGTCACTAATAGGAAACACAGTGTTGGTCATCTGGTCTGTCTATTTAGGGATCTGTGTGTACCTTCCCTGATTCAGACTGGAGGACTGCACGCATGCCTCGTCCTCCTCCTCCTCCTCCTCCTCGTCCTCATCGTATGAAAGGCCAGTTTGTGACTTTTCATTCTGTTTCAGGCGCCTTAGATTGAACAGCAGCATTCAGAAGGAGAGGATACACCTAAACTTGTGCGTCTTGGATAAACATATTCATCATCCCGAAGAATTATGGAACTGTCACTGGTGAGTTTTGCAGCTGGAACACTTATTCACACATTTATTTACCTTATATTAGTTATTGTGGACGACTGCCACAACTATCTCTTGGTCAGGATGTCCTGTCCGACTGATAACAACACTCTGAAATGCTGATTGACTTTCCTTGCAGCTGGATAATTAAGATCAAACTCTGTTGTTACATCGCTGGTCACTTTTCTTTACAAGATTACTTGTAAAAAAGCTAATTTTATGTCTCAAGTTTCTTTTAAGAAATCATTGTAGACATAATGATCTGTATTTGTCATTTTAGGACGAATAAAACATTCATTTTGAAAAACCTAGCTTTAAAAAATAAAGGGATACAGTGGTGGTGCATCTGGTTTGTAGCTGTGCATTCAAACTGAAATTTGTCCAACTTATCCCCACCCCCTCAGGCTCACCCGGCTATCAAAGCCTTCATGTGCGGCTCCTTCAGCGGGACCTGCTCCACGCTGCTGTTCCAGCCCCTCGACCTGGTCAAGACCCGTCTGCAGACGTTACAGAGCGGCGTGCAGCCTGGGTCAGTCGTCACTAATTATCCTCCTGCATGCATCACGTGCTTTCTTGCCCGTGTGACCTCTCTCCTGATGTCAATTTATTGAAATCGTTCATGCGGGTCACGCAGTGTTTGTTACTCAAAACTGATGAGCTTTATCTGGATGTCGCTGTTCCAGGTCAGGCAGAGTGGGCATGGTGTCCGTGCTCCTCAGCGTGGTGAGGACAGAGAAGCTGCAGGGACTCTGGAAAGGGGTTTCACCGGTAAGAACGTCTTCATACTTCTCATAACATAATTTTTCCTGTCTGAGCCATTCATCTAAAAAAAAAAAAAAACCTTCTCATCTATCTGCTCCCCCAGTCCTTCGCCCGGACCATCCCAGGAGTGGGCATCTACTTCAGCACCTACTACTCTCTGAAGCAGCACTTCTTCCCGGAGAGCAGCCCCGGAGCCGTGGAGGCTGTGCTGCTGGGCGGCGGAGCTCGGACGGTGGCGGGCGTCTTAATGCTGCCGGTTACCGTCATCAAGACGCGTTTCGAGGTAAGCGGCTGATTCTGTATGAGCACTCGCTTGCCACTTCATTAGGTACACTAGTAAGAGACAAATGCATTCTAATATCAGAGTCCCAAGGGCTAAGCAGAACAAACTGAACGTTATAGCAGCCGTGAAGGAGGATTTAGTGCAGGACTGTTTAAATTAAAATGCGTCCACTAGTGTACCTAATGAAATGGCAAGGGGTTGTAGTTGGCCTCGCCTCTTAACTACTGGTATTGCAGAGGTGTTTAAGTGTTGGTTCTTCTTTTGTTTATGTACATTAAGGGGAGAATTTGCATTTTATTTTAAAGCAACAATTAATTCAGCAAAGAGAAACATAATTCAGAGCAGGTTTTGCACCGCAACTTCATTATTTCTCCCGTTTTAACTAGAATTGAACAGAAAAATGGAAAAATCGAAACTTAAATCCACAAAAGAACCAATTATTTAACCCACACGTCTATTAAATGCGTATTTGTGATCTTAGTGTGTGCACGTTGGACTAAACTCTGTGCCGTCGTGTGTCAGTGTGGCAGGTACAGTTACGGGAGCGTGGCCGGAGCTCTGCGTAGCGTCTGTCGGACTGAAGGTCCCGCCGCTCTGTTCTCCGGTCTGATGGCCACCCTGCTCAGAGACGTGCCTTTCTCTGGGATCTACGTCATGTTCTACACTCAGACCAAGGCCTCGTTGCCAAAAGGTAAATACAGATGGACGGATGGACAAACACAGGGATGTCCCGATCAGGTTTTTACGCTCCCCTGAACTAATACTGGTCTTTCAATATTGAGTATGTTCCCACTCGAGTCCCAGTCCAATCTTAAATAAACAAAATTTCCTCCCCGTGGTGTTGAATTGAGTTGGTAGTATTGAATGACAATCTCCTGCTACCGCCTCGCCAAACATCCACATTACATAATTTACAGATTGGCGTCTGACTGAACTTATTGTCCAGAGTAAAGTTCTTTCACGCAGCACACATGTTTAGTCACGTGCTTTTGGTATTTCTTCTTCTTCTGGGATTTGCTTTGGCTTTGACAGTAGCCAACCGCCACTAGAACAGAAGAAGAAGAAGACGTTTTAACGCTACAGATGCCGATCCCCTGATCCCTAACCATCCAGTGACGGCGCCATTTAAATGATCGTTCTCTCTTTCTTGCAGAGATCAGCTCTTCTCCTTCGGCCCCTGTGGCCAACTTCAGCTGTGGGCTCCTGGCCGGCGTCCTGGCCTCTCTGATCACTCAACCCGCCGACGTGGTCAAAACCCAAGTTCAAGTGAATCCACAGCTGAGGACAGCCGAGGCCATCAGATACGTCTATATGGTAGCTATTTCAGTCAGTTCCCTCCGGGGCAGACGTGTTTTACTATCTTTCGGTTTTTATCTGCGTGTCTGCAGGATAAACTGTTAATGATTACATCTCATGCCTCCCTCTCTAAGGAACACGGAGTCCAGGGTTTCTTCAGAGGGGCGGTTCCTCGCTCTCTGAGGAGGACCATGATGGCCGCCATGGCGTGGACCGTGTACGAGCAGATGATGGCGCACGTCGGACTCAAGTCCTGAAGGGGAGCGCAGACGAGAACCTTGTGAAAGACAGAAGAAATAAAGCTCGCAGCGACGAGCGTTAGAGGTTCACAGGACAGAGCCGCCACATGTGGAGGAGCTCATAGGAGCGTCGGAGGAGAATCCGAAAGCTTGACGAGATGAAAGTCTGCTGTATAAAAAGTGTTTTCCTTGGCTGTCCCAGATTCAGCTCAGGCTTCGCTCTAAAAGCACTTTAACCCCAGCCTTAACTTAAAACTCTCTGTGCCTTTACCGTGCCTTTAAAAAGCATTCATGTTTTTGGATGTTTTCCATTTTTACTGCTTTTATAAAAGGGATCATGATGCTGCCACCGCCATGCTTCACAGTGGGGACGGTGTCTGACAAACGTACCGTCTAGTCTGGTCTCATCAGACCAAGGAAGCTTCTTCCATTTGAGCCTGGAGCGTCCCACATGTCTTTGGGGTAAACTCTAGTCGAGGTTACATTTCTCTTTGACTGGTGAAGAACCCGTCCAACAGTTGTTCTAAGTAGCGTCTCAGCTGGTGAAGATTTTAACTACTTCGTAGTAGTCCTAGATGTCCTCCTTCACTAGACTGCTTCACAGTAGTGTCTTGGTGTCCTTCTTCACCTCCTGGATTTAACTGAACTCCAGGTTATGTTCAGTGACTTGGACATTTCTTTGGTCCATCCCCTGACTTAGGACCTTAAAGACAACTGGTGTCCTTATACCAGAGCCACTTGAGACGCATTCACTGTCCTCAGATGACTGTCAGACTGCTAGCTAGACGGACGGCTCCTATCATTTGTCAGTCCCCAATCTTTTCCAGTCTCCGCTCACGTTTGCTCCTCGTTACCTCTAGACTCTATTATTACAGGATTTCAGCATTTTTCTACAGGAATGGACCCACTGTTGCTGTTGTTTGTCTAACATAGAATCAGTGACATTGTGTAGGAGCTCTGTGATTGGACGTCAAACGACAAACAAGGAGTTAATTGGCTGGACCCGAGTTTATTAATTAGGTCACAAACATTGAAGGGGATGAATATTTATATTATTATACACATTTTGAATTAAGCCGACATTACTTTATAGAAATGTGTTTTCACTTTGACGTTTGTAACATTAAATTGACCATTATTCCATTTATAAAAGCCATTTATGAAACCATCCGCCTTATCATCCCTGTACGTAACACAGCCTTATTTATGTGATTGTTAACACCTCCCATGTGTTTAACGTGTATTCACCCTTTGTTAATAACACACTTTTCCACTTTACAGAGGAAAATAAAAGACATCTTGGTTCTTATTTCGTGTGCAGATTGATTTTTTTTTTCTTTTCAGAGTAAATGATTCAACAGAAAAACATCAGCTTCTTGTTAAGAGCTCGACCGACCTCTGAAACGTTGCAGCGATGTCTCATGACACAGTGAATTCCTGGTGTCACAGTGGGCAGGGGTCACTGTGACATAACAGACTTAAAGCAGCCACGTTGAGCTGAACTTCAACTTTTATCTTTGTTCTACTTCTGTGGAGCCCAAGGAATAAATAATCTGGCAAAACATGGTTTACAAACTCAACAGCTCTGTTACGATCCTTCAAAATAAAAGTTTCTCCTTTGTGGCCTTCCCTCTCATTAATAAAAGAGGAAATAATAATAATTAACAACTGTGTGAAAGTTGCGGAAGCACTTCCAAGAGGTTGCAAAGACCTGTTGCTCAGCACATTACGAGGCTCTGCGAGAACACGGCGGCCGCAGACTTATCGCAGAGATAAGCGACATGAGGTGGAGTGGTGCAGTTACATCAAATGGGACATAAGAGCAAGGAGCAGTGCAGTAAGACACTTTAGGACGTTTGAGAAAGAGCTGTAATCAATATATTGGATTTGCAGATCATTAAATTCACAAACATCTTCATTATGTTGTAAATGTGTGCAACGCAGGCCTCGTCAATAGCATGTAGCTCACATGCCAGTTCATTAGGTACACAAAACCAGGACATACAACAGCCCTGCACTTATCTTCAGGGAGGTTATGGCATTCAGCATTATTACAACAACCTCATTTTAGTGAGTGAGCTCGGCTAAATAACAGAAACACTCAATCACACGGTTGAATCGCTGATTTCCTGACATGGTTTTGAGAATAGCAGTCATGAAGGGGGATTTAGGGTGACTGTATTACAATTTATTTGCTTTCACTAGTGAACCTTCCTATTTTATGCTTTACTTATGCTTTACTATACCACTATGTCACGTCTAAGCTAAAAGTCAGTGATTTATAGTGTAATATTTTTTGTTTTCAGCCTGTATTTGTAACGTCCATCACCTCTCGTGTCCTCGGCATTAATCCTAGTTTCACTACCAGTTAACCTACATATCTGCGTCTGCTCAGTCTTCGTGTACAGGTCCATTCCTGCACCTTAAAATGCCCAATTTCTGCACTTTGCTTAGATAATTTCTGAACATATTGTGTCACTGTGTACATATTATGACCCCCTTTTGCCTGGAACTCTTTATCTCTTGCAAATATACTTGCGACACAGGTCAGTCTTTAACCGAGAAGTCAACGTCTCAGCATTGTCTTAATATGGTCTTTCCATTTCCATTGTCTTAATATGGGATATCCCGGCGAACCGACCTCCGGTTACCTCTTCACAGGCAGCACATGGCAAAAAAAGCCCCACCTAGTGGCCACAACGCGGAAGTGCACTCGCAATTAATCGACCAATCACAAGCTCGGGCATTTTCTATAAATGCTACGTCATTTCCTCCCAGCGCCCTCTTTTTCACCGTGTGGTCAGACTTCCATACGGCGTTGTTTCGTGGTGAGTTTAAACGGTCATTTTTTCCGTTTTAACGCTTAAAACAAGACAAATTGCACAACTGAGTGTTGTATTAGTTAATATTATCATACAAGAGAAGCACAAGTCCTACCTTTAAAGGGTTAATCCGTGTATTTTTAAGGGATTAGCCGTTGCTAGCGCGCGTAGCTAACTTGCTATCCACGAACACGCGTTCCTCTCGCGGTGTTCCGCTAACGTCAAGTCTAAAATACCGATTAATATTCACCAATTACGCAAATAGATGTTTTTTTTAAAAACAAAAACTCAGCCTGACGGTATGTAGTAAAGCTACACCGCAAACCAGAGTGTTTTCGTCCACCTAAAAAAGCCATTTGAGCAATTTTAGCTGCTAGCATTTAAGCTAATGTGCCCCTTTTTTACAGTTAAATGAGTCGACTAAGGATCCTTGTGACCGCTGAGCTCATTGCATATATATTTTGAGAGCAATATTATTATTAGCAATATATTTTGACCCTCCTGGAAACTTTTCCTGACGTTTACCCCACATACGGTGGAAAGAATGGATTTATTCCAGAGAAAAACTGATTAATTGTTGACGTTATTAGCTTAAACTATACATTGATCAGTGTATGAAAGGTTTACACCACCCTTCTCAATCTGACTGAGCCTCTGTTCTGATTTAGATGTTTACAAAAGGTGTATTTATTAAAGGAATACTAGTGTACGTGTATTAGTAAGAACTATTGCGTAAACAAGCCCACAGTTGACTGATGCCCATGTTTTCCATCTTTTCCCAGCTCTCCCAATAAATTCGTAACGCAGGGAAAGCGGTCACGATGTCCGGAGGTCTGGATGTCCTTCAAATGAAGGAGGAGGATGTGCTGAAGTTCCTGGCTGCAGGAACCCATCTGGGAGGAACCAACCTGGACTTCCAGATGGAGCACTACGTCTACAAAAGGAAAAGTGACGGTGAGTGGTGCAGCGTTGTCGCAAAAGTCAGCATCCATAAAAAATAACATCCAAACATTCTCCTTTACTTAGACTGTGGTTCTTTCTACAGGTGTGTACATCATTAACCTGAAGAAGACCTGGGAAAAGCTGCTGCTTGCCGCCAGGGCCATTGTTGCCATTGAGAACCCAGCTGATGTGTGCGTCATCTCTTCCAGGAACACTGGACAGGTAGAGAACTGGTCAAACTAGTGACAAGCCAAAGTTTCTGCACACCATTAAAGCCGGGCACCGATGTCGGTGTTCAGGTGTCGGAAGTGTGCGAGAGTAATCCGGCCGGGTTTTCGCTAACACCATGAGGACGACTGTCCCATGACTGGGGTTTGATAGTGACCTGAGCCACAGTGTAAAATGTAATAGAAGATGTAATCATCAGATCATAGCTGAGATGCTGAGTTTAACCTGTTCTCTCTGCCTCCTTCAGAGAGCAGTGCTGAAGTTCGCCTCTGCCACCGGCGCCACCACCTTCCACGGCCGCTTCACCCCCGGTACATTCACCAATCAGATCCAGGCTGCTTTCAGAGAGCCCCGCCTCCTGATTGTGACTGATCCCCGCGCTGACCATCAGCCACTGACTGAGGCTTCCTACGTCAACATCCCCACCATCGCTCTGTGCAACACCGACTCCCCACTCAGATACGTGGACATCGCCATCCCCTGTAACAACAAGGTGAGGCGGAATCAAATTGACTTTAAACATCTTGCACACCGTTAGAGCCCGGCGCCGTCCTGTCTGTGCAGTGCGGGGTGTAGGACGTGTGCTAAATAAAGATGCCAGGTCTTTAACTCCTTTTCTCTAAACCACATGAGAGTCTAGGGGTTGAGGTCTTGCCACAAAACACCAAACTGTTTAATATATACTATGTTTATGCCTTTATATGGAGCACAATACAGACTTAATGGGTGTTCTGTTTCAGGGTCACCACTCTGTGGGTCTGATGTGGTGGATGTTGGCCAGGGAGGTTCTCAGGATGAGGGGAACCATCTCCAGGGAGCACCCATGGGAGGTCATGCCAGATCTGTACTTCTACAGGGACCCTGAAGAGGTAAGCAGCATACACTGAGGTTACTTTATTTAAAAAAAAATAAGTAGAACATCCTGCTTCAGTGTTGCACTTAATTTCTGCAGATCGAGAAGGAGGAACAGGCTGCAGCTGAGAAGGCCGGAGTCAAGGAGGAGTTCCAGGGAGAATGGAGCGCTCCTGCAGCTGAGTTTGCTCAGCCCGAGGTGGCCGACTGGTCCGAGGGTGTTGCAGTTCCATCTGTGCCCATTCAGCAGTTCCCTGCAGGTAAGATCACTGTTTGCACCGACTCATTTAATACTTCCGAGTATTACAAACTTCTATAATATCTTGTGACATGTGTATTAACTGTAATCTTCTTTTCTTACAGCTGCCCCAGCTGTCAAAACAGGTGAAGTATTCTCTGGTGAGTTTATATGATCCCACTTCCATGTGTTTTATACACGTGGTGGTGCAGTTTTTTCTTTCCAAGTTGACGGTAATTTATTTTTGTCTCTGCAGAGGACTGGAGCACTCAGCCTGCTACGGAGGACTGGTCCGCTGCCCCCACTGCTCAGGCTTCCGACTGGGGTGGTGCCACCGCCGACTGGTCTTAAATCGTTGACTATGGCAACAATAAAAGTGTTTTTTACACTTTGACTCTGTGGTTCTGTTCATTTGATATTTGTGAAGGGTTATCTGATGTTAGGACACTGTGTAATAAAGCTAGTAGACCTGAAATGGACTTTTATGCTGTAATGAGCTGTTGTGGGAAACCAGTGTATTTGGTTGTAGTATGGGGAAAAAGCACAAATCACTGATTTTATGACCAAATACCTTCAGTACCACCACCTGAATGAATGAATCAGACCTCATTGATCCAGAGGACGTCGGTATGAATATACAGAGCTACTTCACACCAGAGAATAAAGGTTCACTGTTCTCATGAAGCCCAAGAAGTTTATGCAACTAAAATGAAAGATCTATGTATCTTAAGTGCACTATAAACACTATTTTGGCATACATATAGCCCAAGTGAATATTGTTTCCATTTCTCAATAGACCTCTTTATGTATGGAGCCATACCAGGAAATAAAAATGATATTTCCTGGTAAATATACCAACAACCCTCAAATTTCCAAAATAATCCTCTGAAGTCTTTATATTGTACAGTAAAATGGTATGATAGAGATATATATACATATAAACTATTCTTCAGGATGGATAGGATCAGGGTTTTGTACATTAGAGGGATAGTGAATATATTTAGGGATGCTGAGGTCTGGAGGAAGACGAAAGAGGAGATTTATGGATGTAGTGGAGGAGGACATGAAGGTAGTTGGTGTGAGAGAAGAGGATACAGAGAATAGGGCGAGATGGAAGCAGACGATTCGCTGTGGCGACCCCTGAAGGGAACAACCAAAAGAAATAATCGATAAACCATATGAGAACCATCTTCAAACATTTTGTTTAGCTGTATGCACATTTTCAGTGATAACTGTATGCTGCTAAAACAGTTTAAAAACTTGATTGTGCATAAATAATATATATATGTTTTGTAGACTGCATAATTTGCATTTATTAAAAAATAAAATGATATTTTAAAGGGATCAAAAACTTTTGGAAATTAAAGAATGAATACTTTTGAGTGGCAAACTACATTTTTACGTTTTAAGTGTATTGCTTTAGCTTTATAAATAACAAATAAACAAAAAGTATTTATATTTTTATTTATTTATTTGTATTTTTATTAATCAAAATCATAAATTCCTACTATCGTAAAACACAGCAGATGCGTTCAGGGACATCCCGCCATGCACGGAACAGCCGTCGCCTCCATATTCGCGCGTGTCAGTCAGGTGGGCGTGCTCCGGCGCTGCCATTGGTCGAGCGCGGTTCCCTTTCCTCCACGGCTTCCGGTTTCTCTTCACGCGCACGCCCAGCCTCTGAATAATGATAATAATGATCAAGATGGCTACTTCAGAATCCTCTTTGCGGTAGCTAACCACCAGTTTCATGGAAGCGCTCAAAACTGCGATTTTCTACAGTTTAAGTCCCTCGTAGGCGACGGGGGCCGTGCCGGGGATAATACTTTATGGATTAAAACGGCCGGAGCGGAGATAAAAGTCGTTGTGTCGCCTGCAGCACTCGTTCTGAGGAAGCTAACTAGCAGAGCAACTAGCTTAGCCGTAGTTGTCGACCGTCTCCAGGTTAGCTCCCCCGTTTTGTTCGTCGGACGGAGAGCGTCAAATGGCAGAGCCGAGGAAAGTACCGTTCGTCACCATCTCGTCCTTCAACACCAACCCCGCCGTCGCCTCCTCCACCAACACCACCAGCACCAGCACCACCACCAGCGCCGCCGCCTCCGCCGCCGCGCCGGCGACACCGGAGTCCGGCAAGAAGCGCCGCCGCGAAGATGAGGCCGTCGTCGATCTCACTCTCGGGAAAGATGGAGGTGGAAGTGCGGCGGGGGCGACGGTGGTGGTCGGGTCCGGGGGTGGCGGCGGCGGCGGCGGTTTGTTTGGGACCCCGAAGGGAAGCGACGCGGAGTCCGGGGAGAGGAAAGCCACCGTCCGTCTCACCCTCCCTCTGGCCGAGCCGAACGAGCGAGGGTCCTCCGAGTTCAACTACGGAGAGCTGGTCAACTCAAATGTTTCACAGGTTAGAGACAGCCACTCTGAGCTGTTATTACTTATTAATACACTCCACATTTATTTATTTATTACTATTATTAGTTGTCTTATATTCATTTTATTAATATTTGTAAAGTAGAAGCTGAATTAGTCCTGGTTAGTCGCATGTACACCCCCCTGGCCAAAACATTAGGTACACTAGTGAGAACAGGTGCAGTCTAAAATGATAGTATTGGATTAAACTATATATTAAACTCATTTTAGTGTTTAATTTATGTTGAAACGCTGCCACAAAGGTGTAAAGTCACTCAGGATGTAGTTTGTGGTGCTGTTATAAAAGTGTTTTCTGTTATTTATCTTAGCCACTGACTGGAAACGCCAAAACAATAGGAACAGCTGTTGGTACAACACAATATAACTTGATAGTGCTAAAAAACACAGCACCTAAAATAAAAATAACGATAAATCAACTTCTCTTTCAGTAATTTTAAACAATTGCTGGATACTGTAACCTCCATAAAGTGTCAGCGTGGATATAATTAAGCTTTCTGTAAAGTTTTAAGTCTTGATTAACTCTACGATGGGACACTAGGACTTTATTTGAGTGACTCTCTCTTCCAGACTTTATGTTTTATGATTATGTTTTCATGCTTGTTTTCTCAGATTCATTCAGTTTCAATTCAGTTTTATTTATATAGCGTCAATAACAATACAAATTTACAAAACCCGGCCTGAAACCCACCAGAGCAAGCCTGAAGGCGACGGTGGCAAGGACAAACTAAGCCGGGTACAGACAGAAAAGCCACATGAGCACATGTTTCAGCTGTCTGACGACTATAAATCATTTAATTTCAGGTAAAGCCGGCCGTTTCCACAGCGCCCAAGGGACTCGCTCCTCCGCTCGACCCCAGCGACCCCTTTGCCGATGACGACAAGGAGAGGCGGGAGGTGGAAGAGCTGGCCAGGAAATTTGAGAGCAAATATGTAAGTGAATAACTCTGAGGACGCATGTTTATGTTGGGGTTGTCAGTGAATTTAATCCGTTTTGAGAGTTTTTAATACTCTTATCAACATGGACAAATAGTCTGGCTTTTGTGCAACAGTTCAGAACGATGACGAACACTGTCCAGAATATTCTCCAGAGAATAACCACTACGAGCTGTGAGCTACGTGATGGTGAAAAAAATGCAAACTATCCGACGTGGTCGGTCTTTAGCAGTGGGAATGATCGGTATTTGAGCCTCGACATGTTCCTGTGGAAGCTCAGTACACATCAACGATAAATGCAAATAATTTCAGTCTTGGCGAGGAAGCCCTCTGGTGGGGCTGTGAAGCTGAACTTTACTGGTCAAGCAGGTTTGCTTCTGCGTCATCGTCCTGTGTTTGTGAACAATGTTTGTGTATCTTTGCTACAACAGATGCTCCTCTCTCTCTCCCTCAAGTTACATGTCGTAAATAAGTTGGTTTACTTTGGTTGCAGAATGCTCCGTGGTGCTAAAGGCATGCGTTTTTCCCCCGGTTTATCTTCTAATCCTTTTTCTTTGCTCTTCGTTTTCAGGGTGGTGCCCCAAAGAAGAAGAAAAAGGACCGGATGCAGGATCTCATTGACATTGGCTACGGCTACGACGAGACCGACCCTTTCATAGACAATTCAGAGGCGGTGAGTTTACTCAGAGTTGTCTTTCCTTATTCATGCATGTTCTGGAAATAGATGGTTACAGCCGCAGCTTGATGCCGTGATGTGTCATGTTTCTGTGGGGAGAACAGCTGTGGCAAAAGCATCAGTAGCAGCATCGTGATGTGGTGGTAGTAGTAGAAGAAAGTCTAACAGTAGTTTTCTTCTGACCTCTAGTACGACGAGCTGGTGCCGGCCTCTCTCACCACAAAACATGGCGGCTTCTACATCAACACGGGAACTCTGCAGTTCAGAGCTGCGTCCGACTCTGAGGGAGAAAACGCAGACGATAACCACTTCAAGGTACGTCCTCAGGGTTATGTTTAAAAACACAGGTCATTTCTGGCATTAGGTGAATTTGTCCAATCAGTTTTGAGCCCCTGAAATTAAGGGACTGTATAAACATGGTTTTAATTCCTACACATCTCCTCCTGTTTTAATGTGAATACCTCAAATTAAAGTTTTATTGTGTCAGGATTTACGGCTAAAATAACAATCCAGACTGTTGCTGACTGTATTAAACTAATAAAGCTTTTTTTTATGGTTGATTATTTGTAGAAGACGAAGGACGGCGAAGAACGGGTGATTAAAAAACGCAGGAAAAAGCAAGAAGGCGGAATTCTAGAGGAAAAGAAACCCCGAAAGAACAAAGTACCAAAGCCTGGGTGAGGTTTACTGGTTAATTGTTTTGTTTTTGTGGAGTCATATGAGACTTTAGATGAGTTCATCGTCTCTGTGTTCACTGTGGATTAAATGTTCTGGTTCTGTTCTTGCAGAGTTTCCCCTCTGAACGTTCACCGGCCAGAGAAGAAGAAGAGGAAGAAGCTGATGAAGGACTCGATCCACCTGGCCAACATGCTCCGTCGCTTCACCAGAGAGAAGGAGGAGATGCGCAAGAAGAACATACCGTCTGCCGTCCTGCCACGACCCAAAGTGCCCAACACCAACAGTGCGCTCCTCAACGCCCACACCAAGGTCTTGGGCGGCGGCCCCGACTGCAACATCGCCGACCTGTCCGCCGACCCGACCGTGATGTCGCTGCTCGGCTCGGCCAACAACGACGTGCTGCAGGACATGATGGGCGACCTGGACTTTGGCATGCTGGACTCTCCTCAGCCGTCCAGTCCGGCGCAGGGAGAGAACGGCTCCTTCGGGATGGGGCATAAAACGGGAGGTATAAGGGTGTCGCAGGGCAACGTGATGGCGACTCCTCCTCCTCTTCCAAACGGACTCCCGGGCCCGCTCGCAAAGCGCATCGAAGACCTGAGAGCGGTACGACCTTCAGTATTCACTGTTTTAAGTTCGATGGTGACACATTCTTTAAGAAACATGAACGCTAACAGGTGTTGTCTGTCTTCAGGCGTCCCGTCTGTTTGACGAAGAGGGCAGGAAGAAGTTCTTTACACTGGACATGAACAACATCCTACTGGAGTTAGTAGCGTACAGCATAAATAAATAAATAAATAATCCATTTTGTAGATTGGTTTAAAATCAGACAGATGTAGATATTTATTGGTCTCTTGTGTGTCAGCATTGAGTTGCAGGTTCAGGAGCAGTCTTCAGAGGTGCGTTCAGCCGTCTACTCTCACCTGGAGGCCTTCGTTCCCTGCAATAAAGAAGCTTTGCTCAAACGCCTTAAGAAGCTCAGCCTCAACATACAGGTATGTGGATGAGCTTTAAGACGCTTGTGCTGCAGTTTGAAGCTCTCCCATAAGTTTTTTTTTTTAGGGTACTGCAGGACATAGACGCCGTAACCTACACCGGTGCGAGCAATTTATACTTGTGCATTCATCAGTCTCGGTCGCTCTATAAAAACGTCAGTCGGGTTAATTTCTGCTTCTACTTCCTGCTTCACTTTCAACAGTGGCGATTGAAGACGAGTCATACAAGTGTTTGTATCTCCGAACCTCCTCCGTTAACCTTTCCTCTATGCGTTCCATCTTTATTGATCCAAAACAAATCAATTCGAAAATGGCAGAGATGGAGAATCAGCTGGAAATACTAAAGCGGAAACGCGCTACTACCAAGTGGACCAGTCACAGCTCTTGTGGTCTTCGTCGCTGCGACACGTAGTCACATTTCTAGGGAGGTTCACGTCAGCTATGGCGCTAGGGTCTGTGCTGTCGCCGTAGCTAGAAGCCGTCCCATCTAATTGTAGCACTTCTTATTTTTAACGGCGACACGTGGACTAATCCCTCTAGACGCGCGAGAGCCGTCTTGTGATATTTCTAACAAGAGGAGGCAACAAATGCCTCGCCTAAATCTAGTCCAAATGTTTTAGAAGGGTTCCTCTGTAAAACCGAACGGACGAACGTTTAATTGATATTGCCTGGAGGTTTATCCTCTCCTACAGGTGTGTCTAAATGAGTGTGAAAGCCGTTGTTTTTGTTGTCTGCTCTCTGTATTTACTGTGTGTGTTTTCCCCGTCATCTCCCAGGACGACCGACTTCGAACGCCGCTGCTGAAGCTGAAGCTGGCGGTGTGCAGCGTGATGCCGGAGCAGATCGCTCGCTACAACATGGACTGCATCGCTAAAGTGGCAAAGTAAGCAGCCCCCTCTCCGTCCGTCGCTCTTATATATATATTTATTTCTTTTTTTTGCAGGAACAGCTGTTTGGATGTTTGATGTTTTTTTGTTTCCGTGCTCGCAGGCAGCAGTCTGGGGAGGGAGAGAAGAACGGGTCCGAGGACGACGACGAGGAGAAGCCAGGGAAGAGAGTGATGGGGCCTCGGAAGAAGTTCATCTGGGACGACAAACTCAGGTCAGTTTAACCAACGATACGAAGCTTGTTTGACCTAGAAACACTTGGAAATGCGGCTTTTCTGCTGGTCAGGAGGACGTTTTAATTCTCTAGACCTGTGTGTGCCTTTCAGGTTGTTGTTGTGTAACTTGGTGCGGGTGAAGCTGGGCTGCTACGAGCTGGAGGGCAAGAACTCGCTGTCTCTGGAAGACTACCTCAAAGCCTTCATGGAGACGGAAGTCAAACCTCTCTGGCCGAAGGGCTGGATGCAGGCCAGGTGTGTGGCTCTCGCTGATCACCTCCCGTTGAACTTGTACTTTACGTTCCTATTTATGTTTCCGTTTATTTCCGTCGACAGGATGCTGTTCAAAGAGAGCATCATGGTTCACGGTCATCTCACAGGCTACACGTGAGTCATGTGACCTTATTTTTATTCTTCATAGCTTGTTTTGCTCGTTCTCACTCCTTTATTTTGTGTTTTTTTCCTCGTCAGGGCAAAGAAAAAGATGGTTTCTACTCCCAAGGCCAAGCCAAAGGTGAGCTAATTGCCTCTTGGTCAACTTTTATTTAGGTTTTGATGAGGGGAGCTCTTACAAATACAGCCCTGCTTTCATGTTTTCATGTTTTATTTTGTAAATGAGGACAAATTTAATGAGGAGGGAAACGGAAGGAACGATGAGAAGGGGTGGGATACGTGATGAAAGACACAAAGGAGTTATGTTAGTTGCCGTAAATGTTGTGTTTTGTGTCCTCAGGAGGCTGTGTGGGTTCAGCGGGCGACGCCCTCAGCAGCCGCCACGCCCTCCCCCTGCGCTCAGGTTGCCAAGCGACCGCCTCCGACGCCGTCTGAGCCCATATGTCTCGACTCCCTCGACGAGGCTCCCTCCCTGGACTCCATCTCTCAGGCGCTGGCCATCCTTGGCAACGCAGCTAAAGGCCTGGCCCAGGGGGACAGCCCCCCGTCCCCGGACGCGTCCAAGGCTGCCGCCAACCCCTCCAGCCTCCACAGCTCGCCGCTCATCCCGCAGCAGAAAAAGACCTCCGTCAGCACTCCCAGCTCTGGCGCACCTCACTACATCTCTACCTCTTCGTCTTCCTCCACCCCTCTGTCTCGGCCGCTCTCCGTCACGTCCTCCTCTCTGCCCTCGGTGAGGGTGGACGGGATGGGGGTCGTCAAGGGCACGGCGCACAGACTCTCCGTTTTGAACACTCAGAGAACTTTGGGTATGGGCGTGGCTAAAGCCAACATGCCTGCCTCAGCGTCCTCACCTAAACCGCGCCCACCACCCACCGCGTCCCCGCTGGTGCCCCCAGGATCAAAGACGGGGGTGTCCACTCCCACCTCGGTCCTCCTCAAAGGCAGCAATAATAACAAAGCAAACAGCAGTGACACTCTCATCCTCACATCTCCTCAGTCTCGCCCACACGCCCTTTCATCGCCCTCGCTCATGACTACCAAAACCTTTCAGGCACCTCGACTCCCCCAGACCCCACAGAGCAAATCCTCCACCTCCCTCTCCCAAACACTCCCCGGTGTCCAACCTCGGCCTCAGTCCAACTTCATCACCCCTATGCACGCCACTCTCACCAAGTCCACCCACAGCAGCATCCCCCCCATCGTCAAACTCACTCCCCGCACCCCCAACCCCGTCGTAACCTCAGCCTCCCCGTCCATCTCCCAGACTCCCAGGTCTCAGGCAACCACCATGCATCAGTACCCCCCCAGCAGCCAAGTGGTGTACCGCCTGCCATTCTCAGGTGCCCAGGGAGGAGCAACCAAGCCGGGGCAAGGCAGCTACACTCCTCCAGGCGGCCAGAAAACGCCCAACAACAGCACCACCAACACCAGCCTTATTAACTCCTCATCCATAAGCAAGCATTCAGGATCCAGTGCCTCCCCCATAGTGGCCTCTGTTACCCCGGGACAGCGTCAGAGGCCCGGGGGTGGGACACCTCAGGGGGCCAAGCCAGTCGCGTCTGTCCCGTCAACAGTCTCTTCTCAGCTGACACAGGTCGGTACCACACAGCTCTCATGGTCCAAATGAGTCAATTACAACCAAAAATCATAAGTAATTTTCTAATTTTCTAAAACAAGATTAGTTTTAATTGTTTTTAATTTTATTTGTTAAAAAAAATACATTTACATTTTGGTATTGTGGCATAGCCGCCGCATTCAGACGTGGTTGTGTTCATGTCGACGACGCCCTCTTGTGGTTTGATACGGTCTGAGTTGTGACATGTTTTCAGAGATGGTGCAAGTGGATGGTAAGTAAATACACTGATCCGCCACAAGATTAAAACCAGAAGTAAAGATCTCATTAAGGCCTAACGTTCCTCTGTGTGAAACCTGAGTCCTGGTTTATTTATATAGACGGGTGCCAAACACAGTGCCATGGCAACGGCAATGACTCATGTGTCCATAGTAGCTTCCATCAGTTGTAAGACAGTGGACATATTGGACAGTGGTCAATATGGACACAAAAATCAGGACACAGTCCACATGCTGTATGTAATAGATTAAGAGAAAGAGGTAATCAGTGCTATTCACCTGCCAGTGGTCATAATGTTATGGCGGATCTGTGTATATATTCTAATTTAGTTAGAAACAGATCCTCTGTCTTCCATCACAGCTTTCTATTTCCTTCCCTTCAGTTCTTAGCTCGCTAGCTGTCAGCCTCGTCGACCTCTGGAGCCGGTTGCCTAGCAGCGGTTTTCCCCGAGACCACTTGAGCGCCAAGTGTTTTGTTTACACGTCTGACCGCCCGTTTTCTGCTCAGGTCTCCACGGCAGGTGGCGGCGGCGGCGGCGGCGGCCTGCTCGGCTCAGCCCCGTCTCTCCCGCTGGGCTTCGGGATGCTGGGGGGGCTGGTGCCCGTGTCCCTGCCCTTCCAGTTCCCCCAGCTGCTGAACCTGCCCACGCTGGGCACGGGCGGCTCCGGCTCGGCGGCCAGCAGCTCTGCGGCCAGTAGCAACGCGTCGTTCTCCACCCTGACGCAGAGTGAGTGACGCACACTTTATGCGTTATACTTGTTAAATTAGCGCAAATCACCTTTGTTTGATTAATTATTATCAGGCAGACTGTGTGTGTGTGTTCCCCTGTTGTAGGCTTTGTTTTGTGTTGTTAGAGCATCATGTTTTATCACCATATTGTGTGTCTGAACGTAAGCTTGATGTAATTATTCCATTTTGCTTCATTTCCCCAAATTTCTCCCTTTTTTACCATTTGGTTCCTTCTCCAACTTTCCACTCATCTGGCCTCATGTCTCTGTCTTTTATCTCCTCCTGTGTGGCCGTTGCTACCTCTGCCTCCTCACTCCTGCCCCCCTCCCTCCCTCGTCTCTTGTCGCCCTGTCCTGTCTCCTCAGATCTGTATAAGAGTCTCCAGTCAGGGTCTCAGGTTGCTCTGCCTCCTCACTTGCAGCTCGCTTTCTCAGGTAAAATCTGACCCTCCCTCCACCTCAAAGCCTGCTCCACATCTCCTGCCTTTCTCCGTTTCCAAGTGTCTTGTGTTCTGTCCCGGGTTGTCCTTTTTTATTTTTTGTTTGTTTGTTTTTCTCCTCCCCGTCCTCTGCTCGTCTGTTGGTGGCAGCATGCGTTTTTTATTTCTCTTGTGTGGTTATTTTCGTCTCTTTACAAAGCTTTCACTGACGCTTCAAGTTCTCTGTCCAGATGTCAGTCAAAGCCAAGGAGGAGACGCCAAGAGGAAGACGCTATGATGATTCCAACGCCCACAGCGAGACGTCGGGACGGCGTTTGGGTGACGAACGGACAGACCAGGCTATGACTTCATCAGCTTTTTTTTTTTTAAATAAAAAAAACAATTTGATAACTTTTAAATACTTCATAGAACTGTTAAATCAAAAATGGCAAATACAGATTATCAATGTTTACAACATAGACCGATATCACTGTGGACAGGGAGGAGGAGTGAATGGGATTTCTAGGCGAGTGTGTGTGAATGAGGACGCTTGGTTTGGCCGACTGTGTGCCTTTTGTACGTCTCCCTCTCTGATGCATGGTCAGCGTGTCTACTCGGTGCTGTTTATAATCATAATGTAATTATCACTGATACCTGTATGAAATGTAAACTGCAAATTGTTGAATTTGAGCTTCTTTTGTTTTGTTTTTTTTAAAATGAGAGCTGTACACATTTTCATTGTACTTGAATTTGTTTCTGTATAGAACTCAAGTCGACTTTTAATTAAAACTTTTCCCTAAAATGGAAGAAAATGGACGTTTATTTACAACAAGTCAGAATCTGATCAAACTGAGGCACAAAGTGAAACTGGAACGACTGTAAAAAAAGTGTTCAACCTCTTGGAAGTTTTCCCCTTTAAACTGAAATGTCTGACACGGTAATGTCAATTAACTGAAAACAATGTGTCTCAAGTATAAAGACACCTGTTATCTGGGAGGTCCAGTCACTGATTAACCAGTGTTTTCATCTATAATTACTTTGTGAAGACATTTGAACACCAAGATAAAAAGATTACTGAAAAGTAAATGAACAAATCACTGAACATAACCTGGATTTAAATCCAGGGGGTGAAGGAGGAGTTAAAATCTTTGAGTCTCTACATACAAAAACCTGATAGGTTCTACAGTCTAAACTTTATGGGTGATTAGCAATTAATATCCACACTGAAGCATGGAGGTGGCAGCATCACGCCACGGGGCTGCTTCTCTGCTGCAGGCCCTGCACGGTTTGTGAAGGTCTACTTTAAAACAAAACTTTAATGAAACAAAATGTAGGTACATCCTGGGAGGATAACCCGACTCAGTCTGCAAGAAAAAGTGTGTAAGCCTCCATAAAAAGGGTGAAAACATCCCCAGGAGTGATCACTTTTTAACAGTCACCAGTTAAATTTAACATGAACCAGACGTGACAAACGTAAAGATACTTAATCAATGCCAAGTTTATGAAACACCTTTTTCAAAACCGGATCAGAAAAACCAACAAATAACAAGGCAAAGACAAATACAAAGAGCAAAATAAGACAAAAAAAAAAAAAAAAAAAAGCAGTTTTTTGAAAGAATTAAAAGTGAAGTGGCAGTTTGAGAAACTCAGGATCAGCTGCAGCTTCTCTCAGATGTTGTTATTATTATTTTTTTTTTCCCCCTTGAAAGTTTTGGAGCCTACTTGACCAGAGGTCTGGTTTTATCGTCGTCGCCACACTGGTGGGCTTTGTACTTTTTCACCTCAGCCATGTACTTTGACCAAGCATCGCTCTTGCCTGGCTCTGCCTGCAAAAAGAGGGAGATGAGAGTGCGGTCATTATCGTCAAGCAAAGAGCAACCCCTTCAGCTCAGCAATCAGTTCAGCCTCCCTCCCTACCCTCCCGCCGCCGCTTACCTCTGAGTCCTGTTTCTGCTTCTTCGCAACAATGCCGGTCTTTAGGAACACACCGCCTCTGCGCTTCCCCACCTGGGTTAGGGGATAGAAGACTGAAACCGTTACAGGAGCCCTTGCAGGTGGACTGCCAATGAAGGAGACTACACCAGAGCAGAAGGTCTACACTTCTGTTGCACCGCCAGCGAAACCATCATCAGAGAGGAGCAGCCCTAGTCTTTACTGCACTACTTGGTTAAATAATGCAATAATGCAAGGTCAATACATTCACTGGCACATGTGTGAAATGCTACTGGCAATTAAAAAGTAATAAGAGCCAGATGACTGCTTCATTTTTTTTTTGGACTACAGCTATCTCATCTTACAACTGCCAAACCCCTTACAAAGCTCGTCACGGGAGGGGCCTTCTTTTCCACTGATGTCTGTCCCTGCTCGGTGGCTCTCGCGTCTCCACCTGTTTGCTGCAGCAGCTCTTTTCTCCTCTTCTCCTCCTCCTCCATCTTCTTCTTGAACATCTCCATGAAGCTGCCGTCGTTGGCGAACACGTTGCCACCGGGCGGCGGCGGGGCTTGGCTCGACGGCCGAGCGGGGCTGCGCGAGGGGGACGCGGGGCCGGAGTCGTCGCCGCTGCTGCCGCTACCTCCACCTCCACCACCACCTCCACCTCCGCCACCGCTGCTAGTGTGAGACTTGTGTGCGCGCTTTGTATCCATATTTCCTGGCGTAATGTTCAAATAAGCTCAGTCCAAAGGCACAGCGCGAGAAAATGTCCCTCTGTTAAATGGCTTTGTTGTGAAGTTTGTCTGTAGACGAAGAAAAATAAATAAACTGTCAACACGCTCCTGGACCAGCCTGACTTCACCTTAACGTCTGAAAATCTCCAGTTATTTTTTATTTTTCCAGCTCCACAATCCAGGTTATTACCAAAAAAAATAAAATAAAAAAAAATACTTTACAAAGTCCGACTTCAAACACGCCGACAAAAACAAAAGCAGGCGCTGGCTCTGCTGCTAACGTGGCTAATGCTAAATGCTAAAGCCCGCTTCACCGAGGCCTTTTCGGACAAAAACTTAAGACTTCTACCTCCGGTTCCCGTGCGGCGCGATTCGAGGTGAGAAAAAATAAAGCCACGGCGCTCGACGCGGTTCAAATAGCTGCAGCAGAAAGCGGGGGGACTGCGGACTTTACCAACGCTTATGGCTAGCTGTGCACATCCCATCAGCTTCGGTCGGCCATGTTGGATTTCCTGTGATGACGTCGCGTCTGTGGCGCCTCCCGCTGTGCCGGAAGTGAAACGGGTTTTAACAAAATAAAAGGGAAAATTACGAAACAGTTAAACATACTTTAATACAGTGTTTTTCAACCTTTTTTGAGCCAAAGTACATTTTTTTCATTGAAAAAAATCACAAGGCACACCATCAACCGAAAATATATATAAAAAATGAAACTCTGTAGCCAATATTAACATTATAAAGTCATAGGAATCAAATAAAAACAAAGAAAATAGTCTTATGATCTTTCATATTTCTACTCATTCACTGGGAAACCTAGGCCTGTTTGGATGAACACAGCTCTTGGCCTATAGGTACACACACACATATATATATATATATATACACACACTTGACTATGGCATATTATTTGCAGATAATAATTAATTCGCTTTCAAAAAATGTTTTTTAGCCCAGTTAGGTGAAACTGGATAATTTCCCATGGCACACTAGTGTGTAGTGGTTAAAAAACACTGCTTTAATATATATATATATAGTTGGACTATATTAGATGTGTACCTAATGTTTTGTCAAATTACTGTGTGATAAATAAATAAATTCTTAGAGTGCAGACAGAAAGGGTTTAAGAATTACAATCATTTATATGCACAGACCCCAATTTTTACAGGATCTCAAGTTGTCCGATGGTCAGGTAAATATTTCTTCATCAGGCGAAGAAGTCAAATATTTGCTCAACTGATTCCAAGTGTGTCGTTTATATTTGGTGAACCTGCAATATGCAACATTCATTCATCTTCTGTAACCACTTCCTGTAAAAGGGTCGCAGGGTCTGCTGGAGCCTTTCACACTCACCCTCACACCTACGGCCGATTTAGAATCACCAGTGAACCTAACGAGCACGTCTTTGGACGGAGTACCTGGTGAGAACCCACACAGACGCAAGGAGAACATACAAACTCCACACATAAAGGCCCAGTCGGCCCATGGATTCAAACCCAGGACCTTCTTGCTCAACATGCAACATATACCTCTTAAAATGTCTTTAAACACAACTGTAATTCCTAAACCTTTCCTCCAGTTTGAATGTGAATACCCTGAATTTAAAGCTTCAAGTCTGTACTTCAAACTCGTATTCATCAAACAATTAAAATAACAAAAACCGTGTCAGCTTCCAGATAATTCTGCATCCAAAAATATAATTTCCTTTAAACCTTTATATTTGTCATCACCAACTCATATTTGATCTTATCCTTGATTTGTCAGCAGAACATTGTCATAAAGTTTTAGAGGCGTGCATCATGTGGCATACTGTACAATAATCTAAATAATTTACAACTACATTTATGAGTGAGCACTTCTTTCATGTCCCAATTTTCATTCAGTGGTTCCTGAACATCTTGTAGGTCAGTCAGATTGACGTGTTCATATTCTCTGAACCGTTGAGACGGTACTTTTCGTAAGTGCCGTCACAGATAAACAATGCTTCACCACTTCAGTCGGTCGACATTTGCACAAAGGATGTGAGAAGTTTGACTAATCAGCTTGGCCTTTAGATTGTTCCAGATTTAAAGTGCTCTTACAAGAAGAGCCAAGGTGTTAAAACCTAGGGACAGTCTCTCTTTATTTATTTCTCTGACCGGTCTGGATGAGTATTTATAAACCAGACTTTTACTTTAAAATGCAAAGAGAACACAAGACGCCATATTTATCTTAAGATCCCATTTATTTGTAGTGCAAAAAGAAGTAGAACAAACAGGACTACAACTTGCATCAGATCCCCCTTTCAAGTATGCTACAATCTACTAGACCATCATCTGGTACAAACAAACCCTGACAACCTAAAACGTTAACCCCTTCAACGCCATGCAAATGTGCAGGAAAGACTTCACACCACAAACAAGTAAAGAAAAATGTGTGCACACGAAAAAACAAAAACAAAACCAGGACTCTGGTCTGTAGATCATAGCAGGAACATTTACAGGGACGTCACAGAACAGCAGCTCTGATATGGGACCGACTAAAAATAAAGGTTAACCAGCAGTGATAAATACAGGCTGAGGCTTTTTAATCTGCTGTCGACTTCCTGTCAGCAGAAGAATTCCAGCGTATCGACAAATTCATTTCCTTCAACTGTAAATGAGGCCTAGCAGCGGTAAAAAGCCATTAGCTGAGGCTTTGTGTTTAGTGTCATTATTATTGTCGTGTTTTCCAGTGATAAACCAGGAGGACTGTATTCCCGTCAGTCTAAAGTGGTGAGTGCAATTAGGTCCTACCCACAACTAATCAGTCTTTGGGAAGAGATATGAGGAAAAAAATGGGAAAAAAATAACATTTATAGGTAGTAAATGTTGAGAAAAAACAAACGCAGAGGTCATGTATCAACAGACAAATGAACATCAAACTTAAGTCAGATATTTTCTTTAAAATAAAATCTAATTAAGTTAAAAAAAACAAAAAAAAAAAACAAAAGGAGTACTTTTAGTCTTACTACGAGGCACCGAACAAACCCACCCTCCTATAGAGAAAGTGCTTTGGTGATTTTTAAAGAGATTTAAGTGAAAACCAAAGAATTGAAGACTAAAGCCGCCGCTACACTCCCTCAAGATCATTGCATCTATTCAAAGGCTCTTCTTCAAACTTCAACTAAAAGCTCACAAAGAAAAAAAAAAAAAGAAGAAAACACTCTAAACAAACTGAGAAAAAGAAAAAGAATGAATGTAACGGAGGTATCGATAGCTTGTGTAGCTTTAGCGTGCCTCTGAGTAAGACCCGTGCCCTTCATTTAAATACCGGCTAAAGTAATTCACATTTCATCTTAGTGTTTAACAAAAAATATTGAAAAAAAAAAAAAAGAATAAAATCAAAAAGAGGCTAAAGAGAAAATAAAAGTCACCTAAAAAGGTGATGCAGCCTCTTTTTTATTATTTTTTTTAGTCTTCCAGTCCGTTTCTGTTTTTTCCTCTGAGGCTCTGCAGAGAACATTCTCGTCTAGAGCCAGCAGGGGGCAGCAGCAGATTGAAAATAAAACATCTGAGGCGCAGCGATCCAGTTGAAGGCATAAAAGGCAAAGACACAGGGAGCTGAGATGAAGCAGGGTCACCTCGTCCTCGCTGTGCTTTCGATTCAGCGTGCTCTCCAGCCCCCCCCACCCCCCGAGGACGTCTCATCTTGGGTGGTGTCGCGTCAGGCCTTTCCTGGCGTTGGTGGACTGTCTCTGCTGGGCGAGGAAGGACATGGCCTGGTTGGAGGGACTTAGCCGTTCGCCTGACACCGTCTTCTGCAAAGCCATTCCCTAAAGATGGGAAGGAAAAAAGTAATGAGTCGCGTTGTGTGTCTTCTGCCGTCTCATGCTTTTGTGTATTTGTACACCTACCATGTTGTACCAGGCTGTGATGATGAGTTTCTCCTCCTGGTCATGTCTGGCCCTGCTCTTCTCATAGTCGTGCTGCACAAAAAGAGACACATTAATGTTAATTAGTGGGATTTAAAGTGCTTTTATATCTTCGTTAAAGTCTGATAATACTTTAAAACAGAGACTGATGAGATGCACGCTTTGTAAAAAAGGAAAAGCTCTGTGAAAAGAGAAGACTGTCTGGTATTTAAACCTCAAAACGATGAGACAGCAACCTCAGCATCTGAACTACTTCAATAGTTGGTTAGTGGTCAGAGCCTCAGAGCCGCTGTCGTGTCATCATCAGCTGTTTATGAAATAACAAACGCTCCCTAGAGCAGATGCTAATGGTTAGCGCGGCAGCACCAGCAGTAACATCAGCCCAGTTTATTCTATTCAAATCAGCACCGTCGCCACCAATTAACGGCAGGAAATGATGAACACTGACGTAGCAGTGTGATTAGGTAAAAGTTAAAATGGTTTCATTTTAATATAAATCATGATCTAAAAGGACTCTCACCTCCAGATGTTTGATTCTTCTCTGCTTCTCTGACAGCTGGTTCTTCAGAGCCTGAACATCAGGGACTGGCTGCTGCTGCTGAGGATCCAGGGTTTTAATCACCTGAACACAGAACAGACCGTTGATTAAAGAGAGCGCTACACTCCTGTAATATAAAATAATAATAATATATAAGGAGGAGGAGGAGGAGAAAAGGAAGGAGCAGAAAAAAGGGAAGGATGAGAAGCAGAAGAAAAAGGGGAAGGAGGAGAAAAGGAACAAGGAGGAGAAGAAGGAGGAGAAGGGGAAGGAGGAGGAAATAGGGAAGAAGGAGAAGAAGGGGAAGGAGGAGAAGCAGAAGAAAAAGGGGAAGGAGGAGGAAATAGGGGAGAAGCAGGAGAAGAAGGGGAAGGAGAAAATTAAAAAGGAAGGGAAGCAGGAGAAGAAGGGGAAGGAGGAGAAAAGGAACAAGCAGGAGGAGGAGGAGGAGGAGAAGGGGGAGGAGAAAAGGAACAAGCAGGAGAAGGAGGAGGAGAAGGGGGAGGAGAAAATTACAAAGGAAGGGAAGCAGGAGAAGAAGGGGAAGGAGGAGGAAAGGAACAAGCAGGAGAAGGAGGAGGAGAAGGGGAAGGAGGAGAAGGAGGAGAAAAGGAACAAGGAGGAGAAGAAGGAGGAGGAGAAGGGGAAGGAAGAGGAAATAGGGAAGAAGGAGGAGAAGAAGGGGAAGGAGGAGGAGGAGGAGAAGGGGAAGGAGGAGGAGAAAATTAGAAACGAAGGGAAGAAGAAGAAGAAGAAGAAGAAGAAGAAGAAGAAGGGGAAGGAGTAGAAAAGGAAGGAGGAGAAGAAGGGGAAGGATGAGAAGCAGAAGAAGAAGGAGGAGAAGGGGCAGAAGGAGGAAATAGGGAAGAAGGAGGAGAAGAAGGGGAAGAAGGAGAAAATCACAAAGGAAGGGAATAAGAAGAAGGGGAAGGAGAAGAAAAGGAACAAGCAGGAGAAGGAGGAGGAGAAGGGGAAGGAGTAGAAAAGGAAGAAGGAGGAGAAGAAGGGGAAGGAGGAGAAGAAGGGGAAGGATGAGAAAAGGAACAAGGAGGATTAGAAGGAGGAGAAGGGGAAGGAGGATAAAATGAAGGAGGAGAAGAAGGGGAAAATAATGGAGGAAATAGGGAAGAAGGAGGAGAAGAAGTGGAAGGAGGAGAAAAGGAAAAAGGAGGAGAAGGGGAAGGATGAGAAGCAGAAAAAGAAGGGGAAGGGGGAGAAAAGGAACAAGGAGGAAAATGAAGAGGAGAAGGCGAAGGAGGTGATAAGAAGGAGGAAAAAAGAAAGGAGGAGGAAAAAGGGACAAAGGATGATGAGAAGCAGAAGAAGGAGGAGAAAATGAAGGAGAAGGGGAAGGAGGAGAAGTATAGGAAGGAGAAAATGAAGAAGGAGGACAAAAAGGAGGAGGAGGAGAAGGAGAATGGGGCTTTTCTCTTCTTTAACCAGAGCTGTTCCAGCTCCATTCAGTTGATGGACCAACCGTTTTGGCCTTGTCCACATAGCGTTTGTATCGCTCCTCCATCTGCTTCATGTCCTCGTCCTTCTTCTTCAGGATCTCCTGGAGTTCATCTATCTTCTTGGCCACTGAGGAAGAAACAGATCTACGTTTAGAGGAGAGGACGGCGTGGACAACGATCTCAAGGCCCCGGAGGGTTAAAACGTATTAAAACGTCTTACTGTTGCCGTCCACTTTGGGCTCGAGGTCATCGATGACTTCTCTCTTCTTCTGGAGGTCTGAGTGGGCCTCGTGGAGCTTCTCCCTGGAAGAGTCGCACGTCACCAAGAGTGTGAATTTATGTCGGTGCAACCCACACGGACAAATAATCAGTGAGCAGCCGTGGGGTACTTACAAATGCTCCTCAAGCTTTTTCTTCAATAAGGAGGACTTTAAAAGAGAAAAGAGGGAGGCGTTTAGTAAAATAATAATAATAAAATCTAAATAACAAACACACAAAGACTCAGTACATGCTGTGAAAGTCAAACTGTCAAAGAATCAAATCATGGGGCAGGTGCACAGAGGGAGGACCGTACTTACGATGGCCTGATTTTGGCAGATGATCGGTGGGGGCAGGCGGAGGGAGACAGACAGACAGAGAGGGGCAGGCGTTAGCAGTGAATCACCACAGCAAACATGGGTTAAATTCCCACACAGCACGTACGGAACAAACACTACAGTCCTCCAGCAGTCGTCTTTTCAGTCTACGCAGCGTGCCAATAAATCCTGACCTCTATCACCTAAAGAAATGAATTCTGCATCCTTCTGATTCACCACCTCCAGGTGAAACTAAATCACCGGGTACAGAGTCTGAATATTCTGCTCGATTGTTGATGAAGTAGGAAACAAGAGAAAGAGAGACGGAGGTGTCTTCACTCACGTCCTCGTTCTTGCTGTCCTGCTCCTGCAGGGCTCTCTGGAGCTCCTCGACCTGAGAACGCAGCTGTGAGATCTGCTGCTGGTTCAACCTTAGAGAGGAGGAGGAGAAAAGTAGGGGAAGAGAAAGTGAGAGAAAGAAGAAGAAAATGAACAAGTGATTTATAGTGGAGAGAGAGAGAGAGAGAGAGTCATTAACCAGGGAGATGGGAAAGTCATTAAGTTCCTGCTACTGTGGGTGGAAGATGTTTGTAAAGCGTCATGTGGATCTTTGTACATCTGCTGCAGGCCGAGTGCCGCCGCCGCCGCCTGGCCATTCACCGCTCGGCTCCAACTGAGCATGCTCACTCCACTCCTCTCCTCCTGTTACTGTTGCTGAGGATGCTTCCCACACCCTGGGCCTGGTGTTGCAATAGACGCACACACAAACACACACGCACACACACAGTCCACCCACATGTCCACATGCCCACAGGCATGTAAACACACACACACACACACACACACTCTCAGTCGAGGGACAATCTGGCTTTCTGCTGTCTGTCCTCCAGTCCAGCCCACACAGCTCACTTGAACACACAGTCCAGAGGGTGAGTTGACATTTAGGCAGATATCACTCCTTGCGTGAGCCAAACCACCGGCTTAATGGCCAGGAACACACAATATGGTGGCCTAGAAGGGGAACGGTTATTTAACACTGCTGAAACAGATTACACTCTTTAGACCACACACACACATACACACACACTCCTACCTGTTCTGAGTTTCCAGAGTGTTCTTGCTGCGCTGAGCCTCCTCCAGCTCAGCCTGGACCTCCACGACTCTCTGCCTGTAGGTCTCCTCCTGGACGCACAACATCTTGTTTTCGCTCTGTAGCCGCACCACTGTCTCCCTGTCAAAGAGACGCGACGATTAGAAGACAGCGGAGGCGAAGGAAGAGGAAAGGAGAAAGTGGAGAATATAATAAAGGGTGGCGGCTGAGAACCTTCCTACCCAACAAAACGCAGAGAGCAAATGTGCAGCGCTGCCATGTGTCACTACTATGTGCATTCAACTCCTATAAATAAACTTTAGCAGCTGTTTGAGCAGAATTAAAACAACGCACCAGGCAGCTATTCATAGCTACACCAGTGTTACAGGGTTTGGAAGAAAACGCCACGTTACACTTAAATCTGACATTAATCTGCATCCACAGCCTATACACACACGCAGACACAGAATAATAATTATAATAATAATAAACCTACTTGAGCTCAGTGGGCATGATCTCTGCAGCAAGGTTCCCCACTGCGACACCATTGTCACACAAGCCTCCTGCAGAGAGGGAGAGAGAGATTAAAGCGTCTGAAATACAGAAATACATTATGACTAACGTCGTCTTTGGTGTGATGAGCTTTTACAATTTCACTCCAGCGTCCAAAAGTGTCATTACAAACAAACGGTGTTCATTTAGATTATTATTTTTCTTTTAAATCGCTTTACAGTTTTTAATAACCCGCCTGATCCGATCCCCATCTTTTAATATCCAGTACCAGACTCATTTCTCTTATCTTCCTTGTATTCTCCTTGATCACATGTGCACCGTGTGACTGTATTAACTCCAATAAACAGAGTTAATGCTGTGTTGAGAGGGCAGCTCGTATCTTGGCTCCATCCAACGCCATAAACTCTGTAACCCTCTCTGGAATATTTTTCTCTTTGACACCGTCTTGAGGAAACTTAGACTTAGATAAACTTTATTGATCCACAAGGGAAATTGCTTGGTCACAGTAACTTTACTCTTCTTTTAAACGCAGCATTCAGTGTCTGTTGTTGTTTCGGTGCAGCCTTTGCCTGAGTGGACTCAACGCGATCCGTTTAATTTTGGTTCGTCTTCAGTTTTTGGCAACCGTTGAAACAGAAGAAGTAGTTTTGACGTTACCGATCTACCGATAACTACCGATCTAATGCCTGGATCAGTCCTGATCTCGTTTCCCTCGATTGGGACCAGGGGTCGCGTTAACCGAATATTTATTTATTTATTTATTTATTTTTTTTTAAATGTGACGGAAAAATCTGAAGGCCTTCGGTCATTTTGACAGATTGCAATTCACACCCTGACCACTTGGTGGCGAGTGACGTTATTAATTGGCTCTTGTCTCTCATCACAGTTTGCGTTCCAAACATCGCAGAACTTTTGTCGGTGCACGATTTCCTGGTACACCGATTACACTGATGCACACGTCACAGCTCGGCTAACCATAGACATATATACAATATATATGTATATACGTCTATGTCTTTGTAGCTAACGGCTACCAAAATGGAATTTGCATACTACCGAAGCACTTCAACCCTACGGTACCGTCTAAGAGCTGTTTACGCTAGCAGTCCCGTTCCGAGTACGGACAAGACGTGTCGGCAGCCAAAACCTTTTTATTTATTTATTTTTTTAAATCATTTAAAGTCAATACTGTTCTGAAAAAAGTACTTAAAGTTAATGAAACTTTAATGAAAATTAAATGCTATTGAATATGTCTTTATTATCATTTAAAAAAAATAAAGTGACGGGTAAAAATACAGTACTGTGCAAAAGTTTTAGGCAGGTGTGAAAAAATGCTGTAAACTAAGAATGCTTTCAAAAATATAAATAGTGATTGTTTATTTTTATCAATTTACACAATGCAAAGTGAGCGAACAAAGGAAAAACCTAAATCACATCAATATTTGGTGTGACCACCCATTGCCTTCAAGACAGCATCAATTCTTCTAGGTACACTTGCACACAGTTTTTGAAGGAACTCAGCTGGTAGGTTGTTCCAAACATCTTGGAGAACTAACCACAGATCTTCTGTGGATGTAGGCTTCCTCACATCCTTCTGTCTCTTCATGTAATCCCAGACACACTCAATGATGTTGAGATCAGGGCTCTGTGGGGGCCATGCCATCACTTCCAGGACTTCTTGTTCTTCTTTACGCTGAAGATAGTTCTTAATGACCTTGGCTGTATGTTTGGGGTCGTTGTCCTGCTGCAGAATAAATTTGGGGCCAATCATACGCCTCCCTGATGGTATTGCATGATGGATAAGTATCTGCCTGTATTTCTCAGCATTGAGGGTACCATTAATCCTCACCAAATCTCCAACTCCATTTGCAGAAATGCAGCCCCAAACTTGCAAGGAACCTCCACCATGCTTCACTGTTGCATGCAGACACTCATTAATGTACCGCTCTCCAGCCCTTCGGCGAACAAACTGCCTTCTGCTACAGCCAAATATTTCAAATTTTGACTCATCAGTCCAGAGCACCTGTTGCCATTTTTCTGCACCCCAGTTCCTATGTTTTTTTGCATAGTTGAGTCGCTTGGCCTTGTTACCATGTCGGAGGTATGGCTTTTTGGCTGCAACTCTTCCATGAAGACCACTTCTGGCCAGACTTCTCCGGACAGTAGATGGGTGTACCTGGGTCCCACTGGTTCCTGCCAGTTCTGAGCTGATGCCACTGCTGGACATCTTCCGATTTCGAAGGGAAATAAGCTTGATGTGTTTTTCATCTGCTGCACTAAGTTTCCTTGGCCGGCCACTGCGTCTACGATCCTCAACGTTGCCCGTTTCTTTGTGCTTCTTCAAAAGAGCTTGAACAGCACATCTGGAAACACCTGTCTGCTTTGAAATATTTGTCTGGTAGAGGCCTTGCTGATGCAGTATAACTACCTTGTGTCTCATTGCTGTGCTCAGTCTTGCCATAGTGTATGACCTGTGACATTAAACTGTCTTCCACAACCACACCTTGGTAGCAGAATTTGGCTGTTCCTCACCCAGTTCTGAGCCTCCTACACAGCTGTTTCTATTTCGGTTAATGACTGTATTTCAATCTACATGTGACATTGATGAGCATTAGCACCTGTCTGGTATAATTGGTTGATCATACACCGACTACAATCCTACTAAATCCCTGACTTTTTTCAAGTGTACCTATAAGAATTGATGCTGGTTTGAAGGGAAAGGGTAGTAACACCAAATATTGATGTAATTTAGGTTTTTCCTTTGTTCGCTCACTTTGCATTGTGTAAATTGATAAGAATAAACAATCACTATTTATATTTTTGAAAGCATTCTTAGTTTACAGCATTTTTTCACACCTGCCTAAAACTTTTGCACAGTACTGTAGATCATGAAGGGATTTTTATGACCTTATCAGTCAAAATGGCCGACAACGAAAAAGTCTAGCGCAACCTCTGACTGGGACGTACCTTGTTTTTAGCCCTGTAAATAAATACGACTGCCAGAAAGTGAAATGCACTCGGTCAAGCTCTAGATGAGTTCAATTAAAACTCACCTGCTCCACTGAGACATCTCTGCTGGACTTCTGCTGCACTGAGACATCTCTGCTGGACTTCTGCTGCACTGAGACATGTCTGCTGGAGTTGGGCGCACCTGAGCTCATCATTCGTCTCCCGAAGCGTGTCTCTTTCCGAAATCAGACGCTAAAGATGAGAAAAAAAAAAGAAAAAAAGAAAAGCAGCTTCACCTTCAATTTAATCGAAGTCACTCCGGTTTAATTTAATATCTTAGAACTCATGTTGTGTTTTTGTCAAACCATATGACTGTGTAACCCATGCTGCCAGACTTGGCATCACACGGACAAGCTGAATGTAAACTACATGTCAGTACATTATGTATTGCTTAATTACTCCCACAAGTAAGTGAGAACATTAATCACTCCTGTCAGATTGCAGAAGGTGCTAGAATTGACACAGGACGTGGGAGTCTGTTGAAGAATAGTACAATATTTGCCTGGCAACAATTCCTCCAGCAGGGATGTGTGTGTGTCCTGTAACGGGGAGTTACGCAACATCTGTCATCCCCTGAAATAAAAACTACTCCTGTTTTATCAGGAATATGACGAGGGCTTTATGCTGCGCACACATCTGTGAGTAATGGGCGTGATCTTTTCGTATCGCACTTGACCTTTTCATTTCGTCCGACTCACTTCTTTCTCCTTGAGCAGCGCCTCGTACTTGTCGTTGAGGTTCTTGTACTCAAACTGCCACTTCTCAGCTTTCATGGCCTCTGCAGAGTGCCGGGTGTGAAGCTCATGAGCCTGCAAGTTAGAGAGCATGCGGTCTAAAAAAACTGCTTTCCAAACATGTGCAGAAGCCAGACTGTGTTTAACATCACTTGTCTGTCAACACGGGAAAGAGATTCACTCTCCCTCCTGCCTTCGTCCCACAGCTTGCCTGTCTCTTGTAGGTGTCCAGCTGGCTGCGGACAACGTTGGCGCGGCGGAGCTCCTCCTCCAGCTCGCAGGTGCGCTGCATGTACACGGTGTTGCGCTCCTCCAGGAGGCGCACCTGTCTGCGCAGGTCTCCCAGATCCTCCAGCTTCCTCTTGTACGTCTCCACCAGCGCTTCGAGCTGGTTCACCCGGTCAGACGAGTGCCTGGCGACGAGGAGGAGGAGGAGGAGGAGGAGGAAAGGTGAGTGTGGGAGGTGTCGAGTGCCGGCACAGGAGTACAATCTTTACCACGACACATCCGTGTGGACATGTACTTAGCTTGTGCAAACCAACAACTATGACGCAGGCCATGAAATTCATATTATCAACACAGATGTCAGAGAGAGGAGCTGAATGGACGTCTGTGTGTGGGAGTGTGGGGGTTGTTTCTGTGAGTGGAAACTGACAATAAACTACTGCTTAAAGACAAAGAGGCTGGTGGTAATCAACATGTCTGATATTGGCAATTAATTCTTTAAGATTATCCATCAGTACTTTGACTTTCCGCATCATATCCATATGTCTGTACCCAATATTTAAATCTTAATAAAGTTTAATTTTTAAGTTACTGTCAATAACACAGGAGGAAACTAGGTTGTACGTTTAGAGCACCATAGTCCTGAGCCGTAGTAATCCACATGTATTTTCACATAAATACATTTTTTTATATGTAAATCACTGATAAATTATGAATGAATCAAACGGAAAAAAAAAAAAAAAGCTGTAAAGCACAAACCCTCAGAGTCCATGTGACTCAACGCCCACCAAGCGTGACTTTCTGCAGTTGCCTTGTGTACAAACTTGTTAACAGGGCCTGATTATATAACACCCATTATATAATCATCAGGTTTTTTTTTTTTTTTTTCTCCGATTAAATTAATTAAAGATGATTTAATTGGGGGCCGGTCTCACCTGAGAATGTCCATCTCGTCTTTGAGGGCCTGGGCCTCCTGAGCCAGGCTGGTCAGGTCCTCGACGCGCAGCTGCAGGTCGGCCACCTCGCGCTCCAGGATCTCTCCCCGCACGCGCATGTCATCCCTGCTGTTCTCCAGTCTGAAATACATTTAACACGTAAACACACAGCGGTTTTATATAAGAGGGTGGACTCGCGGTGAGGTTTGCTGGAGGGAGCGAGACGAGTCAACAACAGCAGCATCTGATTAGCATGTCTAATTGATGCTGACTCACGTGTGACGCTGGAAAATATCAACATGTCTGATGCGTATGTACTCGCTCGCCACTTCATTAGGTACACTAGTGAAAACTAATGCATTATAATATTACAGCCCTGCACTAAATCTCATCTTAATGTAGCCTGTGGTATTCAGCATTTGTTTAAAACAACAATTCAGGTTTGTAGAACTACTGAATAGCACGTTTCTATTATTTTGTCATTCTAGAAACAGCTTTTATTCAATCCTACATTCTCCAAAATGCTCATCCAGTTGAATCATCGCCTTTCTAACGCCGTTTTAACATCAACTTAACAAATGAATGTATTCTAGAGTTCCTAATAAACTGGCAAGTGATTGTAGACGGCGACTTACTCGCTACTATAACCCCTGAGCCGTCTTTCTATTCAAACTCTGCGCAACCTTTACCTGTAATTCTCCTCCTGAAGCTGCTCCATCTGACTCTGCAGCAGCAGCAGCTTCTTGCCGGTGATGGCGTTGGTGGAGGAGTCCAGGGAGTCGCTCCGGCTCAGCTTCTCCTTCAGGGAGCGCGCCTCAGCCTGGAGAGACGACTTCTCCTCCAGAGCCGCAGACAACTGTCGCCGGGAAAAAAACGAGGAAACGGACGACAAACATTTAGAAATGGGGGTTCAACTGCTGGGGTGACGAGAGAGAGTAATGGAGGGAATATAAAGAGACAAAGAAGACACGAACGTCGAATTAAATACAACCACAGGCACGGGACAGATTCAAGAGGAAAAAGGCGCAGAGTCAAGCTCACCACTTTTAGCGCAAAGAGGATCTTAAACACATGCTTTATTCTCATTTCTCATGCTCCGTCATCAAAAGCTGGTTAGTCAGCTGGTGTGCAATGGTCTCAGGCAGATGGAACTTTCTCAGTAGTGTAGTTGTTAGCGTTGCCCTCGGGGTCTAAACCAGACCTCCAAGATATAAACAGATGAATGTGCACGGCTCGTTGAAGACAATGAGTAACGCTGGTTATATACCGTTAATGGTCGACTGGACTGAGAAACGGGGCGACTTTAGTTCAGAGATAAATTTTGTTTATAAAAAAATGTTTGTGTCGCACTGAGTTGAGGTTACAGTTAGACAAGCTTGCATTCCAGCAGTAAATAAAAGGCGTGAGGTGGGGAGGGGGGGGACGCATACTTACCTGCAGGACATCTTTCCAGTTTGAACACAGCGAAACCCTTCACTGAACTTTAAGGACAGATTGCATGCTTTAGCACCGGACCAGTAAATAGCTTTCAAAACAACACAAATGACTAATCTCTAACGCGTGGGCTGAGTAAGTAAACAAACAGGTGGGCCGAGAGCAGCACAAATTATTGTTGGCTACTGCTCCATCCCAAGGCAATGTGTCAGTTTTATATCTTGATGTTATGCAACTATTGACTAGAATGTATCTTTAAAAAAAAAAAAAAAAAAAAGCTAAATTAGTCTCTTCACAGTCAGTGGTGCAAAAACAAGACATGGGGAACACAAACAAGCCCTTGGCAGCCTGATCAATAAAGGCCAAAGCACAAACGTTGCAGCAGGCACACAGAGTCAATAACATGCTGCAATCACAGCACAGCTAGAAAGACATGATTTTTATTTTAAAAACACACAAAATAGTCGTCAGGCTTTTCAGATAACATAACCGCTCTAGTGTAGAATAAGAAAAGAAATCCAGAATATCATCTTATGGATTCAGATGCTGCTCAGTATTCGCAAAAACCTGCAGTTCCTCAAATGGCCACTTGAGGCTGGCTCCAAAAGAGAGTCAACGCCCCATTGACCTCCATGTAAAAACGTCCAAATTAGAGCAAAAATAAACACGTATAACACGGTATGGTGGTGAATTCAAGGCGTAAAGTTAAGCATAATTACTGCCGTCTGTTTCGGCATCAGCCAACCATCTCGACTCCAGTCATGTTCCACAGCTTTGCCAATTTTTGGATTAGCGCGGGGGGGGGGGTTTAGGCGGCGCCAGGCTCTGCCAAAACGTTGACAGCCCGTGCCACCACGCCAAGCGTCAAAAGGACTCCTCGGGAAAAATACTGGCGACGTTACTGAGGGTTTTGTCTATCTTTAAGATCATGAGACAACCTGTTCATCAACGATCAATGGGAATATCTACAAAATTTGAGCCAATGATGAGTTTATCTTGTCCATCTCAGGATAGTGGTACAAAAAGGACAATAACGACTTAAGTTTCAAGTTTAAAAACGCAGCCAATATGGCGACCACTGACATCACAGTGGGTTAGTCCATCTCACATCAATACCAAGTACACAATCTCCGTTTGGAAAGTTCAGACTCTGAGGTAAAGAGTCTGGAAGACGAGAGGACGGTATCTTTGATAAAAGGGGAGGTGCAAGAACCCTTCCAGGTATTTGAACTGTACTTGTCAGATGTGTGTTTTGAAACAAAATAGCACTTGGGCAGAGGCCGATGACGTTTCACAAGAACACAAGTACAAACAAAAAGGCGGATTGAAGCTCGTGGCAGGGTCCGCCGTTCCCACGCGATGCAGCTTTACCATTTTGTGTCTCCAACCTCACGACAACAGTAGTATTAAATTACTGTTTTGCAAGTATTTCAAGGTTCATCTTAGAAAACAGAGGGTGATTTTTGTTCTGAAGGAAAACATTTTCAAAACAAGGGAAATTTGATACAAAAGGCTGCACAAATCCAACTTTTCCTGCACCCTCTGTGTAAAACGACTGTATCTAGTTCTTGAATGCATTACAGTATAAAGCAAAAACCTTTTCTTAAATGACTTACTTGTTAATTATATTATTTTATAGTTATATTTCAGGTAACTTAGCAAACCAACCTGATGTTCGAGGTCTCTGCAGCGCTGGCTCAGGTCCTCCTTCTCGCCTGCCTCTTCACTTAGAAAATAATACTTCCTGGACTACAAATACAGAATATCAGACAGAGAATGTGTCACACTAATCACAATAGGGGGTTTTACGTTAATAATAAAAAAAAAAAAAAAGAGAAGGATGTAACAGATCTGCAGAGTGGAGAGCAACAATACAAAAGGGGAAGGACTATGTTGTGGGTTTCACCTGGTAGTCAAAGTCCCCGTAGGTCTCTGGGCTTCCTGGTTGAGATGAAGGCTCCTTTGATAGGAGCTGAAAGAAAACCAGAAAAGGGATCCAGTGAATGCAGCTAGCTCACATTGTGGGAAAATAAATAAAAGAAGGGCAAGGTTTATTTGATTTTCTGGGCGAATTTGTTTGGTAAAAACTGGAAGGCAATTTTCCCAAGTTCAATGTTATTACAGACTAAACATATTCTCGAAATAGCGCAGAGGAGGGTTTCTGGGATGCCGTTCATGTTTATCCAGACTTCTTTGATGGCGAATTAACCATGACTAAGAGCTGGATTAATGCAAAGCAGAGGGAACCGAGAGGATAAGCAAAGAGGCTCACTCACCTCCTGAATGGCTGTCATCACAACATGCTGGACAGATTCCTCAAGTGTCATTATCTGCTGGATTTGCTCTGCGTTTTAGGGGGGGAGACAACAAAGATCCGGTGAAGGTGCAGCCAAACACGGATTAACACAAATTCTCTCCCGAGAGAAAAAAAAAAAAACACATCAGTGCTGGGTCTATTTTCAGAGATCAGTTTTTCGGTCTTCTGAATTATAAACTGTAAAACGGCCTTTAGCATGGGAAAAGCAGCAGGAGGTCATTTTATAAACGTGTGATGCCAAAGCTTAAATAAGAACCATGTGATTTGACTTCCAGTTAATCCTATGTTATTTTCACAGACGACTGCCTCGGCTGTCTTTTTTTATTTTTTTATTCCCCCCCCCCCCGCCCCACACACAGCTTACCTTGTTTCTTCTCACAACTGATAGCGCAACCCAATACAAGCTGCACCAGCTTGCCCAATTCGGTGACATCGGCCATCTCTCCTATAAGGTTCACGTCTGGCATGTGCTCATCAGATACCTGATGCCCGAGCACCTGTTTGCATGGAGGAGGAGTAAGGTGACACGTTAGGTTTCGAGCTTTGAGCATATTTTGTTGTAAATAATTAAAAATACTAAAACCTTCTTACGTCGTGATAGTATTCCATCATGCTTTTAAGAATCTTTTTTAAGTTGCTGACCTGAAAAAACGAAGCAGATTAAGAGTCGCAGTCTTGATACTCATTTTAAAAGTTAAAAAAAACAAAAAAAAACAGACATTACAGGTAGCCATAGGGTATTCTGTCATATCCTGTTGTTTCACAAATTACCTTGAGGCGCCAGTTGGCCCCGCTCTCCTCCTTGATCCGGCCGAGCCATGTCTCATTAAACCAGGAGGGGTCTCTGTTAATGAGAGCACAAGAGAGCTATAGCGACGACACATCTCTGGACGTCAAGATTCGTGGAGAGGCCACGGGGGCGGGGGGGGGCAACGAGGCCCCCCGTGCTTCTGTTCCCCCCCGGGGCAAAATGACATCCGAGTAAAACCATTCATTAAAGTTGCATGGCATGGGAATAATGATGAAGCTAGAGCAGCCTTAAAATAAAACTGTTTTTATTTATCGGTGCGTACGAGTAAAAATAAATAGGTTGCTTCACTCAAAAATCACACCTACGCTTGAGGCATTCAAGGCCACAGATTGGCAAATACACTCACAGATAACCTCACGGACTACACTTTTAATTTTGCATAGATAAAAGGACTTGTGCAACACGAACGGCAATTTAGTGCAAGTCACACAGATAAGCAAATCTCATACTGTTTCTACAAGCGGCTTCCTCTTGTGCTCATTCACGTAGATACTAAAAAAAAATAATAGGAAGCAGCTCAAAAGGAGGCTTACATTCTGTGCAGGACGTGTGCGATGGCCACTCCGCTCGTCAGCTCGTACTTGCTGCTGCATGACGGCACCTGAAATGTCTGTAGCTGAGAACGAAAGAGAACGACGCAGTTAATCGCTGAAGAAGGAACCTTTGACAGCACCGTACAGTCAACGCAAAGCCACGTTTCATTTCACGTGAATAGCACCGATCATCTCTTTTTCATGGCACCTGCCAGTGGGTGGGGTACATTAGGCAGCAGGTGAACATTGTGTCTTCAAAGTAGATGAAAGAAAAAGGAAGGGCGAGTGGACCGACCTGGCCGGCTTTGACTAATTGTTATGTGTATCTGTATGGTTTGATACGTGTGTGATGATTTAAATACTAAAGATTAAGATTAGATTTTGCTTATTCTGTCTTGAATATGCATTTCTGTTGTGAAGATAAAAGATTTATTCAAGTATTAAAAGCTTTTGAGTTATTTTTATCTTTGAATATGAACATATCTTGACATGGGCCAAATTGTGACGGGTCAGAACATCTCCAGAACTGCAGCTCTTGTGGGGTGTCCCTTCCTTAGACCACTTTTGGCAGGTGAACCAGATTTAGGGTTAACGCAAGGCTTGTAGATGCATGTAGGGACTTAAGGCGAGCCAGCGTGGTCCAATCCAACAGAACTAATGTCGGTTCTGAGAGCCAGACGCCAGTGGGTCGCTTAACTTGGGAGCACATGCCACCGGGAGGCGAGGAACACCCCTTTGTTGTTGTTGTGTGGGTGTGTTTGGTCTGCAACAATGCTCAGGCGGTGGCGCTCATCAAAGAGACATAAAAACTGAAATAAAAGGATCCAGGTGTTTCCCTGGGGAACATTACATCTCAATGAGATCATCAATGTTACTCACGTCACCTGTTATTGATGCTGTGGCTTTTATTTAGTGTATGTGCACAGTTTCTTTGTATATATATATTAAAAAAAAACACACCCTGGAATACAATCAGCTTTATAACGACCACAAAATGATTTGATGGAGTCTAAAAAAACTACAAAATAAAACAAGTAAACATACTCTGGGTTTTTAAACAGTTATGGGAGACTTTAGCCTGATTTAGCATGCTATTAATGTTCACCTTTGTGTGTGGGGGGGAAAGTGCCAAACAGGTGGATTTTCTTTGAGCTTTAAACGAAAGTTACTACACCTGGATTAGCCTAATAGTAGCCCAGCTTGGTTCGTTTTTGTGGTCGTTATCTGTGCTGACTGAGACAGTTTGATAACATGAATAACAAGTTAAAGCACAGCACCAACTTATACTCAGCTAGTTAGCTTATCTGGCTAGCGCGAGTTAGCTTGAAACAACACAACTTCCCTAACAACTAACCGCTTATAATTATTCAATAAAATGTCAGTTATCTCTAAAGTGAGGCAGTGACTTTGTAAAATAAGCCTGTATTCCTCTTAAATTGCCAACACCTGCTGCCACTTGTTAGCTAGCCGCTTAGCTCGTCGCTAACACCAAACTTACCCAGGTTAGCAGTGAATCACACAGTTCTGCTTTGTCCAGACTCATGTTGCAGTGGAAAGCCCGAAGCGACGTACAGAGAGAGAGAGGCGACGGAGTTTTCGCTTCAAGACGTGTTTTGCCCCGAAGTTTCAGTCCTGACACTTTCCACGTCAGTCATTATCCAGCCACGGCCTCCCGTCCGTAGCTCCGCTCCCCCCACCTTCGCGTTGCGGCTCCAGTTATCCCACCGAGCTTCCGTATTAAGAGCGTTCCCATGGAGACGGATTGTGTTACGGGTCAGCATGTCCGGTCACAATAATAAAAAATAAATTATCATGATAATAGCCTATTATTTTTAGGCTCTCATAATTATGTTGGCTTAAAAATGTAATTTGTTTACCGTTTATTCAACCAGAAAAATAATTCAACGACAATAATAATAATATTCTGGTCAACACAGACACGTAAACAAATGGCAAACAGCGCAAAAATATCTCAGCAAATCAGAATTAAAGAGTACTATGATTATATATATGTATTTATTTATATATGTATAAAAAGATATTCTCATACAATTGTGTGAAAAGTTTAAGTGCCGCATGTTAAAACCACACGAGCCAAACAAAACCATAAAATATTAAATATTTTTGATTCAAAAAGTACCCACAAATGGAAGATTCTTCTTCTTTATGTTTATATATATGTGTATTTTATTAAAAACCCGCCACATAATTACCACCCAAGTAAACAAAAGTTGCTGCCTAAATCCAAGACACTGGGCCTGTAACTTGAACATTTTACAAACTCACTTGTTAACATAACAGCTCGATTTTAAATTATTTTTTTTCCATTTAAGGAAGAAAATTCCAACAGTGAACGGTGGAAAATGTCTCAGTTCATTTTGGCTCTATTGTTATTATCATGTTTTTTTTTCCTCCACTCAATTCAAATTTCCCTAATGCACCACTGGATGGCTCTAGCTGACAGATAGCTATAGAAAAACATCTTGACGCACAGCTGGCAGCACCATTCTGTATGACTGCAGCTACATGATGACTTCTAATAAAATATGCTCCCTAACAGAGCCATCGTGTTGTTTTTAAATTAGCAGGAATAATATTAATTTATTCAGTTTTCATCAAGATGTTCTGCTGGCTTCTTCTGGGTATACAGAAGTATATGTGTTCCAGATTTAGTCTGTTATCTTGGACTACGGACAACCTGTCTTGAGCGCTGTCAAAATGTTTCCAGAGTGGGCTTGTGCTGACCGCCCCGGCTCAGAAAAAACTTTAGCGGGTTTCTGTCAAAAGCCTCCTCCTCACATTATTAACATGCTGTCACACACGTACACCCTTTTCCTCGAATCTGCCTACCTCGCCATTCACTTCCCTCTCCTTCCTGTGCTCTTTGTCACAAATCAAACTGAGGTGACCAATCGGAGAGACGCACTGCCCACTGCTTCCTGTTTACTCAGGCTTCTTGAACACCTGCTTGAGATATCTGTCACTGCTCCCAGTCCTTTTTAATCCCTTAACCAGTCTGGTCACGGCACTGCCTCAGATCTGGCTTTACCATATTTGTCTTGCCACAGTTCCTGTTTTTCTGCATGGTTTTTCGTGCCAGAGGAATGCACATGTTTACCCAGTCCCTTCCACTGGCTCTTTTTTATGACAGTGCCAACTCTTGTTATCTCCCAGGGGACCAAATTGTTTATTTTGCATCATTGAATTTATTTTTCTTTTATGTTAATCTTGTTCTCTTCAGTGGAGTTTTATAAGAGCTACTGCAAAACATGAAAATAGGCAGACCTGGGGGTCAAGTTGAGTAACCTCGGGTTGGATTTAGACACCTGGGAGGAAGTGAGGTCCATGACTTGAGGAGAAGGGGGGGGGGCCTCAGCAGAGAAGTTAGTCACCCTCTGAAGGATAGGTCGGGGCTGACTAATGCTTGAGTGGCAGGAGGTGTGGTGGTAGGGGCTCTGGCAAGCCAAGGCTCGAGCGGAGGCTCACTATTTTTGGCCAGCTCCTCTTCCTCCGTGCTAATTCCTCTTTTCACCCGTTCTCTCTTTCCTTATTCCCCAGATGTGTTTCCTTCCTGAAAGTCAAAAGGCTTTACTTCTCTTCTTTTCCAACCCCACACTGACGCACTTGCCTCCCTCTTGGGGGAACTGGATGGGTGGATGTGGGAGGGCCGGTAGCTAAGATTGAGTAATTATTTCTTTTCTTGAAGTTTGCGGTTTTTCGTGTTTGGAAAAAAATGGGGGCTAGTTCCTTATTTTTTTTTGTTTTTAAGAAATTTTTTAACTTACAGCCTTCTTCACTGTGCTGACAGCAAGGACGCCTTTTTTTGAAAATCGAATATAAATGACAGGGGTTTCACGTCTTTATTTATTGCTTATTGTCACTTAAATGTTTGACCTTCGCTGTGCAGAATGATGCACGGACGTGGGCGTGAGTTTTACACAAGAAGGCTATTTCTACATTTATCGGTCGAAGGTGGAAAGTTTAAATATGGCCTTAACACAGATGATAGTGATCTACGAAGCATCTTGAACAAAACAGAAGTGGAAACTTGAAACTTCCAGTGTAAAGGTGTACACTTTAAAAGGACAATTTTCCGGGAAGTAAGACGAACATTGATCAGTCACAACATTAAAACCATCAACCCCTACACCTTGGTTCTTCCATTGCTCAGTTGTGAGCATTCATCAGTGGACAGGGGTCAGCAGGGGTACGCCGACTGGTCTGCAGCTACACACTCCCATACAAAACAAACTGTCTTTCTATCAGAACCAGCCTTCAGGTGTTTGAGCTGCAGTCGATCGCCTGTTGCGTTCCCATATACACTGGTGACCTTTGGCCGCCCATGACCCTGCCCCCGGTTCACCTCTTTTCCTTCCTTGAACCACTTTTGATAGGAAAATCCCACCAGAGCTTTGGGGAAGCCCTAACCCGGTCGTCTAGTCATAACAGCCAGACCATTATCAAAATTCCATAAATCCTCCCACTTGTCCATTTTTTCCTGCTTCTAACCTCAACCTTGAGTACAAAATGTTCACTTACCGCCTAATATATCCACATCCTGACAGGTGCTGTGATAATATATGTATAAAATATGTTCATATTCACAGATTAAAAAAAAAATTAAAGCCTGTAAAACTTAAATATACATCTAAATATACATATTCAGCTGTAACTAATATCATTTATATCTTCACAAAAACCATAAAACAGAAATGACATACTTTGTATAAAAAGTAAGGTCATAGTCCAGCCCTGAATTTCACCACGAAACCATACACGTGAGCGTATCTCGTGGTGCGACGAGACAAAGAAACGCTGCACCTTTAAATCGGAGAATGCCAACGATTCGTGGCGCAGCCCGGGCGCTCGGCGCTGGAATGTGTTGGAATGTGTTGGCAGCGCTTTGTTTCCCCTGCAGCTTTCCCAGGTGTTACGGGGGGGGGGGAAAGGAAAACAACGAAACCGCGGAACAGAGATGGACAGGCGCGGGTGTAATGTGCGGCTGTAGGTGAGAAACACCCAGGAGTCTGATTAGAAAGCCCCTTTCCAGACATGAGGTCACCCGTATAGGTGCACGCTGTCAGGACATGCACAACAGAGGAGGGGAAAACACAGAGATTCACACTCCCTCCCTCAGCATTATCAGCTGTCTGGTCTTCTCCGGTGCAGATATACGACTTCAGTGCTAGTGATAACTTTGGAAACTGGCAGGGAGAATACACTTGAATAAAGTCTGGCTACTGACCCATTAAACAGTGTCTGTTATTTTAGCTTGGAGCACATGTTCATCCAGTTAGTTCAGCTCTTCTCTGGTGAATCAGTGACAGTTGTGTCTGGGCCTCTTAAAAAACAGTTTTACTCACGTTATGTAACAGACACTTAATGATCTCCACACTTATTGATTTCAGCCTTGACATGACTCATGAAGGCTGCAGCCCCTCACTGCTCTTTTCAAGTTTCCCCCACAAAACCAGAGGCCAAAAAGAAAAAGAAAAAGGAGGAGGAGGAGGAGGGATCAGCTGTGTTGTGGCACCAGATACCCCCCCTCCCCTCCCTGTACTGTCACGATATCTGTGCTGCTTTTTTTCTCTCTAGCTGCACACTTGAGCTTTGATTTCGTTCTTGTTTGTGTTTTCGATAAGCCCGTCTCTCAGATTCTCTCCCGAGCCTCGCTTTCTGTTTCGAAGCCTTGCCCTCTCCCTCACAAACAGGCAGCACATGGCCAGCGCGAGTGAGTCACAGCGGACTGGTAACAAGTGCCTCTTCTCAGGGAGAGTCCCTCCATGTGTCCTTGTGATTAGGGCCAATCCCCTTGAGTGTATCAGGTGCACTACTCCTCGAAGCAACGTGAGACTCGGTTCTATTGTCTCTGAGCCGGCGATACAATGGAAAGATGATACGCACTCCTTCAGGTATTAAAGGATTTCAGCAACAAAAAAATCGACTGTTGTGGTCTGGATTCTTGGCTTTTTTGTCTATATTTATTTTTTTATTCCACACAAAACATCTAAAAATAGAAATACTGAAGTGTATTTTATGAGACACTGGGACTCCGGAGGACGGAATGTGGGCTTCTGCTTGACAAGGGCTCACAGACAGGGCTGACCTGGCCTGAAGCAACAAGAGCTGCTACACACAACATGATTGTCATGATCCACACTCACGTGCCAGTTCATTAGGTACACTAGTGAAAACAAATGTATTCTAATATCACAGTCCTGCCTTAAATTCCCCCTTCATGACTGTTTTAATGTTTAGTTTATGTTAAGGCGGCGTCAGAAAAGTGGAAATTAAACAGTATTTTGGAGGATGTAGTTTTGCGGTGCAGTTAAGATGGATTACACCAAAAAAAACAGTGTTTCTGTTATTGAGCCTAGCCCACTGACTAAAATGGAAACATGCAGCAGAATTCAGCAGTACTACAAACCACAGCCTCTTAAATGAAAGCACAGTTGAATCAACAGCTTTCTCAGTTATTATGAATAAATGCTGAAAACTATGACCTTCATGAAAGTAAGACTTAAGGCAGGATTGCACTAGTTTTCACTGGTGTCCCTAATGAACTGGCAAGCGTGTGTAGACTGGCAATAGAAAAATAATCTATGATATTTGTATTGTGCTTGTTTAAGCCAAACTATCAAAAAGGGTCAAGATGGCTTTTAGACTGCAGGAACGTTTTCATAGTTCCTGTATTTTTGTGTCTCCATGGTACAGTTCACAGAGTTACGTTTTTTGGGTCTTATTTTAGCCCCTACTTCAGGATCGGTGCTTTCCCAGCATAAGAGGAACCTTTAGCGACATCAACACTTGACCGTTGTTTAAAAGCACACTGGACAAAACACTTGAGTTGCTATTTTCTTACAACAGCATAGTGATGTTTAGCAGGTAGCCTGTTTACCGCATTTACAACCATAGTTCAGTGTGTTAGCGAGCTAACATTTGCTAATTAAGATTGCAGTAATTACCACTCCACCTGTGGGAACCATGAATGTCTGTATCAGATTCTGTTGCAATGTATCCAGTAGTTGTTGAGACAGTTCAATCAAGGCCAGACTTCAACCAAGTCAGGGAACCACCAGACCTATTCAAATTCATCTTCTGGGAACCATGAATGCCCAACCCATGCATTAGCTATCATTAGACATTTCATTGAAAGACAAACATAGCTGTTTAATACCTAAGTTTTCAAGCTACCAAAATCTACAAGGTTCATTCTCTGGGCACCATGAACATCTGTAAAAAAAAAAAAAAAAAAACATCAATCAATGCATTAGCTGTTGTGAAATTTCTGTAGAGGACAACAAATATCAACAAGTCTATGGAAAAGAGATGAAGTTAGAAAGACACAGTAGGGTTCATCTTCTCTGGACCATGAATATCTGTACAACATGAGCGAATCCATGCATTAATCCTGACATTTCACTAAAAGACAAAAAATGTACACATGTCTAGGCATTAGAGTTAAAATTAAAAACTCACCAATATTAGTAAGGTTCATCCTCTGGGGTCTGTGAACGCTTTTTTGCAAATTGTGCTAATCCATGTGTTAATACTGAAATTTCACTTAGGGGCAAAACATTTAATCCTGTCTAGACACTTGAGTTAAAATTAGAAAAGGCACCAAAATCTGTAGGGTTCAACCTCTGGTGACAATAAATGTCTGTAAAAAATTCCATAAATTCAATTAAACAGTGGAACAAATGTTGGATTAGTTGATCAAACAACTGCCACACCATCCGTGCCAGCATGTAATTACCTGCATGGCTAAAAACACATGACATATTTTTTAAAATAATTTGATATTTGAATTTAAATACACACAAACAGCTGTTTTGTTCCAACACTAGTTGTTTATATAAACACCTGGGGGCCTATGTTTGTTTTCTGTGCTGCCATAACAAAAGAACATTATATTGCTCATCAGGTCATCAGGTGTGTGACATCTGCTAATATCACGTCTTGAAGTGCGGCTAAAAGGAGTCTGAATACGGTGCTGTTTAGTGGTCATGAATGCAATAATTACCATGCTGGACTAATGACAGGGTAAAGGAACCGTACTTAAGCCTGCTCCTCCCAGCACATGTTCACAAACCAGCAAACACACCTTAAGCACCCACAATCAACAGCAACAATAGCAGAGCGTGCGGTGCACTCCACCACACCAACACAAGCCAGGTATATATTTTCTCCACCCTGTTTGCTTTTTCAGATACACTCCACACACCCTTTTCCAGAATAGTGAGTCCTACTGAGATGCTGCATGTGCACGACATGGTGGCCAGGTTCTGCATGTGGACTGATACTGGCAGGGCGTGTGGTTAACAAGACCGAGCCTGCTGGAAGGCCTTTTCTTCCCAGTGAAGCCAGAAATCCTTGCTAGTAATGCTTAAAATGTTGTTTCTAAGGTAATGGTGACTGTCAAATTTCTTTGTCTTTTTTCATTGGTTTGTGGATACGCGTGCTGTGTCAGGTCAATATTAAAACACAGGTTGAGATATTTTCTATTCTTAAAACAACACAAGCCCACACAAGTGTACTGAATTGCTAGTTCAGTGATTTTCTTGTTTTGTCTGAAACAGGCCTGTCAGATAAGCTCTGTTAACACCTCAATGACACCCCCACCCCCTCATGATCCAAATATCTGATTAGATTTTAATCAACGTTTTGCTTTCATAGAATGGATCAGTCTTTAGATCAGTATGCTTTGCATGGACATGGACACTGAGAGGCTGGTTATTTTCCCATTACCTTTTCGATATAAACCATTTTTCTTTGCGTTTCGCTTTCCAGTTGATGTGGCCACTTGTTCTGAACATTTTTCAAATATTTAGCTTCATATTTTAACCATTTATCCATTACTTTCAGTTCACTAACTGGTTAGACTTCTCTGTTTTCATTACTCATGGTAGAACAATGGAAACTTAAGATCTTTTCATCGTGAAAATTTAAGACTCTGTTCTTTTATCTCCAAATGAGTTCTGAGCGAAACCGAAAAGAATGAAGATACCATCATCACTGTTGCCGATTCATCTGGGCTCACCCGATGCTCTGAGCCCGCCCAACCAAAGTGATAGTGGGGACTTCAGTGTTTGCGTCTTATGAATTCGGAACAAAACTTATCAGAAAAATACATCAGCATTGGATAAACTACCTAAAATGACAGAAACCATCTTTGGCAAAAATGTATTTGGCCCAAGTCCCATCCACTAACATGGAGGAGGTGGAGCTTATGACCTATAATGCAGCCAGCCACCAGGGGGAGCTCCACATGCTTCGGCTTCACTTTAGAGGATCTGTCATGGCATCCACTTTTTTTACAGTCTATGATCAGTGAGTCAGTCACGTTGCCTCAAAGTTGAGATTAGTTAAACACGGTACCCGACCAAAGATTTTTTTTTTGGCTTATCATTATTTACTCATTAACGTTGGTCTCTTCCTGTGTATATCCAACTTAAGGTTGCTAGTCAAACTATAAACAATAACCGACAGACTGGACAGGAAGCCTTGGCCTAGCTATCTGTTATCCGGATATCCGCTGGCTGCACTGGAAACCCCAAAACGTTTGCCATTGTCCATAGAGGCAGAGTGTCCAGATAATAGCTGATAGGTTCCTAGATTGTTTTTTTGATCAGTTTAGGAAAGGGTGTCCTTGCATAGATAAGAGGAAAGATTACAACCACCACTACATGCTCCAGTCTTTATATATTAGAAAAGATCAGAAAATATCAACCTATTATCTAGTATTTACTAATAGCAGTGCTTTCATAAGCCATCATTCTTGACCGTTTGCAGGGCGTGAGACCTGATTCTAATGAGTTGTGAACACACGCCAAAAAAAATCAACCACACCTTCAACCTTGCACAACTTCCCTATTCTTTTTGTCCATGCACTCTCAACAAACACACCCAAACGATCTTCACCCTTCAGTCAAAGCTCTGCAGCCAGCCGAGCTTAATTGATGCCCTTCCCTAACAGCCTAAATTACACAGCCGGGCTTTGAGGGCAGAGAGTGGGTTGTCAACAAGTGTGGCTTGAGTGAAGCCCTGGTCCTTCACCCAGAGTGACAATTCACTTGACTCAGCATCGTACGAGCGCTGTTTACTGGACCTGTCCACCGCAATCAACACGCCTGCATCTGACCTGACTGTTACTGTTAACCTCATCACTGCTGAGGGAAACAAGACTGGGGGGAGGTTAGCAGATAGGAAGGGAGGCGCACATCCCCCTCCATACACACCTTTTTCCTTATTTATCCCTATCAGAGTGCATTCAGGCGTGCATGTAATGGACAGGAAATCAAATTAAAATCCAATGTTCCAATTTCAGACAGGCTTCAAAAGCATAATCCTGCAGCAGAATATAATGGTGCACTCACATTTGCATTTCTATCATTTTGCTGTGTTCACATTAATTAGGACAAACAAAAAAACTGCACTTATCTTTTTTGTCTTTGCAGTTTTGCCTGTCACACACCCACTCGCACACATTAACAAATCAATCTCAACCAAGCCTGCCTTGGATGACTGCCATCCAAAGGCCTACCCTCCAATGGGTTACCATCCAAGGTGCTTGGATGGCAGCCATAGGAAACAACTTGGCATCCAGTGTCTTGTCCAAGGACATTTCAACATGTGGTTTGAAAGAATTTTAACTGAGCTGCCAACCTTGGAGTTGCTCTAGCATCGGAGCCACAGTCGCCCAGTTTCAAGTTAATATAGCTAAATTCAACTTTTAATAAAAACTTTTAAACTCATTTTTGCCATGGAAGAGCAGGCCAGGGCTACTGAAATAAATTGCATTAAACTTGACAGGTGTCCCTAATAAAATGGCTATGGAGTGTATGTCTGCATGCATTGGACTAGTTCCTCACTTGCTGCTCATCTATCTGTCTTTAGCACCATCAGCACAAAGCTAGTGTGGACTTTCCAACTGAGACTGATCCACTCAGACAACCACCCTTAACGAGTGAGCTGGACACGGGTGAACGAACTGAACCCTCAGACTGACACGCCATCGACGCGGCAGGCTCATGACCTGAAAGAGTGAAAGCTGCTGACCCCACATGTTGTCTCATTTCTTAAGGCTCCATCATCCCGGCTGAACTTGTGTTGAGCTTTTCTCGTCTCTGATCCCTGCTGCAGTCGGTGATTGAGAAGCTGAGTCGGACCTTGAACACGAATTCAAAGCCCTTTGAAGTTGGCGATGCCTGTCACCGGGTAAACACACAGTAAAAGGTATGTAGCTGACATACAAAAAGATATATACACAAGAAAGGAGCGATAGCACCTGTGGTTCGGGGGATAATTACAGGAGAGTGAATAAAGGTTGAGTTTAAAAGGTGTTTGAAAAAGGAGTTGTCATGTAGGATTAGAGCCTCGTTGAAGCGATAACTCCGATGACCTTTTAACTCTTGTTGCATGGGGTCAGCCTGAATTCCTCCCATCACAGTGCCTGCAGCAGCTCTCTTGAACCACAAACAGCCTGATGATCTCACTCCCACTCCCATCTTACAATTACACCACTGTTTCCGACATCCTCGACTGTTACTGGCAAAATGGAAGAAAATTTCAAGGTGTTATAGACGAGAAATTAAGAGAAGTTCAAAAGTGCAACAATGAGCCACAATATTTCTCTATGCAGGTTTCTTGACATCCAAAAAATGTTCATAATGGCTTTTCACCCATGACACATACTCAATAACATAAAAAGGCGGCTAATGCTGCTTATCTAGGTAGCTAACCAACTAGGAGACTGTCAGCTAGCTCTTATTAGCTTGAGTGAGAACAGAGTTTGCGTGTTCTTTAAATACTAACGATCAAACTAAAATTAAAATGGCAGATATGTTATGCTACTTTAATAAAAACTTTCTGAGTCTTTATATTGTGTTTATTTACTTTAGCCACTGGCTGGTTAATTCACAATGACTTTGTTGTTGTCGCTTTAGCTAAGAGATGCCAACCCGCTAGCTTAATGGGGACATTCATGCAGGTCTTAGATTGTCTCATTTTCCCACTTAAGAATTAGTTTTTCCCACTTTGGTGTGTTTGTGGGCTTTAAATGCAGTCTTGCTACAAAAATAAACTTGTTAGCTAAACAATTAGCGTCAAAAACAGTTAGCCACCAAGGCTAACTGCAAAACTGTAGTAGTATCTAGAAGCCACCGAGGCTAACAATTTAGCAAGCTAATGTTGGGGTAAATTAATATAGGAAATGTAAAGGAAATATTGGCAGTCTGGATGGCCTTATACTTTCATTATTCCTTTGCATTTCCTACATTTAGTTACCCGGTTGTTAGCTGTTAACCCTGGTGGCTTCTAGATGCCAATAGTTGCCCAGCAGCTAACAGTCTGACAAGCTAATGACCAAGTAAATGTAGGAAATCTTCCTCAAACACATATACACATATCATAGTATATTATTTTACCATCCACCTCAAAAAATTCTGAAATGTCCATGACTCATGACCTCAAAAATTTCCATTTAGGAAAATACCACAACAGGGGAACGTTTCCGACCTCAAGATGAAGTGAAAGTATAAGCCAGCATGAGAAAGCAACATAGACGCAATAAACAAGATGTGTTTTTATTTTGTTCCAGCAACTTTAAACAACCTTTAAACAACCTGTTTACACATGAGCAATGCAACTGGATAGGGGGATCCCTCACACATGATTCATTTTGACACCAATATCCACGTTAATCATCAAAAAAAACTCTATATTTGCAAATAGATGCTTGTGAGGGATGATAATGCAGCTTAAAAAGTGACATTATTCTTCATGTATGACATCAACAACTTGGCATGTTTGATCGGCTAGTGTCATACTAGGGACAAAATTTGACCTTATTTAAACATGTGACTGGGAAAAATGTCCTTGTGAAATGAAACAGACTCACCACAAACCATTCAACACCTTGAGGTGCGCCCTGGTACACCCTCAGAGGATGACTGAGCTTAATATGACGTCATAATGAGTTCACATGAAACAGATGTGGGAAGCAAAACATCGGTGAAGAGGAGAGAACCCTGAACAAGAGACTTAATGAACACCAGAGGCAGAGCCAGTCAGCTGGCTGTGAAATACGGGAATAAAATTGATCCACTGAGGAGAAGTTAAAGGTCACTAGTTGAGGACATTGACACCTAATGAGAAAAAACATCTTCTTAGGTGATGTTTCACCTGGACCGACTTTATTCACTAATGAAGACACTTGGATATGGCTGTATATTGTATGTTATGTAGTAATAAATGCCCCAAAATCCCAGTTTAACTATTTTGTAAGCAGATTGTTTGTGTCTGAAGGTCCCAGAAATGTCATTAAATGTCAAACTGTTTATGAAATGAGTGTGGTCCACACTCTCTTTAGGAAACCTAAAACTGAGGATCCTCTGATCCCTTTTAGATTAACAGTGACTTAATGTGGCAGTTGGTTAATCCCAGCCTCACCAGTATAAATCGGTGGCATAAAAGACGCGGTTATGATGCAGAACAAAGGCTTATCTGTTTCACAAGCGAGTGCTCCCATCCATTCACGTCCTCCCCCGCACCGCTAACAAACTTTCAAATGTCCGCCTCCCATAATTAGACCCGTTCCCCGGATTGGCCCCTACAGAGAGGGATGAAACAATCCCACAGACAAACATTAACCCAGGCCCTGACCCTGCAGCTTGTCAAGAAGATGAACGTCTGAGACCAGAGGGAGAGGGAAAAAAAAAAAAAAAACAGCATTCCACTTCCAGTAAACCAGGAAAGGGGGAGGGAGGGGGATTTTGGGAAGTTTGGTGAGTCATCACTTTTTCTTTTCTACCAGCTCTCCCCCATTTGGCATCGCACCGCGGAGCTTGAATACCTCCACGGCAGACTGCCCCGTCATGCTTTCAATGGTTCCCTCTTAAGTTTTGACAAGTGTCTCACACTGAGCGTTACTGCCAGAGTTGCAGCTGTCTGCAAGGGCTGTCACCGACATGAGCTCTCTTTGTTGCCGCCGACAGATGCTTCACTTTGAAACCTGAGGAGATAACAAGACTTATAGCGTTAAAAAAAACAAGCAACAACACGAACCTCTGCTTGCTCAAAGACACTTCCACTGTGTCCAGTTTATGTATTGTTTTTATGGTCAGTTAGATTATTTAATTTTTGTTACAGTGTTAAAATATTTATTCATCTTTTATATTATTCAAAGAAAATACTGTACGTCTTAAAAATTGGCGGTGGCTCTTTAAGAAAGATGGTTGGCTTGAGTTGTTGGTGTTATGCCTGGAGGTGAATTTGTGCCGCTGAACTGAGGGCATGTTGCCATAAAAAGTAAAAAAAAAGAAAGAAGACGAACGTTTGTCTTGGAGGTGCAACATTCACACTAGCTGCAAAAGAACAACAAGGAACAATTCATTTTCCCTGGAAAATGACGATATGACGAACAACACTGGAGTTCCCAAAAGTGCCACTTCAGGGCTGGCTTTAAAAGTGAGTTAGTCACCATAGACCTCCACCTTAAAACTTTACAGAAGAAATGAACACGTTTACAGCCTGGTACAAGGGACAAATTTATATAACTGTTTATATTAAATGGATGTGGTCATTTGAGTCACGTGTGGGTGTTCTCACAGGTCAGTAGTTGTCTGCTGAGGCATCACCCACCGGCGTTATGTCCACTCATCCTCCACGTCTTTGCCTTTCCTTGATTAACGATGGAGTTGGGCGGAGTCACGCACTGCCAAGATGGTGACGGCCTGAGACGCCGCGCTGAGCTTCAAAAGTGCTCTTCAGGAAAACCTATTGGTGAAATCAAGGAGGGTCGTGGTGTTTGTTGTCTGTCTCTGCTTAGCTGCAATTTCTTAAACATCGGAGCTACCAAGCTAATGCTAGCTGCAACATTTTGCAGTTAAATAATTAGTAAAATGCTAAATGCAACAATAACAGTAACGACTGCAGCTTTCTTTGACTCATTTTCACAGCTGGAAAATTGGATGGCGGCCTTTCCCCTAGCGCTACGTAGCCAAGATGCTAACCACTACTGGTGAGAAGTTTCCATTGTTTCACACTCAGACACTCAAAGCTCAGAATAGCAAGTGTAACTTCTGAAAAACTGTATTGGAGCCCTGGCGTAGGTTAGTTGTCAAGGCCTTGCTTTTTTGTTGTGCATGTTTGAGTCTGTTAAACAGTTTTAGGAGATAAAGTCAAAATACAGTGGGGTGAGATGAGTCACTGGATGTCTGCGACCATGTGGAGAGTTTATTACTCGCTAACTTCATCTCGTGTGACAATAACATGCTGACGAATGCTTGTAAACTGATGACAGAGCTCAAATATAGGAGCGTTTGCAGCAGTTTTAGGAGCGCCTCATAATGGAAAGTGCTTAAATTCTCATGGAGAAAACCACAGATTTTATTGGCCCCACTTTCTTCTCCTATTTTTATGTCAGCTCTTTTGTGTGACCACTCATTCGTCCTTAGAGCGCTCTGTTCCACTCACCGATCATTGACATCATTATGCGGTCTGGGGCTCTCCACAGTGGGCCCCCTGCACCCTACACAAAAACACCCTCAAACCCTCTATTAGGGACCTTTTAGCTTCTCTCGCTCTCTGTTAGGCGCTACACTCACACACTCACACACTCACACATTCACACACACACACATCGGGACATTTATCACTCTTTAATGACAGACTCCACAAAGGATGAAGTCACCAACCGCAACACAACAACGTACAACAAAAGGGCAGCCGTTCCACTCCGCTCTCAGCTGGACCACGGCGATATCACGTGATTGATAGGCCTCAGTCTTACTGGCCTCTTTGTGCCAGTGTGGTCGTGGTGGTATTTGGCACATGAGGCCTCAGTGCTGCTGCTGCTGCCGCTGATGACTAACAGTGAGTAATCACAACAGTCGTAGAAACTGGCCCGCCTCACAGAGACGGTTGTTGCCATTAAAATGTCATCGAACACTTGATATAAGGCAGTGTTTGCCTTTCGTCAGATGTGGTACAAGGGCGGTCAGTTTGTGTTGTGTCTGTTGCACAGTTAGTTAAAAGCGCTACAGACACAAAAATATGCGGCTTGAAACATGTGCGCTCCTTGTTAGCTGGATGTGACATAGAGGCCTTATTGGCTCTGTGTCACCTGTCAGGCTCTGTCCGCCGACATGCCAGCTGTTGTCGTGAAGCGTTCGTCCATCATCAGTCACAAGCGCACATTGTGTTCATAACAGCAGTTAATTGGTGCCGCCGCTTTGCTTTCTCCTCCTCCTCTTCCAGGGTATCCACCTGATAGACGTTGCCATAAACAGACTCAAAAAAAATCCCCACATATTTGTTTTCACATTAGTGAAAGCGAAAACTGAAACTTATTTCAGTGGAAACTGAAAGTCTAATCTCTCTGCACAGAACTTATTCATTCATTCATTTTCTGTAACCGCTTGTCCTCCGGAAGGTCGCGGGGGGTGCCTGGAGCCTATCCCAGCTGTCATCGGGGTACACTCTGGACAGGTCGGCAGTCTATTGCAGGGCTAAGACAGAGAGACAGACAACCATTCACACTCACACCTACGGCCAATTTAGAATCACCAGTTAACCAATTAATGAGGATGTCTTTGGGCGGTGGGAGGAAGCTGGAGAACCCACGCAGAAACAGGAAAGGCCCTAGTCAGCCGATGGATTAGAACCCAGAACACACTAATAAGTCATCCTTAAGTTAAAAGCATAAATCTGTGAGGCATCAGTGCTAACCATGACACCATTGTGCCGCCCATTAAACTCTTATACACACACTAATGAATCCACCTTAAGTTAAAAGCATGAATCCGGCCCCACAGCAATCACACAGAAGCTTCATTCAGTTTCCAGTAAATGTAAATATCTTCAACAGCATTTCTCCAAATGTGTTCCCTTGTGAATAAACATGCGTATTTAACTAATGCAGTCATCAAAGGCCTTCCGTTTGAATTATATATATATATATATATAAAAAAACACCCTCCAACAGCCTGTACCGTGATTTATGAAAAACAAATTCCATTACTTCTCCAAACCCCTGGCTGTGGTTTTCCTTCAAACGGGCGCTTTGCTAGCTGACTCACTGGCTGAAGTACAGCGGATTTCCACTTCCACTTTGGGCCGTTCATCTGAAACGCGGCAGAAAAGCAGAGCGATGGGGAAAAGGGGAACCGAGGGAGGTAGAGAAGGAGATCTGGAAGCCATTATAGATGGCAGCTGCGGGCTGGAGTGGCTGATTCAGAGGAGGAGAGAGAGGAGGAAAGAAAGGAGGAGGCTATGCCACATGATTGCCATAATGATTTTAATATCTGTGCATGTGTAGGTCATTAATGCAGAACCTTGTGATTTAACAGCAGGGAAGATGAAGACTGTAAGTCATCTCCAAAGCGACTCTTTCCTTTTTACAAATCCTACGGCTTTGCTTGCACTTCCTCTAGACAGCTATAAAGCCTTATCTGTCTGTTTATCCATCCCCTCCAATCAGATATCTCGCTCTTTTATGGCTTCCTTCCGCTCATGATAACTTCGCAACTACTAAACAGACACTTTCTGGCAAACATCCATCTCTGCATCATGTGTCTATTTAAAACAGGACCAGGTGCTTTTGACCGCTTCCTCAACCCCGTCCTGAAACAGCTTAGTAAGAGCACTCCTCTGGCATCTTTTCAACAACCTCCCGTCATCACTTAAAAAGTGTGGTTGCCGGCTCGACCTCTTTGAGGATCCACCTCTTTTGGAATTAGCCGGGAGTTTGTTGCTAGTGCTAGTCAGGCGCTAGCCAAAATCGGGACGTCCAAAACCACCGCTCTGAGCTTCAAAACTCAACCGTGGGTGGTTCAGACCATCTTTATATATACAGTTAATGGTTTTGATGAAATATTCAACAAGTCAACATTAGCAGATGCTAGCTACATAGCTACAGCTGATAAAATTCGCTAGCAGTGGTTGTCATTTTAGCTAACAAGATCCACAGCTCAAACTTTTGAATTCTGAGTAGATCAGAATCTGTCACTGTTATACATTATAACATTATAAGCTCATATGTGCATAGACACCCTGACAATTGTAGCAGCAGCAGCATAAGTCCACCTTAATACGGGTCCAAAGGTAAACTGACAGCTGTCTTCTGCCAGGTGTCAGGTTAGAGCAAGGAGGAGGACGTGAAACGAGGTTTGCCACAACTAGAAAACAGGCAGATTCCACAGGAGCGAGTCCAACTGTCCCACATCCTGTTCATAAAACCCAAGGAGAGGCCCCCTCGTTCGAGACGGGGACCATGGGACTCTGGGTTTTCACCTGTGAGTCATCGGCGCGAATCACAAGGATGCACATGGCGCGACTCATCCAAGGTTCAATCGCGCACTATCGCGTATGCAAATCATGTGTGCTATTTACCGACGTGTGTTACATACATGTACGCAAACAGAGTGACAGAGACACACACACATACACACACACACACACACACACACAATATGGACGTGAATATTTATATTTTGGGTTCTTAGTAAAGGAAGAATTTATGATTCGGGACAGTGACGTTGAGTGGTTGAGGGAGGAAACAGGACTTCCGCTGAAGCGCCAACACACACACCACACACACACACACACACACACACGTATACTGTATATATATATATCTACAAACACACATACTATGTTTGTTTGTCAATGCTTCAATGCAATCCCCGACTCAACTCATGTCAAGTTATGTCAGCTTGGTTAACCACATTGTTCAGTGATGTATGACATGGGTCTGTCCCTTTCACTGTCAAGGATATAGATTTCATCTGCGCACTCCTCCAACCGCTCGACGCATGAATGATTTTCAGTTACACACTGCAGTCAAACCAAGTGCTTCTCCCTCCTCTCCTCTTTTCTTTTTATTTTTTTTTGTTTCCTTGTTTCTCTTCATCAGCTCTGGTGGTCTGAAACCCGTGTGGTCCTCCAGGTCAACAAGAGTGGGGCGAAACCAGACAATGACTGGGTCACAGAACACACACACAGAAAGAGAAAGAGACATAGAGATGGGTTTTCACCTGGGATGAATAACTTTGTTGGATAGGAACTGGGGCAACGGTTGTACTAACAGATTAGTCCTGCATAGCCAGATTCCTACAGTGCTGTGTCAGTGCTGGAAAATGGTTTGTCTGCACTCATTAGCAATTTGCTAAAGAGTGCACACACACACACATCGGCGCGAACAATGCAGCAACAATGCCCCTGCAAAAAGAATGACTTTTATTAAAAAAAGTTTTTTCCTTGGAGGTGAGACCTTTTTACACTTCAGCTCTTGAGAACCACTCTGCACTGATTGAAACCATATTCTATTGGCCGGCCACACGACACGAGGCTCTTGAAGCGGAACAGATTGGTACTTGTTCCAAACCGCTGTGATTGATGCATAAAAAGATGTGGCATATAGACTTAACAGACAAAACAAAGCAAAAAAAAGATCATGCAGGAACATCACCGTTGGGCGTCTTTGTATAAATTGACAAGCAAGTGCGACAATGCTGAAGGAAAAAGAATAATCCAACACCGCAGATTTGTAATATTAGAACAGGATTAATCCTCTGACAATCAAGAGAAGAGCCGGACCGGTTGCTACAAGTTTCAGATCTGAGCTTGTGGATTTGAATACACTGCTTGGGCATGAACCCGAAACCTGCAGTTCTCTACATGCATAAAGCCAACATTTCTAGGGCAGTGGACCAGAACATGAAAAACAGCATTCAAATTTGAGACGTGAATGAATCGGTCAAACAAAAAACTGCATTGTTTTAGCAAACCTGATAGAAAAAGAGAGGATGGATAAAAATCACTGTCGGTTATTGCATGCACAAGGCTGTTATGGGACTTTTTTTCATGATTTCATTGCCAGACTTCAGCCATTGCAGCATTTCACTGGAGAATTGTGAAAAAGCATCAGCCGCTGATTGTGAAACAGTAGTTTTGTGAAAACCGTTTGTTACCAGGCATGTTTTACTGTATGTGTGATGAGAATAAATATGACACAAATAGATACAGATGGTAGCTTTAACAAAAAAAAAAAACTAAAAACAGGAACTTACTGTTTGCCCAATATCACAAGATTCCTGACAAATCAAGGTCATAAAAAAACAAACAAAAAACGTGTTAGGAAGTCCAAAAAGCTGAAACACCATCTGCATCATCAACTGTGAATGAACAATGAAGGAAAATATCCGTAATGAAGAAAGGAGAAAGTGGACACCTCTGTTACTGAAACACGAGGAAGACGCAAAGTTTCTAAACCTGCAGTTTCTCTAATGGCCATTGAAGATGATGAGTTTTCCCTGATACATTTAGTATTTAGTAACAGTCTATAAATATGTAGCCCTCCAGAGCAATTAGAGGTTTTGATCAAGCAGCATGCGTCACAGGTTTACAAATTAAGCTAACATGAAAGCAAAAACTGCAGTTCCTCGAATGGCCACTTGAGGCTGGCTCCAAAAGCGAATCAATCCCCATAGATCTCCATGTTAAAATTAAAATTAAACATGTTACAGCTACATAAAACGATCTTCATATGATTGTATGACTGTGATTTTTTTTTATATAACTCACCTGTTTAAATTATATCAAGGCTTAAATGGGAACTACTGTTTTTTACAACCTGGACCTTATTTCTGGCATGAAATACAATCGTCTACTCACCCATATAAGTTTTGTGTAATTTGTATTCGTTCGGGAGATATTTAGATCCGCGTATATCCATATAGTGGAAGTGACTGGGGCACCGAAACGCAGACTCTAAATAACGCATAATCTGCGGCGAAACTCGTTAATTTCACCGATATTTTGTTATCGTACACTAGTGCTATTCCCCGTTGAGTCCGGAGTTACCTGTTATCATCATCCGGGGTCTGTAGATTGACCTACTAACTTCTGACCTTCTGACTTCTGACACCCGCGAATTTGCTACTGGTAGTTTTTTGCAACATGGCTGAATATTTTTCCCATTCTGAGGATGTGGATGAACTATAGCAGTAGTAAAATATTGGTCAAATTAACGAGTTTCGCGGCAGATAATATGTTATTTGGAGACTGCGTTTCGGTGCCCCATTCACTCCCACTATATGGATATACGCAGATCTAAATATCTCACGAATGAATACAAATTACATAAAAGTTATATGGCTGAGTAAACGATCGTATTTTATTTTATGCCAGAAATAAGGTCCAGATTGTTTCCCTTTGAAGTTAAGCACAATTAAGGACGTAGCCACTTTGAGTTACATGTGGATGCCATCACAAGTTGCTAGTTCTCCATGAAGGCGCCTTAATTTCAGTCTCAGCTCCACGCTCTCTCCATCTCTTTGATCATTTTGGAACTAGCTGGGAGATAGGCGGAGCTTCAAAAAATAAATGAAATTGAGATGCTGTTCTGTTAAGAGACAAATAATTAATTTTATGTATTTAGACAAAGAAAAAAGAAAAGTATGTACATGAATGCTTGGCGAATTATTAGCTGATATAGATGAGGAGGGGAATTTCATAAGTTCTTCTTCTTGAACAAGATTGGAACATTTTTCCTTCAGCTGTGATCGGTGATCGGATTCTGGTCAAAGGTAAAACGCAGCCATTCACTGTGTGACTCTATAAACAAGCAAGTGCGTGACAACCGTCTCTGGTCACGGGTCAACTTCTCTTGACATTGACGTTGGACCGAAAGATACCACTTCCTTCAAGGTTTATTATTAGCAGCCTCTGTCATGGAATTTACCAAAAATAACTTTTGTTCAGATCCTCTCATGATCTTAGCGCTTTGCGGAGGTGTGGGATGCAGTGCGTGTGCCGAAAAACAAGGGCGGTGTGCTAGGATGATCGAACAATTCATCATGTTTTTATGTCATTGTGGTTTTCTTTTGATCAAAAGAGTTTGTGACAACCTACACATGCAGTATGTGTGCGTCACCGAGTAAAACAACCTCAAGTCATTCATTCATAATGGACTGACCGGGTTAAAATCTTCAAAATTTAGGTCAGTTGATGCATATTTTGATTAAGTCAGGTCAGGAAACTGGGGAATAGAAACAGCCCATGACTATGCGCCCAATGTCACAATTTTCCGATTGAAAAAAAAGACAAATCATGACTAACACTGGTGGGCTATTCACTGCTCCTACGCTACTCCTTCTTTACTCCTTTTTATTAATGGAAATAGATAGTATACATAGCACTTGAAGTCTTTTCCTTCTTCTGCTTATATGCACGAACCTGGCGGCTGCTGAGGTCACAGCCTTGTGGTTTGCAAGGTGATTGAGCAACTTTGCTCATTGACGTACACAACTTTAACTTGATGACTCGACTTCTGAAAACTGGTATGTGTCAAGCCTGGCAGCGCCTTGCAAGAGAAAATTAGTCCAGATAATCAACTGAAAACCACGGAGAGATAAACAAATAACTGAATGTACAGTGAGACGGGAAGGTATAAAATCCCTCACTGCATAGAGCTCAACACTTTTGACCAAACTGAGACAATGATTGCTCCCCAGGGGATAAGTCCCGATGACTTAGTTTATCCCCTGACTCCTCCTTTACCGCCATTGGGTCAACATTTGTGATTTCCCATGAGCTATTTAGATTTGGTGGGACATTCCAGACGATTTCACAACTTTACATCCTGCACCAACATTAGCTAAATGATTAGCTTCTCCGAGGCTTTGATTTATGAGTAAATACAATTGGACTGCATGTGAAAATAAATAAATTGCCAAGATGTCACCCGTAAATTTCCTGAGCAGCAGTTTTGAAGCTTAGTGTCGCCATCTTGGCAGTGTCGGACTAAATCGAAAAAGGTTAAAGTGGTGGAGCGAGAGTGGACCCAAGGCAGGTGGGCAAGTGACCACGCAAAAAGCCACCACATCCTAACTTTAAGCCTTGATGTAATTCATCTATTATACAAAAAAATCTCTTTGCAGTAAGCACTGCTGTTAGGTTGGACATTTTAACATGGAGCTCTATGGGGATCGACTCACTTTTGCCGCCAGCCTCAAGTGGCCACTTTTGGAACTGCAGTTTTTGGCACATACGCATTAGCTTCATTTCTCAGCCTTTCATAGGTGGTTAAGACTTCTGCGTTTGAGTTGGAGCTACGCGCCAGACCGCAAGAGCTGTGATTGGTCCGCTTGGTAGTAGCGTGTTTCGGCTTTAGCATTTTCAGCTGCTTTGCCATCTCCGCAATTTTCGAATTGATTGTTTTGGATCAATAAAGATGGAACAAATTGAGGAAAGGTTAACTGAGGAGGTTCGGAGACACCAACATTTGTACGACCCGAAATTCTGCGAAAGTTTCAGTCGCCATTGTTGAAAGTGAAGCAAGAATGGGGAAACAAAAATGACAGAGCGAGCCAGACTGATGAGGGCACAAGCATAAATGGCTCGCACCGGCCCTGGCTATGTCCCGCAGTACCCTAAAAGAGTCTTGAGGAGTTACTACTAATTGAAATAGTCAGAAATAGCACTTGATGGCTCCATACTTAGCCAAAAGCTGGCTAAAGCTACCTCACACAAAACCAAAAAAAACCCAAAAAGATCATCCTTGTCAGCTGATAAGTTTCCTTTTACAAAATGCTGAAGTCAGAAGCAGTAGTGGTCACACATGCATTTCATTCTCTTTCTTAAGTTCCTTCAGAAGCTAAAAATACCGATGCTGATTTGCGAATGTAAACAAGCTAAAGTAAACACACAAGATATACATTTGCATGTTAGCAGTGGGAGTTTATTGCGATGGTAACATTAACATTTAGCTCAAAGCAAAGTGATAAAAGTTGTTTAAAAGAGCCGTTTGAAAAGTCCCTCTAGGAGAAGAGAGAGACATCCTTTTAAAATGAGGATAAAGTTGTATATTTTTAGATGAGAGACCTGTTTGTAAGCTCTTCTACCATCCAACAAGCACTCCCGATGGACTAAATTGGTGCTCTCTGCCATAGCTTGTGCTGATACCGCTCTAGGTTGCATTATTGTCAGGTCAGGTGTCTCGTTTATTTTGTCCAAACCCGGGCACACAACTCTTATTAACAGTGCTCACCAAAAATGCTTGTGCCTTGGAGCGTGCTGCGGCCGCCCGTTGCCGGAGGCGCAGGGAGAGTGGATCGGACTCGGCATCCTGCCACAGGAGCTGCTGCTCTCAGGGTCTTTCTCGTAAATCCATTGTGAAAGCTTCGGGGGAATCTGACCAGACGGGGAAAGCAAAAATGAGAGTGGTCGGCTGCTGTTCGGGAGAAAGATGGAAAAATACAAAGACAGGAAAAGGCCATTTGGCAAAAACAAGGGGGAAAATCCTGCAGCTTTTTTTTTTCCCCCTTCAATTCCTGAGGGCAGGAAAATTAGTATTTTGAGAAACAGCTACATGCTTAAATCACTGATATGGAGATCACATGAAACATTATGCATTGTTTGACATTCCTTTCGGTGATATCAGATTCCACACATCTATGTCTTGTTCCTGTGTGTGTGTGTGCAGCTACTCAGCCATAAAAAGCTTTAAAGTGGGTAGCTTCTGATAGATCCCTGTTTGTTTTCTCGGCACAAGATCAAAGTCAGGTGGCCTTAAAATTAGCTCTGAGGGGTTTGCATTGTATGTCACCGCTGAGTAAAGACCCAGAGGAGACAGGGAGCTCTTTAATGTTGATCCAAAAACCAGACTTTCCACTTCGTAACACCATTTCACAGGTGAAAGCCGTGTCAGCCTCCGTGAAACTAATTCCCCACAGTGAGCCTTTGCGGCAACGCGGCGAATGCTAATGTAATGATTCTGGGTTCATCCTGTTAATTTATGTGGATAAGTGATCCAAATTCACATTCTGGAGGAAATGAGGAGCCCGCGGAGGCAAAGCTATTCTCAGTGACAGAATCGGATTATGTGACGATCCATATGCAATCACTTTATGCCAAGGGAGAAGACAGACGTAGAGGAGAGATGGCAGGGAGAGAAGGGAGGTGTGGGGGTGTGCGAGGAGATAGAGGACGATGTGGAGGGAGAGAAATAGCAGGGTTGCCAGGACTCCAAATCTCGTCTGTCATTCTGTGCGTCAGTCAGCCTATTCTGAGGCTCAGACGCAGGTAGCCTACAGTATTTGCGCAAACGAGAGTATATATACACACACAAACGCGTTCGCGCACGCCGAACACACACTCTCTCAGCCTATCAACGTGAGCTGGAAGCTGGAAATATCCCTTTTTATCCTCTGTCACAGTCTAATTAGATTCCACCACCACAGCAATGCTTTTCCCCTCCACATTTTTCTCTCTCTTGTCTTACCTCACTCACACTCTGTGCCACACTCTAGCACTGCAGACCTTCTGGCTGTTTCCCTGGCAACAGCTGCTTCCTGTTTGTCTGTCTGTGTTGCCATGGAGGAAGGGTAGGGGGGTGACGGCGGCGGGGCTGCGGTGGCAGCGGCAGCAGCGGGCGAGCTCGCTAATGACAATAAAGTGGCCCTGAAGTGGACATCGGTGCTCTCTTGGTAAACATTTCCCAGAATAGCAGCAGGGGGCGACGCGCGGGGGCCTCCGCAAATATTACAACTGATTAGTTCAATCAGAAGGGAGCAGTAATAAACGCTAACCTTTGTTGTGTTATCGGGGCAGCATCCGTCCTCCGAGCTGCGTGATTGCTGCAGCTCTATTTTTGTTTTTGCGTCTTGACATTTCCGAGCCTGAAAAGTCCCCTGACCCGAGCTGACCCCTCACTTCGCTGTGCCCCATTTAGTTATTGATGCTACGCCTCGTCAGCCCGTACGCAGACTGCAGCGATAAACAGGGTCAGATTCACCACGCAGTCCTCGGTAAACAATGAATATTCATGTGTCCGTAAAAAGGGGAGGCTTCTCGTTTCCTCGCTGACAACTGTGGGTTTTGTTCAGCGTGCCGGTTCTCGAGGTTTTCAGCTGTTCTGGAAAATAAATAAATAAATGAAAATGCTCTCAAATGTGTTACTGATGATGCCGTGATGCAGCGCTAACAGACTGAGGCTAAATCTGTATTTGCCATCCTCACCAAGAACGTAGAAGACTTAGGAATAAAAACAAATTATACGTGTTGCAGAACAGCATTCACAAGAATACTGGTTGACATTTTAAAAGGTTGATCCCCAATTCAGGCTCAAGTTACCAGATCTTCCCCCAAACCGCAAAAAAAGCAGGACAGAGCTGATGTTTGGCATTTTCAGACCAAAGAAACCTTTTCATAGTTACTATAACAGAACAGTACTTGTTTTTTTTTTTGTCTGTCTCTGCACTGCAGGAACTGAGAATGATCACAGGTCTTAAGCCTTGTCCACGTCTCTTTTAGCTGCCACTATACGTCCCAGGATCTGGCTGTAGCATTGACCAGTCACAGCTTTGGTTTCATTAAAGGAACAGAGCAAAAACTCTGTGGGCTAGCAAGCTAGCAAGCTAACATTCGTCCAGCTAAGGCTCTTAAATGTATAATTAGGCTAGAAATGTGATGCAGTGCCAATAGACAGATGCTAAAGCTACAGAGAAAGGTTGTCCATCCTCACAGAGCAAAGATCGACGCAGAAGATTTAGAAATAAAGAATTAGAGGTGTTTAGTGTCCAGAGCATGGGTTTTTATCAGTCCGTCTTTAAATTAGCAACAAATAGCAGCAGACTGTGCACTTTATCTACAGGGATATTAAACATAAGCTGTTGAGACGTGGCATTATATGGACAAATGCATGTAAGATTAAATAAAAGTTAAATAAATTATCAGCATATCAACCGAATTTATCTAACTTTGCTAGCTAGCGCTTTTAAAGTTTAGCTAGTTCACGTTACGTCTTTTTCCTCAGTGTTTTTCCATCGACTCTCTTAAAAATGTAAACGTGAATGAATAAAAAAAATCAAGAGCACAAAGAAGTGGCGGTAACGTCAACTTTTATAAGTGAACAACACAACTAGCTTCACATGCTATGTGAGTTGTACGAGCTGTTTGCTCCGTCAGGTTAAATTCAATACAGAGCAGATGAGCAGCAGGTGTGTGTGGAAGGTCTGGGGGGGAGGAAACTTTGGGGAGAAATTAAACACAACGTTGTTTGAAATGTGCAAATATATTTCTGATTCGTTATGAAACCATGGCGAACTGTTTTCACAGAATTACTGACATTTTAAAAGGCTGAGCAATAGTCTAGTTTAGGCTAACATTATGGGAGTGGGAGAGGAACAAGCTACAGCACATTTTCAACGGAAGCTGGCAATACGAAGCGACAGGCCGACGTACGACACCTGGCGCTACGTGTGGGGCGGGAGCTTGAATCAACGATGAAGGTAAAAGCTTTAAAGGATCACAGCCTTGTTTGGTGGCGGTACCAAGGTGGTGTCTTTCTTCTTTTTGTGTGTGTAGTTAGCAAAAATCTGCGGTTTTATTCCGTTTAAGAGCGACGCTGTCAATCGCCCGTGTTTAAAAAAAAGATTAATAGTTGAATGTTGAATATTGGCAAGCGACGCCGTGTATTTGGTGGCAGGAACCAAAGTGGTGGTTGGTGTTTCTTTGTGGTAAAATGTGCTTCCGTCTTATGTCAGTTGACGCCCCCATTAGCTTCTATCAGATTGCCTCAAAGTTAAAAAAGAAAAAGTGTTAGCTGTGCAAACGACAGCCTTTAGCACTAAAAAACAGTAGAGTCCAAGCTTTTTAAATGCAACCCTGTTGTGCAATGGTCAGGTATTATGTAACTTCATCGCTCGACAGAAAAAAAAGGTTTAAAAAAGGCCTTTAAAGGTTTGTAGTTCTTGGGGGAGTTCCCTACTGGGTAGTTACCCAGAGAGAGTCCCTAGAACGGTTTGTTCTGCAAGACTCTGATTTAAAAAACACCTTAACGTTAAAGTGGCGGATGTTCCATTGCTACCCAGGTACGCTTCTAATACGAAACCCCACAACAACACGGTTTGCTAACGACATGCCGTTACTCGTGTCAGTAGCAAGCCAGTTGGCGTGGCATGCTAAGAGACAAAAAGTAATTTCAGTTCTTCAGTATTTTTGTTTTTCTAAATATCTCATAACCTGACATGACCCCAACTGTCATTCTACAACTGATGACTAATTACAACATGTTGATTTGAGATTTGCAGTTCCGTTTTGATCATTGTAAACTCATTGTCCCGTTTCATTAATCCCACAGGGATTGGCAGCGTAATTAAGAATTAGCGGCACAAATTCGGGCGTGTCTTACCCGGTCAAGCCATTTTCTATGATATCAAAAGACACGTGAATTACCTTCTATAAATTAATTATGAATCTATAAATTTTATGCTCTGTTTTGGGAGAGATCATTGCAGCTGGGATGTTTTGCACAACATCCTAATTCAGTGGAAGCTGTCATCACAGTCTTACAACATCCGACTCACATGATGCCCTTACTTTCATATTAACTTATGCATGTGTTGTAATTTTGAACGTCATTGTTTGTGCTTGCACTTCAGTTGTCACGTCCACTTCTGAATGACTTAGTCGTAGTACGGTAAGGAGGTACATGCCCAGAATGGTGAAAACTTTGCTAGCGAGAAGCTCCTCGCGACCTGCATCACACGGGAAACAATAGCTCCTGTTCGAGAAACTTCTCAGGTTCGCGGGTACAACACATGGTAAATAGAGTATGTGGGGCAAGTATCTTGTTCCACACTGGCCCGTTTCCCTCCCAACTCGCACGCTGTCAGAAGATAAAAGAGGGAACAGCGCAGAAAGAGAGTGGGAAACACAGAGACCGACTTCAAAGCTGGAGAAGAATTTCTTTAAACATGGTTCTCCAAAGACCACATCAAACACGAGCGGGAGGCGAATGAGGAAGGGAGGGCGCTGTGTTGGGTTGCACATGTACACGGATGAGTGTGTGTGTGTGTGTGTGTGTGTGTGTGTGTGTGTGTGTGTGTGTGTGTGTGCATCACAACATGGCACAAAGTTGCAGTGATGCATCTAGGCTATGCCGGTCGAAACCAAAGTGTAGGGAAGAAAAAGAGGCTGTCAGCTCTGATAAAGAGTTTGGAGTGTGCGTTTCTTCTGGGAGGCCTCTTCTGCACCCAGAGAGCACTTCAGCACAGCGGCTGCCAAGGAGACGATCAGAGGGTGGCCCCGCAGCCCACGCAGACGCTCACGCATACTCACCCCGCCGCATCAGGGCTCCCGTCATGCGAGTGCACGCGCGCACACACCCAACCAAACACTTCACTACTCTTTTATTGTGCATAAACCAGAGTGGATATTGATTGTTTTAAACAGAGCATTTACGGCGCACATGCTATTCCTGGGGCCCGGAGTACGCCCACACACGTTTTCCCCTGCGACGCGCGCACACACATACAAACAATACATTAAAACAGGCATTCTTGACATTCCTGTAAAACACTCCGGTATCATCTGCAGGCAACGCGATCCCCTCCGACTCAACGATCCTTTGTCAGGAAATAAACCGTGACCTTTCTCCCGTTTTAAACTGAAGCTGTCTGTGGCGTTTCAGACCTGGAGTTTCAAGCCCTCGCTCGACAACAATAGTGGAAAAAGACAGGCTGCTTAAATGGAAACTGAGTAAATGATTCCAGTCTGAGGTTTGTGTACTGTCTGACCCCATGGCTCCTGTCTTTTCCTTTCTTTTCACCGTGTCCTTCCTATTTCTCTCTCATTTCGGCGCTCTAGAAGAAGAGCCATTGTGGGGCTGTATCCTTCCTGTCAGGATTTTCTCATCGGGTCTTTGCCTCACTTGGGTCTACCCGTCAGCCTGTCCGTCTCCACGTCTGCCCGTCTACGTCTTGCTTCTGTATTTGTTTCTTCCTGATTTCTGGTATCTCTCTCCCCAGCATCCTTGGGGGCTCATTTGGTGGTTACTTAAAGGAAGTAGACTTAAGAGTTTAAAGATTGCAGCGATATCTTTAAACAGATGCAGCTATAAAAAGAGATGAACGTTTTGTATCAGAGAATCGCTGGTTTTTGTTTGACGCCAGAGCGGTATTGACCAATCAGGGCAATCAGGAAACATTATGTTATTGACGGCTAGAGATTTGATGCAGTGCTAACTGAGGGTAAATCGACATTTTACAATCCACCTTCACCAAGGAAACCAAGGAAAGATCCAAGTAAAAGATATAGAAATAATTAAAAAACAATCAGAGATATTCTTAGTATTGCAGGAGAGTATTTGCAAAAATATTGGATGACATTTAAAGAGGATGAGCAATAACAGAGGAGTTGGACAAATGCAATGCTTCCATTCTCAGTTCAGGCTAAAGTTACTGGATCTTCTGCCAAACCAGATACAGAGAAGGACAGAGCTGCTGTTTGGCATTTGTTGACCTTTTCATAGTTCCTATAGCACTTGAGAGAACGTGTCTTTCTTTTTTTTTTTTGTCTCTGCACTGAAGGAACTGAGAATGATCTTAGGTCTTAAGCCTTGAACGCATGTCTTTTAGCTGCTAGCTGGTCGCTAGTAGACGATCAAGGCTCTGGCTGAACAAAAACTGCTAACTGAGAGTAAACTAGATACTCGTGGATGTTGCCTCACAACTCTATCCCATGTCTGAAGTCGCTAGTCGAACTGTCCTGGCCCAGATATCTGTTCATCGCCTCCAAAAGTTAATGGCATCTTCGCACTATGAGCAACAACATGACTACACGGCCAAGCATGGCTAACTAATGCAAATATTTTCACTACAACATGGTCATCTAGATTGATCAGCATGATTTAGGAGAGACCACTTCCTGTAGATTAGTTATTTCTCATGCAGATGCAGTTGCACTGTCTTGGACCCATATAGCCGTTGTCTGCTATCCAGAAACCCACGGTCTAAACCAGAAGCCCTTAAACCTTGACGTTTAAAGATGTGTTTAAAGATGTGTTTAAAGATGTGTGAAGATGAATAAGTGAAACAAACCGTTTTGACTGGGGGATGCATCATTGCTGACAAAAACGTTCATTATTTGCTCGTTTTCACACAGCACTCGCATCCGGATGTTGGTTAATATCTTCACCAGCTTTACCGGCTTCCATTGAAAATGACTCGTTGCCCGGGGTGTGAATTCAGCTGTGATAAAGTCGTACGAGATGGAAAGGTTGACCTGTGGCAAACGACATGTTAACAAACCACACAACAGTGGAACGGTGAAAGCCTATGACAGGCTCGGTCTCTTCAGATATTAATCATTTACGTCTTCGCTGGAAGACGTAAACGACAAAAAAGGCAGACACACACAAACAAACCAACACACACACCACAGGATGCGATCAGAGTCTGAACATCCTGTGTGAAAACCATACTACCACAGCAGCACAGGATGTGGCGTCTGTAGGACGCAGTGTTGAGCCGGGACGTGATGAAGACTGCGCCACAGCGAGATAAGCTGTATCAAGAATTAACGCAAATATCGCAATCAATAGCGATAGAGTTTAGGTTCAATGCGACTTCCTTCTCACGAGCAAACACGCTGCGAGTTGAAAAGTGTCTGTGAGGCATCAGATCGCATCCATTCATTACCGCATGAGACGCTCTGCCGGCTGAGCGAGCGTACTAACCTGCGTGAAAGAATCTGTACTAATGTGATTAGGTTTGATGCTGCAGATGATTTGCCTCGGGGCATTGTTCTGCTCTCTGATCCTTTTTAATTGATACACGGATGTGGGTGGATGGCTAAGGTTGGAGCTATATGCAAGGGGAGAGGGAGGAAGATGAAGAAGAAGAAGAAGTGGAGGGAGGAAAAGGGGTTTGGTGCATGCAGCGGATAGAAGAAGCACCTGCTGGGTCCACATGGCTTTGAATGGCCTTGCTTTAAGTGGCTGCACTCACGCATGCATCAGTGTGAAGCGCTGCTCCTGCTGTGAGCAAACGCGGTTGCGAGCACACAGTGCCTCTGATCAAGGCTATAGGCAAGGTGGTTCGTGTTATCCGGCGCTGTAAGCTCGGTTGTTTTGTTTTGAAGCGCAGGTGCGCGTTATAAAGAAGGATAGTTAAGGTTGAAACGGGGATAGAGAGGGAGGCCAGGGAAGGGGGGAAGGGAAAAAAACAACAACAAGTACAACAAACAGCAGAAACGGGAGATAGAGGCCGGTGGCGATTTTTTAAAAACATTGTAGAAAGTGACCCTGACGATTAGAGATTCTGTCCACGTCCTGATAAAACCTTTAGGGGTCATTAGTGCCCTCTTCCTGTGCTTGTCATACTGTGACATCTCCCTGCATGTTCTTTATGTGCTTAGATAAAAGGTTGTGGTGCACCAAGCTGACATCCGGACAGTGTGTGAAGGTTCTCAATCGTCCAGGTTACGGTACGTCCAAAAAACAAAGCTTTAACAAGGGCAACTGGAGTTTTAAGACTGGTTCATCAGTGGGTGTAGCACACCGGAAACTCACATGACTGGAGTCTGTAACGACCTGATACTCACCTGTAAATGGCTAGAGACTCCAGTCTAAAGGTGTAAGGGGGGTTGGGGGAGGGGGGCAACTTTTTATGGACAGATGTTAACACTGCGTTGCAAATCGGTGACAAATTATATCTCAAGAAACCCAACAAGTCGGACCTTTTCATAGCTACCACAACAGTTGGAGTGCAGGGAATGAGAAAGATCTTAGGCCGTGACTAATCATTGTTGCACAAGGTTTAAACAAAAACCGTTAACTGAAGGTAAACTAGGCACTTGAGGACATTGTCTCTCAAACTCCATCCCATGCCTGAAATCGCTTGTTGGAACGCCTTGACCCAGATATCTGTAATCCAGATATTCATTGCCCTACAAGCCACAACATTGCAAAACGTCCGAGCACGGCTAACCGTTGAAGTGTTGCTCAAGCGCTCGTTGGCGTGCAGGCGTCACTTCTAGTTTATTCGTCATCATCTCATCTGAACATACAAATCGACAAGTATTATGACAAGAAAATGATCTGTTATACCAACTGATCAGGACGATGAGCTTAAGAGTAGCTTTTCTGATTGGGAACTATGCTTCCTAGTCATACAGGTTGGAGTACATCCAAAAAACCTGAAACAAGGGCAACAAGACGTGTAGAGTTTCTTGAAGACGTTTCATCCTTGTAGCTTCTTAAATTAAGACTGGTGGGTAGTTTAGAGCTGAAGAAGCTACTTGGATGAAAGGTCTTCAAGAAACTCTACAAGTCCTGCTGCCCTTGATTCAGCTGTTTCGGATATACAAATACAGACTACTGCTGCCTGCTGGTATTGAAAGTGGTTTCATCTGACACAGCTGCACAGTGTACATGCCAGCTGGCTGCTAGCTCTAATCTTCTCGAACTTTTTGACTCATACGCAGCCAAAGTCACTCCTTCATTGACAGTATTTCTTTGATGATGGTTTGAAGTGTTCTCAAGAATCTCAGGTATTAGTAAGCATCACACGATTTAGTGTCATTTGCTGATAATACTGATGATTATCCAAATAAAAATCATTGCCAGTTTTAAGTTTTCATTTTATGGAGCAAGAGTGAAGCAGATGGGTGTGTTTGTGATTATGTGCATTCAACCCACTCAGCAGAGGGAAACATCTGCCCGCGGATCCACCTGCATGCAATCATCTACATACAGGATCCGCACTTATTTTTTTCCGGCATCACAAAGAAACCGATGCGCTCACCCTCAAAAACCACACTAAAAAACGGCATCACTGAACTGTACGCGTACCGGCGCATCCAGGATCAGGAGCGTTTGTGAGTCACAGAATGTGACTGGTCTTGGCGGAGGTTAAAGTCGGATAACATCAAATGAAAGTTGCACACGTTCACATTCACATATTGGGTTGAGCACTTGGAACAATCCTACGTGCAGGCAACTGCAAAGTCGGTTATCGAGCGCCTGACAAACCCAAACGACCGCTCAGATGTCGGCCAAGATTGCACTTAAGGTTTCTTTCTCATCGCATCCACCGAAAACCAGTTTCCCTCTTCGCTGTCATACGATAGATGAATGGAGATACTCGCAAACAGTCAGTCACACCGCATGGCCGTCTCATAACGTCAATGGGATGAGAGTACAAATCTCACTATTACTCATAGCAGAAGAGAAAGTTGACGGCTCCAAACAGATGCTTTGTCTAACGGGGAATCTTCAGACTGAAAATGTTAAATAAACCGAGAGTAGATATGACCGTGGCCTCTTTGAAATATCCACAGGAAGACCACGAAATAAAGCAAAGCGATAGTTTTTCCCTCATGTGTAACAGTCATTTTGACCACTCAGTGTGTGTAGGGGGGGTCGAGTATAGCGTGCGCAGATATGAGTGGAGTGAAAGCAGCGGCAGCAGCAAATACACCAGCAGCGTGGCTGGGAGTGTGCGCTGTGCAGGTTGCGGGGCAGCTGTGTGTGCATATGCAGCGTGAGGAGAGAGCTGGGGGGAGACCACCTACACTTCCACCTGCGCTGCCTCTAAGAGGGGCCTCTTCAATCACCAGGCTGGGGTCATTATGGATGCGAGCCTCTCGCCGGCGGGCATTGTTTAGCTATTTCTGTCCTCGCGCTTTACAAGCGAGCAAGAAGGCGCCATTAAAACCTGAAAAACACCAGCGACAGGAAACATCGGGGGCCCTGAACATCAAGACGTTCCTCTCCCGCTCTCAAGTGAGAAGCGAAATCCAGAAGGTGACGCCCGAAGCTCGTCAAAGAACAGGGTATTGAAAAAATACCTTGTTACGCCGCGAGAAAATGCACCATAACAAACTCTTTGTTGTGGAGGTAGATGTGATAATAAATGAGGACACCTCAGACTTTGCCCAGACTGACACGGTGATGAGGAATGACAAAGCAGCGAACTGTTTGACAGGCGCTGTGAAGATGACTAAGTCCAAACTTTCAGAGTGAGATATGAAGGGGGGGAGATGTTGTTTGCTCTTGACTTTAGGGAAAACTATTCGAAGGCTTCTCTTTTTTTTTCCCTGTCGGGTTTTGCAGCTGGTTACTTAAAGCCGAGACTTTCAATAGACATTAACGGCTAAAAACAAACGTGTTAACAGAGAGAGTGACTGTAACATCTAGATACCGTTACATCTGTACAAAAACCAGAGCATATAAATGTCAGGTTGTGGTTTTTTGTGCGCAAATCTCAAAAAAACCCTCAACCGTATCCAGATATACCTAGGGTTAGGGTTAGGGTTACCTAGGGTTAGGCTTGTGTTTCTCTGTTTGAAACACTAGCAAACAACATCGACTTACAAACAATTTAAGCAGTGATTTGTGACCAAACAAGACTCTTAAGTTGCCCAGAAAGAGTCTATATTTGGTGCACGGCTTCCTAAATGCACTACTTAAGGTAAACTACATTAAATGCGAGGTAATTAGAGAGCCACTAACAGACCACAAGCTGCTAATTGCGCTGCCTGTGGCTGCCTCCGCTCGCCTCCACCCAATCGCAACTTGCAGGCTGCTCTCCTGCACGAGATCTCCGTCCGGGAACGCACAAACAGTAATTGTCAGCTGAGGTGTGACACAAAAACATGTCTGATAGCAGGCTGAGCCGCGACCGTGAGGTGTGTTCGTCAAGCTGCGTACAAGGCGGCACACCAGCAAAAGTGCATTTACATATATGAGTAAGCGTGTGAGTGAGAGCGGAGTGTGTGAGTGGATGAGGTGTGTGGGTGTATGTGGGGGAGTTAGATGATTTTTTTTTTTTTTATTTCTTTTTTTTTTTATAACAGGCTCTGAATCACTGCAGGGCATCCGTGTCCAGGCTTGTTTTAAGACGTGCCGGGTCGTCGGGTATGGGCGCTCAGTTACGGGATCACGCTAAGGCTCCCCGAGGCTTAGCGGGAGTTGCAGACGTAGACAAACTCAGAGAATCTGCTGTCTTTTTTTTTTTTTTTTTTTGATGGTAAAATCCTGCATGTGAGCGTTTGGCCCCAGAAACTGCTGGCACTGCTGCTTTTTACGGTAACCCTAACCCGAGAAGTGTTCCTATCACACAAACACTTACAAAACACTAAAAGCAAGTACATGTGATTGGGTTGTTGTTTTATTGTGTGACTTAAAACTTACTCACCTACATCTGCGTCCTTGCCGATCAATGACGTCATTCCGGTCAGGGTCGTAACCTTTTTACTGTCACTCATACGCCCCAAGGCGATTCTCAGGTCTGGCTTTCTCAACGTTATGACGTCCCCGGTGTCTGGCACAGCAACGAGTTCTCAGTGTTTATTTGGACTTGGAGGAAAACCAGGAAGTGGATCAGACACCAAAGATGAGACTCAACACAGACAACAAGGCAAAGCCGGAAAGGGGAGTTTTGCAAAGACACACACAGATTTCTGATGGAGACGATTTGAGTGGTTATCAAAGCACAAAAAAAAAAAGGAAGGGAGCAGCTGCTTTCCGATTCATCTGCAAAATCCCTCATTTACAAAAGCTGATTTACAGAAAAAAAAAAAAAAAAGGTCTGTGAGCTTCACGGAGGCTGACATAGCAAAACTCTAGAGGCACTTTGTTTTAATAGAAGCCATGTTTTGGCCATGTGGCAGATAAAGAACCAAAAGAAAACACACATTGCGGGAACGGCTGTGGTCGTCTAAAGCGAGCCAAACCATAACCGGGAAGACCCACTCAAAGAAACTCTCAAAGTTGTTTGGCAGACGGCAAAACACACTGCGATCAAATGTGCAGTGTCGAGAAGAGGAATCAAGCAGTTCGCCACTTCAAGACTGTGAGGATAAAATGTCAGCTATCTCAAATCCCTGCCTCTCCTCCCTTGAGACGCACAGATGCACACAAACACACACTGAGAAAGGAAAGATCTGGAGCCAATTGTTCTCTCATGCCACAACACCCTCACCCCCGCATTCCCCTCTGTTACATTAAAATGTCTTCGTGCGCTACAGGCTCCCTGGCTTTTTAACTCCGAATAGGGCAAAATAATTAAGAGCACATTCTGCATTCATTACCGTGATTGCACGTTCCTGCGCTAACACGATAGCGAGGGGGAGAAGGAGGAGGACGGGACGGCGTTGACGGAGCGAAGGCAGACAGAGAGGGGGTTGGACGGAGCCGTGGGTCTGAGCCAAACACGCTGACCTCTGGCGCTAACATCAGTGATCCACACTTTTGACTGACTAACCGTTTTTGCATCACGGCTCTCCTCTCGGCTGCCGGCTGTAGCTCCGGTCAGCTACCTGACTCACAGCTCCTACAGGCTGTTTCAGGTTCACTGCGCAGGATGGGACCTTGCCAAGGAGATCTCAGTGTCCTTTCACTTAGCACGACCACAAACAGCACTGTGGCTACACAACAGGCTTTCCACCTCCCCATCCTTCTATCAAGAGGTTGAGACGTGCACTTTGGGTTGAGTCTTGCGGAGACAATCTGTCCCTTTTCGACTCTAAAATGATCAAAGGGTTTTCTAAATTGCCTTGTGGTTGAATTAAAGGAAATAGAAAAAATGTAAAGTGGTTCAGTGTCAGCGTGCATTTCATGGAACATATCTGTCGGGGAGCGAAGAGCACATCATGTTAAATGTGTCTCCAAAACGATTATAGATGTGCAGACCGGCCTCTCCGGCTCATTTGAACTTGTTGTGCACTCCGTCGACATGCTGCCTTGGGCACGGGTGTAGGCGTCCTGCTTTTCTCTCCAACTAATTCTCTCTAACTTTAATTGATCTCCCTGACATTTTAACCATCAAGAAATGGACATGGGGGCGTGGTGGGTAGCATTGATGCCTCCGGGTTCGAAACTATTGGCCGACTGGGGCCTTTCTGTGTGAAGTTTGCATGTTCTCCCTGTGTCCCTGTTTCTCTCCAGGTACTCTAGCTTCCTCCCACCGTCCAAAGACATGCTGGTTAGGTTAATTGGTGATTCTAAACTGGCCGTAGTTGTGAGTGTGAATGGTTGTCTGTCTCTCTGTGTTAGCCCTGTGATAGACTGGAGACCTGTCCAGGGTGTACCCTGACTCTCGTCCGATGACAGCTGGGATAGGCTCACACGTCCATTGAATGATGAATTAATGAAAATGGACATGGACAAAGCAAAAGAGAGTCTAATAACAGCGTAATAAAGACATGATCACCTAGAATTAATAAACTGAAGACCAACTGATCATCTTGGATTAGGAGAGATCAGAGACGGTTTGTATTTCTCACGCAGATGCAGTTGGACTGGGAGGACGTGCACACGAATATGCCGTCCTTTATCACGATTATTCGCCGTCAGATGCTCAATGTTCGCCAGAAAAGTTAAATGCCTTCTGATTGTGCCAACATCCGATTAGCTTTTCTTTTTTTTTTTTTTTATCTTCAGATGGCTTTTATTTATTTTTCTTAAATAGGTCTACATGCATAGATCAGATTAGCGAGAACATATTTAACTTCAATTTTCCGTTCTCACCCAGAAGACAAAATCACACTTAACCGATAAAATGGAACAAATCACAGCCCTTAATGGAGAAAAAAACTGCGCCTCAAAGATCCATGCAGAAGTACATGTGGGCTGATTTCACACACACACGCACACAAAAACCTGTCGGTAATTGCAGCTGTAATTACGACTCAAGTGAAAGATTATCCTCACATGAACTCCAGACAGGATTAACGTCAATGAAAAGCACAGGTGATGTGAAATTACACTTTGAAGAGAATTAAGTCTAAATGGGGGTTAAGGAGTCTTCAGCCGTGCAACAATGCTCTGTGTAAACAAATCACAACAGCCCGCTAACACGCTAACGGTGACGAGGCTAATATTATGACATTTACTCGGCGGAGTGTTTAACACGTTCACCGTCTTAGCCTGGTGTGCTAGCATTGCTCATTAGCACCGAACGCAGCCAAGATATATTTTAGTCCTTACCGATCAACAAGCTAAACCGTTCTGACGTTGCCAGGAACGCACCGCTAACGTAGCTAAAAATAAACCCTGTCAAGCACACTCATAACATAATCAAATTTTCCGGGATAATTCCTCTAAAAGTCTTTCCAACAAACATAAAATCAGTCTTGAGAGCTTGAGCGGAGTAAAAGATTTGAAGACCTTCAAACATCATACAGACGCTGTCACGCACGGTTAAGACACAGTGATGCATGTCAGGTTCAGAGTCAATCAGCCATCTCCCGATTTGAAAAGCTCGTGAACTTTAGCCTTCAGATTAACGGCGCGTGGAGTTTGGCCGAGGCTGGAGCTGGAGTGTTATCAGATCAACACACATTTGGGATTGACGGGAGCGGAGCGGAGTCAAAGACCGTCATGTGATGTTGACGAGCTTGATGATGCTGATGTAAATGATGATGGATCGCTCTATTAATAGACCCGGCAATAATAGTGACCACAGTCACAGAGGGAGGACTGCAACGCTGTGGATGAGAGGCCCCATTATGTCCAAATGATGGAGTCAGCCGCTTCGTCAAGAGGGCATTTCACAAACAAACCTCATCTGACTGAGCGTGTCTTTCTCTTTCGCCTTGCCCGCCTCGCCTGCTCTCACTGTCCCCCTTTTTTTTTTTTTTTTTTTTTTTTGCTGAGTGGGTGTTTGAAGGAGTCGTGAAGGTCAGAGGAAAGACTCTTGGGCTTTGACCTCTGATCGGCCCCGGCTGCCCCCGGACGCTGTGAGTCACGGACGCCGAGCCATCCCGCCAACTGAAAAGGGCGCTCGCTTGTGTTTGCGGAGAAGCAGGCGACGAGTTAGCTCGCTGACAAAAGGAGGGCTGTGCAGAGGTGGCGAGGCACAATGGGGCAGTTTGAGAGGAGGAGGTGAGGAGAACTCAATCCTCGTCATGAGCACCTTCCTGTGAAAGGCTGCTTTGTTAAAAGATAGGGTGAAGAAATTAAGGGGATTTTCCCCCTGGTGAGAAGGGACAACAAGAGCTTCGTACCTTTTGTTTGGGCACTAACGCATGACAAATGATTTTTTTACTTATTCTAGTAGTAAACAGTGTTTATCACGGGGTTAAAAGAAGCCAAAAGGAAGACGTGGGAGTCGGTGAATAGAAACTTCCACGGAGAAAATGTTTATCTCAGTTATCTCCTCCCTTCATGCAGATGTTCACACTCATACTCCACCCTAAGTGATATACGTGCTTATGCACACACACACCAACACCAACACACGCTCAGAGACTCACACGTTTCTTAATCTTACGGTAAACAGCTTCCTTCCACCCAGGGCAGGTAACACTCAGTTGGTTTTGGCTCTCGTCCACGTGATCCGGACTGTTTAAAAGCCTGAGTCTGTTGCCAAGCAGCTCGTCCTGCCCCGGAGCTGTTTGAAAGTTTGCCCAGAAAAATATGCACAAATATATAACATACAGAACAAGTCTTGGCTATCAGCAGAAACGTCTGTAGAAAGAAAGAAAAAAAAAAGGAGAAGTCAGAGAAAGGAATTTTGAGTACACAGAACAACTCTAAATCTAAACAGACTAAACAGAGATGTGACTAAGCGAGACGTGACGAAGCCACGTCGGACACTTATTTCACCAAAGCTGAAACCTGACAACTGAAGAGTTGAACTAATAGCCGCGTCATTGTTTGGAGCTAAATCAACCCAGAAGTCGCAGCTCTACTGTTTATGGTGATGGGGTGATTAATAAGGATTGTTCGGGGCAAAAAACGAGTATTAAACACGGGCGTACGTCTGTCTCAACGTTCACACATTCGTCACTCCCACCGGTCGGCCAACGCGGGTGCTTTCGACTAACGTTTGTCAGGATGGCACGGTGCCATCTCACGAGTGTTCCCGTAAACACTCACCGCCCTGGAACCTGCGCTGTTGCTCTGTGCCAAAATGTCACTGGGACTGTGGTCAACCTCGAACCGCAGCGCTGCATAAAACCAAAACCCAAGCGGCGCAGAGCAGAACAGGCCAGCATCAGAAACAGGCAGCTGCACACAGAATAGAATTTATAAGGGAGGTGGCAAACTGGAGGGCTTACCACTGCCAGGAACTGTTGTTTTCCTCTGTTTGTCCATATTCCCATGGCTACTGACAAAAAGGCATAGAATCAAAATAGTCGATCTGAATTCCAGAGAATTACCTGCGAGAGGGATTAAAAATAGTCGCCTGTGTCCTGTTTCCCCCTTTGGGCCTAAACATGATAACAGGGTATGAGCAAATACCTACGTATGTGCATTTTACAATGAGTACATGTTGTTACAGAGAAAGTTGCCACAATTCACAGCCAGAGGGAAACTTGTTGAAAGCTTGTTCAGGCCTCCTTCTCCAGTACGAGCTCAAGACATGAACTAACTGACATTTGACATATTTAGGCTGTAGGAACTTTCTCCTTGAAAGGAAGGTACATAGTTGCTAGTTACCACTCCAAAAAGTCTCTACTCAAGTGGCAGTGCTCTTCAAAAGCACAAGAACTTTGGAGGTGGAACTTGCAGCTAAAATCTCTTCGCTAACTTCAAAACCAGCGCTTCTGTTGCTTTTTCTGCTTCAATGACAAAGCAATCCATCGCAAAACATGAATCTCCGTCATGCTGATTGTTGCTGGTAATATCTTTGTTTGGTCAGAGGGAACCTTTTAAGTATTTGAAAAAAAAGTTCCTGGGACTAAACAATGCTGTGGGTGAAAAAGTGCTCGTAATGTGTTAACTTTGTTGTCTCGTCTTCTTTATTACTGTCATCTGCTGGACTCAAAAAGGACAAACAACAGTCTAAAGAACCGTTTACTTACTTGATAAAAGTTCCTGGGACTAAAAGGTACTGTGGGTGGAAAAGTGGCTGTTATGTAGATGAAAATGTGAGCATTACCAAATCAAAGATGGGGCTTTTTATACAGTATTAACTTTGTTGTCTAGTCTTCTTTATTACTGTCATCTGCTGGACTCAACAGTCTAAAGAACCGTTTACTTCCTTGATAAAAGTTCCTGGGACTAAAAGGTACTGTGGGTGGAAAAGTGGCTGTTATGTAGAAGGAAATGTGAGCGTTACCAAATCAAAGATGGGGCTTTTTATACAGTATTAACTTTGTTGTCTAGTCTTCTTTATTACTGTCATCTGCTGGACTCAACAGTCTAAAGAACCGTTTACTTCCTTGATAAAAGTTCCTGGGACTAAAAGGTACTGTGGGTGGAAAAGTGGCTGTTATGTAGATGAAAATGTGAGCGTTACCAAATCAAAGATGGTGCTTTTCATACAGTATTAACCTTTGACTTCCTTGATAAAAGTTCCTGGGACTACAAGTTCCAGGAACTCTGCGCAGAAACGTGACTATAAATAAAGGTGGGGCTTTTAATGTTAGACAACATTGTTGTCTAATCTTCTTAATTACTGTCATCTGCTGGACTCAAAAAACGACAAATAACAGTCTAAAGAACCGTTTACTTCCCTGATAAAAGTTCCTGGGACTAAAATGTACGGTGGGTGGAAAAGTGGCTGTTATGCGGCTGAAAATGTGAGTGTTACCAAATAAAGATGGTGCTTTTTTATACAGTATTAACTTTTGTTGTCTAGTCTTCTTTATTACTGTCATCTGCTGGACTCAACAGTCTAAAGAACCGTTTACTTCCTTGATAAAAGTTCCTGGGACTAAAAGGTGCTGTGGGTGGAAAAGTGCCTGTAATGTGTTAACTTTTTTGTCTAGTCTTCTTTATTACTGTCATCTGCTGGACTCAAAAAGGACAAACAACAGTCTAAAGAACCGTTTACTTCCTTCATAAAAGTTCCTGGGACTAAAAGGTGCTGTGGGTGGAAAAGTGGCTGTTATGTAGATGAAAATGTGAGCGTTACCAAATCAAAGATGGTGCTTTTCATACAGTATTAACCTTTGACTTCCTTGATAAAAGATCCTGGGACTACAAGTTCCAGGAACTCTGCGCAGAAACGTGACTATAAATTAAGGTGGGGCTTTTAATGTTAGACAACATTGTTGTCTAATCTTCTTTATTACTGTCATCTGCTGGACTCAACAAATGACAAATAACAGTCTAAAGAATCGTTTACTTCCCTAATAAAAGTTCCTGGGACTAAAATGTACGGTGGGTGGAAAAGTGGCTGTTATGTAGATGAAAATGTGAGCGTTACCAAATCAAAGATGGTGCTTTTTTATACAGTATTAACTTTGTTATTTAGTCTTCTTTATTACTGTCATCTGCTGGACTCGGAAATGACAAACAACAATCTAAAGAATCTTTTACTTCCTTGAGAAAAATTCCTGGGACTAAAAGTTCCTGGGACTAAAAGTTCCTGGAGTGCTGTGCAGAAACGTGACTATAATTGAAGGTGGGGCTTTTAATGTTAGATTAACACTGCTGTCTAGTCTCAGATGACCTAATTTTCCTAAACTTCAGCAGGAGCATAAACTAGAGAGGAGTACAAAATGCTCTGATGCTGTTCCTGAGTAAATTTGCAAAAACTGGTAAAGCTGTTTTATGTTGAACCTGGCGGCAAATTGTTGGAATGATTATTTAAAACTAATGACACGTGCAAAAGTTTCCCATGAGCGGTGAATAAACAGAAGCTGTTAGCTAATCGCAATGGATAAATGGTTCAAACACTGAACTGTCCCATGGCCAAGTAGAACAAATGCAAACAGGATCTGCCTTTTGTCAAGTAACATCTATTTTATCACCTCTACATGAGAACACATCTGGAACGCCGTGGGTGGTGTGATCATTTAATATGTGGAGGTTCATTGGACCGCTCATCAGCTCTGTTAAATAAAGATGTGTACATTATATTGTTCTGCTCTGAATCTACTCCGACCTTATCTTTGCTCTGCTGCACATCTAAAAACGACGGCTGCTTCTGACGTGTTTCCTTGTATAAACGTCTGTCGAACATAATCAGAGATTCATCCCTCCGGTGTAGATGGAGGAATTATCAAAGCATCCTACCTGACTTGTTTTTTGTCTGTGGAGAGGTACGGGACACGCTGTTAAAGGTGCGTGTTTGTGTAGGCGTTGGAAGAAGTACAAACACTAGATAAAGGTTTGTTCTCTGCAGCCGAGACAGGTGCACTATTGAGAAATCACATTTAACTGGGCACATGTTCCTCCACGGCAGAATGGAAGGTCATTTTTGTTACGACGCGAAAAGGTTAAATTACCAAACAAGAGTCTTCCAGCTCTGGTTTTTTGACACACAAATCAAAGCAGGACAGATCATGCAACATTAGCATTAGCTCGTAGTTGTGTCAGGTTACGGCAAGAGGAAGGATTTGAAATGAAACTGATCGGAGGCGTCAAAATGTCACTTTTAGGACGGAAGCAGTCAGTCATAAAAATAAATTCATGTGTACTTCAAATGAAACAAGTGAATTAATAGTATATTAAAAATCCTATTCATATACAACTACAAAATAAAACCAAAAGACATAAAAACACCAGATAAAATAAATCATTAACCTGTTAAATATAGGCCACAATGATAAAATTGACTCTTAAGAACATGCCTGGGCAGGGAGTGTCACCAGTCAAGAAATATAAATCACTAGCTGATGTCTATCTTATCAACTTCTAGGTCAAATGGTTTTAAATACTGATGGATGTCTTCTAGATAAATCTACTCCTTCTCCCCTGCTGAGGCAGAAAGTCCCTAACTACCTCGCACATGGATTGGGTTTACACAACAGCAGGAATGCTGCTGGAATGAGGCCTGGGTGGGCGTGGCTTCCCGGTTGTCCTGAAGAGGAACTACTGCGTCACTCTGCCCATATAAGGCCTTAAGACTTCCTCCACAGGATGGCTGACAATAAACAGCACAGTGGTCGTTTTGTTTTATGTGTATTTTAAATGTAAAGGATGATTTTGCGCATTAACTGACGTGACATTTCATTAAATCCTACATTAAATAACCCTAAACCGTCCGATTCTGTTCAACCCCAGCGACACACGAAGGAGAAAATGAATGAATGAACGCGCGATTAAATATTTAATCTGTCAGATTGACCTCGTCTCTTATCAAACAACCACTTATTCGGAGCGTACGCGCGCAGATCCGTGCGTAAATTCAGTGGGTTTTTCTATTTCTGACACAGGTCTCCGCTGCGATCTCTCCTCCGTGCGGCTCTCTTGCCTACAGGCTTGTTTACAGTCGCCTCTTTCCCGGCATTAGCGTCACTTGACGCACCACTGGCAGGGCGTGGAGACGGAGCTGCGGCCAATAGCGGAGCGACGCCGTTCTGGCACAGTGTAGACGCCCACTCACTCTTTATAAAGGAACACACCGATCCGGCTGAACACACCTCAACAAGCACCAGGACCAAACACTTCGATCACCAGGAATTGCGAGATACAACTTTCACCTAACAGGAGTGTAAAGATAAACAGCAACCAGAGCCTGGAAGAGACTTTTAGCTGCTGACACTCAACTGAAGACAGCGTTTGTTGGACTTTCACTCTCTTGACTCGAGTGATTTATTTATTTTTTAATTCCACTTCTGGGACACTGTTGGCAGAGGCGACGAGTTGCCTGAATTGATGCATGTTCTCTGCTGACACTGACTTTTGTTGATTACCCAGAGACTGTGTTTCTATAAGCAGCTGGTAAGCTTACTTTTTCCTACGACTTTATGTCTACAAAGATGGAACAGCCTTTTTATCATGACGACTCTTTTCTGCCTTACGGCCACTCAGATGCAGCAATGCACGACTACAAACTGCTAAAGCAGAATATGAATTTGAACTTGACAGAGCCGTATCGCAACCTGAAATCCCAGCTGAGAGCCGAGACTGACCCATACCAAGGGGGGCAGCAAGACGTGGGATCCCTGAAGCTCGCATCCCCAGAGCTAGAGAGGCTCATCATTCAAAACGGTAACGGTGTGATTACCACTCCCACCCCCGGTCAGTACTTCTACAACCGGGGCATCACCGATGAGCAGGAGGGGTTCGCTGAGGGCTTTGTGAAGGCACTGGACGAGCTCCATAAGATGAACCAGATGCCCCCTCCTAACGTGTCCATCGGAGCCGGTGGAGTTACGACGTGTTCGGCGGCGGCCTCTAGTGTCTTCGGCTCTGTCTTGCAGCCCGAGCCTCCAATCTACACGACACTGAACGCCTACTGCCCGAACACGAACCTCTCTTCCGCATCCAGCTACCCCACAGCCACTATCAGCTACTTGCCGCCACACCAGCAGAGCCACCCGCAGAACTCCACGCACGGCACGCACCCCTTCCAGCACACTCTCCCCGGCGCCGGGCTCCATCCTCAGCGGCTCCTCGCTCTAAAAGAGGAACCCCAGACCGTACCTGACCTCCTCAGCAGCGACTGCTCGCCCCCGATGTCTCCCATCGACTTGGAGACCCAGGAGAAGATCAAGGCTGAGCGCAAGAGGCTGAGGAACCGGCTAGCCGCCACCAAATGCAGGAGGCGCAAGCTGGAGCGCATCGCCCGGCTGGAGGAGAAGGTGAAGGTCTTGAAGAACGACAACGCGGGGCTCTCCAACACGGCGTCGGTGCTGCGGGACCAAGTCGCCCAGCTCAAACAGAAGGTCCTGACACACGTGAGCAGCGGCTGTCAGCTGATGCTTACAAGCAAGATGGAGGCGTTTTAGGAAACGGAGACTACTAAATGACTGAAAAGTAATAACACTGGAGTTCTGCATGCGCAGCACTGGAATACCAGCTGATGTGTTGTCAGCAAGGCCGAGGGCTATGTGTAGACAACTCTGTTAGGCTACTTAGGGTGAAAAGACTGATTTGAAATGGTACTTCCGGATGCTGGACACCCCACACAGGACCATTCAACCCTAGAAACCTGGGCAGCATCCAGACTGAGCAGACACTGAGCGACGCACTGGGCGAGGCCCATAGAGTCAGATTTACTAATGGTAGAAAATGGGAATGATTATAGTATTTCTTTGTACTTTTTTTTTTTTTTTTTTTTTTTTTAATATTGTCATGCAATGCTGCATTTATTCAATGTGTAAATTATTTCGTTTGTCCGGTTGACCCAGACAAACTGATGACGTCCATGTTTACAGTGTCTTTTTTTTTTTATTTGTGATGTATATTTAATTAAGTAAAGTGTCTTTAAAATGAAAAGGAAATTGTGGTGTCTGTTTTTTTTTTTTCAACCATATAAATGTTTGATACACAAAATCACATTCAACATATACGTATAAACAACAGGAAACGGAGGGGGGTGTTGGTGTTACATTTCCTTTATAAACATATCAGTTATTTTATCACCCAGAGAGAACCCCTTACACAAGCAGATTCTGGTTTCTGTGTTTTTTACGCACGGAACGTGAAGTGCGTACGTAGGCCTTTCCTAATTACGCACGGGCTTGTCCATATATGGGCATGTTGGTGAGTGTTTCGTCACAGGGGAGGATTTCTGGGAACCCCCGCCCAGGTAAAGCAAACGGCTTCAATCCCTGCGTGTGTTGTATCGATCAAGGCCCCTGAGCTTCCTGAGGGTGGAGGAAGTTCCTCTTTAGTTATTGTGTAACTTTAGACTAACCTGCCACACACGAACGGAGCAAAGTGCAACCTTGTTATCAGCTGCCCTCGCTCGCAGGTAACAGGAAGTAGATCAAAAAAGCACCGTTTCGTATTGAAACTCGACCTGAAATATAAGGGGTCAACAGGAAGGTAACCGGCAGCCTGTCGGTGCCTCTCAAGCGTCTTGAGACATATTTGAGGTGTCAGTGTAATTGAAAGATTGCACACGACGGGGGGAAGTGACAGCGGCTTCAGGAATGCCGGGGGCGTCTCAAGATGCCACGCCGCTTGGCAGAGCAGTAGGCGAGAGTGGGCGTCCGGAGCGCGCAGGAGCATCTGTGTGTGTGGATGAAGCTCTGCGCGCTGCCAAGGACAACATTCTGCCGGGACGCATCACTGGCCAAGTATGTGCGGCACAGACAAGCGGACAGAGAGGGAAAAGTCCCGCATTAAGTAGATGTCAGTGAGTCATTACGCGTTAATTTAGCCACGGGCTGCTGAAAGTTCGTGGACGTGGTTTGCTACACGCGATCCCTTATAGGTGGATGTAGAGTTTAGTGACCATTGGCCGAGACAGAAGCTGTGTACAAAATGGTCTCGGGGAAATCAAAAAGGGGGATTTCTGACTTGTAAAAACAGTTAGTGACGTACAAGTAAACAAGACCAGACCGAAAAAAAAAGCTATTTCTCTCTCTTTACTCGCGAAAAACCACTTCAGAAGGATCGAGAAGGGAAGGCTGCGGTTTCTGCGCGCACTCTCACCTCACGGTGTTTTGGAGAGCGAAGGCTCTTAACCTCTTTTCATCTGACGCGTATTTAAATAATTTAATTTCCATCAATAACAACTCCCCTCGTTTGTGCCATGGACGTGGAAACAGAACCAGTCACGCCCCCGCAGGTGATTTCTTTTTCAGTCCTGTGACTTTTTTTTTAGAAACGTTTATTTTTCTTTAAGGGGATGTACACTTGTTTCTCCTTTATTCACACAACTTTCAGCTCTCATACACTCACAAGCATCAGCTATTCTCTCTACCTCATCATCACTCTTTTAAGTGTCAGTCTCCATTTACGCACACGGCAGCAGGCCTACATGTAATAATGCTCCACAAAATTCAATTCGAGTCACACGCCTCGGCCAACAACCCACACCTAGTGTCTGTGGGAACATCTGTGATGTGAACGCTGACGTACGAAGAGCTCTGGGTGGGTTTGATTTTCCTCTCCCCGAGCCCCCTTCCCCTCCCACCGCTAACAGCCCTTGCTCTCTCTCTCGCTCGTTCTCTCCCTCTCTCCGATCTTCTGTTATCTTCTCGGGAACCATGAATATTCCTCCCACCTTGCCGCGGCCATCTGAGGTTCCTGCACAAGTTGCATCACTTGCTTCTAACAGGAGCTCATGTGGCCTGGTTTGAGGAAAGTTTTGAGAAACATTTTTGGATGACAATATTTACACCCTGTTGTGCAGATGGATGTGCGTTCCCTCCTGGAAATTATTCAAAACTGTATCTCAAGTGTGAAAATCCTGCAGAGAAGTATAATCATTTGGTCTACTTTAAATATTCCAGTGGTAGTTGTGGATTATTATTTTTTTCCCCCGTGACAAACAGCTCATTAATTATCCACCCATCCAGGCCTTTTTAGTCATCAGTCATCAACTAAAGAAAGAAGATCCTCACTGTTACATAACAAAGCTGTGGAGGTTGTAAGAGAATATAGTGGAAACATAGTGCTGGCACAGAAACAGCTTTTCGTTGAAATATGGTCACGTTTCTCATACATGTTGGTGCATTAACACTAAAGCAGAGAAGTGGCCTAGAAAACAGGTCCACGTTCACACAAGCACTGAGTCACTGTACGGTCTGTTTTGTAGGTGAACATCGCCATCTACCGGATTCAAACTGGAACAGCAGCCAATATTCACACGTTTACGCCCTGACTCAGTTTTGTCTTATTTATCTTCTTACCAGTTAACTTTATGAACACCTGAGCCTTTCAGCAATTAAGTATTTCAATTCTAGCTCCATCCATATATATGTAAATTTTAAAATCATTATCAATCTTCCATATATTTTAAAATTTTAAAGGGTTCTTTGCCCTTTAAAATTTTTTGTTCTTTGCCGCCTTCTTTGCCTTCTTGCTCGGAGGTTTTCAGACTCTCAGTTTTGGAAAAATTTGTGTTGTTAATGAATAAAACTAAAGAGAATCTCCTGGAGACTTACCCAAACTTTAAAACCATACCTTAATTAAATGTTTTACACTAAAATGTGATGATTTACATTAAGGTCTTTTGCCCTGTTTGATAATGATCCACATTGGCACACATGACTTGAGCTGTTTTTGCAAACGTCAACAAGGGCAGCCATTTTTTCTTATTTAGAAAGAGGCTGTCTTCATTAGATAGTGACAGAGACAGAGTTTTTTTCTTGTCACCATCACCTCAGTTTATCCTCTGGGCGATGAACTGTTGTCTCTCTGTTGTGTTTTTCTCTTTGCTTATTCTTTGTGTTCCTGTTTTGTTTTGTAGCGCCGCTTCTCTCCTGTGTCCATGTCTGTTTTATTTCTTGCCTTTATATGATTGTGTGCTCTACCCTACTTAGTTTCAGCTGTGTCTTGTCATCTCATCAGCCCTTTGTGCGTATCCATTCTCTAGTTGAATCTCTGTTGAATCTCCGTCTTTCATTCATCAGTATGTCTGTGATGTCCTCGCTTATGTTTCCCTTAAGTCTTCCTGTCGTTTGCTTTGTTTGTGGAGTCTCCCGTTTTCTAGCTCGGTTTGTTCCTTATGTTCTTGTGTTGCGAGGAGCGTAAACTTAACCAGCCTGGGGAGAGGAAGCAGTGGAATGAGATGCAGCAAAGGGACGACCGGACAGAAATCGAGTAAGGGTCTCTGCTGTCGCTTAAGGCATTTTGCCCATTTGGTATTTACCCCAACTATTCAGGAATCAGCTTAATCAGAGGGGATGGTCATTTGTTTCAATCCCATGTCTGACCTTGGAGCTGACATTGGTGTCTCAGACAGTTATTATGCATTTAATTTTTTTAGACGTGATCTAGTATTTGACTAAAGAATGCAGTGAATTTGCAAAACGGTGCTACGGTAATTGAAGTTAAATGAGACAATTAAACATCAAAATGCTTCAATATTGGGCTTCCCTTTTATAGTAATGTGGACATTTTGCAAAATTTGGATCAATCAGGCTCTTTATTGTCACCCCTAATGCAGATAGAGTGCATCCATTATTTCTATTTATATCAGCCTGCCTGCAGAGCTTCTAGGATTACAGCACGGTAAGTATTTCTAGTTAGGGGCCGTGGAAAATTCTAATGCTGCCTTGAATAGGATTGAGTTTGTTGTGTCTGTTTCCAGTGGCTTAATTTTTTTTTTTTACGCTATACCTTTGCATTTCCTACATTAAATTAGCCATTAGCTTGCTAAACTGTTAGCCCACGCTGTCGTAACCACAAGCTCACAAGCTTAGTTTGGAAAAAACGAATACCCAACAAAGGAAATGAGACCTGTCCATGAGGTTGTGAATGGCCCATTAAGCTAGCCAGTTAGCATCTGTTAGCTCAAGCAACAACAAAAAAAGCAATTATGATTTAACTAGCCACTTCCAGACAACAGACTTTGTTGTTTCTCAAAGCAATGCGAGCTAGCGAATGTCCTCGCTAGTTATCCAAGATAATCAATATTAGCAGCCTACTTGGTAGTTAGCATGCTAAACTGTTAGCCATGGTTGCTTCTAGATGCCTTGACGTAGCCACAAGCTCACAAGTTCCATTTGAAGACAACATTATAAGCACATGCACACACCAAAGTTGGGAAACACGGCTACCTAACTAGGGAAATGGGACCCATCGAAGAGTATGTGAATGCGCTTTTAAGCTAGCCAGGTAGCATGTGTTTATTTCAACCAATGACAAGAAAGTAATTCTGAATTAACCAGGTACTTTGTAATGTAATTAGTGTTTCAAAGACACACTACTAGGCTAGCTAACTTTCTCCAAGCAAGATAATCAACAGCCTAGTAGGTAGTTAGCATGCTTTACTGTTAGCCTCGGTTGCTTCTAGACGCCACAAGATCAGTTTAAAGGCAGCATACGTTGAGATTTATTTCCCACTGTGATAATTTGCATACAGTCCCCAGGTAACTCTTACATATTGTCTACATATCACTGTATTCTTCCACTAAATCTTTCCTATTTGATGTGCGGGTAATCCACAGACGGAGGACGTGAATTAAACCCGACAGAAACACACCGATGCCACATTTTATCACTCGGCTGTACAGCTTGTGTGAGAAAGAGAGAAAAAGTTAATCTGGCCTTTGAAGGTCAGAAATTAGTTTCCAACGCTTCTGAAATCAGTGTCACACAGAAACAAATGAAAGAGATAATATTACAGTTTGTCTTATCACTGAAGCCCTCAAACATGCGTCAGCTTAAATGTGCGTGTGTGTCTTTTTCTCTGATTTAATGCTGCTGCTGATGGTGATGATGACTTTCACAGAGGACATGTTATTAGCTAACATCATCAAGAAGTACAGAAATAACACACACACACACACACACACACACACACTGTGCCTCATTCTCTGGCTGTTTAACAGAAAAATGTCAAGTGGTGTGTGTGGCATTATCAGCATGACGCACAGTTTGTGTCCTCAGTGTCGCATTTGTGTTTCAAATTCACAAGTTAGTCACTTTAAACGAGATTGTTTTACAGGGAGATGTGCAACAATGCGATTAGGGTGGGAGTGTGTTCGGCTTGCCAGTTTAAGTTGCTGCAAAGCTGAATCACTGGAAAAACCTTAAAAAGCCCAAAAGACATTGATTTTTAGAAAAAATAAAAATTTTGAATCAGACTTAGACAGCTAGAATAAACTGTCCAGATACTATTTCAAATATTTGATTCCTTCCTCCTTAGGAAAGCTTGAGACTGAGTGACAGCTGTCTGAGAAGCAGGGTAAACACAGTTGTCAGGATGTATCAGTAAATTGGGGGCTGACGCTGGTTGGAAGACTTGCAAAGACACTGAGCTGCCACAGTCATAGGTGGAGGCCACATTTTGGGACACTGCAGTCGTATCCTTCTCAGCAGGCCTGTGGGTTGGCATTTCTGGGTTTGGTTTAACGATATCTGTCAAAATGCATCGTTATTAGGCCAAAAAACAAAACAAAATGGTGACAGATACGAGGGTTAAATTTCAGTGGTGTCGGAAGCAGGGAGGAGACAGAGGAAGCAGGTTATCCGTGGTGCACCGAGTCTATTTCCAGAGCTTTGAGGTTCATGATGCACGGCGCAGAGACTCGAGTTCTGCTCAGCAGGGGTTTCGGTATTTGAAGAAAGGATTGCGCAGCAGTATTCCTGAACAAGGATGCAAAATCACCTTGCTCCGACAAAGACAAAATGCGAAAAAATATGTGCTGCATTACACAGCCTAGGACGATTCATGAGCTGTGATTTAATGCCTTTAGAAAATGATAAGCTCCAACCAGGAACATGGTCGGATGACGATAAACAAACCTCGAAGCTTAAACCTTGGACCTGGGTCAACTATTATACAAGTTTAATTCCTTTTTTTGTGAGCGATGAATGAAACAGGCTCAGGGTAACATTTAGAAATCTCTTTATTGAGAATGTAAAGAGAAGCACAGAAACACCCATTTCAGCGAGCTCGCCATAAATCAGACCTTTTTCCTTTATTACAAAACATTTACATCTAACAGAGCCTCACTCTACATAGACACGATGAGATTATAAAACGATACATTGGTAATCAAACTACCAGATTAAAACTTCCCCTGGTCTGAAAACGAAACTCTTCCCGCAGGTATTGAGCATACCTCTCCGCCATCATGTACCAGACATACGGGTAAAAAGCCAAAGTTACATTCATTATTATGATTACTCTGCGTGACCTTCTCCACTATCACATACTTCCTGACAAGTAGACTGCACAGAATAGTATCACAGCGGTAAGATCTGCGTTTAACAAATGACTAATGCACAGATTAAAATCAACTCGACGGCCGAGAAGAGAAGCGACGAAGCTGATTTAACCGTTTGGGGATTACACGCTTGATTCATGCAGAAGTGTCAATACTGTAGGACCTTGTTAGCTTGCAATAAAGAAAAAAAAACATTTGTGCAGCCAATATGAGATATAATCCATATTATTGAGCCCTTGCAGAATTAATTCTGCCTTCAAATACTTGACTATCATTCAGCTGTGGCAACATTTCTCGCTGTTAAATCAAATAGTTACAAGCTTCCCCTAAACCAGATATTGAAAACTATAGAGATTATAGCTGTGATGTGATTGGTGATAATGAGAGCTTAGGTTTGTGTGGTAAGTTTAGTTACAGGAGCAATTTTATAACTCTGTCTGAAAGGAGAGATTTTGTTTATTAGAATCTAGACAGCTATCTCTAAATATATTGCATCTAGGATCAATCTACAGGCCGCTGCCACTCCCCTCCACGTCCTCCACCTCGACTGAGCGCTTGCGCAGCACGGAGTTTCCCTTCCTGCCGCTCTTGGCCTGCAAGGGCAGCTTGGTCTGGCACGGGGCCCGGTACTGAGGCAAGCCCGTCTTGGTGGTGTCCAGCTCCTCCGGGTCGTCCTGCTTGGCCCTGAGGGCGGCGATCACGTCCTTGTCCGAGGGGCTGAGGGTGAGGCAGCCGCAGGGGCGGCCGCCGTCGCCCTCCGCCCCAATCTCTCCGGCCTCTCCCACCTCCTCCGGCTCGTCCTCCACCGTCATGAAGGCGTCGCCCCACAGGCTCTCGCAGAGATCCCTGCCATGCTGGTACATCTGTAGACACACACACACACACATTACAGTGAAGCACATCCAGCCTTTAATTTATGTAATAATGCACAATATTGGCATGACCTTTTCTTGAAGATTTAACCTTTTCTCTTTTTTTGTTGTGAAAATACCAGTTGCTGACATTATGGTTTTCTGGAGCATTCAAAAATGAAGTCCTCTCTGATAGGACATCTATGCAGATTAAAGGGGGTTCTGCATAACAGTGGGAATAAAACTAACAAATCCTTATTCCAAATGTAAACTGTTTGACTAAAAATGCTTAGAAATAGTTAATCAGAGTCAAAAATCATGCCATCCCATACTCACAAACACCATATGTCCAGAGCATCTTGACAACATTTCTTTACAATTTTCCTCCACATGGACTCAGGGATGACATTTGAAAAGCTTTTCATCTTTTTTTTGTTGGAGATTACAAACATACGAACACCTGTTTTTCCAGAACACCTCCCCGCCAGCAACACTTTCCCCCGTGCTATTCTTGCACCATCGCCGGTGTGACACAAACATCCATTGAAATAATTGATTTTGCCTTTTCAGGGCCGCACCATCTTTGAAATGCCTCTGCCAGGTGTTAACCGAGGCTGCGGGCGCCTGGAAGCCGCTCCGGCAAGTAGCTCCTTTCGTCTCCTCACCTCACCTCACCTCGTCTGCAACATCCTTGAGAGCAAATCATCAGGCGTGCCCTTGAGCGCTCACATTCACGTCCGCGAGACGCCATCTCCGCGCCACCTTCACATCTCCGACAAGCCCCACAGAGTAGACGCTCAGATCTAAACTAATCGCAAAGGTCGTTTCTAGCACCTTTTGAGTCGCTATCTGACAGGAAATTCATTAAAGCAGTTATACTTTGAGGAAAAACTCCCAATTACAGCTGACATTACTGTTTCTGGAGCATGAAAAATTATCTTCCTCTCTAATAAGACATGGATTAAAAGAGGGATACAGGATAATGGTGCTAAAAAACAAATCCTAATTCCAAATTTATGCTGTAAATGGTATCAGCCTACGCGCTAACAAATAGTTAGGTAAGCAAATTAGTAAAGTTTCACTGGCAAACACGTTTCTTTGTGGGTTTAAGCTCCTATTCTCTCTAGTGGCTGCCTCATAACCACTTATCATGAGCTGCCAAGTCTCCTTCCAAAGCTCATACCAATACTGTATGTCCCACTTCCATTTTTTTAAGTGCTCTCACTGTTTATACATCTCCCTTCATTCTGCCTGTTTCTCCTCAGCACACCCCCACCCCGACGCCTTCTTCCTTTCATCCTCCCGTCTTCTGTTGGCGGATTAAGACTGAGTCACACCGGGTGCTCAGAGAAGAAAAAGCCGTCGTATATATTTACCAGGTTGGAAGGACACAAAGAGGATGACGGCTATTTCTCTTGACTACGTACTCTCTCTCTGTCTGACACTTCGGTCTTATCGCGCCGACCTCGTAATACACACAGGCCTACACACATTTTCTGTCCTTCCTCGGGCGGACATGGTTTGCTGCCAAAGCTAATTCAGTACGAACACCAAGTGGCTTCAGACGACATGGTGTGATCAAATAAGTGAGATACAGAAATTTCCTCAGGCTCTGCGCTGTCCTGTCCTTCCCATCCCCGTCTTATTTAATTCTGCCCTTCTCAACAACATTACACCTGGTGTGCAAAAAGAAAACAGGAAAGAGAAATGAGACATGAGTTCCCTCTTTAACTACCCATCTACTGCAATAAGGGTTTAAAGGGGAAAGGCAAGGATCTTGTTTTTTGTTTTTTTATCTTACCAAAGAGAAGTTTGAGAATATACTACTACATGAAAGAATGGAGAACGTCCTGATCCAGCAATGTAATTCAAAATCTTGCAAAAGCTACTCAGAGGATTTAGATTTCATTCAGTTGATACTGTACGGCTCCAGCATTTCAGCCAAATCTAATAACCTGGTGAGCCTCTGTGCCAGCAACCACTCTGGCTGGAGGCAATTTCAGTTTGTTTGTATGTTCTCTACGTACGTCCATCTGAACTCCTTCTTGTAAACACGATATCTCAAGAATGCCCTTATGCAGTTACTTAAAATTTGGTACAAATGTTCAGCTGGACTCAAGGATGAACTGATTAGAATTTGGGGGTCTTAGGTCACTGTGGCCTTGCTCTCTTCCCATTCTAGTATCTCAGTAACGCCTTGATGCAGTTACTTACAATTTGGCGCAAAAGATTATTGTAATCTCATAAAACACATTTCTGGCGATAATTCAAGTCAGAAATGCTTTGAGGAAATGTCTTCAGATTTGGCAACAGCTATTTGGAATTAAGTATGAACTGATAACAGAACGTCACTGTGACCTCACAAAACAAGTGTTGGGCAACAATGCGAGAATTCCTATATTAATAATGACAAAATGGTGTATGTCTAATATGATAAAATTAATAAGTGATCTTGTTTTATATCTAAAATGGCAAAGGTCGACTTAATGCTCTGCTAAAACACATTTATTGTCTTCTCTTGGTACCTGTACCTGCTGGTAATTCTATACATTTGTACGTCCGTCTGTACCTATTCTTGTAAACACAATATCTCAAGAACGCCTTCATGCAATTATTTAAAATTTGGTGCAAATGTTCAATTGGACTCAAGGATGAACTGATTAGAATTTGGGTCAAAGGTCACTGTGCCCTTGCACCCTTCCCATTCTTGTGAACACCATATCTCAGGAACGCCTTGATGCAGTTACTTAAAATTTGGTGCAAATGTTGACACTCAAGGTAATATTTTGCTGGTATATAGGCAAAGATCAAGATTATTGTAATCTCATAAAACATATTTCTGGCGATAATTCAACTCAGATAGGCTTTGAGGAAATGTCTTCAGATTTAGTTCCATATTTTGGCAACATCTATTTGGACTCAAGGAACAGAACGTCACTGTGATCTCACTAAACTAAAAGTTTTTGGCCACAATGCGATAATTCATATATTAATGAAAAAATATTGTTCGTCTAATATTATAAAATTAATAATTGATCTTGTTCTATATCTTAAATGGCAAAGGTCTACTTAATGCTCTGCTAAAACACTTTCATTGTCTTCTCTTGGTACCTGTAATTTTATACATTCGTACGTCCGTCTGTACCTATTCTTGTCAACATGATATCTCAACAACGCCTTTATGCAATTACCTAAAATTTGGTGCAAATGTTCAATTGTACTCAAGGATGAACTGATTAGAGTTTGGAGGTCAAAGGTGACTGTGACCTTGCACCCTTCCCATTCTTGTGAACACGATATCTCAGGAACGCCTTGACGCAGTTACTTAAAATTTGGCGCAAATGTTCACTGGTACTCAAGGATGAAAGGATAAGATTTTGTTGGTATATAGGCAAAGATCAAGATCACTGTAATCTTCTAAAACAATTTTTGTCAATTTTTCTCCATAATTCAACTGGTGAATGTGATTTGAGGAAATTTTTCAAAGTTCGTCTAGTAATTAGGCGACACCTATTTGGGCAAAACAAGTTTTTTGGCCACAAGTTGAGAATTCATATTTTAATAATGACAAAATGCTGTATGTCTAATAGGATAACATGAAGAAGTGATGTTGTTTTATATCTAAAATGACTTAAGTCTACATGTATGAGTCTAGACAGGCATGATCTAAACTGCAACTCGGCTTGTTGGCGGACGCTGTCAGTCTAGTTATTCGGCTTTTGATTTATTTATTTTTTGTTGGTTGTGGATGGCTTGTCATATTCATCTGGCATTTATAATGATATTAGAAAAGGACCTGGACGAGCGTTTTTCTCCTGTCATATAATCCAACCATCAGCAGTCACATGCAAACAAATTGTTATCGTGACTAGGGAGTAGCGAGCAGAATTTCATAATGCCCCACAATCAGGACAAAAGCTTTCAAATGTATCTGAAGAAATGATTACAGTGTAAGTCTGTGGTTTGCTGACAGTCAAATGAGCTGCACGGTCTTTTGTTTGCCACTTGTCAAGGTCACAGTCCTACAAAGTAAGCATTGTTAATGTGGGCTGCAATATGAAGCATTTATGTAAACAACAGAGAAAAGTGGAAAGCAATTCTATTGTGAAAACATATAATAGTTTAAGCTTTTCGGTCCAGAGAACCTAGAATTGCATCTCTTTAATGTTGTGAGTACTTACGGGACTGTGTAATGTAAAGTGTTTCTGTTCCTTCTAACCATTAATATATGATATCTGAAATGTTTCGTGCCAGTATCCGGCACCGACATAGCCGCGCTTTGCAGATGTAACCTCATTCCCACAAAATCAGGAGGGAGAGAAGAGTGCCTAATGCTGAGATAAATCAGACCTTGGCTGGCAAATAATGTTACCAGTGAGCACAAAAAGAGAGTGTGATAGAGAGTGCCAGGGGGATCTTTGCATGCAGAGGCCGTGTGTGTCTATGTGAGCAAATCTGGCAGTCAGCATTTACAAATCCTGTCGGTATCGGTGTCTATTTATTCTACAGTCACACCTACATAGAATTTCTATCCAGCAGGCGTGTTGTGAAAGGGTTTTTAAATGTGATGCCAGGGAGATGTGCATGTTTGCAGTTTTGCTTAAGTGGTACGAGCCCACACCACGAAGCGGCCCACTGTGAAATCATTACCATCTCTGCTGGCTGGGGAGAAACAAAAAGCGTTACTGCTGTGACCTCCAAAAGTGCCAGAGACAGGAACTTGTGTTCCATCTCTCTAATAGGGGGTGATTTGTTGAATGTTTGTTCAAAACACTCTGTTCTGAGAGCTACTTGAATTTACTGGAGTCTGTATTGCACCATTAGTGGTTCTCTAAGTGAAAATGGGCCAACACTAAGAACAAAAGACCAAAATACTCTGACACACACTCATATAGACACACTCAGATATTCTCTCTTTGCATTTCCTGCCTGTAATGTCCTTTAATCATCTACATCCACCATAACAGAGCCTTAGTAGATCTGATGTCTCTGTGCTCATTTGTTGGGAGTAAGACTGAAAGCACAGATACAATGATAGATATTTAAAGTGGTGTGTGATGTGTGAGTGTTGGTTCGCTGCCGGCCTCAGCTGCACACCAGCACCCTCTGTCACTCTTTTTAAATCACCCAGCTGGCTGCTGCCCACTGAAGCAGGGCCGGGGCTTTTTTCACGCTTCATCCCACAGCGCCGCTCTGCGCCGTTAACCCTTCCCTTAACCGCAAAGCTCGCTACCTCCACCACAAACACACTGCGACACAGCTTCTGACCTTCTGCCCGCGGCGTGAGACTCGAATGACGAGCCCCGTGGTCGGTCGTTTGGATTCAAACCTGCGACACATCGTCTGCTCTTCAGAAGAAAAAGGTGTGACCGCACTAAAAGCTGGTTATGCTCCACCACTCAGATTTTAATGTACTTCTGTGGTGAAGTGCTCACAATGATACCATGCTAACGTGCTAAATTTAGCTGATAATCCTGAAAGATAAAAAGTTAAAGAACTATTAATGTAAAAAAGATTATTCTCAGGAGGTTTTGAATGTTACCACCAATTTTCAATGCAATCTATTCAATAGTTGGTGAGATTTTAGTTTGGAAAACAGTGGTGGACCATAGACTGTAAAAGAAGTGGACGCCATGACAGCTGCCAAAAGTGAAGCCAAAGCAAGTAGAGCTCCCCCTGGTGGCTGCCTACTGTATAGGTCATAAGCTTCCCTTTCCATTTTATCATTTTAGGTCCATTATTTTAAGTTAATATAATGCTCATGTGTGTTTAAGTGTCTGTTTTTCTGAAAGGTGTCATTTTAGTCAGTTATTTGACGCTTCAGAAACAGGATGTGACATCATGATGATTGACAGTTGCCACCAACAACCCCTCAATGAAGCGGTGAAAGTAGGTGATCAAGTGTATAATCCAACATTTCATTGTAACTGGTGGACGTAGAGCTGAGCACAGTATTAATTAAACGCAAACGCGAGTGAGTCGAGCGGAAGTGTGGGCGGGTCATGTAGCGTCAGTTTGACCAATGGGAGATAATGGAGACGCGTTGTCCATTTTTTTTTCTACACTCTATGTGGCGGATAGATTCACTGCCAATCCAAATGCGATCGATACAGAATAAGACAATAACAAAGAAACAGAAATCACAAAAGTTGCAGATCCCAATCATCTCACGACTTAGCCTGTGGAGGCAACGGCCATTGTTCCTGTGATTCTGGTGTAGCCAACGGATATTTGGTAGACAGATGTCCAGGTAAGGACTTAAGGATGTCTGGATTTGGGCAATGGAGTCTACTGCCTAACAATTTACCCCCTTAATGGTTTTAAACCGCTACGGTGTCTTCTTTAATATATTTGCTTGCCAAACGGGATGAGTTAGCATGCCTACTAACAGCATATGACAGGGCGTTCTGCCTCTTTCACTCCCCACACAGACTGTTTACCTGCAGCTAAATCCTGCTCTTATGCATTTAATCAGCACTGCCTGGATTAGCAGCAGCAACCAGACTTCAGCTTCCCGTACCAAAATCTCATCCCTTGCCTACAGACGTTTTTCTGCATATTCGTATGTTTATAGAGATCAGGTCAAATCCTACCTGCTGATACTGAACGCAGGTTCCAGTGCAGTTCTGTCCCCGGGGGTCTCTGGCCCAGTTGCGAGCACATGTCATGTCCATCCTGCAGGCATCAAACCTGAAGAAACATTTGTAAATTTGTAAAAAGGAGCATCTCAGCTTGAGATTTGCAGGCCACAGATACCATTATTACAAATACTATAATGGCAAAAAATCCCTTGAAGACCTTTACCTTTACAAGAATTTACTAGCCAGTTTTCCTATTTTTTAACAACCAGGAGGGCAAAGCATTTGTTGCAGCCGGCAAAAAGATGAGCCGTGGTCTTATGTGTGTCATACAGTTTTGTGCTCTTTGTCTTTGCACAGTTTACCGCGGCCATACAACACGGTAATCTCTCCCTCGACAGCCTTTATGCGTGAAGAGGGACAGATACTGATGTTGATTTAGCTTCGCCCGTGTAGTGCATTTGGCAGCCTCACCAATCACGGCAGAAGCTGTGGCAGAGCGGCACGGCCTGGATGTACGAGCTGCGGTGAGGATGAGGCCAACGGGCGGCGTCGGGGGAGCAGCGGTAGAAACACGACACGCGCTTCAGAAAGCCTTCACACCTGAGGAGACACGGGGAATCGGGAAAGGACAGGTTTAGAAATTAAAGATAACGACCTAGAAGTAGTTTCTCTTTTGTTTGTGCTGCTGTTTACTTCTTTGTTAAATATCCTTCATTATCGTTGCTGTTGGTTTTTACAATCTGGTGGCTTCTTAATCTTTTGGAATTCACCCCTATGGTACCTTTTGTCATTTGAGTATTGTTCATACCTCAGACGCTTACGGTTTAATTAGAGCTTCGGGACAAACACATACTGTCACACCTGAGAAACTTTGTCGAACAATTGAGAGAGAATCTCGCAGTGAAGCTTCCTAATTAGGGTTTTTTTTTTTTTTGGCTTCTTGGGAGCAGTGGAGCGAAACCAAACACTGACATATTATACCTATTATCTATCAGCTTTACCAATTGCAGATGTGCTTCTGGCCATCTGGTGAATTTAAATCCAATATTGCCCCTCGTTCAGCTCCATTTTTTTGGTCTCCACCACCTGCTGGTCTTTAAGGTTGCTCGTTAAAAGTTTGCCGCCTCGCAGGTGGTTGGAAAGCAGGCTTTGAAATTCAGTTTTTCCTCAAAACAGAAGCCAGATGGAGCTGAAAGTATTGATGGACGTTGGGAAACCAAAGATTTTAAGGTTAGGCGACAAAACTTGGAAGCGTTAAGGGCAACTGCACATTGATTTATAGTCACTTGAAGGTCAATGGACTGGACCACAACAACGGGTGAGACTTACTCTGGGGTCTTTTTACTTTCTAGTATCTCTGCTTTTGGTCTCCACCACCACCTGCTGTCATTATCATTGACGATAAATGACTAGTAGACAATAAACCACAGAAAGAGTTGATGGCATCTGTATCATACTCTACAGTTTAATGGGACTAGGCCAGAAGGATGGGTAAGGCGTATCCCAGTCTTTGTTTTAGCTCTGCTTTTGGTCTCCACCACCTGCTAGCCATTGACAGTAAGATGTTTGGGGCATCGCAGGTTGGTTGTGAAGTTGTGTTTTCGGTCTGGCATTACTTTGTAGAGGATGGTTGAGACATACTCCAGGCTCTTTACTCTCTTTTACCTCTGCTTTTGGTCTCCACCACCGCCTGCCGTCATTAACATTGACGATAAATGACTAGTAGACAATAAACCACAGAAAGAGCTGATGGCATCTGTATCACACACTACAGTTTTTACAGTTGGGACTAGACCAGAATGATGGGTAAGGCATATCCAGAGCCTTTGTTTCACCTCTGCTTTTGGTCTCCACCACCTGCTAGTTCTTAAGGGTAAAAAAAAAATAGCAGACAATAAACCTTAGAAAGAGCTGACGGCAACTTAATTGTGTAATACAGGTTAATGGGACGGGACCAAAAATGAGAAGGAGACTTACTCAGGGCTCAGAGGCCCACACTTGTCCCAGGGTTCATTCTGATTGCTGGCAGAGGGGACGTGGGAGATGTCCTGGATGTCTTCCTCTGCGCAGCAGCTATCTGTCAACAGCAGAGACAGGAAAACATTTCAGCCAGCTGCCTGTCTTCAGATTCAGATTTTTATTTATTTTTTCCACAGTCCACTCACTGTCAGCATACAGGGCGCAGTCCCTCAGGTGTGGCTCGGGACTGGGCGTGGCCTTGTGTTTGCCATCTTGAAGACACACCCCTTCCGAGAGGGTTCCGCCAATCAGCGTAGACGCCAAATACGCGCAGATGAATAGCAGAGGGGTAGAAGTGACGGCCATCTCTGCAGACACAAGAATAAAAAAAACTTAAACTAAATAAATAATTCAGTATTTTATTATTAAGTATTTTATCTGCTTTGATATTGTCAATCACTATGACACAGTGAAATGTGCAACGGTAAGTGAGACCTCCAGCCCAGGCTGTGAGCTCTGCGTGTGGTGACCTAGTAGACAGGGTGAGGCTAATTAGGCGGGACTGAGACACCGTGCTGAGATGGATGACATGCGTAGTCGTTTAATCTGACAAGCGGCTGGCTGCCGGTGTGTAGCCTACATAACACGAATTAAACAAATCTGCTGGACGTGGCCCCGCACTGGCTCGGACAGGTGCGATGTGGCCCTGATTTGACGCCAAAACAGCTCGGACGGAAATCTTTGACGCATTAGTTGGTATTAGAGTAAATCTGTCTAATTTAATAATAACAACAAAATAAATAAATGAAAATAAGTCTCATTAAAAAAAATAATAATAATTTAATCTACTCTATGCAAATATTCATTCAATCATTCAAATGAAAGAAAAATGTAATTAATAAAAAATAAAGAATAAATAAAAAATAAGTCTTATTTAAAAAAATAAAATAAATAAACTAATTTAATTTAATTGACTGTATGCAAATAATTCAAATAATTTAAAGGAAAGAAAAATCTAATTTTGCAAACAAAACAAAAAAAAATCACTGAGCCTAGAAAACTACACATTAAAAGTATGTCTGTATCTGATTTTTTTTTATTTATTTAATTATTTTACAGGATAAAACCACTTAAATGTGCATTTTATTTGAATAACAGTCTATTTTTATCTATAAGTTTGCTAACTTATAAGAGGTTATCTTAATTTTTAATCTAAAATAATCAGGTTATTATTAATCTGTTTAGTTTTAAGATTAATATTATATATATATATGTATATATATATATATATATATATATATATATATATATATGCTACCTGTCGGTGAGGAGATAAATGCTGCTCCGTCCGGATTAGTTTCCTCTGTTGTCCCTCTCCGAGTCTCTCCGGTGCGTTTCCGTGGATCCAGCTGGTGCTAGCTGCGCCGATGTCCTCCTCTCTGCGTCCCTGTGTCTCTCCCTCTCTCTCTCTGAGTGTCGTCTCTGATCTCTGCTGCCCGGGGGCCACTGCTCGCCACTTTGTCACCGGTTTATATGAAGGACATTTCGGTCCCTTCCACCAGGCAACTCACCCCCTCCCTCTATCCCCATGCTGGGAAGTCCTCTCTCTCTCTCTCTCTCTCTCTCTCTCTCCCTCTCTCTCTCCCTCCCTCCCTCCCTCCCCTGTCTTGCACGCACAAACACTATTACGCACACATAAAAGATCGGACTCCCTCCTTGTTAATCTCCCGGTAAGATGTTTACCAAATCCTCCTTGTTGACAGATTTCCTTCCACCCGTCCAAGTAAAGCCGTGTGGATGGAAACACTGAAAATTACAGCTCGATGTAAACCATAACTTGATGCCCTTCACATCCAGAGGCTCAGTCACAGGTGCTGCTGAGTCACACCTGTCCTCCACCCAGCCAGCCAGCCATCCAGTCAGCCTCCCCCATCCGAACACACACACACTGAGGTCAGGGCTTTTTCCAGATGACAGGGTTAGAGGAGGGCGCAGCGGAGATTTAATACCGTATGATACGCTGAGGACACAAATCTCTGCAGAACAAAACACCGGGAACTCACCGCTGCTGTGCTTTGCAAAAGCTGTCCTCTTATGGAGACATTTTTTTTATACATGCTTTGCCAACAGGTGAAACCCAAACCCCAAAGTGGTTCTTTCCATTTGGTGACAAACATTTAATGATTGTCCTACAGTCCTTGGTCTGAAACGGTTGTTTGGACACACATGCTGTTTGTATTCTTGCTCCTGGATTTTAATCTCACCTCCTCTTGGAGCTGGTGTGCCAACCTAATCCCTGGCTGGGTGCATCCCTCTCTCGCTCTCTATTTGTATGTCCTCTCAAGGCTTTTGGCCACATACGAGCAGATGGAGAGCGTCTTGTGGCCTAGATACATCCCCCTTAAACCAAGACTGTGAAATTGGTGACGTGCCTTAGACGGGATTGGTTTTGGCAACGAAACCGCGCGAGGACGGGAAGGGACCGGACAGATTGGCCATCAAATAAACACACAGATTGAGTGCAGATGAAACTGTCTCAGTGGAGAGTAAAGTCAGATATACACTGTATGAGCAGAAGGAGGAAATGAGGGCTCGTTGGGCCCCGTTTGTCCACTAGACTGTTTCATAACTGCTGAGGGTCATCACCACAGAGCACTTTATTTCTGGGGGTGAGAGCGCAGGAGCGAGAGGCAGACAAACATCTCTTCATCTGGTAATTAGAGGAGGAATAACGATATCCTTTGTACCGGAGCTATTCAGGGAACAGAGAGAGAGAGAGGAGGACAAAGCAGACCATCAGGGCTCTCAGTGCACCCTTGTTGTTGTTCTCATTTATCAGGGCTGGGTCACTGCCTGCGTTTCAGCCTTAGGCTGGCCCTCGGCTGGCAAGCAGTGCCACCCATCCTTGTCAACTCGCTAAGTGACGGACATTCATTTCCACCATTTACCGTTTCTTTTATTTGTTCCACTGACCTATTTCTCCAGGGTCCCTCTAAACTCTGAGGCAGCTGCAAGAAATTTGGGGAAAAAAAAGGTGGAGAGAAAGGTGAAGAAATTCACATGTGTACTGATTTCCAAGCAACTAGCTAATATGAAAAACAGCGAGTGAGACTTAAATGAAATACTTCCACACATTTGTCTTAAGGAGTAGAACAGAGAGCCTAGAGGCATCTCACTTTTTCGTGATGCAATCGCCAATTTCCTTCCCACCAACCTGAGTGCATTTTTAGCTAATGAGAAGAAACGCTGTAATATTTATCTAAAAGTGGTGGATGAATGGTTGAAATACAGTTCTGTGCAAGAGTTTTAGGTGCTAAAATGAAGGACACTCTGAAATACAAAGCCACAAATAGCTTCTATTTGTTAATGAGCTTCAAACACGAAACTTGTTTGAAGTGTCAATCTTTGGCGACCCCTGTGGACATAAACGGTAACTGCAGGCGTGTTTTTGAACTTCACTTCTCAGAGGTCCACACAGAAAATTCATAGTTTATAGAGACAATATTTCTTCAACTTGATTAAAATCATTCTGAGCAAACACATGGACGCTAGATAAAAATTGATTTATGTGTTTACACGCCCCAAAAAACATCAGTCACTGTTGAACCTTTTCTTGTCTTAAGCGATTCTGCCGTTGTGGAGCGTTGAATCTGTGTTTTAGCAGCTTTATTTGCAATACTGACTTGATTTAATGGAAAAAGAAGACAACCAAGATGTTTCCATGTTTTCAACAATGCCGCCCACACTGATTCCAGCTTCATTTGCCTTTTTGTAAACCCTGGTTGTTTTTCTAACCTCCATGTTTCTGCGCCTCCTTTAAACTCGCCACCTGACGTTTACTCCAACGTGGCGCAAACACGCCCGGAAACAATGGATTTATTCCAACCAGAGAGAAACCATGAGCTCAGGTGGGATTATTAGGAGCTAATACTTTCCTATCGAACAGATTATCAAAGGTTTACACCACCCCTCCCTATCTGACGCCTTCTTGATTGAGGCATTTTGTCGATGCAAACGTAGCCCGTGTTGCCTGTGTGACATTATCAGCCAGTTGAGCATTAGTTTTGCCTACAGTCTCTGGCAGAAACATCAGTCAAACATCATCATCAGTAACCGTGTGCGGCTTGTGAATGTCTCCACAGACACCCTGTTCCAAATATTTATTAACTGAAGCCTCATTTGGAGGCAGACAGGGACTTAACAGTCCTTTGTTTTGATGACAGTGTTTCTCTCTTTGTCTCTTTTAAAGTCAATATTAACACCTGTTTTCCTCAGAACACTTGTGCGCGGTTCCTGTTGTGCATCCAGGACCGTCTCCATTGTCTCATCATGCACATTAATCCCAGACGATGTTGCCGCAGAATGAATATATGAACGAGACATGCATTTTTAAAGGTTTCATCTGAACAAAGAGCCACTATCTTGCAAGTAAATTTGTCCCGAAGCAGCTTAAACATCTTTTAATTATTTTTGACTGATTGTGTTAAACAGCATCCAGATTTTAAACCATCGGCTGCTGGTGCTGATGAAACATGTCGAGCAGGACGTTAAGGAGACTGCAGGATCTGTTTCCTCATTTTGAGGAAATCCAATTAAGAGGATATCTGAGATAATCCAATGCTCCCCACACACACAGGAAACTCTTTAAGCACATTAAAAGCTGTATGGTCGTTTGGGACAATTATCCTGAGTGAGTTAAATGTCATCCACCCGTAGTTGATGTTAGTTTGAAATGTTTAAGGGTAAAGGGGGAGTTTAGAAGGTCAAGCTCATTGACCTTTTAGTTGACAGAAATGTCACTGGTCGAATACCAAATTGTTGGATTTTGTAATCACTGTTAAGAAGACATATTTCAAATATCACTGAGAGACTGAAGTTTCAATAAATAAGAAGACAAATACTCAGATTTTACATTTCTTTATTCAAAAATCCTCAGTTTTATGAGCTCAAAGGTTGTTTGCATGCCCCTGGTTTCTCTTTAAATCTTTATTAAATCCTCTGCTCTGACCTTTTAGCCCAAATGTTTGCAGCGCAGGTGTCCAGCTGACAATAAGTCGATTCGAATCAGAGGAGAAATCCTCACGCCGGCATGGATTTCACAGTTTACTCGGAGGCGACATTTCGATCCCACGTGGACATTTTCTGTCTGCAAATCAATTTTCTGTAGGATCAATTTGACAAACGCTCAAGTAACATTTAATAAATCGGCTCACAGTCAGTCTTAAAAGACCTTTTTAAAAAATGTTACATGGGAACTTTATGACAACAGTTTAAAAAAACATCCAAATACACAGACAGATATTCAAAATTCTAGTTGTTATTGTTGTTATTAAGACATACATTTTCTTTCTAACACATTTAAAGGCTTAAGTTTTGTAGTAGCAGTGTCCTTTAGTTGTTGTTGATGAGCAGATACATTCGTTCTCCAGTGGAAATCACAGAAGTCCCAGTTCTCCATCCTGTGGTGACATGGCAGCACTGCATGCACAGTAATTATGTCCATTCTTTATTATTTATTTATGGGCAGGACCTCCATTTCATGTGAAACCAGATCAGATTGTCTTCTTGGGAAATTTTATCTCATCTGCATCCGTGAATAAACAGTTGAGAAATGAGTTAAACTGAATTTCAAGTCTTTCATTGATTCCACAGACGGTTGAGTCCAGATCCTTCACATTGCCGTTGCTTCTAGTTGCCGTTCGGCCTCAGTCTTCGTTCCTGGATGTTCTTCCCAAAGTTCATGGTCAGTGTGGTGACGGCGTAAGTGGATAAGATCATGATGGTGCTCCCCACAAACTGCGACGAGGCTCCCCGCCTCGCCACAAACCTCCACCCACGCCTCTGCAGGTGGGTCTCTGGTGCCTCCACTGTCTGATTGATGGGTTCCATGGCTTTAAGTCCTGGTGTGGATTCAGATATCTTCCTCTTTCTGTTTCTTGGGACGACGGACAGTGTCTCTCGCTGAAGCTCAGTGCTTACCTTTTACCAAACATGCGTCTTTATCTACTCGGCCTTGTTTGTGCACGTCAAATCCTCAGACCTGGCTTAGTGCCAGAGTACGTCAGCTGCACCTGTGGGAGTCTGAATGAACAAGGTGTCTCCTGGCTGCAGCTCCAGACTGGAGTCAATAATAGAACTAGCAGATGTCATTCAGTCTGACCTTGCTTGTATTTCTGGACCAAGGACAGCAACAAGAGGAGATGTATTATTTAAAATACAACACACCCTCACCAAATACCACCACAAATGAAACCCCAGCCAATCTAAAGCATTCGTTTTCTAATTGTTGAACAATTAAAGTTTTAAACATTAAAATTTTTTTTTTAACAGAATGTAAAGAAATACGAAGTTATGACATTTTGTCTAAGTCCTGTGATGCAGAACCATCCACTAAAGTTAGCATGCTAGCCTGTTAGAGCCTTCCCTTCTTGTAATACCAGGTGGTACCACAGGGGGGATAGTGAGTCAACGTGGAGTTTAATATCGGCATGTTTAATGTATATGTAAAATCTAACCATGATATCATAGTCTTCACAATGCACACTCGTGCTGTGACCAGTCAGCACAGTGAAGTGTGTGGCATTAAGCGGCTAAAGCAGAGGTCTTCAACAGGGAGTTGCCGACCCCTAGGGCGTCCGCAGAGATACTGCAGGGGGGGTCACGAAATGTTTTTTCCATAAATTTAAATGTCTTTAAATACACTTTAAACATAAGTAGGGGGTCCCTGCTCCATCTCTCCATCATCTCCGTTTGGGGGTCCTTGGCCCGGAAAAGGTTGAAGACCCCTAGACTAAAGCATTCTCGACAAATGTCTTAATTGCTGGTAACTGTTCGTCCTTTAAAGTTATTTTTTCTGTTGTGTTGTACACAAATTCAACTCAGCTGCGCTCAGACAACATGCATTGCGCTATAGCTGAAGGGTGCGACTTTGCTCTCCTGTCTATCACCACATAAAGCCCCGCCCAAGCGATATGATTGGCCCTGCAGATCTTTGCAGGAACATAACCAGTTCCCAACGGAGCTACTCCAGACCAGCTTTACACCACAGAAGATTTATTAGGGAAATTGGTGTGGTTTCCAGGCTAGACTTGTGTATATGAAGTGTTTTATATACTGACTACACAAGATTTTCCTTGTAATTCTTCAGATAACACCCTTAATAATAAAATTTCTACTGGTTAACAAAATTGTATTTGTGGTCAGTTAGTTTTCGATGTAAATACAATCAGACACATTTCACTCCCAGATTTAAGTGCCACAAGTAAATGTGCTACTTGCAGTTATGTACCCATGTGACTCATTGGATTTTTACATTTTTATATTTTTATGAATCTTAAAAAAATGTTTATGCTTTGCTTTTGTGCATAAAAAGACAGAAAAATCAATTTAACATAAAATCTTTTGCATATTTTTTGTGCGTAGATTATCTTTGTGCATATTCACAGCACAGAAATCCCTGTCTGGACAAAGCGAGACACTACACATATAAAGGCTAAATCTCTGAGTCACGATCAGACTCAATATTTGACATTAAGGAGGGGAAGTGGAGAGACGCAAACAAGAGATGAATCTCGATGCTGGAGCTGTGTGGGTGCACCTTTGGGAAGATGTATCGCATGGCAGACGCTCCGACAGATTCATGTTTGTATTACAAGCACCGGCTCTGCGGCTGTAGATGGATGGCTGTGGAAAGTCTTGACAAACAGCAATGTTTGCCCCATAAGTTCTGAAATGACACCGGCGGGAGCAGGTCAATGGAAGACACACATTTTGTTGTCCATTTCTGTCCTCAGGCTTTGCTGCGGGATTTATTTGCCATATTTATTTAAACCATTGCACATGGAACTTGATCAGTCTGCTTCAACCTTGTGTTTGGTTGCTTTTTAAGACCCAAACGCAACAGCATGAGCATTTTGGTCCACATGTAAGAGGTCGTCAAGGGTTACATCAGTCTGAGCTCAAAGCTGCAGCTGTAAACTGCTTTTAGGATGCTCATGTGTACTCATCTAGGACTCTTTGCGTCTCTGTAATAGGCTTAACTGTGTGTTTGCGTGTATGTGTGTGTCTTTTCATCAGCCGTCTGAGCGCCAAAAAGGCCCTGGTGAAGTCTTTGCCAGTGTTGCTTTGAAGCTTCGCCCATTAACATTCACACTGCATAAAACAATAACACTCACATATGAAAAATGCCTAGGCTTTAATCAAGACATCATCTGCTGCCGTGAAAGCACTTTACTCCGATAACATCTGCTATTGTTCTTTCCCCCAGCTCTTTGTTGACGGCTCCGTCTCTCTGTTGCTTTAGTAATGGATATTATAACAAAGTTCCCGTCATTTGTTCCTCCTTTTCCCCTCTCTTTGGTTTATCTTACCGATTTTCCCCAGATCGACTGATTCTGTATAAAGGAGGAAGATAAAACTCAGTGTCAGTGTTGTTTACATTACCCTAAGAAGACCTCTTTTAGAAACACAAACCAGACATAAAAAAAGCATGAGTATACAGCTTATTCATTTAAAATAAATGTGAGATGAGAGAAATGTGTACTTCTCAAGTACAAGTTCCTTAAAAATATTCTTTCATCATTTTATTAATTATAAACAATGGCCTGATTTATGTAAGATTTCAAACTAAATCAAATTTAATACGGAGTTCCACAGGGCTTGATTCCGGGTCCTCTTTTGTTTTACCTCTACATGTTTCTGCAAGGTCATAGCTGTCGTTATTATTCCCACAATATTCTCACTGACTTTCTTTAGTGATATTTCAACTAATTATACTTCCATCAGCCTCGGCTTGTGATCGTTCTACCTCTACGTCAATTAAAATTTTAAATCAAAGCAGGAATCTGGACACAGTCAGCAACCACATTAAGTACCTGAATTAATTAACTGATTACACTCACTTGCCAGTTCATAAAAATGAATGCATTCTAATATAACAGTTTTGCAATAAATCTTAGCTTGATGAATGTTATGGTATTAAGCATTTGTTTAAAATAACTGGGAGACCTTTTGATTAAACCGTTTTTTTGATTTTTATGGAGTATTGTGTTGTGTTGTCTTGTAGTAACACATGTTTCTATTATTTTGCCATTGTAGTCAGTGTCAGTCTGTTAGTCAGTCCAGATTAACAGCACCCCAAACTACATCCCCCCAAAACGACGCTTTTTCAACATAAACTGGAGAGAATAGTAGTAATGAAGGAGGATTTGCATGCTAGATGCTAATATCTGATCTGTTAAGTTGTTTTTCATTTCGTGCATGCACTGCATGATGATTTGTTCGTCTGTGTGTTTCGGCCGCAATTAACGGATCAAACCTGTTACGGGTACTTTTGTCAGAGGCAGCAGCGTGTGATGCAGTATGATGTGGGTTTAGAGGCGACCTGCTGGGTAGGGCCTTTAGGCTGCCAGCAGGAGAGACACTTCCTGATCCAGAGTGAGACACCGTGGCAATCAGGATTACCCAAAATGCCTGCTGCCACTGTCTAGGCTTTTAATTGGTGACGTCAGTCCGTGGGTGTGTGTAATTAAAGACTGGGCCACAAAAAAAAAAAAAAAAAAGGAGGGATGGAGAGGAAAACATGAATGGGATGGAAACAGTTTTATCCTTACCACAGCTGTCACACATATGCTTTAGAGAAAGAAAGGAAAGAAGAAAAACAAGATAAAGACGGACTTGGGAATGTTTATCAAACCAGCTGACATGTTGGCTTTAGCCTCATTAAAGTAATCGTGTTTGGTCTGGTTTTTATTAAGTACAGGGCCACTCTTTAATGCTGTTTGGTTTGTTGGTGTCTGGGTTAAAACTTGAAGGTTAAAGATTGGAATTAGACATTTCCTTAAGGTGGTAGGAAATGCATTAACTGAATAGAAGATCCCTTCAAAGGTAGAAACACCAGCATATGTGTGTGTGTGTGTGTGTGTGTGTGTTTAATTCTGACCGTTACATGAACTGTGATCGTCTTACGGATTAAGTTGTGCTCGCTCTAATTCATCTGCTGCCGGAAGCGACGTGCACATTTGAATGAATGTCTGACCTAACCTGGTGGCATTATTTCCACAAGAGATCACTGAAGCACAAATAAAATCATCCACAAAATAAAACAGATCAAAAACGCTCTGTAATTCCAGATCATTGGCTTTTATATATCAACCAAAAAAGAAAGAATAGGGTTTTTTTTTATGTGTGTGTGCAACGTTAGAATAAAAATAAACTGCATAACTGATTTTAATTCTGTTGATGTCGCTGTTTTTACACCATGCAACATAAAACACTGTGCAGCGTCTCTGCTGCAGTACCTCGTCCCGCCACAAGGAGTCATAGTGTTGATGTACTGTGAGGTGAAAGGAGACGTAACCATCAGGGGACCATGGAGCTGCACATTATCCATGCTGTAAAACCTCTGGAGAAACGTAGAGCAAACAACTGTTAAAACCACTGCTCAAATAAAATGATCATGTGGCTGCAAAAGGAGAACACATAGTACGTGTTAGAAGAGAAACATCTCAACATTTTAACATCCTTATGTGGTAATATTATGTTTCTTGTGGTTGTTGAGAGGAGTGAACAGAATATAAACCTGCACTAAAATCACCTATCAAGTGTAATTGTAGTAACACGTAGCTGGTTGCGTCTTAATCCCACTTGATAAATGGAGCTTCATGTTCCTATGAGGTACTGCCCTGCTTTAAGCTCAAACACAGCCACCAATAAATCATGCATTGAGTCATCATGCATTAGTTAAGCTTTGCTAACATTTGCATTTTATATGAAGTCATACTGATATCTTCTTTGACAGCCTCGGTCAAAAGGCAGGACAACTACTACTACAGCTGTACAGTCGTAGTACAGTCATAGTACGTTGCTGCAAAGTGATATGGAGATATCAGGTATAGTATCAGTATTTGGACATGCTTACTTGTAGGCATGTGAAGGATCTCAGTCATCCAGGTCAGAGTATATCCAAAAAAGAACAACAAGCTGAAACAAGGACAACTGTACCTGTCGAGTTTCTTGAAGACGTTTCATCCAAGTGGCTTCTTTAGTTCTAAAAGACTAGTGGGGATTTGGGGAACATCTGTTGGTGTTGCGCATCAGAAAAGTGCATGACTAAGATCTGTTAACGACCAGATATGTATCTTTAGTTGGAGGAAACAGTTGCATCCTAAGATGCTGGGAAGCCTTTTTGGATATACTATGACCTGAATGACTGAGAACCTTTACATGAGACACATTGCCCAACTCTTTGGGATAATCACTCTTCTGTGCAGGAGTATGAGAGGACACTGAGGAAGCTTGCAGATTACAGGTTCAACATACACCGATCAGGCATAACATTATGACCTATGTCCTAATATATTGTAGGTCTCCCTTGTGCCTCCAAAACAGTTGTGACTCATCAGAGAATGGACATGGACCTTCTGAGAGTGTCCTGTGGTGTCTGGCAACAGGATGTTGTTAGTTGGGGGGGCCTTTGAGGAGAGGGGGCCTCTGTGAATCATCCATCAGATACTTGATCAGTTTGGGATCTAGTGAATTTGGAGGCCAGGTCAACACCTTGTGCTGTTCTTCATATTTTTTTTTTACTTGTTCCTAAAGGTTTTTTTTTTGTGTCTGTGTGTGTCTGTGTCAGGCTGCATCCTGCTGGGGATGGCTGCTGTGTGGTCTGGTCTAGGTGGGTGCTACATGTCTAAGTACCATCCACACGAATGAATGTCAGGTCCAAAATTTTTCCAGCAGAACAATGTATTGTCATGAGATGGTCAATCAATGTTATTTACTTCTCCAGTGGCAGTGGTTTTAATGTTGTGGCTGATCTGTGTTTGTTTGTGTCTGGTTGTTGCGGACCCTACTCATGCAAGTTTCTGATGTGCAACATCTCCAGATGTGCCACCAGATGTGTTTATACCCCAACTCACCACCAGTCTTTTAGAAATTAAGATGAGATGTCTTCAAGAAACTCTACAAACCCAGTTGCCATCAGCTTTCTATTCTTTTTTTGGATATCCTTACTAGTAGTGCGGCTCAGCAGCTGTACCGTTTGTTTTTCAGTGATGCTGCAGCTGGATCAGAGAGGAGGCCATGATCTGGAAAGCTTTGCTGCTCCCATCTGCTCCCGTGCTGCGTGTGATGGACGGATAGATACCGTCACCATGTGTGTCATTTCTTCCTCAGGGCTGGGGGACTGGAAAACCTCAGTCACATAGCTGAACAATTAGCGAGGGACAAACCTTGTGCTGTTTCTCCACCATATCATTTTGGTTTCATTTCAAAAACACTACAGAACTTCAGGGGTTTTCAGACCTGTAGAATAGAAACTGAAAGACATTTAGAAGACATGTTGCTTTTGAAAATCAGCAGGAGAACGGGACAATCTATAAACTCTAATTTCATGATGATGTCAATCGGCTTTAAGGACAGATGTGATTAGATTTACTTGTAATTTAACTACTGGGCTAATTAGGATGGTCCGTCCTTCCGCTTTTGCAGTAATGAGCAAAACAGCAACACAGGCCCTTGTTCCAAATAAATCTGAGCAGCTGTTACTCTCCAAACTCAAAGGGATTACAAAATCATTACGTAAGAGGATATGAGTGGCATCATGTCAGGCTCTGAGCACCGGCGGTTTACTACAACGACCATAACGACAAAATCATGAAACTCGGCGAAGCTCATCTCCCCGGCCGAACTTTCACCTCCTACTGCCGGTGCCACAGTCGGGATCAATACCCTCTTTTGCCCACAATCTGCCGACAGACTCCAGTGCAGCACGAGGAGCGTTCAAAGCTGTGACAGAGAGAAAACAAAGCTTTGTGTGAGTTTGGTCTGTTTGTCAGGGTTTTTACGCAGCATACAAGCTGCAGAGCAAACCTCTGCCATCAGCACTGAGACGATCTGGCTCTTTGACTGCCAGCCAGACGGCACTGACAGCTCCATTTAATCTAACAAATAACAGCCTGCTTACTGGGGCTGTTTTTTTTTTTTTCTGACTGCATCTCTGAGCTCATTCACAGCAGTGAAAAAATGGGGTTTTCAGGTTTTGCCGTTTAGACATTTGATCGAGACACCAAGAAAAAAGGAATAAAAAAGCTCCAATAGATACTAGTTTTGTCATTTTTGCAAAATTAAACTAAAGCAGTTGCTAGTACCAAATAATGCGTATTTGCTATACATTAACAGAAATACAACAGTGCTGTACCCTGTCTTCTGCATTTGGACGCAGGACTAACCCTATCGCAGGACAGGACAGAGGACACATTATAGCTTCCTAGCAAAACACCCGAGACAGAATCTTTTTGCAGCTTAATTCACGCCGGTAAATGCTGACAAGTATGTCCATACATCCATCATGTTTCAAATAGCATAACCAACATGGATCCTCTTAGAAAGAGTGGATTTAGTCCAACCAGAGAGAAACCATCGGATCAAGGGTTTACATGATTATAAGACTCAATCCCATTTAAAAATTCCCCTCTGATTGGGTCACTCTGTTCTGATTTAAGTGTTTACGTGAGACTTTTTTATTTTTATTTTATTCTGAGTCCATGTAAACGCAGCACCTGACTGGAAGAGGGAGCCATGAAACTGATGTACCCCCCTGTAAGATTACTAAACAACCACCTCCCTCTAGACTGAAGCTTGGTTTATACTCCTGTAATCGCTGTGTACAGAGTGTACACCAGGGAAAACCTTTATACCCGTGCACTGGTGTGTCAGCATTGTTCTGTTTGGGGTGTAAAAGCGTTGCACGTAGAGCTGACTGTAAAAAGGGTTGAGAAACTGTAAATCCTTGAAAAGATAATGAATCACCAAAGCTATTATGGTTCATCCTGAGGAGGACATTAATGTGTGAACTATTGACAATATAGGGATGGATGATGGAACAGCTCCTCATAAGTGAAGCCGAAGCAAGTAGAGCTCCCCCTGGTGTCTATCCGCAGTATAGGTCATAAGCTCCACCTCCTCCATGTTAGTGGATGGGACTTGGACCAAACTAAAACACTAAAATACACGTCGAAATTTTTTATTTCAGGGATGGTTTCTGTAATTTTAGGCAGTTAATATAATGTTGATGTATGTTCAAATGTCAATTTTTGGATAAGTTTCTTGTTAGTTCCAGAAACAGGATGTGGCATAATGGCGACTACCAGTTGCCATGCCAACCGCTCTGTAAAGTGTCCTGTGGGTCCTTGAGAGTTGTAAAAAAAAAATGAAAAAGTAAGTACAGTGTATAATTCAACATGTCTGGTTAACTGATGGAGGTAGAGCAGAGTTTAGTATTAATTAAATGAAAATGCTAGTGAGTCTGGAGGAAGTGATGGCAAATAACATCAGTTTGACCAATAAAAGGAAGTGGGGACACATTGTCCATATTTATACAGTCTATGGTGTGAACCAAATTTTATTTCAATCTTTTCGATGAATACTGTTTGTGCTTTTTCATTTCACAAAAACACTCAATGGGCTCAGTGTGAATTCAGGTTTGACAGACTGGTTTACATGTTGAGTAGAAAGATTAGATAATAATAAATAATTAAGTCTTCTCCTGTTAAAAAATTACGACTGCATCCCTGCAGCAATTTCCTTTTGGACGTGCCAGCGTAGGCCGGCCTTGGATTCTTGGACGCTCCGTCGCAGATCTCTTGCTGCGTCTGGCGCTGATGAGGTCAGTGCCGTGTGGGCAGCTCGGACCATATGTTACATAAAAACTGTGTGAAAGTCCTAATCCCCAACAAGGCGTTACACAATGACTCCAAGTCTCTCTAAGACAGACTGACTGAGGATCATAAATGTCAAGTAGATGAGTTTAACCTCACACGAGTCGGCCATTTTAATAAACAATAGCACAAAAGCTCAGTCTAATCAGCCTTAACAACTGTATCCAAATGTCTTTTATTTTGAAAGTATTTTGGAGTACCAATAGTGCTACTGCTGTTACTCGCCGTTATAGCTTCATTGCATAAAGGTCTATGAGTGTGCCATAAATTAATAATTCACCCTATCTTAGAGCCTCTGTTAAGGTGGTTTTAACATCTTGGAACTTTTATTTTGAAAGTCCTTGAAAGAATCCTGTTAACTTCCTGGAAGAGGCTTGGGGCTTTTTATTTTAAAAGCAGCACAAAGTCCAAGTTCCTCCTCTATAATCCCTGTTAATGTTTTGTAGCTTTTTGTTCAATTCCCAGTTAGCACATAGCTTCTGGAAGCTTTTCTTTTGAAAGTATTTTGGTGCACCAACACTGCTTTTGCTTTTGTTTGCAGTTATAGTTTTATTACATGAATGTCGGTGAGTGTGCTTTAAAACCCAGCATCTGTTAAAGCCTCTCTTAAGGTGGTTTTAACATCTTAAACATTTTTTACTTTGAAAGTACTAACAAGAGTCCTATTAACTTCCTGAAAGACACTGGGGACCTGTATGATCCCTATTAAGGACTTTTTGTTCAGATGCCAGCTAGTATAGAACTTATTGGAACTTTTATTTTGAAATTCTTTAGTCCCCATTTGACATGTTCAGTGTAATGTCCTCAGTAGCCATATAAGTAGTATAGTGTGTATCTGTGTGTGTGTTAGCAGCGAGCTATAAATACATTGTTTACATCGTTATAAGCAGGTGTGGTGAAAAGGACACACAATAGTAGACATAATACATTGCTTATGGACATGATGGTGTGTCTTTGTGTGTTTTCTGTTTTTGTCTTTGTGCATGTGCATGTGGAGTGCACATAACTTATGTTGTTGTTTTTTTCTCAAAACTGCAACTACAGACTTTATACATTTTATTTGCCAGTTTATTAGGCACACTAGTGACAATGAATGCACTAAATCTTACTCTCATCAAGGTTCTGGTGTTCAGCATTTATTCAAAATAACAGAGAGAGCTGCTGATTCAACTGTGTATCTGTTTTGAAGGCTGTTTGGAGGTTTGCTGACCTGGAAGCCAGACCGACCACAAAATGTTTGCTGCAGAAAGTTGTAATTTAAATAATTGTGTGGGCCAGTGGCGTGGTGGTTAGCGCTGACAGCAAGAAGGTTCCAGGTTCGACTGGACCTTTCTGTGTGGAGTTTGCATGTTCTCCCTGTGTCTGCGTGTTTTCTCTCTGGGTACTCTAGCTTCCTCCCACTGTCCAAAGACATGCTAGTTAGGTTAATTGATGATTCTAAATTAGCCGTAGGTGTAAATGTGAATGCTTGTCTTGTCTGTTAGCCCTGTGAAAGACTGGAGACCTGTCCAGGGTTTACCCACCTCTCGCCCGATGACAGCTGGGATAGGCTCCAGCCACCCCACCCCCACCCCGCGATCCTTCACAGGACAAGCGGTTTCACTAGTGTACTTAATGAACTGTATACTGTAATTTAAACATGGACTCCCTCTGCAAGACAGGAGTAGCAGACCAGGAAATAAGCATGAAGACATTCCTGCGGGGACTGATATTGCACCAGCCAACTCAGCTTTTGTTCTATTGTGTGTATTAAATTATTATTTTTGGGGCTTTATAAATGAAATTGACTTGATCTTTAGCCAGGCTAACTTATCCCTACACTTCCAGTCTTTATGCTAAGCTAGGCTAATTGGCAACCGTGTAGACAATAAACAAACAAAAAATAAATCAGACATTCATAAAAAAGTTTAAACAATTATTTAAGTCATGTTCTACTTTATGTAAATAAAAAAAATAAATGTGGGATTAATTGACAAATTCCATAACTCTATATTCTGGATGTTTTTCAGTCTTCTGTCGCTGTCTGTGGTGCTGAATACGTGTCTAACATTTTATTTCTCTTTATACACGTCCATGCTGCTGTTTTTGCACACTATCAATATTTAGGATTTTTAAAAATGGATTAATTGCCTCTTCAGTCTAATTGGCTGCAACCTCTGTGGAGGCTCTTTGTATCTTCTGCAGGGGGGGTTGGATGCTCCTCCGCTCCATTCATGTGAGGAGAGCCACTTCGCTGCGTGCGTAAAGGAGGAGGGGCGAGAGGGAATCCCAGGAAGGGGTTACAAATATCGCGTTGTCCATGATCCACTTCATAGGAAGTGAAGGTGGAGGAGCAGCGACTGGAATGAATGAAGCGGATGAGAGTTTGAGTTTGTGTTTTATTTGGTGAGGAGAGGGGACGGGAGGGAAAGGACGCGCTCCCCTCGGTGATGTTTACGGGACCGGACAATCAGCGGCGATTCAGCGGCAATGTCAGCCCGACCCAGGAGCTCAAGGATGAAGCGCGTCTCGGAGCAGCGCTGCTCCACTACGGTGCAGTAATGTGTGAAACAATCGCCTCCTCGTCTTCGCTTTGAACACGCTGTCCTTTTGTGGCCAAATGCGAGAGAGAGTCCACGGTTCTTCCTGAGATTCAAAGCAGAACATTGGTTGGAGAAGTTCAGGGTCTGATCCCACATGGACATTGTGTGTTTGCAGTGATTGTCGAGGCCTCCGGTGGCTCAGCTGGACGGCACCAAAGCGCACAGACCTCTGGCAAAATGTCAAGGATGCTCCGAGGAGGAGCAGAACAGACAGGTCACAAGTGGAGCTGAGGGGACCACTATAAGACATTTTTTTGTTTTTAAACCAGAAAGAATGAGACCTCTTGACGTCTCGGGTGTGTTTTCCTGGGCTTCTTTGACGTGACACCGGACCCCCTCTTTGAGTCTCTTGGCTCCTGGTGCGCCGCTTCTACTGCTGCTGCTGCTGCTGCTGTGCAGTTCTGATGCCGCAATCCATCTGGATCAGAATCACAGACTAGTCAAAGGATTGTGTCAGTGAGGAAGGTGGAGAAATCCACGCCGGGACCCCCACACCTCTCATCCCCCACGCCATGGATGACTCGGGGATAATAAGGCGCCGTAGGCTGCAGGTGAGGATTAGTCCTAGAGTTTAATGCTGAACACCATCCACTTAAAAAAAAATCTATGTGTTGTTTCCACTTTAATGCATCACCTCTCATTCACTCTCTATATATTAACTCTTACTTAAAATCAGCTCACTCCATAGACATTAACTATGTTGCTCTTTGTTTTAATACATTAAATAAGCTATAACATATATTGCAAACGTATAGGATATTGTGAATTCATTATATATTAGTGAAAAAACTGAATTTCTTTGCAAAAGTCAGATTTACTCAAGTGTAAGTGTGGGAAATAGGCTGGGAAGCCCCTTTTAATGAGTGTAATTCAACAATTTGGCAATTCATTTAGAGTTAATTAGAGTTTTAGCTCTACTTTCATTATTACAATATGTCAAATACTCCTAATCCTGATGCCTTGATGAGCGTCACTCTCAACTGTTCTCACGTTTCTCTGTTATCTCATCTTAAACAAACAGAATATATTTGCAGATAAGTCACAGACGTGTGATTTTTTTAGGATCTTGTTTATTTAGCTCACATGCGGCTGCTTTTGAAATCCGATCACTCGCGCGTGTCGATCTGTTCCAGTGACTGTTGCTCATCCATTATGAAGCAGCCTGCTTAACCACGGGGTCATGGAGTACACCCTCCTCCTCCTCCTCCTCTTCCTCCTCCTCCTCCTCCCCCAGCTCCATCTTTGTGTGATTCAGTCAAGTGAACTGAGCAGAGATGAGCAGCCTGCAGCCTCCTGTGCGTTTGATTTCTCTCGTTGGTCCAGTTTGTCGTCTTAAGAGGGAGAAGAATTGACCCCTATCGTTGTGCAAAGAGATGGAGAGAGATCGAGAGAGTGAGGGTTAGGGTATGAAGGGAGGATTAGTAGTGAGGTGTGCGTCTCATCATCCCCACTGCTCAGCTTCCTGCTCTGCGGCCGTGATGTATGACAGGAGCTGCAAGGGAATTAATCACCATAGAGTCAGACTCACAAAGTCACTGGCAGTTTATAGATATAGGTGGAATGATTTAGTGTCCTATATACGTGTGTAGCGTGGTAGAGACTTATAGTTTACATTTAGCTTATCTGCACGTTTAATGCCCGCGTGTTAACTCTATAGCTGTGCGTGGCTATGAAATTGTGTGCTGACGTGTGATTGGCTCTGCCCGTGCCATTCAACCGCTCTGACAGTCCCTCGGGTCTCATCATCCCAACCGTCACACACACACACACACACACACACACACACACACACACACACACGGTCGTTCTCTAAGCTCCATATGGTGACACGCCCCGGTCCCCCGCAGCTGAGTTCAGAGGTCACACCCATGATGCATTGCTTCGACATGACTAACATGAAATGAACGTGATCTCTGCGCCTCTTCCTCTCTGTGACTCCGCCGCCTCCCATTTGGCTTCCCGCTCCACGTGTAATAGGCCCGCACAGAAGACGTGGAGAGATAATTGGGTTTGATTTGTGTGAAATGGCTGCTGAGAAAAATGCCATCCATAAAGTTAAAGGGGAATTAAATTACATAGATGGATAGATAGATGGGCAGGTGGATAGGTACTTTATTGTTCCCGTGGGAAATTGAGTATCTAGTAGCATCAGTAGGAGACAGAAGGTATCGGCACGCCTTGAATATGAACTATAAAACAGTATAATGAGGTGGTAATGTACGTCAAGGACATGCTTCACGGATGGGACGAGGATCTGATGACGCCATCCAAACCTGACGTCTCTGATTTAAACCAAACTATTCTCCTTTGGTCTCATCCGTCCACAAAAACATTTTCCCAATAGTCTTCTGGCTTGCCCTCATGATTCAGTTCTATTCAATTTTATTTATATAGCGTCGATAACAATACGATTTGTCTCAAGCCCCTTTACAAAATCTGCTCTGAAACCCCCAGAGCAAGCCTGAAGGCGACGGTTACAAGGAAAAACTCCCTTTTTAACAGGAAGAAACCTTGAGCAGGACCTCAAGCTCATATGGAGCCATCTGCCAAAGGCCGGGTAGAGACAGAAAAGAGAGAACACACACACACACGAGAGAGGATAGGAGGAACGAGATAAACATACATCTGTCGTAGATACATACATCTGACTACAAGCGTACACGTGGAATCTGAAGGTGACACAAATACAAGATATAGCCGATGATATGAGAATATAAGAGGAATCATAGGCATGTTGGAGGATTGTTCGTTCAGGTAGGAGTGGATGACTGCAGGAGGCCATGAAGACTGGGCAGGTTGATGAGGACCAGGACCACAGATGTATTACGGAGCTCTAAAGGAAACACAACTCCAGGCCAGAGACACTCACAAGAGGCTGGAGGAGGATGGGAGTGGAGGAGGGGAGGAGGGTAGAGGGACACAGCAGTTAACATGCTATACAGTAGTTGCACAAAATAGCATGGCTAGTAATAGAGAAGAAATTAGAGGACAGGAGCTCAGTGTAAGAGAATAGAAATTAGAGGATAGGAGCTCAGTGTAAGAGAATAGAAATTAGAGGACAGGTGCTCAGTGTAAGAGGATAGAAATTAGACGACAGGAGCTCGGTGTGAGAGAATAGAAATTAGAGGACAGGCGCTCAGTGTAAGAGAATAGAAATTAGAGGACAGGAGCTCAGTGTAAGAGAATAGAAATTAGAGGACAGGAGCTCGGTGCCATAGAAAAGAAATTAGAGGTCAGGAGCTCGGTGTGAGAGAATAGAAATCAGAGGACAGGAGCTCAGTGCGAGAGAATAGCAATTACAGGACAGGAGGTTGGTGCAAGAGAAAAGAAATTAGAGGACAGGATCTCAGTGTGAGAGAATAGAAATTAGAGGACAGGAGCTCGGTGCAAGAGAATAGAAATTAGAGGACAGGAGGTCGATGCGAGAGAAAAGAAATTAGAGGTCAGGAGCTCGGTGTGAGAGAATAGAAATCAGAGGACAGGAGCTCAGTGTGAGAGAATAGCAATTAGAGGACAGGAGGTTGGTGCCGGAGAAAAGAAATTAGAGGTCAGGAGCTCGGTGCGAGAGAGAAGAGATGGAGGACATGTGCTCAGTGCATCGTCCCCCAGTTGACGTTTCATGATGTTTAGCCAGCTTCAGAAAGGTCCTTGGTCCTTGCCACTCTGCCATGGACACCATGGTTGTTCATTGTTCTCCTGATGGTGGATTCATGAACAGCAACATGAGCCAATGTCAGAGAGGCCTTTTGCTGCTTAGAAGTTACCCTGGGTTCCTCCGTGGCCTCTTGGATTATTATGAGTCCTGCTTTTGAACTGATCTTTGTTGGTCGACCCATCCCGGCGAGGGTAACAGCCATCTAAAATCTCTGTACATCTACTCTTTTGTTGGCAAGTAAAACAATTTATTTTTCTATTTTTCAAGCACTCGTCGTGACTACATGCAAGACTTTCGCATGCTCAGAAAATAATCGCCTAAATGGCTGCAGAAAAATGAAGAGCACTACTACTCAGGCATAACACGAATGCATCATCCATCCCCCAACAGCCCCTTCTCCTTCTGTCAGACCCATTTCAGTCAGTCCGTGTCTGCTGGAGATGATTGCTGCTCTGGTCATTGTCTTTTTGCAGCCTGCCTCTCTTTGATTGATCCCCGTTGTTCGTCTCCCGGTCCCGGCCAGCTCCCCTCCGTTAGTCTTTGCGGTGTTTTCTTCTGAGAAGAAAAAAAAAATGATTGGAGTGGCCGGTGCAATGTGCTTTATAGGTATGCAGCTCAGCTAACACCATCCGCCCCCCCACCCCCCTTCAGTGCAGCCAATAAGACTTTAGGGATGGGATAGCAAAGGAGGTTTTATGGTTGTGTCGCGTGAACTCTCAGGTTGTTTACTACCCGCTGTGAAACTGCAGCATCCCGGACAGATATGAAAAGGACTTAAATGCTCTGGGTCGCTGCGTATTTTTGCCTGGAGACGACTGAATTCACAAATTATTCAGTGAGTGACTCAAAACCTGAGGCAGTCGTAAGAACACGGACACGTAAACTGATGCCTTTAAGCTATAGACAAGGTTATCTTTTGACAGGAATAGGCTGAAATCTGTTGGTTAGGTATTACCCCCCCTCCCCTCCCCTCCCCCGCATTAATCTTAAGGCTTGTGCGTAAGCCCACGATTCAGAAGCACAGCCGCCCTAACCTCCGGCGAGACCATTTGAATATTCATACGTGTTTGCACAGCTTCCCCCCAGTTTTCCGCAAACACTGCAGCACATACTCTCCTGTCAGGGTGACGCGCCTGGGACTAAAGGGGATCAGATAATAATTTATGAGCTTTACATCCTCCCCTCCCCCCTCCCCCCATCCCTCCAAGAGGATGCAGCTATAAACCTGGATAAAAAGAGCACCTGTCAGAACAGCCAGCGAATAAAGCGTGGAGTTGTGTTCTAATCTGTGATCGGTGGGCATGACATGTCCGTGACAGAGTCCTCTCATTTGTTGTCAGTCACCGCTCAAGACAGCCAGACTTCATTAGAGAGCGTTTAGTCTGCGCCGGGAGACACATCCGACTTTTTTTTCCTTTTTTTTTGTGAGCAGCAAGCGTGGCATCCTGACAAACTAATTATACCACAGGAGAGTTAAGTCGGGATACGTCGCGAGGCCCGGGCGCAGGGCGAAGATCCACTCTCCTTAATGATATGTTTGTCTGTTATTTCTTGAGAGAGTGAGTCACAAAGGCGGATTCAGAGGCCGACCGGCGCGCTCGTCTCTCGCCTCGCCGGCCGCCGATGAAGTCGAGATTAGAGCGAGGAAGCGAGTTGACCTTTTTACAAATGAAAGTGGAACTGAGGATATCAGGGAAATTCAGGCCGATACTGTGTGACGGCGGCTACTGAGAAATATAAATATGTAAAGTGAGGGTGACAGATTTAACCGACTTATCTGATTTTTTACCGGGTTAATAAAGGCCATGCCATTTTTAGGATTTAATACCTGAGCTGTGGAGCTGTAATGTGCAGCACCCGTACATTCACTGCACATTTCTCTTTCTGGCTTATTGTTCATTGTGTGGAAGCTCAAACCATTGAAAGACATCATCTGGTGCCTGGTTATTCTCTCAGACATCAATAGATGGCTGCACTTTGTTTAGTGTGCCAGCTGCTTCTTTTATTGTCTAGACGAGCCTGAATAACTGCCTGCCCCGGGTAGGTTTTGGATTTTATTGTGTTAGCTATGAAATGCAGACCTGCGGCTCCTGAAGAAATGCAAGGTTGAATTTCTACATTTTGTCACCGGCATGTTTTATTGCCAGTGAAGAGGTCAGGTCCTGTGTGAGGCTGAAATGATTAGTCAGTTAATTCAGCAATTACTGGCAGCTATTTTAATAACTGATTCATGAATGATAAAGCATCTGCTGGTTTCAGAGGATCCAGTTTGGATAGGATTTGCTGCTCATCTCTGGCCTGACCATCAGGAGTACGTTGGGGTCAGATCACGCGTGGCTCTGGGGATGGACCACTTTGTAATCAGCCGGTGACCTCCTCTTCCTCCTGAGAAACGGCTCTTGATCATAGATAATCTTCATGCACTAAAATAACTAAGAAATCTATTGTTAGCAGGCGGCTGGGAACTGAGAATTATTTGCGTCATCTTCAAATCGTGAGGAGGCCGTTGTGCGCACACAAAATGCTTGACGTTCATGCGGTGGCATCGGGTCTCAGTCATGAGGACATCGTAGGCAGACGGTGCAGCAAGCTAACAGCCATAACGTAGAAAATGCAAACACATAATCTTCAGAGATATTATAAAGCTACAACCAAACTGCAGCAGACGTACAGTATTTACTCACTGTTCACCATCAATCTGTCAGAAACCATTAGCAGCTCTTACCAATACCGTCCTCATCTCACATGCAGGCTGGCAAGGCGGTGGTTTAAAATCATCCCGGGGGGGGGGACATGAATCTTAAATGATCATGATCGATTGTAGCCTGGAAGCCAGACCGAACCTTTGGAAAAGTCGGAAAGTTGGTCTGGAATCTCTCCGTTGGGAACTGATTATGCTCTGGCGAAGATTAGCGGGACCAGTCAAAGCATTTGGTGTGTGGGGATGGACTAAAGAGTAACATCGGCGCAGGCATACACCTCATCTAAGCACCATGGATTTGAATTTGTTGACTGGCTTTAATAGGTTGTAGGATTTCAAATTGTATGGCGAGTTTTTTTTTTTTTGTTTGTTTCAGTTGTTGTCCGAATGAGTCTGGTAACATGCCATTTGGATTTGATTGAGAGTGGCTACCAGTATTTCCCATGGGGGAATTTGTCTCATCGACTAACATGTCAAAGTAAACAAAGTAATATTAATTATTTATTATATTATGATGTTATCCCCCCTATTAAGTGGCTGCATGTCTTTAAATTACTGTAATAACGTGAATATTGGGGGCCCTTATGCCTTCAGTGTTGCTAAATTCCTGGCTACGGCCCAGCTGATTCCTCCAGAACTGTACAATGAAAAGAGCTTTAATGTGGTTTTGTTTGCTCTGGACTGAATAGCCTCTCTGTGGCGCTGAGTGCTAAGTGTCAGGTCCAGTCAGGGTTTGTGTGTGTAGTTAACCCCCCTCATCACATCAGGAGCCTTTCCTAAAGCGCCCAGCTCCTGTAAGTCATCTTCTCCTCTGCTCTGACAACTCGGGGTCAATTAGCCGGATCAATGAAGGACAAAGTGACGAGGGATCGATGGGTTGAATATTCAGTCGCCCTTGTAAAGAGGGATTTGCCACGGTTAACGTGTCAACCCTCGGGACACTCAATGTAGTCCGACTTGATCCCGAGGCGAGGGGAAGGCACGCTTATCTCCTCTGTTGAAGGAGCTTCTCCACTCAGCTTCCACCTCTGCTAGTATGTTATCCATGTCACAGACTCAACCTTGTGCGTTGTGACTGACGACACAAAGACACTCTGCTTTGTTGGAGGTTTGTCCTTGCTTTGCAGCCGCAGCATAAAAGCATGAGAAGCGCGTCGTGCTTCTGGAGTAGCGGCAGGTCGGCTCACATGCTCACTCGCGCACCCGATCCTAATCTGAAGGTTAACCCAATAATTACATTGACTGGGGTTAGGAGGAGGTCGAAGCGATGCTAACTGCACCTTAACAACATAAGCCTGGGTGTGACAGGAGAGGGTGTGAAGCGGCTAATGCATTAATTGCATCTGTTGCTCTGCACTGAGTAATGGCTCACATCGTGGAGACGCTCCAGCCACATTAACCGTATGACACAGACACATGGAGCTGAAGGCCACAACACTCGGGCTCAAGGATATGACTGCAGGCATGAAAGCGTAAACCCCCCCCCCCCTTCCCCCACCACCACCACCACCCACCTCTCACCCCTCCTGTTTACACTCTGTCCTTCCCTATCTCAGCGTGCAGGGTGTGTAAAGAGCCAGGCTGAGCTGGCATGAGATCTGGCGCCGCTCGTACTGTTTGTGTTTGGTGCAGTGACCGTCTGCTGCTGTTCCAGCCCGGTGTTCCCGGTCCATCTGGACTCAGGAGATGGAGCGTGGAGGGTGGAGGGTGGGGTGCGGCTCGCAGCGGCGTCAGAAAATTAACAGACCAGCTGGTTTCTAAACAAACAGGGATTCAAATACACAAACTGTGCACACACACACAAATAAATTCAACACTGTAGCGCCATTGGTCCTGAAATGATCCCAGATAAGTCGTCAGGGTTGTTTGTCTTCTCCTATAAACTTTTCTCAGCCTGCCATTTGGACTTCATTATGGTGCCTGTTTCTATGGATACCATAGACAGTAAAGGGATGGAGTGCTCTAAAGTGAAGCCAAAGCAAGTAGAGCTCCCCCTGGTGGCTGGCTGCAGTATAGGTCTTAAGCTCCGCCCCCTCCATGTTTGTCAATGGGACACATTAAAACACTGAAATACACGTCAAATAAATTTTGTAACTGTAGCATTAAAACTGTTGTGAAGGGGGATTCAGAATGCATTTGTTTTCACTAGTGTACCTATATATTCGTATTTTCTTGTACCTGATCTGTCTCTTTTTTCTTCTTCTTCTCTGCGTTTCTACTAGAAGGACTTGCCACTGCCTCGCAAAAACAGCAGGTGAGTCTCACCTTTTTGTTTACCTCTCTCTTCCCTCTTTCCCCGCCCCCTCCCTTTCTCCCTCCCGCCCTCTCCTCTCTCCTCTCTGGGGAGAGCCCGGGTCTCTCCGTGAAGAAAAACAATCGCACCAAGCTGCCGTGCATCTGGTTGTTCATCAACAAGGTCTCTCCTCCTGAGCTTACATCAGCCTGACAGGGTTTTCTATCAATTATTATTTATTTATTTATTTGGAGGGGGGCGCTCATCAGCGTGATTTGCACGTTCTGTTTGATGGCTCTGAGGATGCTTCAGCGGCCCTTGTGGTGGGGAGTGTGTAGTCCTCGTGTGGAGGAGGAGGTGGAGGCCTCCTGGAGTGATGCTGGAGAGCGCCGGGGTCTGATTAGCGCCGGCTGGGATCTCTGGATGCTGTCCATGGTGCTGAAAGCCTTTCTGCCTTTTCCAGTTTCTGTCTCGACTCTTCTTCTTTGAGTTTTTTCATTATGAATCCATCACTGTTCCACGCTCATTAGCTACCTAACCTTCTGTCCCTTAATTCCCAATTCTCCTTCTACCTCCCTCTGTCTTAAATATTTATTTCTATATGGTGTGAGTGACACAGTGCTATTAAATCCCATTTACTCACATACATATGTACTTTAAATACTATTTTTAAAGTACTTTCATTTGATTATCCACCACATTTTACAGGATTTATGCAGTTTTGGCTGAGAATGTATTTTTATGAATGATTAAACCCAGCAGCACTCACAGTTAAACCATACCCCACTGCCTAGCGACTACTAATGGGAAAAAACTCTTGTGTAGTGTTTGAAGAACCGCAGCTAAAGAGGCAAATGTCTGTGGTGGAGGCCAAAAACAGAGCAAAAACAGACTGAATATACGTTGAAAAAAAAAAAAAGTCTGGCGTAAGATCTTTATAAGGCCACAGGTTTTTGCCTGTCTGCTGCCATCAAGGGCGCAGAAATATCAGTTATTGCAGGTTTGAGCCAGTTTTATGAAGTGACCTTTTATGGTGATTTTATTTAGACGTCTAAAGGTTGTGGGAGCTACAGGATGCCATTTTGACAGAGACCGGCTGCTTTGTGACTGCTCTCCCCAACCACCTTGCTATTGCTGCTGCTGCTGCTGCTGCTGCTGCACAGAGCTACTGCAACTAGATATCCAACATGCTCAGAAGCACTGAGAGCCTTGAGGCAGGGCGGTGATGATTTAGTTTTTATTATGTGGTCCTCTTTCTTATTTCTGAGTGAGTGTGCAATTTCTTATTACAAAAGGTCTGTGAGGAGAGTGTAAGCTAATGAAAATGGTGAGGTGGTGGAGACCAAATACAGAGGAATATAAGCAAATAAGTCTGCCGTAAAAGGGCACAGGTTGTTTTGAGTTACTATAAAGATGGATGGCGAAGCTGCTCCTCAAAGCGAGTAGAGCTCCCCCTGGTGGCTGGCTGCAGTATAGGTCATAAGCTCCGCCTCCTCCATGTTAGTGGATGGGACTTGGGCCGACCTAAAACACTAAAATACACGTCAAATCATTGTTTTTCAAGGATGGTTTCAATCATTTTAGGTACTTAATATAATGTTGACGCATGTTCAAGTGTCAATTTGTTTGGAAACGTTTTGTTTTAGTTAGTTATTTGACGCTGCAGAAACATGATGTTCGTCCAATGTCAGCTGGGATAGACTCCATCCCCCTCTCCCATGCGACCCTTCACAGGACAAGCGGTTACAGAAGATGAATGAATAAATGAATGAATGAAACAGGATGTGACATAATGGGATTGCAAGATGGCGGCGCCCGTATTCCCGGGAAAATAGCGTCAGTTTGGCCAATGCAAGGAAGTGGAGAAGCATTGTCCATATTTATATACAGTCTATGCCTCTGATGATCTGAGAAGCTTGAGATAAGGTGGTGATGATTTGGTTTTTGTTCTTCTTTTTCAGTGAGCATACAGTGTCTGCAGTTTATATTGTAAGTGTAATGGAAAACGCTTGTGCTTGTGTATCTTGTGATGAGGTGGAGACCAAAATAGGAGCAAAAAGGAAACAGGCAAATTTGCAATATCATATGTGTACAGGTTTTTTCTACTGCCCTCGAGTGGTTTAAGTAAGACTTATAAACTTCTTGTACTGCATGTTTCTTCTATTCAACTATTTCTTTTTGTATAACAGCTGATTACTTCCTCCACGATCACAAGATGTAAACAGTATTACGAGGAGAACATCTTATAAGAGCAGTAGCTTAATAATGAGGTTCTCAAGCTTTTTTATTATGATCTCTTTGCTCGTAATAAAAGAGTCATTTGTTGTGTGTTCGTGGTCACGGTCCACTACATCTGACTTCTTGTACCCATCCCCATCTCCCTGTCCCATCCATCTTCTCTTCACTGCCCCATCATCGCCAGTCATCACGGGTAATCAAACACGAAATGAAGCCACAGATCAACTCTGGTTGCGATCCATTTCCCCGCTGTCCGTCCCTTCACCACCCGCTACCTCCTAATTTTGCCCTCCTCCTCCTCCTTCTCCTCTCTTGAGACGGTTTTCCATTTGGATTCAGCGTGTCGCTCCTCTGCCTTCGCGTCACATCCTTCTGTAGGGCACTATCGGCCCACCATCTATTATAGATGAGCTCCGTGGAATTGGCTTCACTTTCAATCAGACTACTGCATCCATTCATGGGTAAACACGGCCATTCAGAGTTTATGTGTGCGTGCATGTCTGGCATACATCACCAGCTTTTTTTTTTTTTTTTTTTTTAATATTTGACTTCATTCATGATCTTGTTTTTCACAGTTATGTAAGAGCCCACATGATCTTGCCCCTTAGTCTTTTCTTCCCTCTCTGCTCTCTCCTTCCTTCATTTGTGGCATTAATAGCCTGCAGTAAAAGCTTTTAACTCTGCATCAAGTCCTTTCATTGCATCGAGAGGAAAACACAAAATAGAAGTCACAAAACAGCACTGTGTACCAATGCACCTTAGCCTTGAGAAAATGGCCCACAATCCCAGTCGCCTTTTGTTGTTCCTCTCTAAAAGACAGACCCACCCTTCCTCCCTCCATCCCTCCCTCCCTGTTGCTCTCTTTCTCTTCCTCTCTCTCTTCCTCTCTCTCTTCCTCCCCTCTCTTTCTCGGATACTCTCACCCAGACACCAGCGCACATCGAAAGGTTGTGGGAGCTACAGCATGAGTTGCATTGCGATTACATTTCGCCAGAGACCTGCTATTTTCTGACGACTTCACCCAGCTATTACTGCTGCTGCTGCTGCTGTTGCTCAGAGCTACACCTAGATACCCAACATGTTCCGACGCACTAAAAGGTATATCAAGAGGCTGCAGTGGTCAGGTTTTTGTTTCTGTGATGTGATGCTTGTTTCCTCTTTTGGCGTGAGTCTGCAGTTTGTATTACAAACAGGGTGAGTGTGCGTGTCAGTGTTTTGCTGGGTTTAAGATGCCGGCTTTCTTCTGCTGAGAGTACGTGTTCATAAAGTAGCTACTGCTGATGGATAGAATGTGAAACCTTGCAGCATCTTTTAAAGTTGCATTACAGGCTTTCATAATGTGCTATTTAGGCGATAGGCTGCCAAATCAATTGAGAGTTAAACCACTTTAGTCGAGTCATTACTCTGCATCGCTTCTTGTCGTAGCATGGTTGGACGGATTGCCATGAAATCTGGTCCATCTGAGAATGAATCGTAATGACTTTGATCATCTCCTGACCTTTCATCTCCACCGCTTTGATGTGCAAAACAGGCGGTGCAGTTTTTGTTGTGTGTTACTTTCGTGTCATAATTTCACTGTGTTCAAAAGCTGTTTTGACTAAATAATTGCAGAATTAGCGAATATTAGCATCATGCTAACATGCTAAGGAGATAGGCTACCTACTCAACATCAGCATGTTAGCATGCTAACCTTACGATTTATCCTTGAACACTGGTGAGTCCTCACAGAGCCTCTGTAGCATAGCTGTAGGCACTTGGTAAAACAAAAATATACATTAAGATGACGTACAAGTTGAAACACTTCCTGTTTTCTAAGTAGGCATCGTCTGGAATACTGTAGTTGGATGATGAGTTTGTTTTGATAGCTGTTGACATTATACAGCTAGCATTAGCTTGCTTGGGTGTTGCTTGCTCGTTATCGTTAGGCTACCAACAAATGTGCTGTTCACTGTGTTAGCTTGCTAACCATGCAACTTACCAGTTAGCACAGGTGTGTCTAAACAAGCTTCACAGAGTCTATGTAGCATGGCTATAGACCTTCAGTAAAACAAAATAAATATAGCCACCCCTAGATTCCTAAGATTGTATTGTATTGTAGGGATTTTGTGAAATGTTGCAGATGGATGAAGATTTTCTTTTGGTAGCTGTTGATATTACACAGCTAGCATGAGCTAGCTTAGGTGTTGTTGTTAAAATTCAGTATAAACCTGACCTGTAAGTGGAAAGTTTCAGAAATGGTGGAGGTGGATGTTAAGATATTATATTTGGTTATTTGTCTAATGTAATACAGTATCTCTGACAAAAGTTAAGATATCCCTGACATTAGCTTTCTAAACTGTTGGCCTCTTATCTTCTAAATGCCAACCGTTGCCTAGCAGCAATGCACCCACGACTTTACAACTGATGTTATCTCTTGAACTCCAAGTGTTTTGTGAACACGACTTCACAAGTTTCATTTGATGGCAGCAAAAGCTTCAAATAACATGATTTTGGCTAACATTAATGCTAAACTAGTAACTAAGATGAAGATAAAGATGTTTAAGAAAAAATGTTATCATGCATTCAATGTAGAGAAAACTGTTTCTAAAAGTTTGACAATGGGGCGAAAGAAACAGATTTTTTTTTCTTTTATTGACTCAAGACCTGATGCTACTTTGCTAAATGGGCGGGGCAGTGGTGCACCACATGTGACGCAGATACAGGAAGTGACTCATAAGTGTGCTGCCTCATTTCTGAACTCTCTCTAATATATACCCGAGCGAACAATGTATGGATCTTTGAAAGGTTAGTCAAACCTTGAAATTGTTATTTATTTCTACTTGATCAGGGTTAGATTGACCCTGCTGTGAATATAATATGAAGTTATTGAAACGTTGCGACCGTGACTCATCTTCGTGACCTTTCTGGCGGAGCTGCAGGTAGACTGATTCACAGACTCGAACGATCAGTCAGTGATTGTGTGATTCACTGATGCTTAGAGTTGAACGATTAAGTGGGTTATTTTGGGGGAAGTTTACTTGTGTAAGATATTGTATTCTCTCTCAGCCACTGTTGCTTTAATTTTAATTGAACCTGGCAACACAGGGAATAAGATAAATAAAATCTCATTATCGCATTATGTTAAATTAATATTAAGAGTTGTGTTTGCTTTGTGCTGATAATTGATACTTTTAATCACTCTAATGTCAACAACATGCAAATTGGAGCTGACATTCAAGCATCAGAGGTGTCCTCTTATGCTGCAGTGCGAGTGGATGTTGCATTGAGACTTTATTGTCCCCTGCTGTTCGGGGATTAAACTGGCTTTGATTACAGAGGAGACTCTCTCAGTGACCCTCCAGATTGAAATAATGTGAAGTTTGAGCCTTTTAAATGCCTGCTACACTGTTAAATCTTGCTGTATGTTTACCAGCACAGTATATGGATCAAGAGATGTATAAATACACTATGAATAGGCTGATGTCACGCTTTTGACGCCTTGAATTTCCGGGAGTTCAGTGAGTTTGGTTTATTTTACGTTTACCATTTTACAAGATTTCATACTCTTGGGTACAACAGAGTAGTTTTGTATTTGGGGTACAGGCAGCTCGCTAGCTAACCCAGTGGTTTCCTAGCTAACTTTGAGTGTGCAAATCTTGATTTTTTTTTTTTGTTTGTTTTTTAATGAGAAAACTTGTGTTTGGTCGCTCTTTGTCAATTAGCTTTAACTAGCTAGGCTAGATGCTATTTTTGGTGTATATAATAGGTTTGGAGTTATAGCCGGTACATACTCAAAAAGCAACCCTGAATCAAACTGAATTATATTTTTATAGTATATGTATGATACAGTTGTCTTTGCACTCTGAGGAGAGCATCCCTTCACTGATGTGGTTGATAAAGTTTTCTGTAAGTACTACTACATACTAAGAATACAGTAAACTACCATTTTGTTGTACTACAGGATTGTTCTATATACCATAAATTGCATTATAGTACAATTACAGTAGCTCACCAAGATTAAAATACAGTATGTTTACTGACAACAGTGCTGCCAGTAATGTACTATAAATATACAATAAATGGCGTGATTTACAGTGGTGCTTAAGTCCAAGAGGAATCTGGTAAAAATAAATTTCTCAGCTGCTGAGGTAGCGAGATGACGAAGCAAAGTCGTAGCCAGGAAAGGGAGAAGGATGAGGGAATGGGTGAGACGATGAAAGCGAAAGAGGAGGTGGAAAAAGAAGGAGGCTGTGCAAGAGGTGAAGGGAGGAGATAGCGCTCAGGGCCCTGGGGTGATATCTGTGTCTGCTGTTCCATTAGAGACCAACTCACTAAGGTTATGTGAGCATGCAGTACATTCATACTAGCTCCTTTTCTTTGGTTTCTCTTTCACACTGTTCCTTTTTTCACCCTGCTTTTATTTATTCATCCTTTCTGCATTTTCTTCATGTATAAGTGAGGAAAGATGTGGATATAACAGTTCATGTAATCATGAAGTCATTGAATCAGAGTCTCCCTTAGGTTTATTTGCTTCTTTGTGAGGAAGAGTTTAAGACTTAGGGCATGATGATGAATTAAGGGTAGAATTAAGTTTAGGTTAGGGTTAAGGGTACATTGGTTGGGATCGGACATGTCATTTCCCCTGTTAACAGTACATTTGTTTATTATCACTTCTAAGATTGAATTCAGTTCTTCCTGTCTATCATGAACACCATGGCAACATTCATAATTCTTGTTTTTCTGCCGTAGGCTTTTCATACTCCTAGTTGCTGTGAGCTACTCTGTCTCTATCACTACAGTTTCTCCCGTCTTCTGCTCTGACAATCAATCGTTTCTGGATGATGTAAAATGCATCAGAGCTGCTGTGCCAGGAGTATCAACACATGCAACATAAAATACAGAGAGATTCAGTTGGTGCTGGTTATGATGGTTAATGTACAGAGGATCTGGGTAAAGAAATCTTTTTACTCAATCACATTGTGTGGACATGGCTTCCAAAATAGGTTATCTACTATGTATATGCCAATTTATTGAGATACACAAAGAGTACTGAGGAGTTCAAAGAGTTAACCTTTGTCAAACCCTAACCAGATTTTAGTTCAGTCAGCCAATGTACAGTTGCCAACAAGAAATGAAAGCCTTTTTCTTGTTTGTACTGTTTTAATTGACATATTGACACATGTGTATAATGTGCCTTCTCTTCTGTCTTCTGTTTTCTTGTTTAATCCAACATGTAAAAGCCACGTCACTGGTAATATGTGTTTGCCTTCTCCATTTTCCTTTTTAATCTGGAGCATCAGAAACTTTTCTAGGACCCTTCCAAGCTTCAATTTCCCATTCCCTGAACTGATGAATTCATAGAAGCATAGTTACTTTAATATTTCCTCTATAGGTGCCACAATTGTTGTTTTGGATTGATGCCGCAAACTACAGATTTACAACGTTGATATAATACAAACCACAGAGAGATTTACTTGCCACTTGTTGAAATGGTTATGTTAGCTTAAAGACGTTTTTCGTTGTGTGTGTTGGTATTACTCACGTTGTGGGGACCTAAGTCTGTTTGCACAGTTACATTGTGGGGACTAGATTTCCTTATGGGTACAAAAGGTCTCCACATTGTAAATCATTATAATTTTAAGGCAAAGAGTTCTTCAAAGACTAAGGTATGGTCACTTATTATAAGTAATCATTATTGTCAATGTAAAGGTTAGTCTCCAGGAAATGAATGTAAATCAGTGTAGTACGTATTTGTTTTCTCTAACGAGAACCCTAGTTTGTAAATTTTGTCTTTTGTCGCCTATAGGCCTACTCCTAGCTGCTGTAGGCTACTCCTTTTCCATTCCCCCTTCAGCTTTGTCAGTCAATCATTTCTAATTGACATAGAGCACATCATCAGCATCGCTGCACCACAGCAGAAATGTCACCACAGACACCAAATTTAAAACTCTGCTATCCTGAGAAGTACAGAGAGCTTTACCTGGTGCTGACTAGCTTAATTAGCAATGTGTGAGCTAATTTGGCAAGGGCTTGAATGTAACAGATGTTCATTTGCATGTAAAAAGTCCCACACTGCTGTTTTAATTATTATCATTATCGTGACAGGTGTAGCCGGCCATAACTTAGGGGAGCGTTGCCTCGTTAGTGGCCAGATACTACGGGACAGTAGGAAGTGAGTGGATGGTAGATGCAGTAATTGGGGAGATGAAATGTGTGTTCGTGTGTGTGATTCCCTCTGGTGCGATGGCTCAAGTGCATTTCTCCGTGGGGCAGACGACACAAACACAAAGACATAATCACCCTATCCTCATAGATCCTCTCTACACACCGACATACACCCATGCCCACGTCTTCTGCTCATGAACACTCCTTCTCTGTAACTAAATAAGTCATTACACGTCACTAAACCACCTATGTGCAAACCAGAGGAGGTCAGTGGGAGGCCCCTGTGTCAAACTGTGGAGTCTGGCCTGCTAAGTGCTAAACCTTCCCCCAAGAGAAGCCAGGGTTCAATATCCACGAGCAGATATTTCAGGTGCAACGTCTTCCATTAACTCTTGATTTCAGTAAAAGGGCACTGTCCGTCCTTTCCTGTAACAGGGCTCTTTGATCCTCCTTCTCCTCCGCTGTCTTCTGGATAGCTCTAAATTTACCTTGATAGTTATTGCTACTGTCAGCTGCTGCGTAGTTCCACAGACTGAGACAGAAGATTACAGGTAAAAACAAACAGAAAACAATGTTTCATCCCCGCTTTGAAGTCCTGCCTGAGATGATTTGTAACCCAGAGAGTCGAGGAAACTGAGAATGAAAGATGCAAAGGAAAGGGTCACGGTGTCTGCGTCACTTTTATCCTGGCCAGATGATGATTTTGACATTTAACACAATGATTGGTGCAGTCGAGTTGAGCTGTGATTTGAGCTCAGCGAGGACAGTGTTCTTCCTCGGGCCCTCACCGTGACCATTTTAACTTCTGTCCTTCTTTTAGTGCAGGTCATGTGACCCGGTGGACAATACTGTTAGAGTTACTTAAAGAGATTTAGACAGTGGACAAGTGCTCAATACACTATGTTACACCACTATATTAATTGTACTGAATTACAGCTAGATCCATATACATTTGGTCATAAATATTTCTGTTATTTTAGCAGTTTATCTAAATATATTTCAGTTACGGTTATGTATATTGAATATGGCCTTGAGGTGCAAACTCTGCTATTTGAAGCTGGGAACCATTTTTATACACAATCCCCTATTTTGAGGGCCTCAAAATTGGTATGGCACCTGACTCAAAAGGGGTCTCATGTGCAGAATGTCAGAAATCCTACAGCAGATATCAGCACATGTATTTATGTAATTCATGTTGCGGCATTAATGCATATATATGTAGATGCACCTACAGTGATTGGACAACAAGCACATACGTTGTTCTTTCCACTTCAGTGCCATTTTGCATGATGCTCTTTTACAGAACTTGACATGTGGTTCAGTTTAAGGCTGCAATGACTCATTAACATCATCGAGATGTTTGTAGTTGTTAATATCTCCATCCTGCAGGAGGCATTAATACGACCAGTTGCTCAAAACTGACAAAACCTGTGAAGAAGACAATGAAGTGGTTGCAAACTTACAGTGAACTTATACTGATGCATGGTTGAAGGTCACAATCTGGAAGTGGTTGTTCTGTCCTTCAGAGCAGCTGCTAATGGCGGTGCTAATTGCTAGAATGACAGCACTGCTTTCTAGTGCATTCACAAAAATATTGTTTCTTCACATATAGACTTCTAAACCTAAACCAGGTATATCCGAAAATCATTTAAGAAAGGCAACTGGACTTGTAGAGCTTCTTAATGATGTTTTGCCACTCGTCTGAGTAGGTTCTTCAGTTCTAAGGAACTGGTGGAAAGTTGAGGTTTAAATATGAAACTCTGTGGGTATAACCCATCAGAAAACTTGCTTGATTTGTTTCTGTTACGGCTAGAAACTGGTACAACCAGTGTCCATTAATGGCTAGATACTTACCTGTCCTTGATGGGGGGACTGTTTGTCCCTGTCTTCTTTCCCTATGAATGGTGCTCTAACGACCCATCGTCAGTCAGAGTCTCCAGTCTCAAAGTGTGAATGGTGATGGCACATTATATCTCAGTCCATCTCGTCTGTTTAGAGAAGGTTTTTCCAATCTGACATAGATGCCTTCCTTTACTCCTCTTTCAAACCATCTGTCTTCTCTGGCTAAGATTTGGACGTTGTTATCTTGGAAGGAATGTCCTTTGTCCTTCAGGTGTAGGTGGACCGCTTCAGCTACACCCACAGAGTTTCCTATTTAAATGTCAACTTCCCACCAGTCCCTTAGCACTGAAGAAGATACTCTACAAGTCCAGTTGCCGTTCTTAAACGCTTTTTGGATATACCATGACCTGCATGAATGAGAACCTGCACAGACTAAACCAGGCAGATTTCCAAGAATGTCCCACTCTATGTGGGCGGAAGCACACATTAGCAGTAGTTAGCATCACAGCATGAAGGTTCTGGGTTCTAACCTGTTGGTCGTCTAGGGTCTTTATGTGGAGTTTAAACATTTTCACTGTGTCTGCTGTGTTTCCTCTCACGTAGACATGCACGTTAATAGGTTAATATGAATGGTGACCCTTATTTGTAATTGTTGAGTACCGCCACTGATTTTGTTGCTAGTTCCCTTTTCCTTTCATAGCAGATTGTTTTGACATTTCACGACAAGTCACAGTTGACTCATTCATTGTGTGTCTACCCTCGTATTTTGCCTCTCCCTCCGTCCTTGAACAGTGAACTTGAGAGACTTCTATAATGAGCTGTATTTCTCCCCCGCACGCTGCGTAGCAACAACCATCATGTGATCACAACTCCCTCTTCTCCACCACATTCCCTCCAGGGTTGTAGACGCCGGCTAAATTTATTTTGATTTCTTTTCATGACATTGTAAATCTTATCTAGATTTTTTTTATTTTTTTCATTTAGATGATGAAATCCTCCCTGAACTGACCCTTTTTAATATTTTCCACCAGCACATCAGTTCCCCTCAGATCTCCTTCTCTTTGTCTTTGTATATCACAGTTAGATTTGTGAGGTCTCATACAAATGGGCGGATTGGTTTGATCAATATTAACGGTTCCCCTGCTGTTAGGTAGAAGGAGGAGTGCAGAGGATGAAGGCTCCGGTTTGTCTGGCTTTGTTAGATCCCACTGAACGATACTTCTGTTTATGCATTCTGCAGCACGAACGCATATGCGAGCGTGCACATATGTGTGTAATGGTGGAAAAAAACTGGGTCATGTTTACCTTGTGCGTGGATGACGAGCACCACTGGGAGCTCTCTAAACCTTTCCCTGCATCTAACTCGAGTTTGCAGTCGCCTCATTTTGCTTTCACTTTCTCTTATTTTGCTTTGATGTCATGCTACCATCTTCCTCGCTGCATCATTCATACCTTCACAACGCCCCCCACCCCCATCGCCCTTTCTCGAGCCGCTGGCCAGTACAACCCAGATTTTACAGAGTGCAGTGAAGTGCACTCTCTTTTCCTCTCTTGATCTTGTCTGACCATCCAGCAAGAAACAGGCCCCGGGCTTCGCTCTGAAATTTTTGGGCTTTGCATCAGCTGCAGCTCTGTGGAGTTGCTGGATTTGTGGCGATTACACACCAGTACGTGTCTGCGTGTTTACGCATAAGGCGGCGTCTCAGAATCGAGCCGTACCGAGGAAAATGAAGGCCGAGGGCTTTGTGTTTTTGTGAGTTTTACAGACGGACCTCCTTTGATTTCCTGCAGCAGTAAAAATCCATTAACCAAGAACAGTTGTTGTTTTTTTCCTCTCAGTTTATTTCTTTTTTATACTCCGAAAGAGCAATTATTGAAGCAACGAAAGCCTGAAACTATGCTGAACCGCTTTGAGCATGTACACACACATGCATTCGCTCGGCGAGATGATTGTTATCGCCGGGATCGGCTTCAGGCCAGGATGTGTGTTACAGTGAGATTATCACAGCTTCAGAGACAAAAAGCTTTCGGTGGCTGTCAAGATATAATTGATCCCAATTTGAAAAAAAAAAAAAAACGACAGCAGCTATTGTTCCTGCACTTTAAATCCAACCTATTGGCACATTCGATCAATATCCATAAGGCTAGTTATTTATCTGATTGATCCGGGCCTCCTGTGTGCAGTTAAACCAATGAAACCAGACAGATGAGGCGTAGTCATATTCGTGGCCCTATTGTATTCCTATGCACACATTAAATTTGCTGCTGAGTTGTGTGCATCCTGAGTCACAGTCAGTGGTATTAGCTCATGAGCAGGAAGGCGGCTGGAGTGATTAGCTGCTGGACGAACTCCGACACGCAATCACCTCTCAGCCGCTGGGTCTTTTTTTTTTTTTTTCCTGCTAACTTACTGCACGGATGATGTCTGCACATCCATCGACTAATGGTTAGAGAAGAGGATTGCATCACCAGTTCTGTGTCCATGGCTGAAGTGCCCTTGAGTGAGGAAGCTAAGCCCTAAAACCTGCCCTCTGCTCTCAGTGAGCTCACTACTCACTGTGTGCTCCAATAATACTTAATTATTATTCCTTTATTAAATGGATGGGTTAAAGGCAGAGAACAAATTCCTTGTATTTCGACTATATCAGTTTATTTTTAACATCAGAAAGGTGGTAACCCTTAGCAAAAAGAAGTTTATTCAAGTATACTACAAGTACACTCATCTATATACTACTAGTGTACTAGGTGTATACTTCTAGTCCACATTTTAGTTTATAAAAGTATACTTTAAGTATACCACAAGTACACTCTTCAATATACTATTAGTGTACTAGTTATGTACTTCTAGTCCACGTTTTAGTTTATAAAAGTATACTCTAAGTATACCACAAGTACACTCATCTATATACTGCTAGTGTACTAGGTATATACTTCTAGTCCACATTTTAGTTTATAAAAGTATACTTAAAGTATACTTTAAACGTTCCAATTTAGCCGGAAGAAGTATTAAATTAGTATACTTTCTAGTACACTACATGTACACTCATCTATATACTACTAGTGTACTAGTTATATACTTCTAGTCTACATTTTAGTTTATAAAAGTACACTTAAAGTACACTTTTATATACTTAAAATGTTCCAATTTAGCCAGAAGAAGTATTACATTAGTATACTTTCTAGTACACTACAAGTACATGGTCTGTAGTATACTTACTATACTTATACTTATACTCAAGTATACTTAATAAAATGAACTTCAAGTATACTACTTTTTGCTAAGGGAATTCAACTGGATGATCATTGGGGAGGATGTAGTTTGTGGTGCTGTGCAACTAGATTTGAACTAAATGTGTTTCTGTTATTTAGCCTAGCCCGCTGCCCAAGCTAACAGGAACATGTGTCGGTTCAACACATCTCTAAGCAGGTGTCACGGTTCTTTTTAGCTGCATGTTGTGCCTTTTCATAAAATAATTCATAAACTGGACGATGGACGTAACACGAGTAGTACTTTATATATTCCTGTTTTTTCCATTAGCATTAAAATAGCCACAAAATCTGCACAACAGAGAGTCACGCTAATGATATGCACTCTCTTGCCAAAACATTAGGTACACTAGTGAAAACAGTGCATTCTTATATAACAGTCCTGCACTAAATCTCCCCTTCAAGACTGTTATAATGTTCAGTTTATGTTCAAACTACATCAGACAGCCGGTAATTCAACTGGAATGAATTCAGCACAAAATTTCTTTAATTATTTATGACAGCCTTCAAAATAAAATCTGTTATTTCAAGCAAATGCTGAATACCATAACCTCCATGAACGTCCAGTGACGTTACTTGTGCGTATGGAAGCTTTGAGGGTTTGAGAGTTATAATCTGAGCTTCGTGCAGATCTCTAAAACCACCAAGGTCAGAGCTGAGATCAACCAATAAATAATGACCCAAGGTTTTGGCTCTCCGTGAAAGAGAGAGACACACTGGAGCTTGTTCCAAAATACGCATCATCTCCCCAAGTCATTACAACAGCCTTCAAAAATGAAAAGTTGAACCTTTCTCTGTTATTTTAAACAAATGCTGAAGACCAGAACTTACACGAAGATAAGATTTAGATTCAAGATTCTTGTCAGATACTCCATAACAATGCAGCATCATTAGATAAATATATAAAAACACAATAAAGTGAGATTGTGCATGTGCTTGTGTGTATGTGTGGCAATTCAGCAGGTCAGTATCCTGATGGTTTGTGGATACATGTGTGGGTGCTCCAAAACCTCCTCTCAGGCAGGATACTCTTGACGGTGCACCTGTAAAAGCTGGACACCAGGATACTCTCCAGCTTTTACAGGTGCACCATCGAGAGTATCCTGGCTGGGAACGTCACAACCTGGTATGGCAACTGTACCGCCCTCGGACGCAGAGCACTGCAGAGGGTGGTAAAATCAGCCCAGCGTATTTAGAGCAAGACCAAAGTGGCGAATGAGTGCATTTACACCATAGGTGGTCTCTGGGGTGATGGTGGGTGACCTCAGCTCTGATAAAAGGATGTATTGGATTTGCAGTAGGCTGCAGGCAGACATGAGTCGTGACTCTAGAGGAGGCAGCAGACACATGAGAGTCTACTGCAGTTACATCAGTTTAATGTTGAGTAGGTCAGAACTGGTCTTTCCCGCTCCCATTAAGTGCATTTATATCTGTAGAAGTGTTTCAAACTTTGCCTTTATTAATGCGCTGCATGCACAGCCTCCATCATCCATCTTGGTTTTTATTCGTAAAAATCTTTTGCTCCACTTCCTTTATCTGCGACCTAAACAGATGGGTCACAGCTTTGTTGTTCCTCATCTATGACACAGCCCTGAAAGTGAGTGTGATTTCTCATGTTCATTTGCGTTTCATGGTGGATCGAAGAAGAAGAAGCAGCAGCGAAGGTGTCTGGCTTAAATGTTTCTGTCCGGCTGGCATGTCGTGGGTGTCATTAGCTTTCTGTCAGAGGTTGCGGGTGATGTTTTTTGCGGGAGAGCGCAGACCCTTGCTTATCTGATCTCAGTGAGCTCACGTCACTGCACTGCATTTATGAAAGTGTGTGTCCGTGTATGTGTGTCTTGGCCGTCCCGCTCACATGCGACCCCATGTGACAGCGGGCCAAATGGAGAAGAGAAGGGGCAGCGTAGAGGAGATGGTGCATTTTAGCATTTACTTGTGCAGCTCAAACCGCCACGTTTCCAAAAGAAAAAAGCCTTCAAATTAAATCACGCAGCGAGACTCTGGTCAAATAAAAGCGGGTCTTGTAAGTGCATAAAAAGCTCGGCCACTTAACTACCTAATGGTGTGTGAGTATACGGTGATATCATGTGAAATATGAATGGGTGTGGAGTCCACGGGCAGATTTGAAGTGACTCAGTGTGACTGCTATTAAATTCCCCCAAAGGTAATTAACTGAGGTCACGGTAAAGTGGACGTTTCTGCAAAATATATTTTACGACACACACACATATATATATATTTTTTTTTCTGGTAATCTCATCCTCCCTCCTCCAGCTTTGCCTCGCTCTCCTCGTTTTCTTATCTCGTCTGGGAAGCAGAGGCAGACAGGGATGGATGGCTGGGGAAATTGAATTCTCTAGCATATCTCTGCTCCGTCCTCCTCTCCCGCTCCCGTACATGCAGCCGTGAACATGTTTATTCCCGCACGGCGTTACAGACACAGCCTCAAACACGCCTCTGACGTTCCCTTGAGTTTACATTTGTCACTTTTTTTTTTTTTTTTTTCTCTGCAGCTGTCGCGCGAGCAACAGGAAGAGTCTGATCCTGACGACCACGTCCCCCACGCTGCCTCGCCCGCACTCCCCCCTGCCTCTCCCAGGACACCTTGGTACGTATGTTGCAAGACGCCTGTGATCGTCTGTGAGTCCAGTGAGGAATGTGCAGGCCGGGATTCAGCAGTCCACCTACACCTGAAGGACAAATAAAGGACACTACTTTGAAGACATTCACATTTTAGCCAGAGAAGACAAGATAGTTTAAAGGAGGAGACTGAGCTATTATTCATTCATTCATTCATCTTCTGTACCCGCTTATTCCTGTTAAGGGTCGCGGGGGTCTGCTGGGTGAGAGGCGAGGGTACGCCCTGGACAGGTCGCCAGTCTATCGCAGGGCCAAGACAGACAGACAGACAACCATTCACAGTCACATGCACACCTACGGCCAATTTAGAATCACCAATTAACCTAACCAGCATGTCTTTGGATGGTGGGAGGAAGCCGGAGTACCCGGAGAGAACCCACGCAGACACAGGGAGAACATGCAAACTCCACACAGAAAGGCCCAGTCGGCCCATGGATTCGAACCCAGGACCTACTGAGCTATTATCAGTCATAAATTTTTATGATTTTTTTTTATAAACTTTTACCCCTTCTTATACCATGAGACTTGAGCCTCTGGCTGATAATGGGATGTTAAAGTAACATTTATCAGGGAAAGAATAGTCCAATTTAAAGGTTCCCAGTCAGCCAGGTAAAACAAAGACAACTGGACTTGTAGAGTTTCTTGAAGACGTTTTAACTGAGTCTTCAGTTCTAATAAACTGGTGGAGAGTTGGGCTTGAACAGGAACATCTGTTGAAACTGGCATGACTAGGGTCAAAACTGTTTCCTCCAACTACAGACAAGAATCTGGTCATTAACAGACACTAGTCATGCCAGTTTCAACACCCACAGATGTTCCTTTTTAAACCCCAACCCTCACTTAAGGCTCCTTTAGAGTATTGTGGGACTCGCTCTGTAAAAACGCCACCCAAACGTTAGTCGGCGCTGTGTCTTTTTTGCCAGTCGGGTTAATTTTTGTTTCCACTTCCTGCTTCACTTTCAACAATGACGACAGAAAGTTTTGCACAAATTTTGCCAAAGACGAGTCGTACAAATGTTTGTATCTCTGCACCTCCTCATTTAACCTTTCCTCGATGTGTTCCATCTTTATTGATCCAAAACAATCAATCTGAAAATAGAAAAAGATGGAGAAGCAGCCAAAAATACTAAAGCGGAAACACGCTACTACCAAGCGGACCAATCACGGCTCTTGCGGCCTGCATTGCCGCGGTGCGTATCTTTGGAGGTGCAGGTCAGCTACGGCGTTAGGGTCTGCGTAGGGTCTGCAATGCTCTGCACTGTCACCGTAGCTGGGACATCAAATTGCCAAAGTCTAAACCGCCTTTTAGACGAAACATCTTCTAGAAACTTCAAAAAGTATTCAGAAAATACTTTTTTATTGATTTATACTCTTAGCTCAAGTTATTTCTCTGGTGTCTGGCAGTTATATTTTAAAATAACTCATCTTCTTCTGCAGTGCAGCGGCTTTTATCGAAACCAGTTCTGATTAGAGATTATGACTTTAACTATTAACAAGGGCGTTGAATAAAACAATCTGATAAGTCAAGATATCTGCCTGCAATGAAAACTGCAGAAATTGTTCACACGACGTTATTGGCAATGATGACCACACATCGATTCGTACTTCATTCATATCCTCAAACACTTATTTGAACAAATGTTGTTGTATTTCGTTTGCTGCCTCCTTGTTCCTGTCCCTCCCAGAAACTCCAGCTGATGAGCAAACACGCTCAGAAAGAATGGATTTATTCCAGCCAGAGAGAAATGATCAGATCAAGTGTTCACGTGGTTATTATATTTACACCACCCCTCTTAATCTGATCGAAACTGCCATTTTTATTCTGAGTATTAGTGCCATGAGACACTTTCTCACCCAAAACTCTCTTCAATTCTCCAGTTTGGTTCATTAAACTGTGAAAAAATCTTCCTTTCACAAGTTTTCAAGCCGTCCACAGACCCAAGCGGCACAAACATAAATCTTAATAAATTTAGAAAATCTATAATTCTCTCTTGCGGCCTGGAAATACTCCTCTCTTCAAACCAATATTGAACCGCAGCTCGGCTTTAGCGCCACACTTCACCGGATGTCCTCATTCAATCACATTATAAAAGCCTTTACCACGGTGTCATGACTGTATCCCGTCTTGTTGTCCCAACAGGAAGCAGCCCTCTGGACAGCCCGCGAAACTTCTCTCCCAGCAACCCGGCACACTTCTCGTTCGCCTCCTCCAGAAGGTCAGCGCTTGGTTACGGCTCTACATGTAGTGTGGTGACACCGGACAAACAAAACAAAAAAAAAACGAGGCAGACAGAAGTCAAGTCAGCGTGAGACAAAAGGGGGTGGAGGGAGGAGAAGGAGGAGGAGAGGGAACAAGTGAGCATCGACTGTGAGAGGGCTCACACCTCCTGGAGATCGGGGAGCCTCTCGGTGCACCGCTCAGGCTCTAACAGGCTGACTCATGTGTGACGGGGCCAAGCCATTACATTCACAGTGGCTCTGTGTTTACTCACACTGCTTCCAGGAGGAGGGAGGAGAGTGTTTACACGGTGGTGGATGTGTCTCTACGCCCCAGATTAGGTCTGCTGGTTAGGTTTAATTTTGCAAACATGATGCTGTGAGTGGAGTCCATTTTGGAGAAAGCCTGTTTCCTGTTTCGTCATGGCACCATACCTAATACCCATGCTCCTAAACCAAATCCATACAGCCGCATTCAGAAATCCTCTGGTCTATAAGGAGATTATTATACGTACCAATCTATGAGCAGATTAAGGAAAACAAATTTGATTTTAATGCTCAGACGTGCACATACTTTGAGCCGTGTATTGAAACATTTGATTAAGTTATACACCGATCAGGCATAACATTATGACCACCTTCCTAATATTAGGTCTCCCTTGTGCCTCCGAAACAGTTGTGGCTCTTTAGAGAATGGACATGGGCCTTTTGAGGGTGTCCTGTGGTGTCTGGCAACAGGATGCCATCAAGGAGTGTCATTGCTATGGGGTGGGGGTGCCTGGTCTGGTCTAGGTGGGTGCTACATCCATACAAATGAATGCCAGGTCCAAAAGTTTCCCAGTAGAACACTGAACTGTCACAAGATGGTCAATGTTATTCACTTCTCCTGTCAGTGGTCATAATGTTGTGGCTGATCGGTGTAGATTCTTGTAGATTAGCATATAATATAATATTTTTCAACTTAAATGCTTACATAAAAAGCCAAACTTATAGTCAGGTTGCTGCATTAGACAGGAGCTAGATTTTTCCAGAACCATTTTAAAAGTAGAGATGTTCGTGAAGAAAGATGTTCTTCGCCTCTGCACAGTCAGACACGGCGGCGCGACTGGAGGCTCTCTCTCTCTCAGCCCGGCGCTCCCGTAAATCCTCCGTCCTCGTTCGTCAAATCCATCTGCCTGCCTGTCACCGCGTGACTGAGGAATACAAACCGAATGAGTCTCGGTGCTCCGCTCACTAAGGAAGGCTCCAGGGACGGAGTGGACGTTGTTATAAGTCACTGGTCTGCTCAATGAGTTTTTATGGCGCTGCCGAAATTGAAATGTGTCCGTGTAGTATGTGAAATTAGGTTGTCAGGCTTTGGCAAATTTATTATTTCTGCCTTTAGGATACAAAACTATCCAGCTGATATCAATTATTTATGGAGAAAAAATTAAACGACATTCGTGTTTTCTTGCAGAGCCGACGGACGGCGATGGTCTTTAGCATCTTTGCCGTCTTCTGGTTATGGCACCAACACTCCCAGCTCAACGGTAAATACCTCCACTTCTTTTCCTTTGAAACATATACAACTGTAAAACAAGAGGTACAACTTTATGGAAAAGACAATAAGGTGACGTACAAAACCGCTACAGCAATGGAAAAACTCCACCCTTGGTCCCAGCCTTGGGTCTGACCTTTCCCATTTGTCTGTCACCTGTGATCGATTCTTCAGTTAGAAAAGTTGTGCTGAAGACAAATCAAGCAGAGAGACAGGTCTGACCCTGAGGCTCATTGGACAACTTCATTAACATTTCAGTCCTTGGTTTGTCTTCATGGTGACAACTGGAAACTGTAGCGCACAAGACACTAATAGTTTAGAGCATCAGTTGCATCAGGACGTCATTTGCTGAAGTTTTGTCTGCCAACGCTTCCCCCATGCTTCCACCTCCTCTTCTTCATCTGCTTCCTCAGTCCTCCAGCTCCTCCCAGGAGCGGCTGCACCCCCTGCCCTTCCAGCCCACCATGGATGAGCTCCACTTCTTATCCAAGCACTTTGGCAGCACCGAGAGCATCACGGATGATGACGACGGACGCTCCTCTCCACACATGCGGCCACGCTCCCGCAGTCTCAGGTCAGCAGCAGCAGCAGCTCCCATGAGATTAAAGGGCAGCGTCTGCAGCCCGAGGGCACTATCCTCTTTTTAAAAAGTCGCTCTAAAAGCAGATTTACAGGGCTGCCCCTGGCTCATCTTATTATTGCTTTTATATAACCTCTTCTGCAGTTATCTTGTTTCTAAGATGGACTGTACTGAAGAACACATCTCCTAGAAATAGAGATTGAGTAACACATGATTTCAGCTAGTGTTACTAAGCTTTAGGGACATACAGTGCATCTTCAAGGTTTTGCAGCCTTCAGAGTTTTCTACATTCCTGCGTAAAAATGTACTCAAACTCAAAACACTGGCAAAACCCTGAGACCAGACAAAGAAAATCCAATCAAACAAATGTATTGCAGAAGCAGAACTTCATCTCGTCCGTGAAACATGGGGGTGGTGTCCTTATACGAGCCCCGACGGACCAATGAATTCTGAACTATAGCAGCGGATTCCACAAGAAAATGTCAGGACACGTGTCCGTGAGCTGAATCTTAAGAGAAACTGGGTCACGCAGCAAGACAACGACCCCAAGCACACAAGTCGGTCTACGAAAGGACGGTTCCTGAAGAACAAAAGTAACATTTTGAAACGGCCAAGTCAGAGTCTTGACCTTAATCCAATAGATCTGAACAGTTCATGTGAGGAAACCTGCCAACATCTCAGAACTGAAACGGTTCTGTTCTAAGGAACGGGCTAAAATTCCTCCGAGCCGTTGTAGACGACGGATCAGCAGTTACCAGAAACATTTAGCTGCTGCACAAGGAGGTCACAACAGATACTTAAAACAAGTATAATATCTCTGTTTCATTTATTTGATTGGGTTCTCTTTGTCTACGTTCAGGACTTTTACAGATAAATGGCTTAAATTACAACAACACAAAACTGTCTATATAAAATTGTTCTTCTGTACATTTACCTTCACCCGTCACGTCGTTACCATGAGCCCATGAGTGTTTCATCTCTTCCTGTTTCCCTCTCCAGCCCAGGACGCTCCTCCTCCTGCTACGATAATGAGATAGTCATGATGAACCATGTGTACAAAGAACGTTTTCCAAAGGTAAAACACTCACACACACACAACTGTAAGCCTTAGACTTCCATTTATCCATTTATACTCAATAACTATCAGAGACTCGTTCATGCAAATGTTTTATATCACACATCCCGAGTAATAAAAACGAGCCATGGGGCTGCTAAACCACAACAAACAAGATCATGTGAGCCCCGTTCACTCTGCCAGAGAATATTGTAAATACAGCCACAGCTACGAACAGAGTCTCTTTGTGGGCCGGCGTTGGTATCAAGAGGAAATGGGCTGAAAGCTTCCACAGTGATAAAAATCAAGCCGTAGGAAATTGGGCATTAGAGTTTGGAGTTCATCTGAGGCGAAAGCTCTTTCGGGCTTGTTGTTTTTGTGCAGCAGTAAATCACCAACAAGTGTCTGAGTCACAAACGGAACGGCTTCCTGGCCTTTCTGTCGCACACAAATGGCTCTTCTGGAGAACTTCTGTCTTTTTCTAAACCTAATCTCCGTCGTTCCTCCTTTTCCCTCCGTCTCCCTGTTATTGCTCCCGACCTCTGATGGCACCCGCCCTTTGTTCAGGCCACGGCGCAGATGGAGGGGAGGCTGGCCGAGTTCATCCAGGTTTTCTCGCCTGAAAACGTCCTTCCGCTGGCCGATGGAGTCCTCAGCTTCATCCATCACCAGATAGCCGAGCTGTCCAGAGACTGCCTGGCCAAAGCCCGCGAGGGCCTCATCACGTCTGTCTACTTCTTTGAGCTACAGGAGAATTTGGAAAAGCTGCTGAATGATGTGAGTTAAGACGATATAATGGTGTCACTGCTGGTTACTAGTTACTTAGCATATTATTTAACAAAACTGGTAAATTCCTGAGTATTAGGCAATGCATCTTATTTAAAGAGAGGATTCTTAAGGTAACATCACAACCAAAACACAAACATATCCATGTATCGTCTGCTCGCTGAGATGATTTGACACTGTGAGAGATTACTCACAGATAGGTGCAGCTCAGTTCTCCCTAATTTCTTTTTAACGCTCGATGCCTTCGGTGAGATTCAGATTGGAATGGCTGTGGCAGACGGAGGCTAATTGCGCTCGTGATTTGCCAGAGCAGATAACAGGTATCAGGCGTTTTCATCACAGTCCCCGTTTTGACAGCTTGATTAAATTGCAGGGTTGCCTGGGTTGACTTTGATTACATCTGCTGCGAATTTCGTGATCCGACTTTATCGCGTCTCGCAGCAGTTTGAACACTTGCTCTTCCTTTGTCTCCCTTCTGTCTGACAGAGTTTCTCTCTTCTTTGTGCGACAGATTTTTCTAAATGTTATCCTCTCTCTGTGTCTCTGTCTGTTTGTCAGGCCTATGAGCGCTCAGAGAGCTCTGAGGTCGCCTTCGTCACAGAGTTGGCGAAAAAGCTCCTTATCATCATCTCCCGTCCTGCCAGGCTTTTGGAGTGTCTGGTAAGATCACGCTGTTACTTTTCAGTATTTACCCTCCCCATTGACACAATTCTGCTGCTTCGATCAATCAGACTATCCTCCTGCAGCCCCATTATTCATCGCAGAACATTTCACAGCTAGTGTGACTTAAGGCAAATTGGTTTTCTTTAAATAAACATGAGCACAGATACTCATTTGTTATCCCATTATGAGCATTTAAGCAGCATGATGTATTACACAGCAGGGGTAGAGAATCAAAACAAGCAAGCGCAGTAGTATAAGACTCAGTCCAGTCCGTCTGAAGGCATTTGCATTTAGATTAAAAGTTGCAGCGCCACAGTACAGATAATACCCCATGCTGCTGAGCCGCGTTCCAGTCTGACTCAGGCAGACCATGAATGTGGTGTCATTTGAAGTTGGAGGATGTCTGTCACTGTCTGTTTGACCATAAAGCCCGGTGTGACTGTGTTTCATAACTCAATTTCAATTGTGCAGCCTCTTATGATTCATACTATCTTCCCTCTGTGTTTTTTTTATACCACACTGACGTTTCTGAGTGTGACCTTGAACAAAACAAATTTTATCATATTGCATTACGTTACATTGTGTCACATTATGTTATATTGTGTTATGTTTTACATAGTGCTACATTACATTACATTACATTATACAGTCCCTGACAAAAGTCTTGTCACTTGTCCATTTTGTAGAAACAACAGTTTATAACCTGACTTTTAATTAATCCATTGGTTTTAGAAATGGCTCATATGAAAGCTAAAACCCTCCCAAATTATGTTTGATATACTAAAATAAATTTGCTTCACTGAAGAAAGATTGATCATTTAATGAACACAGAAAGATCAGATTTTGGCAAGACAAAAGTTTTGTCGCCTACAGAAAGTAATGTGAAAATTGAACAAATCATTTACTTCAAATACAAAAATATGATGCATAACATCAGTGAATTAAGTACTGGTGCTGTGAGATCCATATTTAATATCTTGTATGACTTCCATGAGCTTGAAGGACTGCATCCATGCGGTTCGACAATGATTCATACAATTTATTGATGAAGTCATCAGGAATAGCAAAGAAAGCAGTCTTACATGCCTCCCAGAGTTCATCAAGATGCTTTGGTTTCGTCTTCCATGCTTCCTCTTTCATTCTTCCCCAGACATGCTCAATGATGTTCATGTCTGGTGACTGGGCTGGCCAGTCCTGGAGCACCTTGATATTCTTCGCCTTGAGGAACTTTGATGTAGAGATGGAAGTATGCGATGGAGCACCATCCTGCTGCAAAATTTGACCCCTTTTATGGTTGGGAATGTAAGAGGTAGCTAATACTTGATATTTTACGCTATTGATATTGCCTTCCACCCTGCAAATCTCTCGCACACCCCCATACTGGATGTAACCCCAGACCATGATTTTTCCGCCACCAAATTTAACTGTTTTCTGGGTGAATCTCGGATCCATGCGAGCTCCAGTAGGTCTCCTGCAATATTTGCAGCGGCTGTGATGTAATTCAACCGAAGATTCATCTGAGAAATCCACCTTCTGCCACTTTTCCAGCGTCCATCCTTTTAGCAGGCTGTGGGCCTTGGCAAATGCCACACGTTTTTTTAATTGCCTTTTGTTTAGTGCTGGTTTCTGGGCACTGATTCTACCATGGAGGCCATTTCGAGACAGGATTCTACAAACTGTTCTGGTTGACACGGGGACTTGAGGTGACCAGGCCTGGTGGAGCTCTGCTGCCGTGGAAAAGGGGCTGGCCTTGGATTTTCGAGCCAACAAACGGTCCTCCCGAGCAGTTGTCTTGCGGGGTCTGCCGGACCTAGGCTTGTCAAAAACATCTCCAGTCCCTTCAAATCTTTTTCTTATTCTTGTAAGACTGCTTTCTTTGCTATTCCTGATGACTTCATCAATAAATTGTATGAATCATTGTCGAACCGCATGGATGCAGTCCTTCAAGCTCATGGAAGTCATACAAGATATTAAATATGGATCTCACAGCACCAGTACTTAATTCACTGATGTTATGCATCATATTTTTGTATTTGAAGTAAATGATTTGTTCAATTTTCACATTACTTTCTGTAGGCGACAAAACTTTTGTCTTGCCAAAATCTGATCTTTCTGTGTTCATTAAATGATCAATCTTTCTTCAGTGAAGCAAATTTATTTTAGTATATCAAACATAATTTGGGAGGGTTTTAGCTTTCATATGAGCCATTTCTAAAACCAATGGATTAATTAAAAGTCAGGTTATAAACTGTTGTTTCTACAAAATGGATAAGTGACAAGACTTTTGTCAGGGACTGTATTACGTTATGTTATGTTATATTATGCTACATTATGTTACGTTTTGTTATATTGTATTACATTTTATATTACGCTAATTTATGTTACGGTATTGTATTGTATTATGTCATAATATAACAACATTACAAATGTAACATTACGTTACAGTATGTCACGTATGTCAGTACGTTACTTTACGTTACGTTATATTGTGTTACGTTTGATGTAATGCAACGTTATATTATGCTACGTAATTATGTCATATTACATGACATTACTTTATTTTGCTTTGTAGTATGTCATAATATTACAATGTAACATTTGTATGTTGTTACGTTACGTTACGTTACGTCACGTTACGTACGTTACATTATATTTTGTTATATTACATTGCGTTATATTATATGCGTTGCATTAGGTCATATTATGTCACATTACGTCACATTACGTTATTTTGTATTGTATTATGTCATAATATAACAACATTACAAATGTAACATTACATTACAGTATGTCACGTATGTCACGTATGTCAGTACGTTACTTTACGTTATATTGTGTTACGGTTGATGTAATGCTACGTTATATTATGCTACGTAATTATGTCATATTACGTGACATTACGTTATTTTGTTTTGTATTATGTCATAATATTACAATGTAACAATGTTACGTTATGTTACGTTATGTTACGTTACATTTTGTTATATTACATTGCATCTGACATTGTGTTATATTATATTGCGTTGCATTAGGTCATATTTTATCATATTACGTGACATTACATTATTTTGTTTTATTATGTCATAATATAACAACATTACAAATGTAACATTACATTACAGTATGTCACGTGTGTTATTACGTTACTTTACGTTACATTATATTGTGTTATGTTTGATGTAATGCTACGTTATATTATGCTACGTAATTATGTCATATTATGTGACATGACGCTATTTTGTTTTGTATTATGTCATAATATAACAACATTACAAATGTAACACTACATTACATTATGTTATGTATGTTATGTTATATTACGTTACATTATGTTATATTACGTTTTATGCCATGTTACATTACGTTACCTTACTTTGTGTTATATTTTAATCCATCGTAATGAGACATAGCATGACGTCACGTCACATTACGACAGATTAAAACGGAGTCTTCCGATAACAGGTGAGCGTCTGCTTGTTAACAGACTCTAGTTATGCCGGTTTCACCCATACAGTCCCAACTCCTCACTGGTCTTTTAGAACTGAATAATTAATTAATTGTAACCCTTAATTGTCCCGCAATGGGGAAATTTCAGTTCCTGCTGTTTGACCCAGTGGATATTGAGCAGTGGGCTGCTGCCTCTAAGGACTGCGCCCGGGGAGCAATTGGGGGTTAGATGCTTGCTCAGGGCACCTCAGCCATGGACACGGCATTTCCGCTTTTTTGTTTGTTTGTTTGTTTTGGTTAAAGTCATAAATGTAATATTAATGGATGAAATACAACTGACTGTCGGTTTAAGTCTCATGGCTCTGGTCTGCAGGAGTTTAACCCAGAGGAGTTTTACCATCTGCTGGAGGCAGCGGAGGACCACGCCAAGGAAGGTCATCTGATGAAAACGGACATTCCTCGTTACATCATAAGCCAGCTGGGACTGACCAGAGACCTGATTGAAGGTGGGGCAGAGACTCATACATTTGCACGACAGACAGATTTAACATTTTCAAAAATAAAACGACTTTTTTATTTCTATGCTTGTCACCAGACACGGTAAACCTTGATAGCTACGACAGCGAAGGACCAATAACGCCTGAAACTGATGACTCGACAGAGGTAAGAATAATCCCCGGTGTCGTCATTTCTCCGGTGCTCAGTCCTTTTCTTACTTTTTCAGACAGTAAAACGTCTGACCTGCCAAGGTTACTGTTGCTGCTCTCAGTGAAAATGTCTGCTTCATCTGCTAATGACTTGGCATACATACTTCTATCCATCTAGTTTATGCTGAGCTTCTGAAAACGGGATATCCCTCTCCTTAAATCCCTTAAGCATTAGGCACACCTCCAACTGTCAAAATTAAGCTATGTAGACAAAAAAAAAAAAAGAAAATCAAGAAACAGGAAAGAGTGGACACAACTGTAGCAGCTTTCTATTTATGTTTAAATGTGTATTACCGAACATAAAGTTGCACACATTGTGATCATTTATCCACAGGGTAAGATCAGAGCCATGAAACCACCAGGAGAAGCAGATTTCCAGACCATCAAGCTCATCAGTAACGGAGCGTACGGGTGAGTCCAGCTTTAGACGATCCTCTTCATTCTGCCAATGAGGATGTGTTACATGCAACCATATTTGTGCGTCTGTGTGAACCAGCGCTGTTTACTTGGTGCGTCACCTGGAGACGCGCCAGCGATTTGCCATGAAGAAGATTAACAAGCAAAACCTGATCCTGAGGAACCAAATCCAGCAGGCCTTCGTGGAGAGGGACATCCTGACCTTCGCGGAGAACCCCTTCGTTGTATCCATGTTTTGTTCCTTCGAAACCCGTCGGCACCTCTGCATGGTCATGGAGTACGTGGAAGGTGAGGATGTGGAGATGTGCTGTAGATCTTGATGTGTTGGTGTGTGAAGACACGATTCACCAGAGCAGCCTACTGGAGGGGAGGATATTTGTTCCCATGACCAAATAGTACACTGTAAAATCTGTAAGCAACATGATGCAAAAGATTTTTGGCTTTTCTCAGCTTTAGTTTACTGTTATTGACAAGTTTCACAGATTTAGATAAGACTCTTGAGCACATATACTTCGTTTACAGGTTCCCCATCAAGGAAAATGAGTGTTAGTTGCAAGAAGTTTTACATGTGGATGAGTTCAAATTGAGAGCTTCACTACGATCAACAATTTAATTTTTTACAGTGTAAATTTTCTCCATGTGGATGGGGAGCATGGGGAGCTAAACCAGATTTGTATTAAATAGTTTTTGAGACATTTCCCTGCATTTGTGGCACCTGGTGCAAAAATCAAGAGATTGCCAAGCTGACTATATGTTATTGTTTTTAACTGAACCAAAATTTTATGTTTATCCATGCCAAAATTGTTAAGATATTTAAAGGAGAACTACCGCTTTTTACAACGTGGACCATATAATACGATCTTTTACTCACCCATATAACTTTGGTGTCATTTTTAGTCATTCGGAAGATATTAAGCTCCAGCGGAGCGCCGCGTATATCCATATAGTGGGAGTGACTGGGGCACCGAAACGCAGCCTCTAAATAACGCATTATCTGGTGCGAAACCCGTTCATTTCACCAATATTTTGTTATGATACGCTAGCGCTATTCCCCGTTGAGTTGTGAATCAACAGCACTAGATCACTAGTATCATATATATATATACAGTAACGATAAAACCATAATATATTGTGAATGGGATTGTTTGTGAGTGAATATTGTTGATTATTTTATGCATGTTTGTATTTTGTTAGCGCCGCTGTGATGGCGATTTCTCAATATCATCAAATATGAATATCCTTGTCAGGTGGGGACTGTGCCACTCTGCTGAAGAACATCGGGGCCCTGCCTGTAGAAATGGCACGCATGTACTTCGCAGAGACGGTGCTAGCGCTGGAGTACTTGCACAACTACGGCATTGTGCACCGCGACCTGAAGCCTGACAAGTAAGATGTATTCACTTTCCACCAAACTGTTCTTTTAAAACATTAAATAAATGCTTGTATCATTGAAATTTACTTTTTTCTTTTTGTTCCTGCTCTCAGCCTCCTGATTACGTCAATGGGCCACATCAAACTTACTGACTTTGGCCTGTCTAAGATGGGTCTGATGAGTCTGACCACCAACCTGTATGAAGGACACATAGAGAAGGATACTCGGGAGTTTTTGGATAAACAGGTAAAGACAACATGAATCTAATTACAGTAGACTCTTGTCAGTTTAAAGAACCTCCAACAAGGGACTTGAATATAATATTGGAAGTAGATTGATAAGACTAGTAAATTTCAACATGAAATATCCTTTGATGTCTTCATTTCTATGCAAAGATATTCCCTGACATTGTGCAGCAGGCATAGCTGAAGCATAACAAAATGAGACAGTTGGCAGCACAATAGGCCAGTGTCTCCTCAGTTATTATAATAATTTCTCTTTTAGGTAAGGCTTATTTTTCTCAGGCTTTTCATTCGGCGCTCATGCTTTGAATCCGAAGCCGTCAGAAAAGTCTGTTAGCATTCCGTGCATGGCCATCTGCACATGAAAAACGCTCACCGGGCCTTTCATCTTGTCTTGGCATCTCTGCAGCGATCTACTTGGCTGTGAATAAATACGCATGCTGCATTCACGCTCGGGATTGACTCACTTTGCAGTTGTGTAATTTTAAAGGGCCTCTGTGTAGGAACAAGTGACACCTAGTGGTGAGGGTGCAGATTGCAACCAGATTAATTCTCTGTAACGGTTCAAGTCCTGATCTAGAGATATGACAGCCTCAGTGGAAGATGACCAACTCCTTTAATTTAAACAAAACATAACAATTCATAGTTGGTAAATCTAATACACTGGACCTTTCAATGGTGAATACGACTGAGTTAGATGTGATAAATTACGATTGCAACAGTCGCACATACTTGTAATCAGGACAGGTTTGCAAGTCACAGAAACTGAGATCTTAAATCAAGTGTTGCTTTTGCTTGTAGGTTTGTGGAACTCCGGAGTATATCGCCCCAGAGGTTATTCTTCGGCAAGGTTACGGGAAGCCGGTGGACTGGTGGGCGATGGGCATCATCCTGTATGAGTTCCTGGTGGGCTGCGTGCCGTTCTTTGGAGACACTCCAGAGGAGCTGTTTGGCCAGGTCATTACAGGTGAGGGTTCATAAGTGTCTTCATACTCTTCATTGCTAATAAATGAACCAAGCATTTTGTCTTACACCACTGCTCGCACTAACGTGTTCCCTAATGCCCTCCTCTCTCTGTCTCTGCTTCATCTGGAAGACGACATTGTGTGGCCAGAGGGGGATGAGGCTCTCCCTGTTGATGCACAACACCTCATCTCCTCCCTCCTGCAGACAAACTCCCTGGTTCGACTCGGCACAGGTTAGTCGCCCTAAGCCCTAGGCCCTAGGCTCTAGGCCCATCAGATGAACTCCTGTACACCTTTATAAACATTTACTCCATAATTTCTCCACTTACTTCTTGGGAAGTGGTTGAATTTGTACATACAAATACTTCCATGGTTGTTATGCGTCTGGTAACCCTGATACAAGGTGAAAAAATACTTTTGCACACAACTGGATAGTCCTCCAACGGACCAGAGCTGTTTGACGGCTAGTTGACGCCAAACTATTCGATTGGCCTTGCAGATCTTTGCCGGAGCCTAGTCAGTTCCCAACGGAAAGACTCCAGGCCAACTTTCCACCACAAAATAATTGTGGCCGGGGAAGTTGGTCTTACAAAATACTGCGCTTGGGTACAGTTTTGATTGAAGTTGTACCTTGAAATTGTTGGTAAAAGATCGGACTAATCGGTATAAAACTCACCCAATGATTTCTTATGTTTATTTTCTTAAATATGTTCCAATTTGTACAAATTTACAATAAACACAGTGCAATATGTACTAGTCTAAAAAAAAAAAGACGATGAAAGGCAGAATGGCCCAAAATCTCAAAATTCACCAATGCATGAAAGAAATTTGTACTTTTAATACTTTTACTTGGGTAACATTTTTGTGCAGGGCTTTCATTTAATCCATCTAAAATTAGTTTAAGCACAGATAAGATCTTAATACTTCCTCCACTTCCACTATTCACAGTACCCCGTGGGTACACCTACCCCTGATTATGAATCACTGACCTAGAACTGTCATCCTGCACTTTGGCTCACAGTTTCAGTTTACCCACATGAGTCAACTCCCATCTTCCTCAAAATGAGTCGACATGCCGCGGGGCTGCAGTTTTCACCTGTCTGTCTTTCCCCTCCTCTCCATCTCCGTGCGTGCTCCCGTCTCCGTCCATTCCTCTGCCCTCCAGGTGGTGCGTTTGAAGTGAAGCAGCACTCGTTCTTCACAGAGGTGGACTGGAACAGCCTGCTGAGGCAGAAGGCAGAGTTCATCCCTCACCTCGAGTCAGAGGAAGACACCAGTTATTTTGACAGTAAGTCCACGTCTCGGGGATGCAGGATTCTCGGGGAAACTTTGATCCCGAGCAGGGGCGACAGAGCCTTAGTCATCTTCTGAATCATCTTCACCGCCGTCATTAAGGCCGTGTTCAGACCTCGCATTAACATTCGTCCTGGGCAATCAGATCACAAGTAACGAGTCTCAATGCCTGTGTTCACATTTGGCGTTAACATGCGTCTACAGCCAGTCATCACCATCATTTGGTGCGCAGTAGAATACTTTAACAGCGGCTGTCTCTAATGGATCTCTACTGCTGTTTCAGAACCATGAACAGTGCTGTTTTATGTGTGATCTGATACCTCAGGACGGATGTTAATGCAAGTTCTGGATGTATATCTTTAGGATAACTGGTGGAAATGCAGAAAGTTATTAGTAAAATTCACATTTCTACACTTCAAACTGTCAACGACCCACTGTTGACTGTATTCGCTCCGGTTTTAAAGCCATGATGTCTTGCTTCATCTCATCTCTAGCCCGCTCCGAGCGCTACCATCACGTGCATTCGTACGACGAGGACGACACCAATGACGACGAGCCTGTGGAGATTCATCGCTTCTCATCCTGCTCACCTCGCTTCAGCAAGGTCAGGACCAGACGGCTGTATTAAAAAAAAAAAATCTTTGCTCATCAGCCCACGCAGTCTTTGCCAAAAATTTGTTTTGTGCATCCGTAGGTGTACAGCAGCATGGAGCATCTGTCTCAGGTGGAGCATAAACCCCACACCGTGACTCTCCGGGAGCACAAGGTCCCCCGGGAGGATCGAGTGGCCAAGAGAGAAAGTCTGGGAAGTGTCACCCTCAGAGACAAGAGCTGGAGGACTGGCTCACCTGAAATGTGAGTGCAGGGATGACTGAACAAACAGAGCTGCCTATTCAGTTATCAACTACCTTTGATTGAGCTTATGTACAAAAGCTTCATTTCAAAGTTCGACTTGCTTTGATGCTTTTTCAGGAAGCGCTTGTCCTGCTCTGAGTCCTCCTTCATGGAGGGCGACTCCAGCCAGCCGGCTGGGGCCCGAAGACGCTTCTCCGCTCTCATGGATACGTACCGCATGGCCTCCCCTCTGGAGTTGGACTCTGAGTTGCCTGTACCGGGAAAGCAACCTGCAGTGAAGATGAGAGGAACTTCCCTGGAGGGAGCCACCCCTTCTCAAGGCGACCTGAGGACGCTTCTTAAAGATGGTAACGGCCATACAGCTGGAGGTAAGCAGGGACGAGGCGGCATGTCGTCATTAATTATTTGAAAACAGCGGACATGAAGAGCTTCTGTTTACTCTCTTATCTCTGTCGTATCACAGATAAACTTTTGAGACCCGCTGATGCGTCATTGCCTCTGCCGGCCAGTGCTGCCGTCCTGGGGCCTCCAGACCCGCAGGTGTCCCGCGGGGCCACCACAGACCTTGTCCTGCGAAGAGTTCGACACCACCAGCTCTCAGCTGAGGGAGAAAAACTTAGCTCACGACCTGGAACCAAAGTTATCAAATCTGCCTCTGCCACCGCCCTGTCTGTCATCATTCCTGCAGGTAAGGACGCGTCTCATATAACAAGATAGAAATAAATCCTGCATTGCAACCTCATCATCATCGCTCTCTCCTCAGTGGAGCAACACGCCGCCTCCCCTCTGGCGAGTCCCATGTCTCCCCGCTCCCTCTCGTCCAACCCCTCGTCTCGGGACTCGTCCCCCAGCCGAGACTACTCCCCCATGGTCAACGTCCTGCGTTCTCCGATCACCATCCACCGCTCCGGGAAAAAGTATGGTTTCACTCTCCGAGCGATCAGAGTCTACATGGGAGACAGCGACATTTACAGCGTGCATCACATGGTCTGGGTGAGAGAGCGGAGCTGACGCCGATGACTGAAACATGTTTCCACTACTTATTTGTGCAGCAGCTTCAAGCTTTGCATCAAATTGTGTAAAACGAAATTGCAAGGAGTCATTATTACAGAGTGGCCTGTAAACATGGGCATACCATTAACAGGAACCTATGAATAGGTATTGTTTGCCCACAAATAAGTGTTTAATTGCCTCAGTTTTTTATTTTACTGCAGCTCCATAAAAATCTGCCTGAAAATGAGCAAAAATTAAAAGTGCCGTGGACCAAGTACAGACCCCTGTGGAATGCCGTCAGTCAATTTGAATGGGAATCTGTCTAAATGGTCAAATCGGTGACATTATCTGTTTTAACCGCAGCATGTGGAGGACGGAGGTCCCGCTCAAGATGCTGGACTTAGCGCTGGCGACCTCATCACTCATGTGAACGGGGAGTCGGTCCACGGTCTGGTCCACACGGAGGTGGTGGAGCTCATCCTGAAGGTGAGAAGCTTTTGATCTGCCTGAAATTAAAAAAACGAGATGAAATCGATCTCTAAAATGTTAAACGTAAATCTTTTGTCGTTTTCAGAGCGGGAACAAGGTGACCGTTACAACGACGCCCTTTGAGAACACCTCCATAAAAGTGGGTCCTGCTCGCAAGTCGAGCTATAAAGCCAAGATGGCGCGGCGCAGCAAGAGGGCAGGAGCCAAGGAGGGGCAAGAGTGCGTTGCTGCAAAGCAAAACATTTATATGCACCTCTTTAGTTTTTGGTTGCATTTACTCTCTTCATTGTTGTGTGTTTTTTTGTCTTACAGTAAGAAGCGCAACTCCCTGTTCAGGAAAATCACCAAACAGTCCAACCTCCTTCACACCAGCCGCAGCCTCTCCTCTTTAAATCGCTCCCTGTCTTCTGGAGACAGCCTCCCCGGCTCCCCCACCCACAGCATCTCCGCCCGCTCGCCCACTCAGAGCTACCGCTCCGCTCTCGAATCCCCTCACCTGGGTTAGTGTGGAAGGCCCACGAGTGCCGTGCATGTTGTCAACTAGAGTCACGTCCCGCCCGTCTTTGAAGTTAAATTCAACAGCCAGAAATTAATAATTGGTGTTATTAAAGGCTTTTATAAAAGGCTCTCACTTTTTGAAGGAGCGCTTTGAAGCAGTTTTTAATTTTGGCATGTAATTAGCCGCGTCGTGAAAGGAGCAGATGAGCAAACATGAACATCAAGTGTGCAGGATTTTAAAATGTTTTTTAAAAAATCTGCTTTGTCGATTCTTAAATGAGGAAGGAAATGATACTGAATGTTTTTTACAAGGTGACACAAATAGATGGATAAACAGCTGTGTTTCACTTCCGTCTCTGGTTGGAATATATAACCACACCTTTAGTTCACTTCTGCAAGAAAAGTTGTTTTCTGGAAAGCACCTGTGTCAGATTAAATTCCCGGCGCCACAGAAAGACGACGTTGACATATTGTGATTTAACCCAGTTAAATTTTCCTCCTCTCTCCTCAGGCACTTCATCCCAGAGCAGCTCCCCGGCGTCCAGCACTCCCAACTCCCCGGCCGCCTCCCACCACATGAGGCCCAGCTCCCTCCACGGCCTTTCCCCCAAACTTCACCGCCAGTACCGCTCTGCGCGCTGCAAATCTGCCGGCAACATCCCTCTGTCCCCGCTGGCTCACACCCCGTCCCCGACCACTTCCTCTCCCCCGCCTCTCTCCGGCCACACCGTCGGGAGTTCCAACACCACCCAGATGTTTCCCGCCAAGCTGCACTCCTCGCCTCCCGTCGCCCGCCCTCGCCCCAAGAGCGCTGAGCCTCCCAGGTCCCCTTTGCTGCAGAGGGTGCAGTCGTCGGAGAAGCTTGGGGCGCCGATCCTGCCTTCCTCCTCCTCCTCGTCATCGTCGCCTTCTCCTCTCACGGGAGGGGTGTCACTACGTAAGCATAGCCTGGAGGTGACGCACGGGGACTATAGGAGAGATTCTTTTCACTGTGAGCACAGTCTGCAAAGTCTGCTAGAGATAGAAGGAGAGAACGGACCTCCTCCTCCGTCTCCTTCGTCGTCTTCCTCTCCGTCTCCTCCCATGGGAGGTGAGATTGGAGGTCTGAAGCCCGTGAGGAGGCTGGGAAGGCAGGAGTCACCGCTCAGCCGTGACACACTTCTAACAGGAAGGGAGAAAGACGCCCAGACCGCGACGTCTGAGCCGACTGGATCGCACACTGAGAGCACCGCTCCTAAAGCGGACTCTAAGCCCAGCGTTGTTGATAAGAGTAAAACAGCATCCTCAGCTGAGGTCGTGAAGAGAAATGGAACAGAGATAAAGTCCAGTGTCTCACCTGCAGAGATCAAACCCAGTCCTGGGAGCAAAACTCCAGATGCTGAGGCGACAGTCTCAAAGAGTAAACCCAGCGAGAAGGTCACAGCCGCGTCAAAGAGCCTGCAGCAACAAGACAGCAAACAGCAGAGTGCACAAACAGACAGCAGACCTGCGACTAAAGCTCCAGAGAAGACTGAGGAGAAAGCGAAAAGCTCTGCGAGTTGTGACAAGGGTAGTTTACAGAAATCATCGTCTACAGAGCAGCCCAAGCAACGCAAAGGCTCGGAGACGGCGGAGAAAGGAGGCCTCGGTGGCAGCGAGAAAACAACCGACACAACCAAAGTCAAAGGACCTGCACCTCCAGTCCCGACCCACGGCACGGCCAAACATAAAGAGGAGAAGCCAACAAGCAGCCTCAGAGGTGCCAAGGAGGAGAGGGCGCACCTGGAGGTCCTGGAGGAGAATCCCACGTCGCCCTCGTCTAATGCAGCCTCCCCCTGCTCGGGCAAGGCGCGCCCCATGTCTCCTGGGGACAAATCCAGCTTCGTCACTCAGCTCACAAGTGTGGCCAAAACGGTGCTCGGGCCAATGAAAGGGGCGTCGCAAGAGGGAGGCAAGGTCAAGGACACCCCCAAGTCGGGTGAGGAGAGGCGGGGGAATGCAGCAGGAAGAGCGGAGCCTTCGACCGGGGGCGTCCGCCGGGGGGCTCAGACTTCAGCCTCGACCAGCGCCGGCGCAGTCCCGTCCGATAAAGGAAGCAGCCGGAGCTCCAAGCATCACTCATGATGCAAGGAAGAGCGAGACTCTCCCGTGTAATGCCTTTTTTTTTTTTAACTGTAGCGTCATTCTGACATATCATGACTTTGAATGAAGAGGAGACAGAAATGCCTGCAGAAGAAAAAACAAACAAAACAAAAAAAACCACCAAATATGTAGACGATTAAGAACAAAGATGCATCAGCTACTGTTGGAAAATGTGTGCACATGGTGTCATAATGTAGACCTGTGTATGTGCCGTATGTCCATCACCACGTGTTGTGTGTACATAATGCATGTCCGACACTGAAGACAAAAGAATATTTAAAAAGAAAAATATACAGCAGACCTTAATGTAGAAAACACTGTGAACAACTTTTTCGACTGAACACAAACTTTGAAATGAGTCACATTTCAGATCAGCTCCAGTGCCATCGTTTAGTTCGGTACAACGCTCCTCAGTTGGTGAAAGGGGATCGGGCACGGGAAAGGGTTTTTCTATTTAGTAGCGTCCCGAAGAATATAACAAATAAAGGCTGGACGAAGATGTGGAGAATGCTGGAAATGGAGGTTTGTTTCGGATCTGTTTAAGGGCTGAATCTCTGTGGGATTAAAAGACGCAGATTAACTTGCACAGGGACAATATGCAATGTGCTAATGATGCCACTTTTTTTCTTTTTTCTTTTTGGGGTGGTGTCCCCAATTCCTAAGTTTACATTGTGCTCTCGAGAAGAAGAAGAAGAAGAAGAAGCAAAAACAAGGGGGTGAGGGTTGCAATAAAGGCAGTTAAACACATACTGTTTTAGAAGTCCGCTGATCATAGTTAAATGTGCAATTGTACGTTTTAGGTGGCTATATAAGTGTGGGTAAAGAAGCATCGTGAAAGCAGCACTTACAGGAGTGTGTCCTCTTTCACCGACTCTTTTCTTGTTATGCAGTTTGTCGTGTGTTGTCACGTGTGAAGGAAAAGTGCCAGTGTTTTTAATTTAGGGATAATAACGTGAAGTTGTTTTATTTTTTTTGTTTTTTTTTTTGTACTATAACAATATGCAATCCAAGAGTGCCCGGTTCCATAAAAACTGAGCATCCGTGTCAGTGAAACCAGGTTAGATTCACACGAGCGTCCTAGTGTTGAGGTAGTAGTGTAGTAGTGTGTTTCAAAAATTTTTGGGGGAACCCAGACCCGTCTTAGACTGCCACCCTGTGGTCGACACCTGAAGTCCTGAGGTTCAAACATTAGTGTATATTTAAGGAGACATCCAGTTCTTAGTGTGTTTTTATTTTCTATTTATTTTTTAATACAAGATCACTTTTATTTTATCTGTTAAGACGTAGTGGTTTGAACAGTCATTAACCCAATGTTTGGACAAAGTGTTTTTGTATGTGATGTGAGGAAAATTGCACTTTATGTTGTCAAATATTATTTATTTTTTTCTATTTGTTCTATTTATTCATTTTTTTTATTATTATTTAACTCTGCTTTACTACTTACATTGGGTGGGATCATTTTGAAATGTATGAATTTTACATCTAGACGAGGAAAACTACCAAATCTGTGTGGCTAACCCCATTGACCTTCCACAAAGTCTGAAGTTGTACTTTATTTATTTATTTATTTTTATGTTTTACAGCAGCTATCTCTTTGACTGTTGTTGTTCATTACAATGCTACATATTTAATAGCCACTGTTGTGATAAACCAATGCAAAAAAGAAAGAAAAAAAAAAAAAAGCCTATAGTGAAGTAATAAAACGCAGAGAAACTCCTGATTTTGTTTTGTTTGACTTCCTTGCTTCCTTGTCGTTGACACAGCAGCCTCGCTCTCATTGGTCCTCCGTTCACCAATCACAGCGGACACGGCGTGAACACGTGACCCGTGTAAACAGGAAGTGCGAGTTCACACTCGTCCGCCTCGGTTCCGACGAGTCGGCCGATTAAAAAGCGACACTTTAAAAACGAGAACATACGGACATCCTCGGCAGATTCACTCAGGGGTTTTCTCTAATGAAAGAAGATGCCGCAATGAAGGTAAAAGAATATTTAGGTTTTACGTTTATTTTGCTCTTTCTTTAGACTTGTCGTAATGTGTCACCACCGTTTTGTCTCGTCTTCTTTGACCAGTAATAAAAATATGTTTTAGCTTGTTTACTTTAATAAATCTCATAAGAAATGACTGAAAATTATGAAATAAGTGACAGAGTTGCCATTAATGTGTCTTCTATCAGTAAAATATCGAAATGACGCAAAAGAGCTTTTTAAATTTGATATTTTAGCTTTAATGTGAGTTCACAGGGTTAATAAGTAAAATAAAATTAGGTTTTAGGTATATATTAGTCTTAGTGTACATTTAAACAAGTGCAACACAAATGCTATTTTACTTTTAAATTTAAATTTTACTAAATCTCATTTCATAAGGACATATAGCTTGCATCCTTTAGTCCAGTGGTTCCAAACCTGTGGGTCGGGGCCCTCTAAAGGGTCACAGGGTGGAGTAGGACACAAGAAAAATAAAGGTCTGGTTTTATGACATGTTCCTAACTTTGCTCTGTGCGTGAAATACTGGATAAGTTAAAACAAAAAATGTTTTAAAAGTGATCTCAACCAATTTCAACGGTAAGATAATGCTTATACTCTGATATACAGTAAACAAACAGTGTAAACAAAGTAGTAATAAGATAAGATATGGTGATACTTTTTGCTGATAAAACCTTCAGATACTTTTGCAGCCACAAAGGTTTGAGTCCGTCCTCCACCACTGATTGTATTGCTCATATACTAGTATACATATACACTTATATTCTTGTAACGGCTGCATGTAGGGGTTAGGGTTAGGGGCACCAGCCTGCATCTACCTGTATGACAAAAAAAAGAACAGTTCAAATGCTGGTGGGAGCAGGCACCGCTCTAGCTGCTGCTAAAAGACATATCTGAAATTCCTTCAGTCACACGGTGCAGTCACATGTTGTCTCTTTTTATCTAATCCAGGGGCAGTACTGGTTTGTTGGGGGAATATTTCATGTAATTCACTGTATGCGACTGCTTTTTGTCACATGTATATGATGAGAAGTGACCCGTGTCATTTGACCTGCCTAGGCTGCTGTGGCGATAAGGAGCAATTTTCTTCGCTCGTTCGTGGTCATCTCCGCTCGTTATGGATCCTAGCACCTCCTCCGGTCGCGGTGACGGACAGTCGGCGGCAGCTGACCCCATGGATGACTGGCTCTTCCTCTCCCCTGAATCTGCTCCACCTCAGCGCCAAGAAGTGAGCACGGAGGATCTGGAGACAGAAGACAGAGGCAAACTCAAATCCAAGCTTGTTTCAGCATGGAACAGTGTCAAATATGGTTAGTTTTATCTTACTGACCTTGAAACTGTATTATTTAGTTACTGAGCAGATGGGTTTGCTCTCTTGTAAAACCAGTTTACTTTGTGTTTATTGTATCAGGCTGGCCCTTGAAGCAGAAATCCAAGTTCAGCAAGAGCTCTTCTCTGATCATGTTTGGAAAGACTTATGAGCTGAAGAACGAAGGTGAGGCCTTCGTCATGTTTTGAGAAATGATCTCTTTTGTGTGATTTGAAATGCATGGGAGAAATTTTTAATGTATCTGTAACTGTGCCAGGCGACAGGGAGTGTTTCCGCCGCTGCTTTGCGTCTCTCCTGTGGTTGACCTACAGACGAGGTTTCCCTCAGCTGGCTGGCTGCTCTCTGACCACGGACAGCGGTTGGGGTTGTGTTCTACGTACGAGCCAGATGCTGCTGGCACGTGGGCTGATACTGCATCTGATGTCACCAGGTGACAACACTCACAGACACCGCAATACGACCTATATAATCCAATGAGTGACTGAACAGACATCAGTTAATAAAATATCTTCGTAGAAATTGACTCACAGAGAAGCAAAATACTTGTACATCATGTTAAAGGGAAATTACAGTTTTTTTTACAACCTGTACCTTATTTCTGGCATAAAATATGATAATTTGCTCACCCATATAACTTTGGTGTATATCCATATAGTGGGAGTGACTGGGGCACCGAAACACAGCCAGGATACATCATCCAGGTCAGAGGTTAGTAGGTCAGTCTACAGACCCCGGATGATGATAACAGGTACCTCCGGTACTCAACGGGGAATAGCACTAGCGTATCATAACAAAATATTGGTGAAACGAACAAGTTTCGCGGCAGATAATGTGTTATTTAGAGGCTGCGTTTCGGTGCCCCAGTCACTCCCACTATATGGATATATGTGGATCTAAATATTGTCCAAACGACTCCAAATGACACCAAAGTTATATAGGTGAGTAAACGATCGTATTTTATGCCAGAAATAAGGTCCAGGTTGTAAAAAACGGTAGTTCCCCTTAAATATGCAACCAGTATATTCTGATGGGAAACTAAGGTGTAAAATCTGAGCTGTTTCGCCTCTTTAGGGTGATTTTCTACTTCTCTTCTTTCATGTAATAGTCGGATGAAATAAGATTCTGGACAATCCAAAGGGAAGCTAACCAAAGCTAGTTAACATTAGTGGCTTTGCTGCTTCTACTTCTTTAGATTTAGTTTCCGACTTATTTATGTGGCATAACCTATTCCCTTTATGGGAAAATGTTTGAAAGATGTATGTAAACTAGCACCCACGAATGCTAGCTGTGATAGCTAGAGTGCGGTCACTACAGTTTATTTCGTAGCTGCTTTAAGTTGGACATACGTATTAAGGAACTTTATTATTTTTCAACATAAATACATGTCTGATACCCACAAAATATGAGAAAAGACTATATATTTGTTTCTTTCCTCTCTCAGTGGTTCAAAAAAAGGTATATCTGAAGAGGCTATTCAGGTTTGCAAGTCATTACAATGTCAAAAGTTGATAACACCATGCGTGCCTTTTTCTAACGTGTAACTTTTATAGTTTTATTGGTTTTCTTGCATGCACTGTCAGGAAAAGAGACAAATCTCTTCCAAAAAGGGGCGTGGCCAGCAAAGCTACAGACTGTTGTGAACAGAGCTGAAAACCACGGGAACAAAAGCATGAATGAATGAACAATCTGTGTGGTATTTAAAGCTGAAGCTTGTTGGAAACAATTCTGGGGACATGTGAGACTCGCATTAACTTGTTAAACAGAGGACAGTATGAGACCTTTAAATTATACATGGTGTGGCATAATTAGATTTTTTTTCATGTGGTAAAACAGATGTCAGAAAGTCAGACTCTGGTTTTGGTCTTTACCATTGTTCCCTCACCAGACAAACCTCACCTTCAAAGTCCCTGTTCTTTTGGGAAGTACTAGCCTCAAAGCAGGGACTTTTCTGTAAACAAAACACAGATCGTTAAAATGAAGTAATTTTCCCACAGCTTAATTTAGACCCAGATCCGTGCAATGAAAGTGCACCGAGTCACTTCAAAGTTTCAGTCCCTTGGGCTTTTATCTGAGATGAAAAGAACTTCTTTGTGTCTTTTTCAGATTGGACTTGGTCTGCGAGCCACCATGCGGTCAAAGATGACATGGACCTGCTTCGCCCTACAGTCAGTGACGAGTGTGAATGGAACCTGAATGAAAACGCAAATAAGCGAGGTCGGAAACTGAGCCTGGGTTCACACCTGGACATGTCCCGCGAGGCTACGCACAGGAAGATGGTGTCCTGGTTTGCTGACCACCCGAGTTCACCTTTTGGGATACACAAGCTTGTGGAGTTGGGCAAAAGCTCAGGGAAGAAGGCTGGGGACTGGTACGGCCCGTCCACTGCTGCTCATATCCTCCGGTGAGACTTGAAGTGATAACGCACCAGTCTGGTGATCATGGAAAGCTTTTATCGAGCTGTAACACTGAACCTTCTTCTTTTCAGGAAAGCCGTGGCAGCCTCAGCGGACATCCACAATCTAGTTGTGTATGTTGCACAAGATTGCACTAGTGAGTATTTTCTTTCATTTGCTGTGTTGCTAAATATTGGATTACGCATTTAAAGGGGCAAAGGGAAATATGCCTTCTTCTTATCTTATGAAATAGCTTGAACTGGTTGTTAGAGGATTACTTTAACCTTTCATTCTTTTATGTCCTCAGTCTACTTGCAGGATGTGAAGAGGTTGTGTGAGCAGCCTCCTCCCTACTCCTGGAAGTCTGCCATTATCCTGGTTCCTGTGCGACTTGGAGGACAAGATCTCAATCCCGCCTACATCAACTGCGTTAAAGTATTCAAACTATGTTTCTATGCATTAAAGGGGAAATACCGTTTTTTACAACCTGGACCTTATTACTGGCATAAAATAAGATCGTTTACTCACCCATATAACGTTTGCGTCATTTGTAGTCGTTATGTAGATATTTAGATTCCTTTACAGGTTCCCCATCAAGGAAAATGAGTGTTAGTTGCAAGAAGTTTTACATGTGGATGAGTTTAAATTGAGAGCTTCACTACGATCAACAATTTATTTTTTTACAGTGTAAATTGTCCACATGTGGATGGGGAGCATGGGGAGCTAAACCAGATTTGTATTAAATAGGTTTTGAGACATTTCCCTGCATTTGTGGCACCTGGTGCAAAAATCAAGAGATTGCCAAGCTGACCATATGTTATTGTTTGTAACTGAACCAAAATTTTATGTTTATCCATGCCAAAATTGTTAAGATATTTAAAGGAGAACTACCGCTTTTTACAATGTGGACCATATAATACGATCTTTTACTCACCCATATAACTTTGGTGTCATTTTTAGTCATTCGGAAGATATTAAGCTCCAGCGGAGCGCCACGTATATCCATATAGTGGGAGTGACTGGGGCACCGAAACGCAGCCTCTAAATAACACATTATCTGCCCCAAAACTCATTCATTTCACCAATATTTTGTTATGATACGCTAGTGCTATTCCCTGTTGAGTCCGGAGTTACCTGTTAACATCATCTGGGGTCTGTAGGTCAATCTACAGACCCCGGATGATGTCTTCTGACCTGGATGATGTCATCTCTGAGCGCCGCGCGTACCCGCGATGGTTGGCTTGTTTACCTGTAATTTGCTACTGCTAGTTTTTTGCAACATGGCTGGATATTTTTCCAATTCTAAGGTTGTGGACGAACTACAGTAGTAGCAAATTACAGGTAAACAAGCCGACTGTAGAGGCTGCATTTTGGTGCCCCAGTCACTCCCACTATATGGATATACGCAGATCTAAATATGTCTCGAACGACTACAAATGACGCAAAAGTTCAGTAGTTCCCCTTTAACTCGCAGACGTGTTCTTTGTAGTGTATGAAGAAACGTCTTGCAGCGAGGTCATTGCGGAGTTCCAAAGAATTTTCAGCTGTTTACAGTATTTCAACCCCGGGGGGTTGGGGGGGGGGGGGGGGTTCCTCTCACAGATAGAGTGCAGTTGTACAGTTCCTCAATGAGTTTGACTGTGGTCTGAAAACAGAGTATGAGTATAGTAGAGCTGAGTATTACTGAATTAGCAAAAAATTAAAACCAAACCTTTCCCCCACAGAATCTCTTGAAGCTGCCGTGCTGCATCGGAATCATCGGCGGCAAACCGAAGCACTCTTTATTCTTCGTTGGCTTCCAGGGTAGGTGCAGCGCCGCTCGCGACCACTGTGTTTTTCGTCCCGTTGATGTCTCTTGCTTAAATTTTCTTTTTTCTTTCTTCTGGGTTTGAAAAAAAGATGAACATTTGCTGTACTTGGACCCTCACTACTGTCAGCCCACAGTGGATGTAACAAAGAAAAACTTTCCCCTGGAGGTATGTGGTGTGTTTGATTTCTCATCATCTGACAGCTGCTACATGAAAGTCGCTTGAAAGAGTGGTTTCCTGAAGTAACCGCACAGTTCTATAAACTGAAGTGCTCTTAAAATACTTCGCCAGACACCAGTCGTGTTTAAGTTCAGTTAATGTGAAATGAGGTTATTGAACACAACATTATCAACTGTTTAGACTATTTAGCTAGCAATGTCTGCCATTTAAGCCAGTTTTAGCCAACTAGCTAACATTTTTCCAATTTGTACACTACATTTAGCTAACCATTTCACCTATTTATACATTACATTTGTATATTTAAATAATTTCTACTTCTACCTAACTAGTTTGCCCATATTTACATTAGTCTAGTTTTAACCTTTTCAGCAATTTGTGCTTTTCTTTTAGCTAACTATTTTGCCCATGGATATATCAAGCTACCTTTACCTATATTAACCAGTTATCCATTGCGTTGCTATTCAAACTTCACTGTTAGGCAACTTCTTGGCATTTCAACCCTTATTCATTACTTTTCGCTATTTCAACACATTACTTTAACTAAAACTTTAACATTTCAAGCTGTTTTAGCCATTTATCCATTACTTTTCGCTAACTGTTTTGACCTTTCTGCACTCTCTGTTGCAACGCATAGCTTTCAAGTGATACAGCCGGCTCAATACGTGGATGTGTGTAAATTTAACGATTCAATTCGATACATTTCTGTTAATTAAATTAGTTTGAGCTGTCCTCAGTCTTTTCGTGTTCCCCCTGGTAACTGATGATGTTCCTCCACAGGATCAGATATCACTGGTTAGGTTCTGAATCTAATCAGATCTTTTTCTTTCCACATTTCTTTCCGCCCCGCTTGCAGTCATTTCACTGTAAATACCCCAGGAAAGTGGCTTTCTCTCGCATGGACCCCAGCTGTACCATAGGCTTTTACGCAAAGGGACAAAAGGACTTTGAGTCATTGTGCGTGGATGTTAATGAGGTATGCATTCTTGTTTTTTGGGTCCGTGGAACCTGGAACCTTTTAAAAATGCTGCTGTTTTGCTTTTATAATATGATTTGCACCCAATCTGATGACAATTTCTCTTCACACGGGGCGTTGACAAAATGACAGAAAGTTAATGTGTCTTCTCTCTCTCTCCCTAAGGCTCTGTCCAATTCTGCAGGGAGGTACGCCATGTTTACATTTGCTGAGGGAGGAAGTCAAGAGAACCAGGGAAGCGGCCGTCCCACGAACACCACCACCTTTTTACAGAGGAAGAACGAACTGAGAAGAGCTGACACTAGCGACAGCATGGATGAGTTTGTTCTGTTATGAACTAAAGAACATTGAATCTATCCTGAGGGATGAATGTGACATTTGCATTTCTGGCAATTACTACTGAACATAATAAGGTTGTCAAGAAGTACGAGGAATACTATTTATAGTTTTTTTGTTTGTTTGTTTGTTTAATGAAGTGGTCAGGTATTTGTAATTACACTGCTAGATTGTTATTGCTGTTTTGCTCATATTTCTATTTTTATATGTTTTAGATTTAAAAAGAATTATGAAGGTTTTCTGATTTTTAAATCAGTGTTTTTGAGTTTAACCAACCATCCTCCGTTCAAAGTTAATTATTCATTTCACCCGAGAGAAACTTTAGGCATGAGTTAAAATGAGATACACAGCCTCACATTGTTTTGTGTCATGTGACAAGATGTGCTTCACTTTGAATGGATTAGAAAATTGGATTCCTGCGAACATGTGAGTCACACAAGAGAAACAGAAAAAGAGGTTGCCCTTTCTGAAAGAAAAAAAAAATTGCTAAGTTAAATGCTTGTCAACTGAACTGGAATAATGCACGGATATATATATATGGGCTTGACTGTTTTTGCAGTCTTTTATCTAAATAAACAGTTTAGGAAATTAGTCATTCTTAAATCCAATAAAAAACAATGTTAATGCAGTGAAGACTTTGAGTACAGCATTCCTAGTGTTTAGCGACTGCATTAAAATGAGTTGGATGTAATGGTGGAGCAGGGAAAAATTAAATGATGCAATGCAATGAAATACTGAATCTCATCACCCTTTAATTCCCATTTAGCAGCAATTTTTATTGGAAATGAAATCTTGTAAAACAAAAATTGTCCAATACTTTCCTTTAACTGGTGATATGTAACTCTACTTACACCTATAATTTAGTGCTGTTCAACAGACGTTTGCTTGATAGGATGCTAATTTACACTGATCAGCTATTATGACCACTGACAGGAGAAGTAAATAACATTGACCATCTTGTGACAATACAATGTTCTGCTGAGAAACTTTTGGACATGTACCACCCACCTAGACCAGCCCAGGCACCCCCACCCCATAGCAATGACACTCCTTGATGGCAGCAGCCATCCCCAGCAGGATGCAGCCTGACACAGACACACACACAAAAACGCTTTAGGAACAACTCAACATGAAGAACAGCACAAGGTGTTGACCTGCCTCCAAATTCATTAGATCCCAAACTGATCAAGTATCTGTGGGATGATCCCCAGAGGCCCCTCCCCTCAAACCATAGGATGCAAAGGCCCCCCACTAACAACATCCTGTTGCCAGACACCACAGGACACCCTCAGAAGGCCCATGTCCATTCTCTGATGAGTCACAACTGATTTGGAGGCACAAGGGAGACCTACACAATATTAGGAAGGTGGTTATAATGTTATGCCTGATCAGTGTATTTATAACAAGACCGAAACAAAGGCAACTGGACTTGTCTCAGCTTTCTTTAGGAAAGAATTTTAACCATTCGCCCCTTTAATGACCCAACACTCTCCAGAGTCAAGGCGTGAAAATGTTTGGCTGTTGATGGGTCCTTAGAGAGCCACTAATTGTGACAAAAGGCCAACCCAGGTTAATTTGAGCAACGTCCTCTAATCTGGTCGACCCTGGACCCTACTCATGTGAGTTTTTAAGTGGGAACCACCAACAGATGTTCCAAATAAAAACTAAACTCCCTGTCAGTCAGTAGAAAGCTCAAACAAGTCCTGCGGCTTTTGTTTTAGATATCAGCAACACCGTCTCGTGACTTGAAATTAAAGCATCTACTTTCTCAATGCCCATCAAAACAAGGTCAACTGGCCTTGTAGAGTTTCTTGGAGACGTTTCATCCAAGTCCTCAGTTGTAAAAGGCTGGTGGGGAGTTCGGATTTAAATAGGAACATCTGTGGGTGTTGTCCACCTAAAACTTGTATGTCTAAGGTCTGTTAACGATCAGATAGTTTGAGGAAAATGCTGTTTTCCTTCCCCAGTCTATGATACTCCAACAACCTTCTTTTCAGAGCTGAAGAAGCTACTTGGATGAAACTGTGAGAAACTCTAAACATCCAGTTGCCTTTGTTTCACTTTATTTTTTGGACATCCTCCAATAATGAGTCTCACACAGTCCTCATGGCTTGGCCATACTGCTGGAAATACAAATGGGCATGGTACTGATGTTCAGGCAGTACGAGCCGCATGCAGAATCTTTGCTCCTGCTTGGTCATATTCTTCTGTATTTGATAACCCAAAATAGTGACCGAATCAGTCTGCCAGGGTCTTATTGAGTCGTCCAGTTCCTCAGGGGGCACCTCTTTCCTGGCCACACATTTCTGTCTGATTCTCTTCGTGGATGCCCTCAGCAGAGCCACGTTTCTCCTCAGCCTCTCCAGCCCATACTGCGCTGCCTTCTCCCAGAACAACTGGAGGAAAATGTCATAGAGCAACGCGTCCTGGCTGTTCCAGGCTCGTATTTTGGCTTTGGTTATGCCGTCCAGTTGAGTGATATCCTTAGCGGAGCGAGTGTTGAGCCGGACATAAGCCAGATCCTCAAGTTCTAGGCTTAGAAGGTCCGCCAGGAGGACCAGGGACTCATCAAAGTGCTCCGCAATCATGACCAGCTGGAAGGTTTCCTTGAGAAGAGTCACGTCAGCATACCAGGAGAAGTTCCACTTCTGGGTGTCAAGACCTAAATCAAATCTCACAGGGTTATTTCCAAGGCCGTTACCAGGCTCTGTAGAGTCCCAGAACGACTCTGGTGACTCCAGGAACGTCAACAGTGCTGATCCGTTCACTGCTGCCTTCTTGGCTAAAATGAAGGCAGGAACTGTTGAGGCGTAAGAAGAGAAAATGGACTCAAATGTCCGTACAGGTTCACGCATGATAGTGATGTAGACGGCGTTGGGTGGCATCAACTGTTTCAGCGGTCCCATGTTGAGGCGCATGTGGCTACAGAGTATGTCGAAATGAGAGGAGCCTTCTGGTAACTCCTCCACAAAATCTTCCCTGAATCTGAAAACAGAGCAAAAATGTTGACGACAGCGACAATAACATTAAACCACTGAAAAGCAGAACCATCGTAGAGATTTTAGCTGACATACTTATCTGGATAGCTGAACTGGTAAGTGTGATGGGGGAAAGCAAATGTAGCCCTGTCCCTCTCCCCTACGCGGAACAGCAGATTTTGGACGGTGCTGCCTCCTGTCTTGTGTGTTTTAATGAAAACTACGGGTGGCATGTGTTTCCTCTTCTTCAGTACTTTATAAAGATGGGAATCCTTTTTCGCCTGTACATCGGAGGACCAAGAGTCACTTCTTCCATCTTGGTCTTGGTAAAGGTCATTAGGTCTTTCCATCATTGGCAACTTGCGCCAACCTTTGTGCATATTATTAGCACTGTGAAAAGCAAACAAACCACTTTCACATGAATTAATTCGGCATCGGTGCTCAGACTTCTCATTCCTACAGACCTAAGGCAACAAAAAAGAGATTAGAGTTAGCGCATTACATCCTATTACCTACCTTAAATGCTGCACCAAGTGAGTACCTATGAGTACGAGCAGAAACGTGGCACCTAAGATCCCCATGAGGCCTGCCACACGGTACCTCCAAACCAGGGTGACCAAAGAGTGGCCGGTCATTTCTCAGAGGTTTTAGCTACACCAAACTTTGCCTTCTGGTTGTTTCCTTTCTAGCAGCATAACATGAAGAGCTCCACAGCATAGGATTGTGTACACTGCGGCTTAAAGACAGGGACATAGCCGTGATCTAACCATAAGCTGATCAGTCACAGAGCCAGGGTCAAAGAGCCTTTGGCATTCAGTGCTAACTAGCTTACTTATCATGCATATATACAGTAAATATGCTAAAGAAAACTACAAGAACAAGACTGGTTGTAGCCTTCCATACACTAAAATGTTCATGTTTTCTATGTTTGATATGATAGGAATCTGAAAACAAAACATACTTTTGTTGATCAAAAGATTGATCAGAAGATGAATTTCTCCCTGAAGTGTTAGGCAAATTAATCCGCAATAAAAACATACAATACAAAATGAGCATCACAACAGAAATACACAATTCTCCTGCCACAGCATCTTTAAGTTTGGTTTCTTCAATGTATTTGAGTATTTTCACATCAATACATGCGCAATTAAATCATATTTTGTGCAGTTTTTTCCACTGTATTTTTAAATCAGTTAATTGACTAACAAACAAATCTCTTTGCAACAACATATGCCAATGGTTTAAGGTCTTTGAAGGTCCGTGGTGGTTCTTGTACTTTGTGTGATAAAATGCACTTGTTTGTTTTGGTTTATGTGACCTTTTTTTACTAATTTCTGCCATTTTATAGATTATTCCAGGAAGCAGTAGTCAGATTAATCAACGATAAAAACATGCAATACAGGTCTGGTTATGAAAAGGAAAATAATAATAGACAATTTTCTGGCTATCACTTAGTTTTGTGAATTCTTGCACTGTATTAATTAATCAGTTAACTAATTAACTACCAAAAAAGACAATTTACAACAATTTGACCTAACTGAATCCATTTTAAACTGACTACATGTTCTTGTTTTTCTTTGTTTTATATGATAGCACATTGAAAATATGTATTTTTTTTATATTTGCCATTTTATAGATTAAAAGACATATCAATTGCTTCAGAGAGTGTCAGTCAAAAAAAAATTACAACTGTTCTTTGCACTAGTGTTAATACAGACTATTTATATATAATATTTTTACTGCACCTTAATATTTATAACTTATATTACCTTTATTTTTTTCTATGCTTGTGACATGTAGCTGCTACAAGAGATGCTGCCAAACGGAATTTCGTTGTATTCTTGTACAATGACAATAAAGCGTCTTCTTTAATAAAAACAAGCAATGGAGCTCTGGTTATGAGCAGGGAAATAATGATACACAATTGTCTGGCCGTTGTCTCTTTTATTTTAGTTCCTTGGACTCATTTTAGTATTTTTTACATGAATATTCCTGCAGTTAAATCATATTTTTTGTGTTTTTTTCCCTCCACTGTATTGTGTTGAACTGCAGCTACCATCCCCCACGCCGGTTCCTCTGCATTCCTTCCTGTAACGTTCACTGAGCATGCGCGAAGTGGGTGCGCAGAGCGAGGCAGCGGCAGGGGGCGCTGTTGAGGCCGATCACAGGCCGGGTCCCTGCGATACACATCTACCGAGAGAGGGGGTTGAAGGAAAAAAACCAACTGGGTAGGTCGCTCTTTGTTTCTGGCTAGGAGGAAAAAATCAAGAGACGTTGCAACCGGCGAGACTCTAAACATCAACTTCCACCGCTCGTGTAAGTCCGCGTTTATTTCCTCCTTTGATAAAGAGAGTTTTGTGTGTTTTTTCCCCCCGTGGATAAATGCGCTTTTACGTGGATTTTTTGTTTGCTTTCTGTTGGGGGAAAAAGACCGACGGTAGAGTGCCGCTGCTGTGGCGCGACAGTGTGCAATGAATGAAATTGTTTTTGGAAATGTGCTAAGAGCGGAGCACTGAGCCAAGGGTACGGGAGGCGCGTTGGATCAATCATCCCCAGCGATGAGGGATGCTCTAACCCGTTCTCGTGTCGCCGCCTCGGCTCAACCGTCCCCCTGAAACGGCTCCTTTTTTGTGCCTAATTGGCCTTGGAGAGCATGGCCGGCTAGGCTAGCTCCCACTAGCATGCTAGCTCCGTCGCCAGCCAGCTTAATGTTGTTGTGTTAGTTCAGGCTTTTGACTTAGCATGCTAGCCCGGCTCGGCTTCTGTTCTTTGTAGCTTTAGCTCAATTTCGTTAACGTTTTACGACTGAAAAATACTACAAAGTGAACGTTAACAAAACCACTTCACATTGCGAGAACGAATAAGTCAAAAGAATGGGTTTTAATTAATAATGTAAACTATAAAAACCCCGGCTAGGCCATGCTAACATTAGCGAAGCTCCGAATGCTAATAATAGCTAACCTAACTGTTACTAAACTGTAAATGTAAACATTGTAAGAACCGGGCTGACGGTGTTTTTACTTTAAAACCGCTGTTTTCTCATTGTTTTAAAATAAAAATAGTTTATTATAAATACTGTTTTGTACCTTTGTTGAATTAGGCCTCAGCCACGGATGTTTTTGGTCACTGTTTTGTCCCATGAAGTGACAGTTAAGATGATTTCTTGGTCCTTTATTGTGTGTTTTTTTATTATTATTATGTTATTTTTCAGTTTATATTCACTCCCTTTTAGTGGCCGAGTTTATTAAAGCAAATATTCTATATAAACTGTTTTAATAATTGGGTCTTTTCATGCATATGGACGTCTATCACGTTATGAATTGAGCCCTGGACATATTTAAAAGGACCACTCATTTAACAACAAACAGTTTCCTCTTATGAGTCAGTGATGTCAGGGTTCGGAGGCGTTTGATCGAGTTCACACATAACAACACCGAGTGGCTTTTTAGTGTGTAGTTCTCTCTTTTCAAAGCAACAGACGGGGCTATTTGATAAACACAACAAAAGCACGTTTCTTAGAGTAAATACTTTGCATTTTTTTCACAATGACCTGCAGCACTCAGACAGAGCTGCTTTCTGAGTATAGTGAACGACCGTCACAAAAACAATTAGCCAGTTATTCTACTGGTCAATTATACATTTAAGATCTTTTCAAATCATTTACTTATTGGCCTATTTCATTAGTGTAAATTTATATTTTTTGACTTGAAGACACCAGCTTCGATGTAGCGTAACGTATAACATAAGTGGATCCATTTTTACCTTTTATATTTTCAATTTTCTGATATTTAATGCATATATTTCCTTAAATGAGACTAAGATTGAACTGCACGTTCACTGCTATCTTCTGTGATTTGCTGCAGTTTCAAAATACGTTTCGTTTTACACTCTAGCATTTGATCTACTTTATTTAGTCGGTAAATAAAAGAAGAAAATACACAATCTGCATATATAAATAACATTAATGATTAAACCAATGCTTGTGTACAGCTGGTGTATTCATATATAGCTCCGTATGTACATGTGCAAGCAAATTTGTTAAATAAGACCACGTGCTAGCTGTATCCAATGAATCATTCCCCTACGTGTTGTACTGTATATGTGAATGTGAAATCTTCCGGTTATCTAACCTCTGTCGTCCCCTGTGGGATTTAGGGATTCTTGCTGCTGCCACAGGTTCCCAGTTTTCCGGTGAGAGATGTCCACTCCTGACCCCCCGATGGGAGGGACACCTCGGCCCGGTCCCTCCCCAGGCCCAGGGCCATCTCCGGGAGGCATGATGGGCCCGAGTCCGGGGCCCTCCCCGGGCTCAGCCCACAGCATGATGGGGCCCAGCCCGGGACCTCCGGGATCTGGACACCCCCACCCTCCACAGGGACCCTCAGGATATCCTCAGGACAACATGCACCAGATGCACAAAGTACAAACCAGTTTTTTGTTTAACCTTTATCTTAACTTGAGTAAATATTTATGTTTATTCACATTATTATTGCCTGCAGAGCGAGATATGTTGGTGGATTAAATATTCCAATCTCTCGCTAACGTTTCTATCATCCGTGATTATTCTCTGTCTTTTTTTGCAGCCAATGGAAGCCATGCACGAGAAGGTAATGCCTGATGACCCTCGCTACAGCCAGATGAAGGGCATGGGCATGAGACCAGGGGGGCACAGTGGGATGGGACCCCCGCCAAGCCCAATGGATCAACATTCTCAAGGTAGCATGTCAACTGTTCCATTTATATATGTTATGTAGACTGTGTTCACACTAAGAAGATTGTAGCGGCCTTCTGTAAGTTGTCTCTTTTCCCCATAACTTACAGTGGAATGAATAAGCCTTGTCTAATCCCTGAAGAGCTGCAGGAGAAACAGATAATTTAGTCATGCAGACAGAGTATGTGTGTGTGTGTGTGTGTGTGTGAGGGAGAGAGAGAGAGAGAGAGAGAGAAAACACATCCAGCCGGTTTCTCCTGTTGTGTTGCTGTTCATTCGGCAGCATGCACAGACAGCAGTGGAGGGGGCTTCCCCTTTCAGATGACAACAGAGCCAGCTGCGTCTACAAAACCACACAGCCACTTAGCAAAAGACGAGATATGACAAGAGTTCCCCTGACGGTTGTGTTACATTTTAGTGTGTTTGGACTTTAAACCAAAGCAGCTTGTTTACTGTAATTATGGATAGCTTTTTTTCCTCAATGCATAAAATCATTTTTGTTATACTTACCACACATCTGTTTTTCCCCAAGGCTACCCCTCTCCACTGGGAGGCTCAGAACACGCACCCAGCCCCGTCCCAGCCAACGGCCCTCCCTCTGGTCCCATGATGCCTGGAGGTCCCAGCGGTCCTGGGGCTGGACCTATGGAGGGCAGCGGGGATCCTAATCAGGGTATGGGTCAGCCGAACCGTGGGGTTCCCCCCCAGGTTCCCGGCGGACCCCCTGTCGCAGCAGTGGGGCCGGGCGTCGCGGGTGGACCCACTCCTTTCAACCAGAACCAGCTACACCAACTCAGGGCCCAGATCATGGCCTACAAGATGCTGGCGCGCAGTCAGCCCCTACCAGAGCACCTGCAGATGGCCGTGCAGGGGAAGAGGCCCATGCCAGGGATGCAGCAGCCGCCGATGCCTAATATGCCACCTACCACCGGTCCTGGAGGTGGACCAGGCGCTGTCCCGGGACCAGCTCAGGCAAACTACAATAGACCACATGGTGAGTTCAGGGAGCTTGTTTAGTAAAATACAAATCTTAAAAAAAAAAGAAACTGAACTTGTGACATTTAGGCACTTGAAAGATTGTATTTTTAACTATATTACTTTTTTAATTTTAGGTATGGTAGGCCCCAATATGGTGCCTCCTGGGCCTGCAGGAGTTCCCCCAGGTATGCAAGGGCAGCCAACCAACGGACCCCCTAAATCGTGGCCTGAAGGTAAACTTAGTCATGGCGCTAACTTCAGCCCAATGTCCTTTTATGTGCACATGCAGGAAATTAAAAAATAAATATTTTATTCCTCTTCCAGGACCAATGGTGAACGCTGCTGCTCCATCCAACCCCCCTCAGAAACTCATTCCACCTCAACCCACTGGCAGACCCTCTCCTGCTCCTCCCTCTGTGCCCCCAGCTGCCTCCCCAGTAATGCCCCCTCAGACGCAGTCCCCGGGGCAGCCGGCGCAGCCACCTCCCATGATGCTACACCAAAAGCAGAACCGCATTACCCCCATCCAGAAACCCCGTGGGCTGGACCCAGTGGAGATCCTCCAGGAGAGAGAGTACAGGTGAGAGACCACTTACTAAAATTTCCACCGATAGCGGACTTGTTCAACCATGTAAACTAGTGCTGGGTTTAAAATATCAATTTTCCAATTCAAAGACGGCAAGATTTCTAACAAGAGGATGCAGAGAACGGCTTGTATTTTAAAAATAGAGCCGAGGATTTTATGATATTGGGAAAAAGATTGATATTTAAATCCAGCCCTTTTGCTAACACACAGTCACAACCATTGTGAACTCCTTATGAGCATATGTGGGAGTAAAATCAAATGTTTTGCTCCTTAGGCTACAGGCTCGTATCGCTCACCGCATCCAGGAGCTGGAGAATCTGCCCGGCTCGCTGGCTGGAGACCTGCGCACCAAGGCCACCATCGAGCTCAAGGCCCTGCGGCTGCTTAACTTCCAGAGACAGGTAGGTGTGAAATTAGCCGCAGGGAGTGTTTTTAAATCGCACCGAGTTACGCACCGTTTCTTGCCTCGTGTCCTCATCGTTTTGAACTCTTTGCGCGCTCACAGCTGCGCCAGGAGGTGGTGGTTTGCATGCGGCGTGACACCGCTTTGGAAACGGCCCTCAACGCTAAAGCCTACAAGCGCAGCAAACGCCAGTCTCTGCGCGAGGCCCGCATCACGGAGAAGCTGGAGAAACAGCAGAAGATCGAACAAGAGCGGAAACGTCGCCAGAAACACCAGGTACGCAGAAAGAAAGGACTGTAGTGGCCGTATTTAGTAGTGTTTTCAGTTAAGCTGCAGCAACACAGGTGAAAATGAAAAGAGAGTAACATCTTCATGTGTCCTACTATCAACAGGAATACCTCAACAGCATCCTGCAGCACGCCAAGGACTTCAAGGAGTACCACCGCTCCATCACGGCGAAGATCCAGAAGGCCACCAAAGCGGTCGCCACCTACCACGCCAACACCGAGCGCGAGCAGAAGAAGGAGAATGAGCGCATCGAGAAGGAGAGAATGCGGAGGCTGATGGTGAGACTTTCGCTACACGAGACAATACCTTGCATTTGCTGCCGTCCGTTTGTTTGTTCGACTCAAGCGTCCGACTCTCTCCGCGTGTCTCTGTCCAGGCTGAAGATGAGGAAGGTTACCGTAAACTCATCGACCAGAAGAAAGACAAGCGTCTGGCCTACCTGCTGCAACAGACGGACGAGTACGTGGCCAACCTCACTGAGCTGGTGCGCGCCCACAAAGCCATACAAGCTCTCAAAGAGAAGAAGAAGAAGAAGAAAAAGAAGGTGAGTGTTTGAGCGAAGACGTACAGTGTGTCTGTGCTTAAAAATTTATTTCCACAATCTTAAAATTGTTGTTTAATGCTTTCAGAAGCCAGAGCCTGTCGAGGGTGGTTCTGCTGGTCTGGGACCTGATGGAGAGGTGAGTGAGAAAGAAGAACATAACTTTCAAGCTTTTGAAGTATGATTGGGTTTTTTTAAAAAATCCCCTCCTCCTGATGTGGTTTTTTGTTTGGGGCATGTCTCTTTACCCGAAACGTTTCCAACGGTTCGCTAGTTGGTTGGTGTACAACTCACCGATCTGACTGCTGAGATTGAGACCCATAAGTTTTGTGAAAAATTCTTTCATAACCAAGGAAAATAGGTTTGAAAATGAACTGATATTGAATCAAATCAAATCGGGATCTTTTGAATCGGGATCTATTCCGGTAATCGGCAGCGATCCTCAGCCCTACGTTCAGGGATCTCTTCCGGTATGAGGTTCAGATTTGCAATCCTGACTATAATCTTAAGGCTCATTTTAAAGTACAGCGGGACTGGACGGCATAACCTACCCACCTAGCCAACGCCGGTACGAGCCATTTATACTTGTGCGCTCGTCAGTCTGGATCCCTCTGTTAACAACGGCACCCAAACGCTAGTTTACGACTGAAACCTTTGCCGAAATTTCGCAGTAGACGAGTTGTACCAATGTTTGTATCTCCGAACCTCCTCAGTTAACCGTTCCTCGATGTGTTGCATCTTTATTGAGCTAAAAACAATCAGTTCGAAAATTGTGGAGATGGAGAAGCGGCTGGAAATACTAAAGCGGAAACACGCTGCTACAAAGTGGACCAACCACAGCTCTTGCTGTCTGTGTCACCATGACGCTGGGCAGGTGGAAGTCAGGCGTTGACGCAGAAGCCCAAACCGCTTATTAATCCCTTTTCTCCTCCTTTACTTTCTTTTCCCAGCCTTTAGATGAGACCAGTCAAATGAGTGACCTGCCAGTCAAGGTCATCCACGTGGACAGTGGAAAGATCCTGACGGGCGTCGAGGCCCCCAAGGCTGGCCAGCTGGAGACCTGGCTTGAAATGAACCCAGGGTAAGGGTCGTGTCTGTTACAAGTGACGCTTCAGTCCCCAAAGAAATCCCTTGTTTTCACACGTCCTCTTAATTCTGTTTGGTTTGATAAAGCTGGAAGCCTTTGTTCTTGTTAAAAGTTGCAACATCACAGATTACATCGAAAAACACACAGTGCTGCGTCCTTGTGAATGTTTCTAACCTCGTGCAACACGCTCCTCCGCAGATATGAGGTAGCGCCGCGCTCCGACAGTGAAGACAGTGGTTCAGAAGAGGAAGACGACGAGGTAAACAATGCCCGAGACTCGAAGAATTAAAAAAAATAGCTTGCAAACCATTTTTTCTGACGTCCTTTGTGTTTTCTTAGGAGGACGACGACGAGCATCCTCAGCCGTCTTCGGCTCCAACAGAGGACAAGAAGAAGATCCCGGACCCCGACTGCGAAGACGTGTCCGAAGTGGATGTCCTGCATATCATTGAGTAAGACGATTGTGTTACGGGCTCGTGCATCTGCGCCGTTTAATTTCTGTTCCGCGCGCCCACAAATATCTCACCGCCGTCCCTCCTGCTTCCCTCAGACACGCCAAGCAGGATGTGGACGACGAGTACGGCAACGCGAGCTTCAACCGAGGCCTGCAGTCCTACTATGCCGTGGCTCACGCCGTCACTGAAAAAGTGGACAAACAGTCCTCACTGCTGATCAACGGGCAGCTCAAGCAATACCAGGTAAATAACACGAATGTTATTAGATTAAAGCCTTGTGGAGTCGATTGAAGTGAACCAACGCTAAGTGTAAGTGTTCGTTGCTCAGGTTAAAGGTCTGGAGTGGCTGGTGTCACTTTACAACAACAACTTGAACGGCATCCTGGCTGATGAGATGGGTCTAGGAAAAACCATCCAGACCATCGCCCTCATCACTTACCTCATGGAGTACAAGCGCCTCAACGGGCCCTTCCTCATCATTGTACCTCTCTCGTAAGTCCACAAGTGTCTCGGAGGGAAAAATATAAAATGTTTCTGCTGAAATCTGTTTGGTCTGAACCCATTTTTTTTTTGTCTTTTGTTTGCAGAACTTTATCAAATTGGGTGTACGAGTTTGATAAGTGGGCTCCATCTGTCGTGAAGGTCTCCTACAAGGTTCGTGGATATTGTCTCAGAGCTTTAACGACGCACGTCACGGCGAGTCGCTTATAATTAAACAGTTTGGTTTTTAATTTTGTTTTCCTTCAGGGGTCTCCAGCCGCTCGCCGAGCCTTCGTCCCCATCTTGCGCAGCGGCAAGTTCAACGTGCTGCTCACCACCTACGAGTACATTATCAAAGACAAGCAAGTCTTGGCAAAAGTAAGGATCACTTCATCTCTCTACTTCTAGTCCTGTCGCTTCTTGTCACTCACTCTCTCTAAATCCTCTTAAAGCTCCGTTGGAAGTACATGATCGTGGACGAGGGTCACCGTATGAAGAACCACCACTGTAAGCTGACCCAGGTCCTGAACACACACTACCTGGCCCCACGGCGCCTGCTGCTCACGGGTACCCCGCTGCAGAACAAGCTCCCCGAGCTCTGGGCCCTGCTCAACTTCCTGCTGCCCACCATCTTCAAGAGCTGCAGCACCTTCGAGCAGTGGTTCAACGCTCCGTTCGCCATGACCGGAGAGAAGGCGAGTTACGATCTGTTTTGGTGGTGACGGTGTAAAGTGGCGAGGGGTATTTTATCATTAAGTAACTCGATTTTCCTTTTTCCTCCAGGTTGACCTGAACGAAGAAGAGACCATCCTGATCATTCGACGTTTACACAAGGTGCTCCGACCGTTCTTGCTGCGCCGACTCAAGAAAGAAGTCGAGGCCCAGCTGCCTGAGAAGGTCAGTCTGCTCTTATTTGCTTTCAGCGATATTGAACTTTAGCTTTTAGTTCCTGCATAAATGTCAACGCTCTAAACCGGCGTGTTTCCAAACCGTATTTATTTGATGTGACCGCACACGGCGCTCGGTTACATGGACGTAGTTTCTCTCTTGTTTTTGGTGGATTACAACAAATTTGCAAGAGTGTTTTCATTACTTTAAGTTAATTATGTTATTTAAATTTAAATAATAAACAAATCAGCCACATATGTAAACACGTTTTACCCATCTGCCTTAGGTTGGCCTTAGGCTGGCCTTAGGCAGATGGGTCCCTCCATATGAGGTGGGTTCTGCTCAAGGTTTCTTCCTGTTAAAAGGGAGTTTGTCCTTGCCACCGTCACCCTCAGGCTTGTTCTGGGGGTTTCAGGCCGGGTTTTGTAAAGCGTCTTGAGACAATTTGTATTGTTATTGACGCTATATAAATAAAATTGCATTGAATTGAATGTTTTCATCACTTTTAGCTTTAAGCTCAACACATTCAGCTAACAGTTTGAACGGTTTCATTACGTTAAACTATTTAAACTGTATTTTGCTCTTATGGCTAACGAGTTCAACTGTAATTTAATTGTTTTTAGCTGAAGTTTTTTTTCTGTAATTTTAATTATTTTCAATTATGTGAAACTCAACACCTTTAGCTAACGATTTCAACCGTAATTTACCTCAAGCTAACCATTTTTCTATCAATTTAAACTCACAATTTCAACCTTTAAGGCACTTAACATCTTTAACTAACAAATTCAGCTTTAAGCTAACAATTTAAACTGTAATTTAATTTACATTAAGCTATGTAACACTCTTAGTGAACAAATTCAGCCATATTTTGATATTTTTAGCTCGTTTCAACCATTTCCATTTACTTAAAGCTAAGAATCATCTGAGCTGTATTTTCTTACTTTTAGCTAAAAAAAAAATTAATAATAATCATTTTCAGCCAATGTGTCATACATGTCTGTCACACACACGCCATTTAGTCCCTTTAACTCCTCCACCTGCTAAGTAGCTTTAATGCATCTAAGACGTGAAAGCAACTGACGAATCGATTCGATGCTGCTCCTGACATTTTCCCCCTAACGTTGCGTTTCACAGGTGGAGTACGTGATAAAGTGCGACATGTCGGCCCTGCAGAGAGTCTTGTACAGACACATGCAGGCCAAGGGAGTCCTGCTCACGGACGGTTCAGAAAAGGACAAGAAGGTTAGAAGTCTTACGAGTCTCATTTGAAAGTTCAGTTGAGTAGAAAGTGTGTTTTCTTATTTATTTATTTGTTTTGTTTTAATCCTAAAATCTCCAGGGTAAAGGTGGCACGAAGACCCTGATGAACACTATCATGCAACTGAGGAAGATTTGCAACCACCCCTACATGTTCCAACACATTGAGGTAACAAACACAAACTTTAATGAGGATGACGGTAAATTCATTTCTGTCTAGTTGTACTGATTTTAATTTCTGCTTGTTTGTTTGACAGGAATCTTTCTCTGAGCATCTTGGTTATTCTGGCGGCATCGTGTCGGGGTATGTAACGCTTGAATTTATCTTTTTGTGTGTGTGTGTGTGTGTGTGTGTGTGTGTGTGTGTTTATTACATGTTACTCATGTTCTCCCTTCTTGCCGTCCAGCCCTGACCTCTTCCGCTCCTCCGGAAAGTTTGAGCTGCTGGATCGTATCCTGCCCAAGCTGAGGGCCACCGACCACAAAGTGCTGCTCTTCTGTCAAATGACCTCCCTCATGACCATCATGGAGGACTACTTTGCGTACCGCAACTTCAAGTATCTGCGTCTGGATGGTGAGAGACCTGTTTCATATCTAACTTGTAGATTAATGGCTGCACCGTCACCTGGAGGAGTTCAGACTCACTAATAATAACGCTCAAACATCTTCTCCACATAGGAACCACCAAAGCTGAGGATCGTGGTATGCTGCTGAAGACTTTCAATGACCCAGCCTCTGAGTACTTTGTGTTCCTGCTCAGTACCAGGGCTGGAGGTCTGGGCCTGAACCTGCAGTCTGCTGATACTGTCATCATTTTTGACAGCGACTGGAACCCTCATCAGGTACTGGATCCAGACAAGAGATGTAACATCTGCCTTGTGCGCACGTTTCCCACAATCAGCAGAAACTAATCACGTTGTACGTCACCTTTACAGGACTTGCAGGCCCAGGACAGAGCCCACCGAATCGGTCAGCAGAACGAGGTGCGCGTCCTCCGCCTGTGCACCGTCAACAGCGTGGAGGAAAAGATCCTGGCCGCGGCCAAGTACAAACTGAACGTGGACCAGAAGGTCATCCAGGCCGGCATGTTCGACCAGAAGTCCTCAGGCTATGAGCGCCGAGCCTTCTTGCAGGCCATTCTGGAGCACGAGGAACAGGATGAGGTCGGGGCTCGTGGAGGCTGCCGCAGTAGGGGGGCGTGGGTGGGTGTGATCCGAACCTGTTCCAAATTGGCCCACCCACCCACATCTGCCTGTGCGCTTCTCCACCTCTTCATTCTTCCCTTTTTTTCCTCCCCCCTCTCTCTCTCCTTTCCTTATTTCCCTCTCTTCTCAGGATTTCATCAATCCAGACTTCTCCCTCTCTCCCTTATGTATTTCTGCTTCTGCACAAACCTTTGATGGTTAATATGATACTTTATCTTTCACACTAACATGAAACCCTTTTTAGTATTTTTTTCCCCCCACTCCAACTCTTTTTTTCTTCCTCTTTCTGCTGTTTTTTCAAATATTCCTTGTTTTTTAATGCTTTAATCCACAGGCAGATTCAGGCATGTAAACCACATTTAAAACGTGATATTTGAATTGTTTTTTCCCCTTTTTGTGTAAGTGAGTCATTAGTTCAGAGGTGTAGCTCTGAGGTGCCACATAAATCTGCAGTCCGCTTTTTCTCATTGGCTTCGTCTCATTGGTCCGCAGGAGGAAGACGAAGTCCCCGATGATGAGACTGTCAATCAAATGATTGCCAGAAGTGAAGAGGAGTTTGAACAGTTCATGGTTAGTCTCAGATTCCCTGTTTGGATATTTTGTCGTGTTTAAAATCTTGACTCTTCTAAGCTTCTGCTGCGTCGTGTTTCCCCGCTCCAGCGCATGGATCTAGACAGACGCCGCGAGGAGGCCCGCAACCCTAAGAGGAAACCTCGTCTCATGGAGGAGGACGATATGCCGGCCTGGATCCTGAAAGACGACGCCGAGGTCGAGAGGCTAACCTGCGAAGAGGAGGAGGAGAAGATGTTCGGCAGAGGGTCCCGCCAGAGGAAGGAGGTGGACTACAGCGACTCGCTCACTGAGAAGCAGTGGCTCAAGGTGGGGGGACGAGCTGCAACCGTTAATGGACTTCCGTTTCTGTTGAGCCGGCTCGAAGTGAGTTTTGATTTCTCCCCGCACACAGGCCATAGAGGAAGGGAACCTGGAGGACATCGAGGAGGAGGTGCGCCACAAAAAGACGACCAGGAAGCGCAAGAGAGACCGCGACCACGACGGCGGCCCGTCGACGCCCAGCTCCAGCAGCGGCCGCGGGCGGGACAAGGACGAGGAGGTGAAGAAGGCCAAGAAGCGAGGTCGCCCGCCGGCGGAGAAGCTCTCGCCGAACCCTCCGTCTCTCACGAAGAAGATGAAGAAAATCGTGGATGCCGTCATCAAATACAAGGACGGGTGAGGGCGCTTCAGTAAACGCATTTAGATTAAAATAATAACAGTAATCTGGCAGGTGGTGATCTTGATGCATGCTAAGATTAATCCTTGTTTTAGCAGCAATGGTCGGCAGCTGAGTGAAGTCTTCATACAGCTCCCCTCTCGCAAGGAGCTGCCGGAGTATTACGAGCTCATCCGCAAACCGGTGGACTTCAGGAAGATCAAGGTGAGGAGGACAGGAGTAGCCGTTGTTCCTCTTTATGTTTCGTCTTACTCCCACCTGCACGTCTTGACTGTCGCCTTTCTGTATCATCTCCTTCCACTAGGAGAGGATCCGCAGCCATAAATACCGCAGCCTGAACGACCTGGAGAAGGATGTGATGCTGCTGTGTCAGAACGCCCAGACCTTCAACCTGGAAGGCTCTCTGGTGAGTTTATATGTAACGGTTCAAATCAGACACAGTTACAAGTCGGACTCTTTCTTTCCCAAGTTAAAGGTTTTTCACCTTTTAGATCTACGAGGACTCCATCGTGCTCCAGTCCGTCTTCACGAGTGTGAGACAGAAGATCGAGAAGGACGACGAGAGCGAGGGAGAGGAAAGTGAAGAAGAGGAGGACGATGTGGACGAGGGATCCGAGTCTGAATGTGAGTGTCTAAACCTGAAGCTTTTGAGAATATCGGGAGATTTGAATGTCACCTGAACGTTTTGTGTGCGTTTCTCCGATTCCCTGCAGCTCGCTCGGTGAAGGTGAAGATCAAGCTGAGCCGCAAAGAGAAGGGGGATCGAGGAGGTAAAGGACAGCGGCGGAGAGGACGCGGCGCCCGGGCTAAACCCGTGGTGAGCGACGACGACAGCGATGAGGAACAGGAAGAGGTGAGACGAGTTTCTTCTTGGCACTTTTAGAGCATGTTTAAAAACAATGAGGTTAATTAAAGAACATCTCAGCATCCACTGTTTCTGAATTTGCTGCTTCCTTCCATTTTAAAACACTGAAAACTAAATACCTTGTGTAGCGAAGACAAAACTAGACATAAAAGTACTGCTATATTGTTACTGCTAGATTTATACTTAAATGGGAACTACAGTTTTTACAACCTGCAAAAAAATGACATCATCTGGGGTCCGTAGGTCAATCTACAAACCCCAGATGGTGGTAACAGGTAACTCTGGACTCAACAGGGAATAGCACTAGTGTATCATAACAAAATTGGTGAAATGAACGAGTTTTGCGGCAGATAATGCGTTATTTAGAGGGCCCTGATCACTCTTGCTAAATGGAATAAATATACGCCGATGTAATTATCTCATGAACGAGTGCAAATGAAACAAAAGTTGTATGGGTGAGTATACGATGGTATTTTATGCCAGAAATAAGGTCCAGGTTGTAAAAAAACGATAATTCCCCTTTAACTTACGACTGTCAGAGTCATAATTTATGCCTGATTAACGCACGCACATTCTGTTATTACAACCTCGGCCCAAACTGTAGTTTTAGAGGTGATTAAAAGCAGCAGTTACGCTGTGAAAAGCAAGCAGAGTCTAAAGTGCAGTGGATAATCTTGTCCTGCAGAGGGCAGTAATTCGCCCTGTAGTGTTCAAATGAGCAAAAATCCCCAAAGAAGCAGAAGATCATGGATAAAGAAATGTTTTTATGAACTGAACGTAACTCAGTTCATAACCAAATAAAAAAAAAAAATTCCCTTTAAGGTACATTTAATAAAGTCTGATTAAACTGCATTAATGTTTGTCAGCTATGTAAATCAGGTGATGAATCTTAATTAAACATTTTGATTTATTGACGGCGCTGATTTAAATAGAATCTGATTGATTTAAAATGAAAGTTATTTATTTATTATTGATTTATTTGATGGGGACAGTAGACAGTAGGGACAAGGGATCACAATAAGAGCACGTCACAAGACAGTAATTAATTGCAGCTCCAGTTTTGTTCATAAACGGATAATTTAATGCATTAGATCATTAGAAATAAATAAAATACTGAACGTTTTCCATTTGTCTTAAAAGTACAAGTAAAGTGTGAGTATCTTCCGTACTGGTGATGTTAATTAAGCAGCTCTAAAACCTTTTCTTTATTACACAGATCAGTCTCATGCTAGGTCGTCAATATCATTTTCACTCTGGATAATTAAATGTCAGATTGTCATGTATGCTATATTCTCATGTGGCCTCTCGTCTCCGTACATATTCTCTAAATCTTTTCCTCTGTGTGTCAGGAGCGTTCGGCCAGTGGCAGCGATGACGACTGAACCAACCTCTTCTGATTTGGACCAACGACCCACTCAGTCCGTGACCGGACGTATTTTACTTAGATACCGCAGGGAAACATTCAGTGGAAAGGCCTAGTTTTACCTAGATGAGCTGATTTTTAGTGAGACAATTGTATTCTCATTAAAGTATACCATTAATTAAAAACCAATAATTAAAAAAAGAAAAAAAGAAAAAGAAAGCTACGAACCATCCACTTCCATATTTAAACCATTTTCCCAGTATGAATAGTAGTGTGTCTCTTTGCCTTTTCTTTTTCTTTTTGTTTTCTCCTGTAAGTGGAAAATTGACAGAGCCTGAATTATTATAGACTGATCATGGGCCATAAAAAGCGTTTGTTTTTTAAAGTGGTATTGATTTTGTCGTCTTTTACTTTTGAGACAAAAGCGTACATGCGAAAAACCAGGAGTCACTGCGTTCCCCTTTCAAAGCCCCCCTTTTTGAATGCATGTCGTGCGTGTCTGTGGAAATGCACCTGGATGTGTCTTCGCTATTATCTCTGTGTTTAATTTAAGACTACAAGCGGGATCACGGTACGTCCCACCCTGCAGCCCCTCCCTCTCAGGTCGCGTATGGAATAGGGGGAGGGAGGGATAGGACCATTTTCTCGTGTCGGTGTCACTGGATTTTCCAAAAAGTACAATAAAGGCATCTCATTATTAATCTTTGTGGTTCTTTGTTGTTCTTTATCGTGTACTGAAGACATCTGGACACTAGGTGGCGCACTGAGAGCAGATCATTACATACTTGAGGCTTGTTTAAGTCTTTTAATACCAGTTTCACATGAATCAGAACTTCAACTTGTTTTAAAACCGTTGATGCTTGATACTGATTATACTGTATCAATATGTCCTGTGTTCTGTCACTTTTAGGTATTTTTAAATATATACCTAAGACAGATATAAGCTGTCCATTGCTTTAAATCAACTGTCTCTTTGCTATAGTGTCACTTTAAAGTTTCTGTGCCCCTCAGATTTTTAAATATCGGCGTATTTTCACACCTGTCCTGAAATTAGACAAAGAGAATCCATTCAAAGAAATAAAACTGAAATATTATACTAAACTGAGCCAATATTACATATCTGACAGGTGCATAATGGAGAAGCACAAGGACAAATTAAGAGTCCAGCTGTTCAGAAGTGTTTCTAGTCAATGTAACGAGACTCGGGCGTCCTTTTTTTGTTTGTTTGTTTTTAAAAAAATAAGGTGTTTGTCTCGGTCAGATCTTCACGACACGTGTTTGATGATGGGACGGATGAAGGAGGTTTCTGAAGACCTCAGAAAAAATTGTAGTCGATCATCAGGCTGGGAAAGATTAGAAAACCATCTCTAAAGAGTTTCTAACATTAAAAACGTTGCCCTCCACAGGTCGACTGACAGAGATCAGTCTAAAAGCAGGATGTGTAATAGTCTGAGAGGTCAGAAAGAAACTCAAGGTAACTTCTAAACAACTAGACGCCTCGCTCAAATCAACTTAAAGAATCAACCATCAGGAGAAAACTGAACAACTATAGCACTACTCTTCCCATCTGCAGTTTTCTAAACATTATGTGGACAAGACAGAAGACTACTGGGACAAATGTCCCAAAGTAAGAATTATTTGGTTTAGATGAGAGGCGTCATGTATGGAGATTATATAAAAAATAAAAATATCTGGGGGCCTGTTTTAAAACCTAAAAGTACTGCTATATTTTTACTGCTAGATTTATACTTAATTTATGACTGTCAAAGCAGTTAATTATTTATTCCTGATTACAACCTCGGCCCAAACTGTAGTTTTGGAGGTGATCAAAGCAGCAGTTACGCTGTGGAAAGCAAGCAGAGTCTAAAGTGCAGTGGATAATCTTGCCCTGCAGAGGGCAGTAATACACCCTGTAGTGTTCAAAGGAGCAAAAATCCCCAAAGAAGCAGAAGATCATGGATAAAGAAATGTTTTTATTTATTTATTTATTTTTCCCCAAATTCAGCTTCAAAATCCTGGCACAGGGGTGGCACAGTGGCGAGGTGGTTAGCACTGATGCCTCACAGCATGAAGGTCCCAGGTTCGACTGGGCCTTTCTGTGTGGAGCTTTCATGTTCTCCCTGTGTCTGCGTGGGTTCTCTCCAGTTACTCCAGCTTCCTCCCACCGTCCAAAGACATGCTGGTTAGGTTAACTGGTGATTCTAAATTGGACGTAGGTGTGAATGGTTGTCTGTCTCACTGTGTTAGCCCTGTGATAGACTGGAGACATGTCCAGGATGTACCCTGCCTCTCACCTGATGACAGCTGGCATAGGCTCCAGCGCTCTCCGTTGTCCTTAACAGGACAAGCAGTTACAGAAGATGAATGAATGAATGGATGAATGAATGAATGAATGAAACCTGCTGATGGCAATATCCTTGTTTGGGCCCGTTTTGCTGCGTCTGGGCCAGGACGTCTCGTCCATCATCATTGATGGACCAATGAGTTCTGAATTATACCTGAGAATTTATAAAATTAAATGTCAGGAGCTGAATCTTAATCCTCTACAGGACGCTCATTGAAATACCTTGAAATTCTAAATTTCAACCCTAGAAATAAGAAGAAAATCAAAATCAGTTAATCAGTAAAGAGAAACTGAGTCTTTGTTTATTGTTTTATTGTTTTATTTGGATCCCCATTATTAGTCATGCAGCAGGACAACGACCTAAAGAACACAAGTCGTTCTGCAAAATAATGATTGAAGGAAATAACAAAGTCGATTTGATAGAAATATTATGGAAGGACCTAAAGCGAACAGTTCATCTGAGGAAACCCACCAACATCTCAGAAATGAAGCGGTTCTGTTCTGAGGAATGAGCTAAAGTCCCTCTGTAGACGATAGATCAGCAGTTCCCGGAAGCATTTAGCTGCTGCTCAAGAGGGTCACGGCGAATGCTGGAAACAAGGCTCCACACACATTCTTTCCACTTCTCATGCTTTCGTCACCATCCCCTACTAGACCCCGGCACGCCCACATCTTCCTTTTCCCAGACGTTTTGGAGCTGCGTTCACCCCTGAACGATTCTCCCCACAGACCCATTTGCCCATTTGCGGTCATCATTCATCCAGGATTTGACGGCAGTTTCTCCTAAAAGACGTTCTCCGTCTAGATCTATTTTTATTGCTCACCAAAAAAGTTTTGGAAGATATTTGTGTTATCGTCTCATCCAGGGGCCAACTTTAACCTCCTACGCATTACTGAGGTGCTCTCCCTGTCCAAGCAGTCACTCCCTGGGCCATAATACCACCCAATACCACATTGGACAGCTTTCCTTCTTTGTCCTCTTCTGCAGAAACGAAACTTCCCTCGCTCTGCTTTCCTGCGATTCAGGACCAGGAGCCAAAAAACAGGCCTGACTGCATCTAGGAGAACCTGATTTGACCTTCAGGGCAGGGAAAGAGAAGCAGTTGCAGCCAACAGTACTGTTTGTTTTGCAATGGGATGCAGCAGATTGTGTAAAACGAGCTGTTGGGGGGGGGGGGGGGGGGGGTGGTGAGCATACTGGAAGAACCAGAAAAGACGCTGAGGAAGTTACGATTAATCAGTTGTACTTCGGGGTGTGTTCGACTTTCTGCCGAATAATAATATAAAAAAAGGAGAGGAGATGTACCTGTGGAGGGGAACTATCTGCTCGATCATCAAGATAATGGTTGTGCATGCCATTGGGCGCAGTTTAGAAACCGGTCATCGTTCACAAAAGTTCAAAAAGGACCTGGTTTTAGTAGAGGCCTGAAACTTCCTTGTCACTTCTTGTTAGAGCATCACCCCCAATGAGGATTAAATATCGTACATTTCGAGTCAAAGATGAGATAACGACGTGTTTAATTTACTTTCGGCCTCTTTCCTCCTCACTTCGTCACCTGGCAAGCTCTCAGATTTACGTTGTGAGACATTTGTCTGAAAGCATTTCTGAACAAACACAATCTGTTCCACTAATATTACACATGTAATTCTATTATTCCTAACCTAATACATCCTTTAAGAGTGTGACGTGCTCGGCAATGGACCAACATTTGACCTCATTCACAAATAAATGAGGTTAAATGCGTGAGATCGGCCAAATACGTCCCAGGGATGTTCACACCTGCAGTCGGACGTCGATGTAAGGTCTAAAGATAAATACTACGCTGTCTGTGTATATTTTATCTCCAGCCAGACACTGTCCATTTCCATTCGTTGCTCCAGGTCTTCATCTGTGAGAACAGCAAGAAAGAAGTCAATGGGGTCCTGTAATGATTGACTGGATGATTGTTTTTCAGGAACAGGATCAGGATCCTACTGCTCGTTCGCTTCATTCTTCAAATTCGTTGAAACTTCAATAGTTTGTTGAGATTTATCAGCGCCGCCACTACGCTGAAGGTCACACAACACAAAACAGACTCAGTCAGCAGAGGCTATCCGGGGGGTGTCCATGTTATCTGAATGTATTGCTGTGATAGGAGCAGGGTCAGTATGTTTACTTATCACCATGACCAAATTTATTTCCCTTTAGCTTTACTGTGCTTTAGCTTCTTTTGTTATTTTTAAAGTCCCAACTGTTCTCGGCTACAAAAAGTGTCTCTAATGTTTTTCTGTCTGCTTGGATCAACGTTGTCGCATTTAAGTTTTATGTTTTTCGTTGTTCTTTATCTCTGATCCTCGTATGATGTAAATGTCACCTTAATCTATGGATCCACATGAGGTTGAGACTTTGAACCCGTTACAATAACAATAACAGGAAGTGGTATATGAAGATAAAAAGCCATGTTAATTTCATTAAAAAACAAAAAAAAATTGCTATTTCTTTAGTGGTGAAACGATGCTTTATGATTTATAGAGTAAAAACAGCAAAATAATTTGAGAGCAGAGTCACTACTTTAGAGAAAAAGTTGTAAATTTTCAAGAAAAAAGTGGTTAAATTTTTGGACATAAGTCTGAACATATTAATAAAATGGTGTCTCTTCAAGGCGTAATGAAATTTCTAGAAAAAAAAGAAAACTTTTTTTTTCTTTATTTTTTCCAAATTTTTTGGGAAACAGGTTGAGTAGGTTTCTAGAAATGACAGAATATTTTGAGAAAGAGTTTCCTTATTTGAGAAAGTGATATAGCTTCTTGAAAGCAAGTCATAAAACGTCATTAAAAACATATTTTTGAAAAAATAAATGTTACATTTTTGTGACAGAAATTCCAAATGTTTTTTGTGACAAAATTGACATATTTCAAGTGTAGAAATTGATAAAATATTTAGTGTAAAACTTAATATTTGACAATATGCTGTAAGATTAAAATAATAAATCTTTGTTAGCACTGTATTTATTATTATTCATGCTGTAGGGGTAGTATCACTCCTACAAAAATCTAGAAAAGGTCGCTAGATTTTGTGAATTGTCACCCCTTTAATGTTCCCATTGACTTCCTTATTTTTTTTTAATTTAAATTATTTTTTTTTTTTGTCCAAACATGAAACACGACTAGCATCTGATTAGTTTAGGGAAAAGTGACAAGAACATTGTACATTTTGTAAAGATTTCAACCCTTTAATCTTCCCATTGACTCTCTCTAAAAATCAGACAAACAGAAAAATAGTGACTATAAAAACACGTTATTCTCACAGATTAGATTGACACTGACACTGTTGTGACATTTTTTCATTTTTCATTTTTTCTGTCCAAACATGACATATGGCTAACATGTGATTAGTTAAGGGGAAAGAAAAATGACAAAAACAATTTTTCCAACTCAAACTTCCCACTGACTTTCTTTAAAAAACAAACAAAAACAGTAAAGAATATTAAAAAAAAAACACTTTATTCTCACAGATTAGAGATTGTCAGTGACATGTGACATTTTTCAGTTCAAAAGAGGAATGAATGAAAGAATGAATGAATTTTTTTGTCCAAACATGAAGCATGACAACCATCTGATTAGTTTACAGAAAGGTGACAAGAAAAATTTGTACATTTTGTAAAGATTTCACCCCTTTAATCTTTCCATTCACTTTTTTAAAAGAAAATAAATAAATAAGTGGATTTTTAAAACACAGATTTGTTTTGTGTGTGTGTCCAAACACTGATCCTGAAACACGTTCACTCGGGTCGCCCTAGTTCCGGGCTACGCCCCTGTCAAACCTGTAGGAATGAAACTAATTCAGCACGTCCGTTGTGTCACGTCGTTTCCCTGAAGGGGTTAAACTCGTAGTAAAAACCCACCTCCACGCAGCTCCGCCCCACAATTGTTGAGGCTGCGTTCCTCAGAAATCACACCACTCCGGGGCCCGCCTTCTCCTACCCCGGGCCCCTCTCGGCCCCACCCACCCTGGACCACATTGAAATGGGTCTGATGTTGTCAAACAACTACAGTGCGCGGAGCTTCCCCTCATCAGATCTTCCAGCTGCAGGAGCATCTTTGATAACAGAGCGCAAGGAGGAGACAGCCTCTAATAAAAGTGTCACTGCAGGTGCAGGTAGAGCCGCATTACAGTTGTAATTTAACCAATCAGAAACCTCACAGCCTTCACCGTAGATGCGTCTCACAGTGCGGCTGGAGATCATGCCTTGCGTCGCCCCTCTGCTGCTTCTCATCTGCTACTTTATTCACACAAGTAAGTAACTTTTTCTTCATTTAATTATCTTTATTTTCATCTTACGTTAATATTCTGCTTTAGTTGAATGATAAATTAAATAAGATAATATGAATTTAATGTATGCGAGGTATTCTGTGGGTTTAAATTGCCCAGTCCTCTGACAGCACCGGATGCAAGGTGATGGGGGGAGGGCGCAGATTTGTGCCAGAATGTAGGTCAAATCCCTTTCTTCCTTTCTTTCCTGGTGAAATCGAGGAAAAAAACATTCAATCAGAATTATATTTTGCCATAATTCAACACTCAAACCCTTCTATTAATCAGATTTAATTAGATATATATGTGTATATATATTGTATGGCTGCAGATTTCATTTAGATTTGAATTATTTTGAATTGGTGTCATTCATTTGCTGCAGCCAATGAGGGCTGAGCAGGGATGTCATGCTTGTGGGAGAGGGGGGGTTTAAGTAATTTGGGAATGGGCACCACTTTGCATTTACATCTCCCCCAGTGGTCACCAGTCTGATGCAACGCCCGGCGTGTTTGCACCGGGGCCCAGACATTCAAATGGAAATGAATGGGCTCAGCTCAGCTCGGCACCTCGCCCTCTGATGGAGTGCTCCCTGTCGCCAGACGTCAAGTCGCTGTCAGACCTGTTCCCAGTGAGCCGGGTTCTGGGAAATAGTTTGTTGGTGGTGAAACGTGTTGGAACTGGTTGTCGCCTGTCCACATTTCCACACAAGTCACAGAGACACGTGTCCCATTCAGTTCATAACGGTCACATTGTCTGCCATCCCGATGGGACGTCCCAGTGCTTTTTATTTTATTTTACCGGTACGTGTCTCTTCTGTGTGTCATCTGTCTAACCGGTAAGGAGTTAGAGAGCTGGCAGCAGACACGAGCAGGATGTGCACATGTGCTATTTTCCCACTCAATCAATAACTCTGCCATAGGGTCCAGTTTGTCTTTCAAGGTCTGAACTTTAAGCCCATTAAGTAAACAGCCCGCAATGAACCTGCGCTTTGGCTAACGTGTCACGAGCTTCAGGGAAAGGTGACAACTATAAAAAAAAAAAAAAAAAAAACCCACAATCATTGAAAGAAAAGCCTGAAATGAACCAAATTTACAACGAGGGCGATAATGCACCGGCTTTTACTAGAGCCATAAAGAAGTTAATAACCCTGCAGTTCTCTGGGTTTGGTTTGCGATTATAGCGTCGTAAAAAATACTACAGCAGGCGACGAAACAATTTCCTCAACCTGCAGAAGCTGCAGACGTTTGAGACCTGCTAAGATGCATAATTTATGTCTTCTATCCGTCCATTGTTATGGGCCACATGCACAAATTTTCCCCCTTTCTCTCTGAAGATGCTTTAAAAGCATACGTTTTCAGTCCCCGGGGGCCCGAAGAGGAGGAAGAAATGGCCTCCAGTACTGTTTCATGTGTTTCATGGACTGCTGTTTCTTTCATGTACAGTCTAATTGGTTCTTCCAGTTCAGTGGCTTCGTCGGAGTCCATTAAAGGCGGGGGCTGGGAGGGTGACTCTGTGCATCTATGGATCCACATGAGGTTGAGACTTTGAACCTGTAACGGCAGCATGCAGATTTTATGACAGGCCCCAAATCAGGAAGAGATATATGACAATAAAAGCCTCGTTAATTTCGCTATGGCCTTTTTAAGTATATTACTAGAAGGTTTTTGAATTTGACAAAGGTGCAGCCCTTATGACGAAGTACTGATGCCACGGTAGCAATGCAGGGAATCTTGTAGTTTATTTTAGGTGTAGGTGAGCTCATGTTTTAGGACGGAAACGTAATAAATGGAAATAAGTCCCAGCAGTTGAAGAAAAAATTAAAAAGGGAAAGATTTTGGATAAAAACAGTAAAATAATTTGAGAGAAGAGTGAATATGTTGGAAAAAAGTTGTAAATTTTCAAGAAAAATGTCTGAACGTATTAATAAAAATATGACTTTAGGATTTTACTTGGCGGTTGTAATGTTTTTAAAGGGAATGAAGTAAATTTCAAATTTTATAAAAATAATCATTTGAGCGCTGTGTCAATATATCATCAGAAAACCTTTGCCGGCAGTGAACATGAATACTTGGTGATTGTAAACATGTCGAGCAGCTCCAGGATGAAGGAAGGCTGGACTGCTTTGCATAGGCGTTGTACACAGCTCAGTTTGACGTGTGGTTTATCTGCCATGTTTAAACAGGCAGAAACATGCACACGTGTGTTTGTTCATGTGTCTTTACATCGTGTCAGAGTGGCCACACACACTCCTCTGGAAACTTATCATCATGTTTGCCTTCGCTGCAGACGTAGCTCGATGTTAGCGCGCGTCGCTGTGATCTTGAATGAAATATCCCAACAGCTAATGGATGCACTGGCATCATTTTAGTTTATTTATCCATTTATGGTCTTCAGCGTTATTCCCTTTAATTGGCAAAGATGCTGACTTTTCTTGCACGAGGATGACTTTTGTGTGCTAGAGTGAAATGTCTCAACAACAGGTCTCAGGAAAAGTTAGAAAGTCTTCAAACACTCAGTGATTTCAACGTCAGATGTATTTTGTGTTGTCTTATGTTAGCATGCTAGCAGGCTAAACTGCGATAGAAAAGGTCGCTAGGTCAACCGTAAATATCCTGCTAAGCATCAGCTAGCTTCCATGTTAGCCTTTAGCTAGCATAAGCAAGCTATTAGGTTAAAAAAATTTTTTTTTTATGTGTGTTTAATAAATGCTACCTAATGATTGTGCCTGCTAATCTATGACAGTATACGCCTAAGCAGTAAACCTGATAAACAGGAGTGTGCTGCTATGCTAGCTTAAATGTTTAGCTCAAACGACTGCTGTGCAGCTCGCAGCTAGCTTTCTGTAGTTTTGTAGAGTAATTTGGCCTTTATAGATGATTCAGATTCAGGTTAATTTTTCATGAGCAGGATTAACACAGTGAAATGAAACGTTGTGGACAAGAGAACTGGTCAGTTCAGCCATAAATACAAAAATCTAAGCACAAAAACTACAGAATTTACAGAATTACAGAATTTACAGCATGAAATGAACCCGCTTTGAAGCTCAAAACAATGCTCAGCATCTTTATATCTGTCTCTCATAGATGCACTGACGACGTGTGGATCCAATCAGTTCCAATGTGGCAACGGGAAGTGTATGACGGTGAGGTGGGTGTGCGATGGCACAGATGACTGCGGAGATGGCACAGATGAACTTCCTGGTACCTGCTGTGAGTACCATGACTTGACGTATGGCTGAACTTGGTGGTTCCCAAAATGTGATGGCTGTGCACACTGAGCCACACTGAATGTTTTCTCTGCATTTTCACTTTAGTGGCCAAAACATGTCGGCCATCAGAGTTCAAATGCGCAGACCGCCTTAACCAGTGCGTACCGAGCACCTGGCAGTGTGATGGAAAACCCGACTGTGAGAACGGAGCTGATGAGGAGGGCTGTGGTAAGGCGCGGTTGCAGTAGTAACTTCATAACGTTTGTCTGGTTTTCCTTTGTTAATTGTCATGTCTTCTCTGTCCCAGTGGCCAAGCAGTGCACAGACTCCGAGTTCCGCTGCAGGAACGGTCAATGCGTATCCTCCTCCTTCGTGTGTGACGACGAGGCCGACTGCGACGACGGCAGCGACGAGGCCTCCTGCCCACCCATCACCTGCAGCGGCGCCTCCTTCCAATGCAACAACTCCGTATGCGTTCCTCGGCTCTGGGCCTGTGACGGCGACGCCGACTGCCCGGACGGTTCGGACGAGTGGCCCCAGAACTGCGGCGCAAAGGGCCCGGTCACTGCTCCCACTCTCCAGTGCTCCTCCCTGGAGTTTCACTGTGGCAGTGGGGAGTGCATCCACAGCAGCTGGAAGTGTGACGGAGGAGTGGACTGCCTCGATCGATCGGACGAAGCTGACTGTGGTAAATTCTTGCCGCCGTCTGCTTTTACATTTTCATCACGATAGCTTCAGGCCCTCATCTCTTACACTCTGCCTCCCTCTAGCTCCGTCCACCTGCCGCCCCGATGAGTTTAAATGTGGCGATGGCACTTGCATCCACGGCAGCCGCCAGTGCAACCATCAGTATGACTGCAAGGACATGAGCGATGAAATTGGCTGCGTGAACGGTACAAAACTCCTCCCTTACATACCCTTCGGAAGTCAAATAAAACTCTGAGGATTTGTTGTCTAACTTTAATTTCTCATTCACAGCGACTCACTGCGAGGGACCGAACAGGTTCAAGTGCCGCAGCGGGGAGTGTATCAGCATGGAGAAGGTGTGCGACAAGCACCGCGACTGCAGGGATTGGTCAGACGAGCCACTCAGAGAATGCGGTGAGTGCAGAGCGCTCTCGTTCAAGACTGTCTGCTTAATTACTACGTTTCTGTGTTTAATCACGGTGTGTGCAGCTTCAGAATGCAAGTTAAAGCCTATTCTTTTTCCCCACCGCAGGCTCCAACGAGTGCCTCTACAGCAACGGCGGATGCTCCCACACTTGCAACGACCTGAAGATCGGCTACGAGTGCTTGTGTCCGTCGGGGTACAGCCTAGTTGACAGAAAACGCTGTGAAGGTGAGCGCTCAGATTTCATTCTGATGTGAACTTTACCCCGATTATCAAACGGTGCAGACAGTCAGTTTACTCTGATGCAAACTGGTGTCCCTGTCGCTGACTGTGTTCTCAAATAAAGAGGGATCTCATAGTTCTTTTGGACACAGTGACTCAACATTCCCCCTGTTTCATTTATTTGTCTTTCCACCAGATATCGATGAGTGTGCCAACCCGGATACTTGCAGTCAAATTTGCATCAACCAGATAGGCAGCTACAAATGCGAGTGTGAGGAGGGTTACCAAGTTGACCCTGCAACCAAAGCCTGCAAGGCCATCGGTATGTACAGGCTCGATCACAATCTGCATACTGTCTATTTACATAAGTATGCAATGGTTAGATGTTGAAAGATGATGTTATGCATATATATATTTTGGTGAACGCTTCAGCTTAATTTACCTTAAGTAATGTGAGGTGGGACAGCTAGCATCAAACCAGGACCAAGGAGCGAGTCCACTGCGTTAGCCAGCTGCTAGCATCTCGTATAGTGTTTAGCCTAGCTCGTTAGCCTGAGCTAACACTTTAGTGCAGAGTTAGGTGGCCGTGTTTCAACAGCCAGGCTTCATTCACTTCACCCCACTTGGATTATTCAAATGGGGGCGGAGTAAAGCACAACCAACATGGCGTCCGCTGTCCCCGCCCACTTTGGGCTTCAAACTAGCTCTTCAGAAATCCAATCGTGAAGTTATGGTGGGTTTGCCCATTGAATGTACACATTTAATGGTAGAGATAAAGATTTTCTTTACTGCCTTTGTGTAAAAATGTACATCAAGATGGGTTTATCATTTTTAATAGGATCTTTGGTTTGTCACAAAGTGGAAGCTAGGTAGCCTAGCTTACCAACATTAGCACTTTTCACAATAAGACGTTACTTTTGGTTGTTGTTATTTCAAAAAGCAGCTGTTATACACTCTGTAATTTATACAATACTAATATAAAAAAAAAATCATGTTGGTTGTGACGTAGGTACAATAGCCTACCTCTTCTTCACCAACCGGCATGAGGTCCGAAAGATGACTTTGGACAAAAGCGAATACACGAGAGTAATCCCCCGTCTGAAGAACGTCGTGGCTCTTGACATGAACATGGCCACCAAAGAGATCTACTGGTCTGACATCTCCCAGAAGAAAATCTACAAGTGAGTAAGAACGAAATCAGAACGAAAAGACCGTCCTTTGTTTCCTTCACTTCCTGTTTAACACATCTTTTTTAACTTTCGACCCAGAACTCCGATGGACTCGGCCGAAGACGCCACGCATCACCAAATAGTGATCGGGAGTGACATTGACGCTCCCGAAGGAATCGCCCTCGACTGGGTCCATGGTAATCTTTACTGGACTGACAGTGTTCGCAGCACTGTCTCTGTGGCAACAGCTGATGGTAGCCGCCGGAAAACCCTCTTCCACCAAGGATTATCGAAACCCCGCGCTATTGTGGTCGACCCCCATAGCAAGTAAGCTAATAACACTCCTAAATCTTAGCGACATGAACACTAAACAAGAATCTGAGTATTTGAGTGTTTTGATTTACTATATATTTCACCTCACAGCTTCATTTACTGGACTGACTGGGGAAATCCAGCTAAGATAGAGAAGGGAGGTCTCAACGGAGGTGATCGCACCGCTCTCGTCACTGACAACATTGAGTGGCCCAACGGCATCACATTGGGTAAACTCGAGCACTCATGTCTCTTTAGGTTTCAAGGTGTTACCTATAACCCTAACCCATTTGAATACCTGTGGTCAATGTGGTCCAACTTGCTGACCCTTCCCCCTCTCTTTCTACCCAGACCTGTTGAACCAGCGGCTCTACTGGGTGGACTCTAAGCTGCACACCCTCTCCAGTATCGATGTGCAGGGCGGTGGTCGACGCACCCTCATCATTGACGAGCACAAGTTGGCTCACCCACTGGGACTCACTGTATTCGAGGTAGATATTTTTTTAATCGCAGGCCTGTAACATATAATAATAATAAATGGTACCTGGTCTCGTAAATACTCAAACTTTGCTGTTTCTCTGCGTCTAGGAAAGAGTGTTCTGGACAGATGTCAGCAACAACGCCATCCTCAGCGCAAACAGGTTGACTGGTGACGACATTGCACCAGTGGCCGAGCACCTGTCATCACCAGAAGACATCATTCTGTACCATAACCTCAAGCAGCCAACCGGTAGGAGAAAAAATGCACTGTCCTGAAATGTATTCACCACAACATCCATAATATCAATGGCTTTAAAACACTACTTTTACATTTCGAAATGCACTTAACAGCTTTCTCACTTAGAGTTCAGTAAGTGCAAGTACTGGAAACTGACATAACGTAGCTAGCTTTATAGGTATTGATGACCTTTTGTTGCCTTTATGTGGAACTCAAGAGTGCATGGTTGCAACATGAGAAGTTGGACACACAAACCACTTGACGTGGAAGTGGTAACGTCAGCAGTGAGTTGTGAGAACAGCGCTGTTAGGCATCTAGATGCCACCACGGCTAACAGTTGGCAAACTTACAGATAACTTGTTGAAATGCAAGGATGAGGCCTTTAGGCTTCAGACGTATTGGAATATATTAACTTACCATTCACCCTCACAGTTTCAACTCAAGCATAGGCATAGCTTCATGTGCGTACTAATGGCTTCTTCTTCTGCGCTGCAGGAAGGGACTGGTGTCAGATGTCCAATGGTGGCTGTGAATTCTTGTGTCTGCCGGCTCCACAAGTGGGCAGTCATCCCCCCAAATATACCTGCGTCTGTCCAGACAACATGATGCTAGCCACGGATATGAGGACATGCGTACCTGGTACGTAACATATTTTAATTAAATACATCCTGTATTATAAATTCCCATTAGCTCGGCTAATTTTTTGTCTTCCGTTGCTTCAGCTGTGCCAACACCCGAAGCTCCTCAAGTTCCAGTTACCCCCCCGCCTCGTCTGCAAACAACACCACCTAGGACCACACCTAGGACCACAGAGAAGCCCCGTGTCCGCACCACCACCGCTGTGCCTTTAGTCATCACCAGCACCACCGCCAAGCAATTACCACCACGCACCACCAAGCCAGTGCCACGCACCACCAAGCCTCCAGCCAGGGCCAGCACACCTCAACCGAGGAGGATCCCGCCTCAGACAGTGAACCCCAAAATCCCCCAAACCACCACAGATGCTCCAGTCACTTCTACAGGCAAGTTGAAGTACCACAGCATTGGTTGAGATACTTTCTGTGAATCATTACTTGACGTGGTTGTGTTTATCTTTCTTTCAGATGTCCGACGTGAATTTGCAGCAGTCATACCCGAGACTCCCCCCACCACCCCAACAGCTGTTTACATCCTTTTACCTCTGGGTAAGTTTGTTTTAGCGGCTGCTGCTTCTCAAAAGATACCAACCATTTGAAAAAATAATGACAGTCAGCCATCTGGTATCATCTCTCTCCATCAAATAGCAATTGTTTGCCTGGTGGCTGCGGGTAGTGTGCTGCTGTGGAGGAACTACAGACTGAAAAACACCAACACCATTCATTTCGACAACCCCGTCTATCAGAAAACCACTGAGGACCAAGTGCACATCTGGCGGAGCCACAGCCCTGACGGTTACTCCTACCCAAAAGTAAGCCCTAAAGGAGTTACTCATACTATGTCAACGTTAATCTAAATGCAAAATTGCTAATATGATGGTTAAAATTTAAGTTTTATGTCTAACATCCTTTTTATTTACTGTCCTGTCAGAGACAAGTTGTGAGCTTGGATGAGGAAGCGGACAATCCCACCTTCACAGAAAACTGAAAGATGTTTTCGTCAGCGTCCTGTAGCTTTTTTACCTCACACAGCACAAAGATAGGAAGGACGGCTTTGAACCACTATATCCTCACAGAAAAAAGAGAAAAGCTCACTGCAATGGAAATCATCAGTACACAACTTTTTTTAATCATAGCGCACGTTTTTACATTTACTTTCTCAACAAAAACTACCAAATCACCAGATGTTGGGTTCCTCAGTTTCAACATATTTTTTTATCCGTTGATGGAACATTAATATACATTGCACTATTTATAATTTAAAACAATAGTTCAATAATATGATATTTTGGGAAATATTCATACTGTTGCTACTTTTTTTACCTTAAATTTAGAAGGAAAGATTGATACCACCCCTAACTACAAGCTGAAGCCAAGAGGTGATTAGCTTAGCATAGCATAAAGACTCAATGCAGCAGGTAACTACTAGCTTAGCTATGTGCCTAGTTCAAAAATATATCCTCCAGCACATCTAAAGCTCTCAGACAACGTAAAAACAAGAAGATTTGGTTTTGTTTGGTCAGGCTAACTGTTTCCGCTTCCTATCAGTCTTTATGCTTAACTAAGCTAATTGCCTTAAAAAAATTGCTTTTTTGTCAAGTAAGAAACTAAATATTTCTCGACAAAAAATAACACTATTCTAAACAAAGCGTTGGATTTAAACAAAAAGGCCAACATTTTGAGAAGCACGCTAGCTAATTAGCGAATTCTTGGTAATGATACCGCTCTCATTCCGTGTAAGGCAAGTGTTAGGGAGGAATTTGTGGTGATGCCGATGAAGAAGAAGAAGTACCAGAGTCCTGTATGTCTTAGGCTGAAGGAGTTTATTTAGGCTCGATCGAGGAGAACAGAAGATTCGTCATCACAACTTAAGTGCATGAGTCCACCTCAGTTCTAAGGGACAACAGTAAAGCTCAGATTCTTATACTAGCAAGCAAGGCCGAGGCAGCAAACGGGAGATGTGTTAATCATCCAATTGGCCATTGTACATAAACATGAAGATAAGCATTCACACCAGCTAGGAAATACAAATTGTCAGACAGTGATGGAGGGCATTATCATCTAACTCTACAGCTATGTCTGTAACGCAAAGTATCCCCCAGAGAGTGAGATTGAAGATGCCAAAGAGGGACCTTGGTCTTGGTATGTTCCTCAGAGAGAAAATGGGGCAGATAACTGACGCCAGCAGTAATCACACAAACTTTCCATAGGGAAGAGAAATTATTCTCTAACAGCAAGCTAGACACAGATCTTACGACTTGCTAACTTAGCATAGCACAAAGACTGGAATCAGATGGAAACAGCTAAACAAGGCTACAACTGATGAGTCTTTTTCAGCCTGCTAACATAGCTTAGCACAGATACTATAATCAAGGGAAGCTGCTAGCCTAGCTTTGTCCAAAACAAACAAAATTAGCCTAGCGCCTCTAAAGCTAACATATCACAGGCCTGTCTTTCTACTTCCTTAAGTAGAGAGAGATGTTTGCATGGATAATAACCTAGTAGGATAATTTGCTAATGGCTAACATCCCTCTTAGCGTACTGAAAATGAATATTTCCCAAAATGTGAACAGTTGAGGTGAGTGTGCAGTAGTAGGTGAATGTAATATTGAGAGTTTTCCATCTGACAGTTTAACCAGTGTGACCTCAGTAGTGATTATATTTGTATATAACTGAGTTTAGCATCAGTAGTTGTGCAAAATCATCGTCTAAAGGTACGTAATGTCACTGCTGTAGTCAGCCTCAAAGAAAAAAACACAGCACAGACTGTGTTTGTGCCTTAACTGTACAGCACTGGTGGCCTTCAGATTCCTCATGTCACCGTAAGATCCTCCAGCAGCTGTGTGCAGTTTCCTTTCACGATGCCTTCTCAGCTCCTGAACTGTCCGCGAAATTGACAGCCGACTTTAAATTTTCCCTCTCGTCGCCCCCGCTCTCAGGTGGAGGGGTGCATTCCTTAAAGGCCAAAAGGCTTTGATGCAACCATGTGTGGCCAATATGTTTAACACTCTGTACTATAGCACGTGTACATGTATGTGCCCCCCCCAGGACCACCATTCCTGACAAAAAAAAAGCCATGTGCCCTTGTAGTGTCTTAGATCTGAATTTAAATCGATTTATTTGTGTAGCTGACAAACGTGTGCCTTTTTTTTTTTTTAATGACATATTTTGTTCACATGTTCATGTTGGTGCTATTGAACTCAGTGGATTTGTACAAAATCAGCGTGTCTGCTTGTTGACGATGAACAATCAGAGGGAGGACTGTCTAACAGAGCAGATTTAACGTGTAAATACGATGTTCATAAATGTACATATTTGTTCTTAACTGTTTTTGATGATGCTGTTGTTGAAGCCTTTTAAACGTTTGCTGTACATAAATAAATGCTTCTATTTATTATAGAACCAATACTCTCTGGATCCAGTTTTTTGCTTTTGTTGTTTTGTAGTCATGCTAGTTTCCACTAGTATTCATGCACACAACTTTATGGGTTATTATTCGAACAGTTTTTTCCACTCAAATATCTCAAGTTTAGTGAAAGGTGAAGGGTGGGAGGGAAATCTTTCCTTCTAAATAGTGCAAATCCTCTGACTCGCTACAGTTTCCCTTCCACAGCGCTGTCATCATGGCCGTATTGCTTCTGTACGCAGACATGGCAGGAAATTTGACACTGTTTTTCCTCTTTTTTGGGGGTGGGGGTGAGGGGGTTGGCAAAGCTCCTGCACAGAAAACAAAACCTTTTTCTTCGAAAGTCTAGAGACGTCATAGTGGAAAGCAAAACCCCACAGTTTCTTAGAAATTCTCCAACGGTGTGAGATTACAAGTAGTAGAAAAAAACAAAATGATGTGGCTCTTGTTGTTTTTCCTTAGTTTTCATGAAATTAACAGATAATAACCAATAAAGAGGGAGCTACTGAGTCTTTTAGAAAGTTAATTCATTCATTAATACCCTTGTAGTTTGGCAATATTTTATTTTACGTGTTGATGAACACATACTTTTGACTAATAACTGAGTAATATAGTAAAAGTAGATGTTTTTTCATGCATTTTCAAAGGTTTATTAACTTGATATCAGGTAAAATTAAATTACATTGACAAACATATGGTTTGATTAACTCTTTATCTGTGTGACTGTGCACGTGTGTTGGTCAAACCGTCCGACGGACATGTCACGTGCAAAGTCCAAGGCTGAGGAAGAGTAGAAGTATTGTTGAGCCGATGAGTGGGAAGGTGGTGTGACACATACGTAGACATGCGGATAAACTTTCAGATTAAAAAGCAGATTGGGGGGGGAAAGGGTAAATAGTGGTCGATAACACATGTGGATAGCTGTAAACGGACGTTGTGCGAGACTCTCAAACTTTTGGTGCAGTGCAGAAAATGTCTGCTTTTCAAAGGGAGGTTTTTATCTGAATCCCCTGTCGTCATCAATCATTAATTTAACCGCTAAAGGTCACGCACCAACGACTGGATGGCTGTAGTTTCCTCCACAGATGATCGGAATAACACACATGTCACGGGGTGTTTTTCTACTCCCTGCACGTTTTTCTGTTTGGAAGAATGCCGATACGCCCACCTCCAAGTTCAACACACACAGGAGGCTACAGTCCCACAACCGCCTTCATTATAGATGTGCACTGCGTAGTATATTGTACATGTTTAAATTGTACATTCTGACAAAGGTTTTCAGCAGGCTCTGGTAAATTTCACCTGATGTTTAAGGCGTTTAAACTCCCATCGTGTGAGGATATGACATTACAGCTCACCTGATCCTGAATAAACAACACCGGTCAGCTGGGTGACCAATGAATACCCAGACCTCCACCAACCTTTGCTCAGGCTGTGTGTTGTTGTAGGGACACGATGCCCACCAGCCTGGTGCTAATGACATTTGACTGATCAAAGTTGTTGACAGAGGAACAGGAGTGTGTTGGATTCTTAGCAAAAAGCTCTTGCATCTGAAATGAAATAAGAAAGTAAATAAATGAAAGAATATATATATATATTTCTCCAGTGCTCCACTGCTGCCCCAAAGCCACATTTGGAAAGATCAAATCATATGGCTGAATCCTTAACAAGACTGATTTGTCCAGATTTTTTGTTCTTATTTTTTAAGACTTATCTATTGTGAAATATATTATCTTATTTACAAGACTGTAAGATTCAGTTCTAAAAGACAGGTCGGGAGTTAACAGGAACATCTATCCATGTATACGGGAACTTTCTAAACCCCAAGTCCTTCAGAACTGTAGAAGCTACTTGGCTGAAACGTCTTCAAGAAAGTCACGTTTCCCTTCTTTCCACTTTGTTTTTTTTTTGGATATAGCTTTATATTTTGTCAAGCCATGACATATTCCCCAAAGAAATTGTTGTTAGCTTTATGTTTATTATCTGTTTTGTGTATAACAGGGTCATTGGCTCTTCCATTGTGTTTTTACTAACATACAGTAAATATTAGGGGACCTAACACCCATCCCTGAGGTACACCCACAGTACACACTAGCTATTAAAAAGGGATATTTTACTTTAACACAGTGTGTCCTATTAGATCATTGTGAAATACCTTAGAAGATGAATGAAAATACACAACCAATAACTTCTCCATTATCAAACCTAAATTCTATTTGTTTTTTTGAGGTAAAATGATTTACACTGCAGTTGTTAAGCTGCAACTTTTTGCATACTTCTCACTGCCTCTTAAGGTGTCCAGATCTTATAAGAATAGGATAAGAAGGCATATTTTCTTGGTCAAGTAAAATATCAAATCCAAAGGAAAAACACATAGAAAATAAATAAACATTTCTAGAAGGCCATCTGACAGATCCTGTACGTCCCAGACTGGTCTCAAACAGTATGTCGTCATTCAGTGTCACACATACCACGGCCTCGCCCCCCTCAGGACCTCCCACCTCCGGTAAACATCCTCTCCATGCCAGATCAGTGATTCCTCAAACAAACTCACATTAGTCATTAGCAGCATTATTTAACACTTGTGGAATGAGTTATTTAAATAGCTGACTCGCTGATAAAAAAGAGAGTTTTACCATTGCAAAGGTTGATGTTTGTAGGTCAACAAATTTCAGAGTGTCGACTTTTTAGCAGCTAGAGAGGGCAACAAGCGACTTAACGATGAAACTGAGCTGTACTGACATATTGTGCTGATAGCAGCATGATTGGTGCCAAGTTCTTGTCAGAATCTGTCCAGGTCAATAAAAGTAGCATGTTTTAGATAACTTCTCAGTGTTTGATGATAGAGAATATTTCAATGTCAGTGTGGCTTCTGCAGCAACTAAAATATCTCACAAATAAAGACGCAAATAAAGCAGAAAAGTACCTCGACATTAATAAATAAACAACATTTAATGCGGTAAAAAGAACGCTACAGGAAATCTTTCTTGCCTCAAGCCAGTCCGCCTCGTACAACACTTCATCTGTGTGTGACAGATGACACTCTACTGGGCTATTGTTATTGCACATTTGCACTTGGTTGCTTGGATACTGGTTGTAAATTAATTTAATTTTATTGCAATTAAAAAAATTTTCTTTCTCTCTTTTTTTTAACATTCGCTTATATTACAATTCTTGTCTATCTATCTATCTATCTATCTATCTATCTAAAAACCTAAATTATAAATAGAATATAAGTAGAATATAACAAACCAATACACAAACTAATAATAAATAAAATAAGACAGGGATCCAAAACTGAAATAGAAATTAAATAACTAAATAAACTAAATAATTAAATATATTTATATATATATATTAAAGTAATTCATTACTTTAAATAGGCTATCATATTATATTTTATATTTCTGAGCCATTTTCGATTTCTAAGAGCAAGATTATTAAATTATCATTCAAAAAATATAAATATTTAACTATTTTAATAATATTAAAATAAGATAAGATACAGTATTTGTTGTCAAACACGATCTGACCAGTGTCCGTGCGCCCCCTGCAGGAAACCCCACGTAATTTAAAATGCGTGTACCGGAAACCACGTGGTTCATCTCTGACATGCGTCCTGCGCCTTAGCAGCTGGCATGACTTCTCCTCGCTAGTGTTTACCTGTAATATATGTAACGTCTGGTGACTTAATTAAGTTAAAACATGTCCGGCAAGTCGGAACTAAAAATCAACCCCCAGTTCGCGCAGAAATATGAGAAATACCGACAGAGGGAAGAGCTGCAGAGACGTAAGTGTGCCGCCGATAGCTAGGTGGCTAACATGCTAACGATCCAACGTGGGGGGAGTCTACTCTAGAAAGCTTTAACGTGTTCGGTGTTATTTGTGTTATATGGGATTTATTGTGTGTTTGTGCAGTGAAGGACCGATACGGAGACCAAGAGGATGAGTCCGAGTCTTCAGAGTCCAGCTCGGATGACAGCGAAGTGGTTAGCATCATTACCACAATATTAACTTAACGAGCTGAGTTCCTCAACAGGTTGGCGTGAGTTTTGTTTTCCTTTATTATTATTATTGTTTCTTTTCCTTCAGGAGCTGGATCCAGCTGTTGAGAGGGATTTTTACAGGACGTTGTCTCTGCTGAAGAAGAGAGACCCGAAGATCTACGAGCAAGATGCCAAGTTCTACTCAGAAGGTGATTAATCAGCTCATCAGTCTTTAATAATTTTACATGACACGTGTTTGTTGAATTATATCTGACTTGCACACACACACCTTTACCTTTCCCAGTTTTTGCTGCATTCAAATGCTGCTGTGTTTTTATCAGTTTTAACTCCTTTGCTGATAACTTGTGTGTGATACGTTCAGGGAACATTGGTAAAAAAGAGTGTCATATAATTCTTCAACATTTTTTTTTTTTTATCTTTTGCTTTCAGACGTGTCCAGCGACGATGAGAAGCCTTCGACCTCCAAGAAAGCGATAAAGCCCATGTACCTCAAGGACTACGAACGCAAAGTTATTCTTGAAAAGGAAGGGTGAGTGAATCCGTGCGCTTGAATGCATCACTATTAGATGCCAGGGTGTGTGTTTATAAAATGTCTTAAATGACATCCTCATTTTAATTTATTTATTTGCAGTAAATACGAGGACGACGACGAGAGCGATGATGAGGAAGCCGCCAAGAGAAGAGAGGTAGGCGAAGCTGCCGATAGATTCTTTGTTCGTTTGGGAATGACCTGATTATTAATCGATATCGCTTCCTTTAAAGAGAGCGGCCTCTCCGAGCTACATGCAGGAGCAGAAGCAGCTCAAAGAAAGGTAAGATGACTCAATCCGCTTGTGTCCTGCTCCTGTACTCAATGAACTGTTTATGAAAATCAAAATCTCTTTGCAGCTTCCGGAAGTTCATCCAGGACAGTGACGATGACGACGACGATGATGATGAGGGGGGCGAAGCATCGAAGCTGCTGACGAGGAGGATCAAAACACAGGAAGAGAAGGTCAGAAGCTCCTTCCAGCTGATATTTGAGACGTTTAAAGGGCTTCACAGATTGGGTCAAACACGTCCGTGTGTGTCTGTAGGATAAAGAAGAGGCCGACTACGTGGACTGGCTGAAAGGTCAGGCTGAGCTGGAGGGACCGGAGGAGGTGAAGGACATGGTGAGTGATTTAAAAAGAGTCCAGGAAATGAATTGTGGTCAAGAATTACCAGATAGTATTTGTCCTAAAACTTTTTAGCATGTGATTAGCTTAGTGAGGTTTGTGCAGGTCTCTAAAATAACTAACCTCAGGGCGGAGATGAATAGAATAACTTAACGTAGGTGCTTTCATCAACAGCTCCTGCTTAAAAATTTGTATCATGTCCCGATGACTAATGGATCTTTTAGGGAACATGGACGTCGTAGCTTACGCCGGTGCGAGCCGTTTATACTTGTGCGTTCGCTCGTTTCCATTTCCTGACGAGTCCTACTAATGTTTGTATCTCTGAACCTCCTCAGTTGACCTTTCCTCGATGTGTTCCATCTTTTTTGATCCAAAACAATCAATTCGAAAACTGCGGAGATGGAGAATCAGATGGAAATACTAAAGCAGTAACACGTTACTACCAAGCGGACCAGTCGCAGCTTCTGTGGTCTGCGTGTTTGTGACTCATTGGAGACGTCGGTTGTGCAAAATAATCTGCTGCTAACCCCAAATGCGGTCGGTGTTAATTTGCAGAACGTGAATCAGAGTCCCTGGTTCAGACCTTGCCTCAACGTCTGTCCTGGAGAATTCAATCTCAGGCAGCCAGCTTAAAGTACAGATATGAACACACCCAGAACGCGTCGGATGTGATCTCAAACCACATTTGGAGGCGGTGTGTGTGACCACACTCTTCTGGTGGTGCGAACACGCATTATAGACCGCCTATAGTGGTTGAAATAATAACTTAATACGTGTGCATTCACACACTCACACACTCACACACACACACACACACACACAGAGACAGAGACAGAGCGAGAGAGAGAAAGAGAAAGAGAGAAAGAGAGATGTCACATCTTGCTCCAAAATATTTCTCATGTCCCCAAATCAAACATGGTTCTGAAACAGCAGTAGACAGAGATCCAGTACCAGACAGCAGCTGTTGGAATATTCTAGAAAGCCCCAAAAGTATTTATCTGGAAACTGAGATCAGATTTCACGTGCTGGCCAGGTGTGAACTCAGGTAGTTAAAGCTGCTCAGGACGGATGTTAATGGAAGGTTTGGGATATGATCCTAAGTGGTGGCTCAGTCGCACACGCTGGTTACTCAAAAGTAAACATTTCTCAGCGTTTATTAGCTTCATCTCCGGTGTGATCCCATCAGTTCCTGTTCTGTAGGACACGTAAAAACCCAACACAGTGTCACAGAAATTACAACAGCAACCATTGATGTTATAGCAACGTAGTTACAGAACTATGTTGACACACTAGTGCATAAATATGAATTCTTACGGTAGTGACGTGCAGATTTCAGAAGTATGAATCAATCTTTGTTAATGAGACTGGTTTGTGTCGGGCAGGAATACTTGAGAGACTACTGGAATGACCCAGAGCTGGATGAGAGGGAGCGTTTCCTGAGAGACTACATGCTTAACAAGGGCTACTTAGATGAGGACGACCACGATGAACGGTACGCCGCCGATCGGATTTATTTTCTCCTCACCTGTGACGTGAAGCGATAAATGATTAAATGAATAAATAAACAACAACAGCAGTAAATGATTTGGATGCATTCAGGATCCCGACCTACGATGAGGTGGTTGAGGACGGCGTGGACGATTCTGAGGAGGAGGGGGAGGATTTCTTGGAGCTCCAGGAGAACTTCGAGAGGAGCTACAATTTCCGCTTCGAGGAGCCCGACGGGCAGCAGATCAAGACGTACCCCCGCACCATCGCCACCTCCGTACGCTCCAAGGACGACAGCAGGAAACGCAAAAGGGAGGAAGTGAAAGAAAGGAAGCAAAAGGTTTGAATAAAAAAAATCCTTAAATCGTAATATTCCTTCACTCATTCATCAGCTAATACGAACCTACCTGTTCTTTGTCTCCTCAACCTTTTCAGGAGAAAGAGCAGAAGAGGGAGCAGCTGAAGCAGCTGAAGAACCTGAAGAGGAACGAGATCATGGAGAAGCTGAAGAGGCTCCAGGAGCTGACTGGAAACGATCAGCTGGCTTTCAGTCAGGCCGACCTCGACGGGGACTTTGATCCGAACCAACACAACCAGCTCATGCAGGTCAGTGTATGCACAAACTCAGAAAAACCACAGACAACACAGTTAAAGGGGAACTATTGTTTTTTACAACCTGGACCTTATTTCTGGCATAAACTACGACCGTTTACTCACCCATATAACTTTTGTGTCATTTGTAGTCCTTCGGGAGATAATTAGATCAGCGTATATCCATATAGTGGGAGTGACTGGGGCACCGAAACGCAGCCTCTAAATAACGCAATATCTGCCGCGAAACTCGTTCATTTTACCAATATTGTTATCGTATGCTAGTGCTATTCCCCGTTGAGTCCAGAGTTACCTGTTATCATCATCCGGGGTCTGTAGATTGACCTACAGACCCCGGATGATGTCCTCTGACCTGGATGTCGTCACCTCTGAGCGCCGCGTGCACCCGCGACGATCGACGTGTTTACCTGTAATTTGCTACTGTTAGCTGCCACTAGCGTACAATTACAAAATATTGGTGAGATGAACGAGTTTGGCGGCAGATAATGCGCTATTTAGAGTCTGCGTTTCGTTGCCCAGTCACATCCACTATATGGATATACACTGATCTAATTATCTCCGGAAGGACTACAAATTACACAAAAGTTATATGGGTGAGTAAACAACCGTATTTTATGCCAGATATAAGGTCCAGGTTGTAAAAAACAGTAGTTCCCCTTTAATTTATTCTGTAGGGCACTGGCATTAACGTACTGTCTTAGTAATTCTAGGTTCCTACTGTTAACCTAAAATTAAAAGAGGCTTTGAGCAACTTGATGACAATGTTTGTCAGTTCTATTTTTAACATTATTTCGTAGTATGAGTTGAGAAGTTCAGCTTTTAAGCTCACCAGCCGTTTGTATTTGCAGAAATTCTTTGGGGATGAATACTACGGCGACGAAGAAGAGGAGAAGCCTCAGTTTGATGACGATGATGAACTGGGGGGTAAGCCGATGCACCACTGCAGCAGACGGCTCTGATTACAACACATAATCTGTACATATCTGTATTCCTAGTGGTGGGTGGGATAGTTGAATGTCTGAAGTTGTAACCTGTGGTTTCTTGTGTTCATATCAGAGCACTGGAACTGGGACACTTGGACCGGAGAGGAACAAGAGGAGGACATCGACGAGGAATACGATGGAGACGAGTACGATGCCTCTGGGCCCCACTGCGATGATGAAAACTTCAACGCAAGTCAACTCCTTTTACAGATGGTCGTCTGTTTGCTTTTGATTCCAGTAAAGAGAGAAGTTTAAGTAGATTCTTAAATCCCGTCCCTTTAGATGGATGCCGACTTTGACCCCAGCCAGCCGTCTACCTCTAAGAAGAAAAAGAAAAAGGAAAGGAAGAAGATGAAGAAGGAGGATATACCACAGCTGGGCAAGAAAAGAAAGAAGTCCCACTTTGCAGAGGTCATCACCAAAGACAAACCTGTATTTGATCCTCGTAAGTGTCACTGAACATCATCCTCCGTCTCGAACGCACGGTAATATATGTGTTGTAGTAGTTGTCTAACTGTTGTCACTGCAGAGGAGAAGAGCTTCGAGCAGTACCTGGACGAGTACTACAAGCTGGACTACGAGGACATCATCGACGACCTCCCGTGCAGGTTCCGCTACAGGCAGGTTCTGCCCAACGACTTCGGCCTCACTACGGACGAGGTGAGAACTGGAGCGCTGTCTGTTACGTGGAACCGATGCGTCCCTAAAGCCTGCACCTCTCAGCGGCTTTGAACTTTGCATTTGTTGATTTTGTTCAGCATGGTGCTACAATTCAAGGTTCCTCTTGTTCACAGAGAATAAATACCTTAAAGTAGGACCCTAAAAACGTAGTTCTAAGAATAACAATCATCAATATATATGAAAAAGGTATATCCGGTATAAGAAACGGTAGAAAACAGTCGATGTAATGCAGGCTGGCAGGACGTCGGTTACTACCGCTGCAGTGATGAGCATTGAGGTGACTGATCTGGTATTGCTTCCCTCCGGGGAGAGCTCTGACCAGGGAATGATCTCAGTTAAATCTTCTCTCTGAGCACAACAGATCAGACTGAGCAGAAATAAACGTGTCCCAAAAAAAAAAAATGATTTGAACTAATGAAGAGCTGCTTCTGTCCTCAGATTTTAACCGCCAACGACAAGGAGCTGAACCACTGGTGCTCTCTGAAGAAGACCTGCATGTTCAGGTAACTGCCCCTGAAGCGGCGACTCGTGTTCGTCTTGAGGTCGTTCCCGACTCTAATCGTCTTTTATTCGCTCTCTCAGGTCTGACAAGGAGGAGATGAGTGACTTGAAGAACTATAAAATCAAAGCCCAGAACGAAAGGAAGAAGAAAGAGATTCTGAGCTCTGTATATTCCGAGTGAGTATAGTCAATGAGATGCGCCCCGATTGTGAATCGATGCACAGATGCGTGACAGTGTTTGTCTGAATTCCATCCGCAGAGACGACAAAGAAATGGCAGAGGCTAAGAACAAGGTGGGGAAGAAGCGAAGAGATCGTCTGAAGAATGCCGAGAAACAAGGCGGCGAAGAAGACGGCAATGCTGCCTCCATCGTGGACTCTGCCGAGGAGAAACTCGGCGCCCTTGAGGAGGAAAGGGACGGCGTAGAAGAAGAGGAGGAGGAGATTCTGGTTCCCAAGAAAAAGAAGGTGAAACTCGAAGAGGAGACGCAGATTGCTGCAGAGGAGGCCACGGATAAACCTGATGAAACCAGGACTGAGAGACCAAAATGGTCCAAGAAGAAGCACAGGCCTTCCGGTGGCCGCCTCTTGTCAGGAACCACGAGGGTGAAAATAGGTGGCCGGGAGTTCAGCAGACAAAGACTGAAGGCGTACGGTCTGAACCCCAAGAGACTGTACTTCAGGCAGCTGGGCAGGCAGAAACGGAAAGCACAAGAGAAGAAAGAAAAGCAGAAAGCCAAGGAGTGAAAGTGACTGTCAGTGAGCCAATAAACCAGAGATTACTGTCAAACCTGGTCTCTTTTATGATGGAAAGACTTTTGCACAGCGAGTCTGTAAGTCAGCACGTCGGCGTGTTTCATAAACGTAAACACAACATGAGGCTGTACAACGATTTCGGACAATAAATGCAGACTTGTTGTGCAAACCCCCTTAAGACTTTATACAGAATTGAAGTGGTTGTTCAGTTTTTCTCCCACTGTTAAATATCCTCAATAATATAAACTTTGTAAAATGAATTTTTACCTGTAATTTCCCTGCTACATTTGAATAAGATATTAGATTGTGGTGTCTTCACGTTTAGGGCACAATTTGAACCCCTTAGCCATTTGCTAAGTCATTTGGGCAATGACGGTCCTCCATCTTTGTTATTTTGAGAATGAAATATTTGATATTTTGGCCTAATCAGTCGACAAGCAGGATGTTATTTTTCCACTCATGTATAAATTTGAGAATTTCTATGCAGAATTGCATCATAAACAACACTGTAGTGTGTACAGTAGTCGTTAGGATTTGTTGTTGCACATACTGAAGGTATTTCATTCCAGAAAAGTTGGATCCATTCTGATTTATTTGGATTTTATTTATATTTTTCAGGTTTTTACAGTGTTTTGACCTAGCCTGTTTTACAGTGTTCAACCCATAGTGCAAACGAGTCCCTTTAAATACCTGCCATTTAGTCATTTATACATGCTAAATGCTAAATCCAATTAGCAGTGTGATTTATCTAATATTTACAGGGACCATTTTGTTGGAACAATAATAAACATATATCAGTGCTTTGTCTGTAGTTGGTATGTTTTGAACAAAGCAGGAAATTTCCATGAAAACCAGGGATCAATGGGTGCATTTTACCTTTCTGGTGAATTTCACCAACAAATACAGGAACATGTAATATTCAAATAACCCACTAACACGCAGCTGAGCAAAAACATCAACCAGGGATTAAATACAGACATGTAATTAAAGTACATATTATATTCCTGACATCTGTCATTACCAATTTCCTTGTAAGACTGCAGTCTGTTTTAAATTTGTTTTATACACACTGATAAACATTCAAATGTGCTCTAAAACACATTTTTTGTTAGCTAATCACTATGTTGAAGAGGGATTTTGAAGGAGCATTACTCAAAAATGTATTAAAAATTAGTTTAATTACAGTCTATGTGGCCGTTAAGTGCATTTAATTCATAATATGTGGAATAAAATGCATTTCTTTCCCATAATTGCGTGAAATAACACAAAAAAACCTCTAAAAGTCAAATCCAACATGGCGCCTCACAGTAGACACCTTATGCCGCTTCACTCCTGTACTGTAGGCGGCAGTCTGCGCATGAGCAGCTCCTCAAAATCCAACGAAGAAGAAGAAAAAAGAAGCGGCGCGCTCAGGGTCTGAATTTGAATCACGGAAACGAAAAGTCCGGTAAGTTTTCTGCTTAAATTCAAACTAAAATGTTCTTAATTCATCGTAAACATTATTTTTTACTAGCAGGAACAGACCCGGCAATGTTCACTTACTCTTATATTGTGTGTTAGCGTTATATGTTTTGTCGTAGCTTAGCTAGCTACGTAACAAGAAGCTATATCTCGTAAACAATGTAAACAAAACGGTCTTTCATAAGCTTTAACTAATGTGTGCAAAACGGCAAATAATTGATACACATTAAAATAAGCTACTATAATGTAGTTTTAGTTGGCTGGTTTGTATTTCAGTTTATTTACGTACACTTATTAGCATATTAGCAAGCTAAATGTACTATTTATACACTCACTTGGATGTTTTTGTTTGACAGGAAGTTTACTTGTTATGGGCTACTGTTACACTGGTACCATCAAATTAACTAATCTAAATCTTTCACCACCGTTTTGGTTGATTATTTATGAAGCTTAAGTTAATGTTGCTTGACAAAAGAGGCACATTTTTGAGTTTTTATTCTTGCTCTTTTCAGCTGCTCTCAATGGCTCAAGGTCATAAATTTCACGACTTGGAGGAGTCGGGGGAGACTCTGGTGGCCTTCATCAACAGCAGCCAGCTTGAGAACCTGAGACGAGTGAAAGACGAACACCTGGCGCTCTTCGATCAACACACAGAAACGACAAAGACGGCGACGCAGATCTTAAAAGGTGAGCGATCACACGTTTATTTGTCCCTTTACATTTGATTTTCTAGATCGCAGCATCTCAGACGTCTTTGTTTTTGTCTCTATCTGTATGTTGCCGTCCTTCGTGCACAGATTTGGCTCAGATTGAGGAGAGAGCAGGCCAGAGGCTTTTGGACAAGGAGGAGGAGAAGAAGCAAAAGGACAAGGAGCTGGGGATTTTGGAGGAGCAGCTGAGGCAGTGCTCAGCCAAGAGCCAAATCAGTGACTCGGAAATACAGTATCCTTTAAGGGGTAGACATTAGTGAAAATGGTCCTGTCCGCCCGTGTTTATCCTCTTCTATATGTTTGAATCCTTAACCCTCCTTTAGGTTTCTGCAGAGGGAGTTGGAGAGTCTGAGAAACACCGAGCACGAGCTGGAGACTCTTCAGAATGAGGTGGACGAAGACACCACCGAGGTCATCCCTTCAGCTGTGTGAGTATCTCAAAATCTGTGACAAAACTACATCATGTATATTTCTTTTTACTGTCTGTAAAACCCATATTTAAGTGTCCGTCTGACTTGTTTATTCCTGCCCGGAGATGATGTGTGCGGCGGATAGATAATTCAGCGATTTCTCCATTGGGATTGAGCAATTTTTCTCTTTATGCTTATTTATTTGAAATTCTGCAAAAAAAAAAAAGAAACAGAAGGTTTAGTTTTAGTGACAATTTCTTCTTTTATCAAATCTTCCCTCAACAGATACGTGGCTCGGTTGTACCACCTAATAACCAAGATCAAGTGGGAATACGATACACAACCCAACATTTTAAAAGGAGGTACGGTTTTGTTTTCTTTTGCAATTTGTTGTGTATGTCATGAGAAACGATATTTTGGTGCCAAGTATTCTGCACATGTGACGGTACTTGTTTTTCTGTGGTACCCAAGATTTTGTTGATGCTGTAAGGAGTGATGATTCTAGACGATAACAACAACGTGTGTGGCAGTGGTATTTTTACCAACGTTTGTCTGACATTTTGTGATCGAGAATGCAAACGTTGTTTCGAGTATTTTGAACAAAAGTCGTAAACGTGTCAAACTTACCTAGGACGTTGTAAGACAAGAGTCCTGATCTGTTGACAGAATTTAAGGTGAGCGACTTCCGCTTGTTAAATTTGTATTAGCGACATGCACAACATTTACGAACGCTAAATTTATCTTGTTTGAGCTAATGAAGCAATAGCGCATAACATTAGCAGGTTACAGTCATGACTGTTTATAAAAAAAAAACAAAAAAACAATCAGCCACAACATTTAAACCCCCTGCCTAACATTGTGTAATACTGATGTAATGTAATAGTTGCTAAAACGTCTCAGACCTCTCTGAAGGCGTGCTGTGACATCTGGAACCATGACGTCAGCAGCAGCAGCAGTCGTCTAGCCATAAGTCGCTCAGATCCTAAACTTATTAAACATAAACATAAAGAACTGACTCGTGATGCCTAATATAACCCTGACAGGTAGTCCGTGTTCTTCTCCTTTGACTTCATATGTCAAATGTTGTGTCTGACGGCTGTATAATGTGTATGTGTGTCTTTATTATTTTTCATTTGTCAAATAAAAACACTAAATCGACTGGCTACCTTATTTTCTGGTAGCACCGATCCTTAATATCTCGTGTCGTCTCAGTGTCTACTATGTCTAAACTAAATATCCATTGATTGTCATCCTCTACAGTCCACTACGGCGCAGACATGGCAACCCCCATCAACATTGACACCTCTTCTAAATCTCGGAGCGCTGTAAGCAACCAGCTGTGGAGCTTCGTCAACACCAGTCTGTAGATGACGGACGGAGGTGTCTTGAGTTGTGTACATTATATTTTGTTTGTGAATGTGTTTGTTGTTTTTTATGTTCTATAAAACACTTTTAAAAGATTAAATATCTCAAACCTTTGTTTTAGTTGTTCTCCGTGTTCAGCAACTTGGACATTGTAGTGTCCCTGTGTTTGTCACTAGATGTCGCTGTAGGACTAATTTAATGCTTTTAGAAAAGCTCATCTGGTATTGAATTGGAAGAGGTTTTTAAAAGCCAGAGAAGGTTCCCGCATGCAACCGTCTGGAACATCATGGTTATGATTCAGTGACATAGATATTGAGCTACGTTTGTTTCGGAGTCAAACAGAAACCACAATTTCTGCTCATATTTATTACCCGTTTTCACTTTTAACTGATTTAAAATAAATAGCTTTTGACAAGTGTGCACTGTTTAAAAGAGTTAATTTTAGAAAACAAACTGATATAAATAGTGTAACTAGATTTTGCCTTTTTCCTCTGTTTCTTCTTTCTCATAGTCATCAATTATATATAATAAACAATCTCAACACATCTTAAAAGAGGACTGCCTTTTCCTTTACTGCATATTCCGACTAGATGATATATTGTTTTATGCCATTTTACTATACTGAACTCGCTGTTTCTTATGAAACAGTCATGCGCGTGCGGATGTAGTTTGTGGTGCTGTTCAACTGGTTGGATTAAAAGTGTGCCTGTCTATCGTCACCCACTTACTAAGAAAAATGTGTCAGTGTGACATGGTACAATGCAATAGCTAGAAACCACAGCCTCTGAAATGGAAACCTATTTGAATCAATAGCTCTCTGGGGTATTTTAGACAAATGTTGAATACCGGAACATTCATGAAGATAAGATTTCATAAATTAGTATTTTATCAGAAATAATGAATTTCAAGAATGTGCATGGGTAAATCAGAATAGTTCATTTAGAGCTGTAATTGCAGAATAATTACTTTTTTTTCTGCCTTATGATTTGAGCTGCACCAGTTATGTTTCAAAGTCATTCTCATTAACTGGTTATTAACTATTTTATAATCAGACTGTTTTAATCAAATCTTTGCAGTTATGTACACCTGTTGACAGAAGCTATTTCACAATTTAACCATCTACCTAGCTAACGGTCTAGCTAACCATCTACCCAGCTAACCATCTAGCTAACATCTACCTAGCTAACGGTCTAGCTAACCATCTACCTAGCCAACGGTCTAGCTAACCATCTACGTGGCTAACGGTCTAGCTAACCATCTACCTGGCTAACAATCAAGCTAACCGTCTACATTGCTAACGGTCTAGCTAACATCTGCCTAGCTAACGGTCTAGCAAACCATCTACATAGCTAACAGTCTGGTTAACCATCTACCTGGCTAACGGTCTAGCTAACATCTACCGAGCTAATGGTTTAGCTAACCATCTATGTTGCTAACGGTTTTAGCTGTTAATTTTAAAACCTTTTTTTTTTTTTTTTTTGAATTTTAATTTTTTAAAGCCATTTATTCGTAGATTTAAGAAGTTCTTTACTTTTAGCCGTCTACATGTGGAGACACCATTTAATTTAAGTAGATTATTGGTTACTTCTAACTAATTTGTTTACTAGTTGAGCTTTCTACATTATACTCCCATTATTCCCCACTGTGGGATAAATTAAAGGATTGTCTTAGTCATCTATTCTCTGGTTTAATCAATGCTCACCCAACTCGTCTCTTTATTTGTTAAAATTCACACGTGAGTGAATTGGCAAAATCATTTGTCAGCAGTGAAGGCAAGATTCTCAGATACAAGCGTCTACCAGACAGCTTTGATGGCCCACATATATGTGTGCCCACGGGTTGTGTAGTTTCTCACCCACAGCCCTGAAACGAGAACAGAAATTACTTTGAAAAGGAGCCATGTTTGTGTAGTACTGAGGGTGCTGTAGGGTGGCTCAGAGTGGGCAGGATGACATACAGAGCTGTGGAGGTTTACGCTCACACATATGAGTGTGTGGTTTTCCTTTCGGTAAACAGAGCATCAAGTGCAGAAGCCTGTTTCTGCAGCTTCATCTACATCCCGGGCCACAGAAGTGCATCATGGTTTTAACAAGTGGTTTTTATGTAGGTGGGGTTTTGTCAGCTCAGACTGAGGCCCGATCTGTTTGGCTTTCCATTGATTGCTCCTCAGACATCTTTTAAGTCGGCCTGCCTTGTCAAATGCAACCTTTCGTAGGAACTTGTAAAAAAATTTAAGATAGGTAGAGTTTAGAGGCTCCCAAATCATATAATTTACTGCAAAGCCACATTCTCTTGTGTAACAAATGTGACATGTTTCTTGAAAACAGCATTTTTCTGCTGGTTTGTCGCATAATAAACCGACGTGTTTTTGCTCAGTTTAATTTTGTAATGAGAAACGGGAAGGATGTGACACTTTGAGACATTAATGTGATGCGGTCGAGAAAACAAATTTGCACCAACCTGCATGTAGAAATCGTTCACATATCTTTATTCAGTGCAGATATAAAACTGGCGTCATAACTTAAGAGAGCACTTTACAAAACAAACAAAAATGGAGCTCGAAAAAGGTAATAGATATTTACAAAGTACAATAAACATCAGTTAATATAAAATTTTCTCTGTACAATATTACCTTTAGGAGTCAGTTTATGTCACTGTTAAAGTGAAATCCCCCCCCCTAGCCCACACAGTCGCCTGGGTTGTGATGGATCGTCTGTTATGTGGGATGAGATTAGATAAAAAGAAAAATCGAGCGTTTCACGGAATCAAGACGATCTCTCACAAGAGAGACTAAGAGAGATCTGAAGATAGTCTCAGTTGTCCACAAGCCATAGCCTAGTGCTGTGATATTCTAGTCTGTAAAACCGAGAAGGCGTCGACAAGCCTCCACTGTCAGCTTTTATTGCTTGTAGGCATTCATCATGTGTCGCTACATATGTCGAGGGGACCTCCAAAGCTGCAAACCACCCAGCTCAACCCCTCCTCATGACGTCTTCAGTGCGTCTCGCAGCTCCGCCGAGCCTCTGATGTCGGTCGAGCCGGGACCTCTACCCGGCTCCACTGCTGACCAGAACTCACATGGCAGAAATTACACGGTTTCGGTTGCAGAGTTTGGGTGTGGATGCTCCGTGTTTGCAACGACATATCATTATAATCTACACAGGCAGAGGAGATAAGGATAAATCACATGCTTGGGCTTTCTATCAGATGGCTGTATTTATGTGAGACATCTGCCAGACAGTCTTTGATTCCTCTTTATGTGCAAACGTCGATGACGATGAAATGTCTTTTTTTTTTTTTTTGCACAACAAAGGAACATCCTCTGACAAATACTGGCCTTGTTTAGAATCTAAAACACAACTGTAATGCTACTATTAAGGCATGGATTATCACACAGCTGTTAGAAATAGGCTTAGAAACATTAAAAAATATATATAATAAAGTGAATGCTTAACCAGAAAGGGGTTTCTCCCAGTTTCAGTCTTTAGCGCAAACGTAGTCCGTTCATGAGGCTTGATACTGAAACCATTGCAGAGTGGAAAGCAAAACGTCATCTCTTGTCCCGTGTTTGCTCGAAACCCGTTTAGAAAGAACCCTACCAGAGGTCCCGTTCTCAGTCTGAATGTTTTTTTGTTTTTTTTTTCTATCTCAGTGCTAAAAGTCAAAGTGAGCGACTGGATCATGTCCTAGATATCCTGGGATAAATGGCCTTAATGGTCGAGGGTGTAAAGTTACCAGAAGACACCGTGGTCTCCAGCCCCTCCAGTCTATGACAAGCTGCGTCAGTCTTAGTGGTGCTGCAGTCCAGGAAGGGCATCCCGAACTTCTTCACCTGTCCGTCTGGTGTTATGAGGCAGGGTCGGCAGAGCAGCCTGATGATGGCCTTTCTCATGTCCTTGCTGGTCAGGGTGTAGATGATCGGGTTGAGGAGCGAGTTGATCATAGCGATGCCCAGGAAGTAGTCGGCCTTGAGGAGCACCTCGCAGCTTTTGGCTGGACAGACGAAGTCCAGCAGGAGGAGGACGAACAGGGGCAGCCAACACATGATGAAGACCCCCAGGACGATGGTGACCGTCTTCAGCAGGGCCATGTACTTTTGCGACTTGCGGTAAAGACCTTTTCTATGCGGAACTGTCGCGAGGCGCTGCGTGTTGACCTTGACGATCCGGAAGATGCGCACGTACAGGACAACAATGGACATGAGGATGGCACTGAAGACGGTGATGCAGAAGAGGATGTAGCTCTTGGCGTAGAGCGGCAGGACCGTGGAGCACCGCTCCAGCTGACCTATACAGTTCCAACCCATCATCGGCAGGATGCCCAGGAACACAGACAGCAACCAGCTCGCTCCGATCAAAGCGAACATCCGCCCCTGTTTGTTCCCCTGGTACGGCTTCATCCTCACCATGGTGACATGGCGCTCTATGGCGATGGCCAGCAGACTGATGACAGAGGCAGCCAGCATGATGAACACACCCCCCTCCCTTAGAAAATACAGTACCGGGGTCATGCTCATTGTGTTGGCACCAGACGTCATGATGTTTACCATGTAGGCGAAGCCTGCCAGCAGGTCGGAGAGAGTCAGATTGCCCAGTAAGTAGTACATGGGCACATGGAATTTCTTGTTCTTCCAGATGGCCACAAGAACCACGAGATTTTCCAAAACAATAAGCAGACAGACGAGCAGGAAAAGTATGTCCACTGGTTTAAGACCCTCAGTGTACTTGTCCCCCTTCAACTTTCCTGTATAGTTGTAGTGTTCTATTATGACGGCATTGCTCTGGTATGCGCGAAACATGCGAAATAATCCTGTGGAGGGAGCCATTGAGGAGGCAGGACACGGGGCTACAGCGGCATAGGGAGCATGGAATGACTCATTGGCCATTTGTCGTAGTTCCAAAACGTTAGATGCTCTTTGGTGATTTTAGCGTTAGATCCACAGACAAGATTTCAGATAGTCCTCTGATTACGCATTCTTTTGTCTCTTGAAACTTACGTATTCAGGACGGAAAGAGTTCTTTGTGATGTTACCAAGTAGGATTTCCTGTGGTTTGAGAATTTTCCTCCAAATAGCTTCTTTTTTTCCTTTTTTTTTTCCTTCAGTGCCGGCAGCGCTCACTAGGAGGCAACCAGAGTCAGCCTGCATCAGACAAGAGAGGGGAGAAGGAAAGTTAGTACTGATGGACAAAAATACACACGGGGAATTAAAGTGGAGGAGAGGAAACAGACTATTAAATAAACATTTATAAACTTCTCCAGTGTCCAAAATGCACAAAATTTGATTACACTTAATGGCCAACACATTATTGTGAGTAATGACGGGAAGTCTGCAAAGTGGAAAATGAACATTTTCTGTAATAAGTTAAATAAAACATTTCGGTGGAGGAAATGATTAAAAAAAAATAAAGTTTTAACTAAACATTTTTTTCTCTCAGTCCTTTGGCTTTAGTTGCTGTGTCTTCCCACTAGTTTAAACTTTTTATTACACTGCAAAAACTATCAACTTACTCACAGCTTACATTTACTGTATGTATAGTTTTGCGTAAATTCACGTTTACGTGCGTAAATGCGCACAACCTACTTGTATGTGCCGGACGTGCGTAAAAACGCTCTTATATGCGTAAATGCGCATACTTTATATACATATATATATAAATTTGTACTAGTCGTGCGCAAATACGCCTTCATATGCGTAAATACGCGTAACTTAAATGTATGTGCCGGCTGTGCATAAATATGCGTTTCTATGCGTAAATACGCACAATATATGCGAACCGGCAAATATCACAGATTGCCCAGTTATTTCTACGGTTAATAGAACGCAACGCACAAACACTTTACGCGTCAACGCAATAAAAATGCAACGTTAAAAAGCTTTCCCACGCACCTGTTAAAACTCGCAAATATCCACCCAAAAGTCTGGTCGCTACAGGAACGATCCCACGGCCGGAGGAGAGGACGCAGGCTCCGCGCACCACAGCCACATGCGAGTGTGATAGGGGAATAGTAGAGGGCAGGACTGAACATGCAGTGGGTTGGTCTTCGGTGTTTGTGCCCTTCAACGATCTTTCCTCCCTCCTTCCCCTCTGACCCCTTCGGGTTTTTTTCCTCCTTGATTCGCCCTCAGGATAAATTGCAGCTCGGTGACAGATTACGTGTTTCTGTTTGTCGCCGGCTCAGAAGAGGAAGAAAGTGAGATTTTTTTCAACCTTATCTATCAGTTTGCCCTCAGGCTGCATGGCAGGTCTGCCAAGTGCGTTTTTTTTTTCTTTTTTTAAATCATAACGCGTTTGTATGCAACACATGTAATTATGACTCTAAGCTGCTCGTCAGGTTTCTCAGATTATGTGGAAATCTCTCTCTCTCCCTTTCTCTCTCACTCTCCCTCACTCTCCCTCTCTCATTCCCACAGTTAATAAAAGAGAATCAGCACGCCGAGGAGTGCACTCAAAAATAAAAACCCACAAGTTGATTTGTCGGTGGAAAAACGAGCATTTGTGAAAGTGCTGCAGCTGGATCTGTTTTGCAGTCCAGAAACCCCAGATTCCAGAAAATAACTTACCCATATAGGCTTCAGCTGTAATTATCCTGTAGCTCACATCAAAACTCTTCTTTTTTTTGTGGCAAACGTGATATTTATGTCAGTTTTTTTTTAAAATAGATGTCTTCCAGATTTGTTTAAATCCCAAACATGTTTCTGATCAGGGTAATAATTTGTGTCTGATGTGTTTATTCTTTCATATTGTTCGTGTGTCACTGAAAAGTTTGACTACTGAACGTGCACTGGCTTAGATTTCACAAAGCCTTGTGTGTAAAGGGTCTTTTAGTGTCACACCTACATTGGCATTATAAATAACAAGATGAACGACTCATTAAATATGTGGAGAAGGGATTTAAAGCTCAGGTTTGCATGTGTTTGTGTGGGGAGACGTGCTAAAAAAGATGATAGTGGTCTTTTTCCATACGTTGCTCAACAGAATTTATCCACTTTATACATTTCTAGCAAAAGCAGTTGGACAGATACTGATCCACAGTAAAAAAGAACACATTTCTTTATCACATTAGCTAGTTTTAGTGTTAATTTTTCTGAAATAACCTGTGAACTTAAGCAAAAACATTACATTTTCAAATAGATTTCTCGAAAAACAAGCAGATTAATCTCCATTTCCGCTGAGTTTTTCTTTTACGCGTGAACTGAAAGCTTGTCCACAACCGGTGTAGACGCGCACGAACTTTCTCTCGGTGACCTAAATATCCTCTCAGCCTCCTGAAAGTGAAAGTTAATCTTCACTCTGAATTTTCATCATGTCACCCGACGTCTTTGCCGAAATTAGGACAATAGTAAGCTCTCTGTGGCGTCATCAGTATTTTCAGTAAAAGCCACGGTGAGGAAAATTTCCAAGCTATTTCGGTGAGCTCGAGAGAACGCAAAGGGGAGAGAGCGGCGGGGAAGTTGCGTAAAGGTGCGGGGCGGGCGGGCGGGCAGGGGAGCGAGGGACTGAGCTGGACTTTTTCCTCTAAACAGGAAGCTGCCTCATTGTGCCTCGAAAGGAGAGGGATATCCTTGATAAAAACACAGATGAAGTCACACAGCGCGGCCGAGGTGTGACTACAGGGTGACGCGCTGCTGGGGCACATAATTGGCAGGTTACTCATATCCACTCCCTGCATTATTGAGAGATTTTACGAAACTTGTTTACGGACTTTGTTCTGTCAAGCGGGGAGGCCTTGAGACAGAGCCGTTTTCTCAACTGGACTGCTCTTATTTTAGCTTCAGCAGCTCCCCTCGGTACACCTGCCTGCGTGGGATGCACTTTAAGTGGTTTCCAGTTGGTGTCTGCCTGGCTGTTGATGAGACCCCCCTGCCCACCCAAGTGACAACCAGGCTGCAGAGCTCTCTCTTCCCTTCATGAGCCCCGTCAGCCAAGTGGCAGTTTACCCCCTGCAGGGACACTGTGACAAGCTCTCAGCGTGTCACCTCTGATTAGTTAACACACAAAGACCCGACAGCAGGACTCTCTGCCCTGTCTCCTTTTTGTTTCCCACAGTAGGGAGCTGCTCCGTCACTGCTTCTCCCCTCAGGCCGCGAGCTTTTTAGCACAGAGTGACCAGTCCGGACCCACCCTGTCGTCTCTTGCTCCCTTTTGGGAGACAGGGGGTGGGGGTTTCTCCACTTGGTATGTTCAGTCCAACACGCCTGGCTCTGAGTGATTTTCCTGTGACGTTAATGCGCCTGCAGAAAGGAAGTCAGTCACTCACTCAGTCCTGCCTCTGGCATGGATTTACTGCTGTTTGTGTTTCACTTCTCTGGCTGTTGTTTGTGACTCCTTGTCCTCTTTGAGACGTGCACCTTTGCCTCCTCTTTCCATTTGGCTGCCCTTTAATCAAACGCGTCGGGCTCATTTCACACACTTTTCTAGCACGTTTGCATACCACAGTGAACAAGCTGCATACGGTGCAAGAATCACACTTCAAAATGAAATTCTCACCTCAGGTTAACACACACCGAAATGAAATGTCATTCGGCTCAGACAATAGCAATATCTTACACCTTTCTAACTGAGGCAGTCCCTTGTTTTGGACTGAATCTAGAGTCTGTGGCTTTTCATCGCTGCTCAGTTCAGTAAACTCGTTTTAGAGGAAATTTTGAAAGGCGTACTCGGCCTAAGGTGTCAAAGGGACAGTTTTCGGAAATATATGTTTTTCTGCAGATGAAATCGTCGACTCTAAAGTCAAAGTAAATATCAAACTATCGCCTGTAGACCAATTTGTGGCTTAACATCAACACCGAAAACTCCTAGCATGGCTTTAAGGCCGCGTTTCCAGTCTTAAATTGGAAGCTAAGGTAAGCTAAGCTGACGAGCTGCTAGCTTCTAAAACAGTATCAAAGGAAAAGCTTTGGGAAATATGTGTTTATTTTGCGGGTGAGATCATTTACTCTAAAATCCGTAAAGTGAATATTAAACAACTGGTGGCTAACACTTGAAACTTTAATGGAGTTTTTTTAGCCAATAGCACGATTTGTTCAGATCTAAGCAAAATATAATGTTTGGTTTTTTTTACTGTTTTTGAACAGTTTTATTCCCTTTTGGCTCCTTTCTAGTCTTAATGCTATGCTAGGCTAACCAGCTGCTAGCTTCTACTAAAATATCTAGGGACTGACTCTCAAAAAGATCAACAAATGATCCTAGCTAATTTAAACTAGTAAGTTTAAACTGAGGCTATGTTTTACTCCACAGAGATGAAAACAAAGCCTTAAAACACGGCCCAATCGAGAAAGGAAGGAAAAAAAAGAAAAAGAGAAAACACTGGAACTATATAAACCCAAATGAAGTGTCCTGTACTGTAGTTGCCGCCAGAGATTTATGGGAATCCTAGAAATAGCTCGCCTTTGTCAAAAGTCCTGCTTCACTGCCACACCGTTTCATGTGCAGCTGTGCTGGGCAGCGAACTCACTTTGAGCTCCTAATAAGGGAGGAAATGGGGAGAACACATGTAAATGTTGGACATGCTTCTTTTCCACTGCTTCCATGTTGTCCAGTGTATTTCTGTCAGGGGAGCTGCTGCCTCTCGGTCTGCAGTTTCCAGCTGCTCATGTCTGCAGCATGTTTGCGCTCTCGAGTCACTTTGTCCTTTGAGTTCGGAGCCCGGTTTGACGTTTCTGCTAATTTAATAAGTGTTTTGTCTGCCATGCAAACAGATGCAAATGTTTAAAACTGGCCTCCGATTGTTGTAAAAAAAAGAAGAAGTGACATTTACATACAGTGTGTGCTTTATGTAGTGGCTCCGAGGAATGTGTAAATTCTTTCACCAGTGCAGACCTTGTAATAATGTCTCCCTCTGATCGAGTTCCCATGTTTTTACGAGGAGAACACACTTGAAGTTTTTCCCCTTTTTGTCAAAGCCTTTCGGTTTTTAGAGAGAGCGGCTACACTTTAAAACGCATCATTTATTTTCCCTGATTCGAACAAAGCAGATATTCGTCTTAGGAGGCAGAAAAAAAAGTTGGTCTGTGGGGGATTTTCTGGCACAAATAAACACAGGAAGAGGCCTTTTTGATTAGGCATCGACGTAGCATATGGGAACGTCAGTTGTGTCTATATGCAGACACAAACATCCCCGTTTCCTATGTATAGCACACCATCACCAGTTCTCACACTCAACCTGGTGCTTGGCTGCGTTTGAGCTCCAGACATGAGGCTTCCACACGGCAGATAAAAGACTGTTTAGTCATTTTGTGCTTATTCAGGGTATTCCCTCAACACAACCTGCAGCTGTGTTTATTAAGATCAGGAATGGCAAAAGTGAAAGTTAATCCCAGTACGGCCGTGCCGAGCTGAGTTTTAGTTTGACCGCTGAGCTTTTAGGCCTGCATGAAGAAACAGTGTTTTATTCTTTATTAAAGAAAGCTCTCTGCTTCATTAGTCACATATCCACTGGGTCTCCCATTTGAATTTCCATTAAATACCTTGAGTCATGCACAGCATCTTTAACCCCTTCACAATTTGAATTTTGTTGTACTGTCTTATTAAAATAATAAGTTAAGGGGACCTACAGTTTTTTACAACCTGGACCTTATTTCTGGCATAAAATACGATCGTTTACTCACTCATATAACTTTGGTGTAATTTGTAGTCAGCTGGGAGATAATTAGATCAGCATATATCCATATAGTGGGAGTGACTGGGGCACCGAAACGCAGCCTCTAAATAACGCATTATCTGCCGCGAAACTCGTTCATTTCACCAATATTTTGTTATCGTACGCTAATGCTATTCCCCGTTGAGTCCGGAGTTACCTGTTATCTGTTTAGCGGCAGATAATGCGTTATTTAGAGTCTGCGTTTCGGTGCCCCAGTCACTCCCACTATATAGATATACGCTGATCTAATTATCTCCCGAACGACTGCAAATTACACAAAGGTTAAATGGGTAAGTATAAGATCCAGGTTGTAAACAACAGTAGTTCCCCTTTAATACTTGGACAAATTGCTTGTCTGAATTCTTGGTGAGCGTTAGCTTAGCTTAGTTTTAACACACAAAAAAACGAAACGGGGTGAAACAGCTGGCATTGCTTGATCATTTCAATCTGGACAAAAATCTGATTGACAAGTTGTGTCAGACTTTTTCTAAGAGTCTGCGCCAGCAAATTTAAGGTTTTAGACCGCATGATATAGATTTTTGAAGTTAGCCACCTTAGGCCCTCGTAGTAGCATGAAAAAAAGACGCTACTGTACGGCCTACGATGACAGAAGAGAAATTTCTGTGCTTTTTCGGCCAGTGAGAGACACAAACAAGGAAATTCCCTTTGCTCCGATCATTGCTGTTGCAGTCTGTGCCACTGCACTAACTGGCTGATGGTACTGGTGGTGTGCGTTCACACTACGGGTGACAAAAGCTGCAACTCGGTCAGTGTTTTCATTCGTCAACATTGCTGTCGAGCAAATGCATGTGGTTGGCGGATGCTTCACCGCATTGGAGGAATGACAAAAAAAAGTGTCACAGTCCCGACCAACACGACAAGTATCTGACACCATCTTTTCTCTTCCATTGAAAATGTATTGCAGCGCTGTCACTGCTACTGTGAACGCACTTTTAACCACGCTGTGTATCGAGCTCTTGTTTTGACAAAATTGACCCTACCTGTCAGTGCCAGCGGCTCCAACCAACAACCGGCACCTTAGCTTAGCATAAAGACTGCGTCCAGAACCTTTAAAAACTAACTAAATTGAACACTATAGCTTGTTTGATTGATAAGTACAAAAAATGTTGGTTTTACGAAAGTTACGGCACCTGAACTGTCCAGCAGAAAGCAATAGGGTGTTTGTCATAATCAAAGTTGGCCATTTTCATGTTTCTCTGTCGCCTGAAAGCCAGCCCAAAGTTCCCTCTCCCACAAAACATTACTTTACTAATTCAATACTAATCAACGAGTATCTGCCAGACCGATCAAATCATTTGTGTAGGCTTTAGCAACGTAGTTATGCTTAGATCCAGCTACTACGTCTGTTGTGAATAACTTTTTATGAATTACGAAGCTTACGTCAACATAATCCGTTGCTCTGGCTGGTTGTAGTACTATCCAACTTTTTATAATGGCAAAGTCTGGCTATACCTGGCTAGCTTTTCTGGGTTTTACAATGCATATTCTCAAATGAGTTAGCTAAAACACAAGTTTACAACTATGTTCTCATCCTACAGTCCATAAACCATAAGGGCTTTGTTCCGCTGCGTGTCTCATCTTCAGGCATTTCCTCCTCTCAGCCTCTGCATTCCTAGGTTTTAACATTTAACCTTCCACCCTTTACGCATTCACTGTCCTTCATTTGCTGATAAGCCTCAAAAAGTCCCAGGGTCATCTTCGATAAACCTGCATTCTTTCCTAATTGGGTTTCTCTGAGAGAATCAAGGCTTTCTAACAGTAAACCTGAAACGAGGGATGAAATGATCCTGTGTTCAAACCCGCTATGGTCAATCTGAAGCGTTTGTCCTGACATCGGAGGGGTTTCCACAGTGACAATACCCTCCACTGTGATTCAAAAATCATTGGCTGTCACACACTGGTCACTGGCCGGCCCGCTCATGTTTTAATACATATGTATTTCTTTCCACATTAGCTCTCCGGGGGGTTTGATGCGAAGGGGCAGTTTTATGAAAGCTTGTTTTGTTCGTACAGCGGCGGTTTTGGGATGAGTTCATCTTGGAGGACAGAATGGAAGAAAGAGCAAAGAGAGCGTTCCCACATCGGGGAAGAGAGAAAAAAAATTATGTGGGTGTGGGGAAACGGGGGAGGGGTGTATGACGGGGTGCGTGGTGTGGGTGAGTCATGAGAAAGAGCAACCGGTCTCAGTGTGATTTATTCAAACTTTTTCGATTTCAGACCGGCAGCGCTCTTTGGCGGGGGTCAGATTCTCGGAAGAGCTCCATCGAGGGGAGCGTGGGCTTGTTAGAAGGCTTGAACAGCTCCTACTGTGTCATGACAGAGTTTGGGAAATCCAACGGCCCTCTATGGGACAGATCCCTTTAGACTTCAGCTAGCGTCTGATACGAGTTAAGAAAGGTTAAACATGGGTTTTCCCCTGCTGTAGATACACATCGATGTGAGAATACCAAAACCAAATGCGCTTTCTTTTATTTATTACCTTTCCCAGCACAAAACAATGAATTACTTCCACCAGGGTGTTAGTCAGTGAATGAACGTCTACATAACTGTACTGTATATAAAGGAAGCCAGGCAGCAAACAGGTAGAGGCAGATTAGTAATACAATAGCCAGGCTAATATCAACCCAGGAAATGTCAAGAGATATCAGCACAAGTGGAGAGTATCACTGCCATAGCAAATGATGTAATGGTGATTTTATGGTACTTAGCGTGACAGTTAAAAATACCCCATTGCCGAGCTCCATTGTCTGCATTCAATAGCTCCTACCTTTCAGCATGCAGCAGTCAGTCGCCACACACACACGTTTCTATTCACCCAGCGGCTGAATAAGTGTTTCACCTCCAATAAAAATAAAGCTGTGAATTTCACAGGGCCGGGCTCGAGAGGTCGACTTCCTATGAGGAAGCATTTTCTTTGAAATATGCAACAAACGCAAAGGGGCTGATAAGATGAGAGGCATGGCCACATAAGGTATGAGGATTTATACTCTGTGGTATCCAGCCATTTTGGATTTTGGCCCTTCAAAACAAGTGACCTCTTGGCACTAAGATGCATACGGTATTTCTGCAGGTTCGGAGCATTTTTGTTTTTGTTATTGTTCCTACATTACCTCATTGAAAACCTTCAAAAAAAAAACAAAAAAGGAAGAATCTTGTAACACACTAGAAAAAGGCAAACATCTTAGGAAATTCCATCTCAAAGTTTAAACAACTTGCCTCAAGGTCCATTTAACAAACTGTCTCCTCTTTAAATCTTTCATGCGATTCAACAGATTTGCCATTTGCTCATTCCGTAATTTTATGAGGAAACATTGCTCGTACGTCAGACCGGCACATCTGGGAACGTTGGCTTTCTAGCACACCCCATTAACGGGAAAAAACCCCAACATTCGTCATAGACTTCTAATGTACCATAGAAGTACAAAACAAAACCAAAACCACCAGAATTAAAATAGTTTGCAAATTACCTAAAGACATTAATACGAGTAATTTGTTCAAGATTTGATCCATTTTCAGTCATGTCCCCTCGGTCTACCGGCAGCAGGATGGTGTAATAACCCCACTCAATGGCTATAGATCATTAATTTTCTTTAGCGTAGAGACCCCAAGTGAGAAAGTTACCGGTGGCACACAGCTTTACAAACAGCTAGCTAGCAATAGCACCGTGACAATCTGGGCTAAGGAAGTGCCTGAATGGTTGTTCTAGTATTAGCTGCCTTGATTGCGCTACAGTCACGCAAGTAAAAATGACTTGGCTTCAGATTTGTTTTGTCAAGATGCACAAGCGACTTGTTGTATGCGCTGGCAAATGACCGGCGCAGCAATGAACGGCTACGTCCAAAGACAAAAGCTCATCATTCTGGATTTATGTTGTTTGTGCAACCACCAACGCTGCAACTCTTCTGCGAATCAGAAATAACTGAAACTATTACTCTGGATGACGTATTGTTAACTGATACAAAAACCTAAGCCACATCCTGAAAGGTTATCGCAAGTTTAGCAGCTATAGCTAGCCAACTGCTAGAACTGCATTTGCTTGTAATGTTAAAACTTAATGCATACAAATATTTAAGCTACAAGGGCTGGGTAGCTACGTAGAAATTAATTCTTGTCTACCTCTGTATTGTGCAGTGCAAGGGTTGTCTTTCTCTGAAAAAGACGTTATAGACATGAGTCTATCCTTAATGGCTGCTTCCGATAGCGATGCCCCACCCCCCCACCCCCTAAATAAACACATGAATGCACATGTTAGCCACACAGAGTTGTGTTAAATGGCATTTATCATAATATTAAACCGATTTTGATTAAATCGGCCAGCGTTTTTGTCAACCTCAAGGACCAACTGCTTTAGGACTATGTATATATTTGCGAAATGCAAGAAAGGTGTTAGACTAGCTCAGTCTGCGGTATAGTTTCTTGCATGAGTTTGCACTGAGCTTGACTCCGTTCACCTGCGTTGAGATCACTTCCTGTGGCTATTTATAATGTCTCCTATGATTCATCAGAGAGCCGCATCATGTATATTAACGCCAGCGCCCTTTCCTCTAAGTTATTTAAAGTGACAACACAGTTGCCATCTGTGCAGATTGTTTGCTCTGATATAAAGGTGTTATGGTGAGGGAAGCTTATTCTGGATGAAGTGAATCTTTTTATTAACCCAAACACAAGCTAAACCTCTTCCTGAAAAATGAGTTTAGCAGTTGTGACTAACCAACAATATATAAGACACAGCAGTTTTTGCTGCATATGAATGTTTGAGCCACAACGGTTAGAGTGACTGCTAGAAATGAATTCTTGTCTGCATCTATTAAAAATCAAGGTACAATTGCTTCGAGTGTAACAAGCATCCACGATTATCACTGTTTACTATGTTTGTGCAATGCGAAAACCAAACTTCATTATTTGTATTTTTGAGCGAATGCAGAAACTGTCTGCTGGCTAGTTTCTTGCTCGCGTTTGTGTACAAACTTAGCGCCGTTCGCCAGATGCAATCAATTCCTGCGGCCATTTGTATTCTAGTTCGCGACACCAAGCCACACGCGTGATGTTATGTCTGTTTATAACTCAGCAGCGAGAGCAAAAATAAGTATTTATCTTTGCGCATCTCTGCAGATAGATAAACAGTTTTTTTATTGCGTCACCACAGTCGTTTGGAAAATATTTGACTTGCTAAACAAAAGACACCCTTGAAGTCAGACTTCCTCTCGTCGTCTGTGTCTCAATGCTTAGATCTGAGACGCGATTTCTCTCAGTAAAATCTGTACATTGTTCCGCGGCGGCTCCAAAAAAAGCCGAGCAGAAACCCTTCATTAAGAGAAAGCGAGCAAGCTCTGTGAGCTCGGCCGTGGGCCCGTGCAGGGGAAACCAGCGGGGCTGTTTGCTTTCACCCAGACCATCACAGAGGCCAGGCCGGGGTACGTTCCACTGATCCTGTAGTTAACTGAAACCAAAAGTATTGTTATTCCCTCTCTGGTTTCATGCACGTCTGCCATAAAAAAAAAAGAAGAGAAATAGAAGAGCTGGCACTTGGGTTGGATTTAGAATCACTTTCAGCATCAGTGCGTCACTTTGAAGTGCATGATTTATGTTATATAAATCAGTCTAATATGCATTGTAAGAATGAGACAAGGATGAATTTTTTGAAATGAGTGGTTTATAGATGGGTTTTCTTTCACCTCGGCTGCAGGATTTTGGATCAGAGGTTACTTCATGTTACTTCATACATTATTTCCTGTGGCTCCTGCCAGAAATGTGTGTAAAAGTACTATGGCGCACATAACCAGCAGAACAGGTCGTCTGTTTTTGGCACTCGTAACCTCTGATAAACCCATTAATGCAGAGACCGAACTGCTCAACATTTTTACAGGTTCTTGTGTTTTTACTGGCTGACACATATCCAACCTCTGGAAGCCATTAAAACCAGCTCAGCCTGCCTCCCACCCGCCCCCCTCACACACATAATCAGAAAGTGTGCACGCTCACACAGTCACACTTACATAGTATACGCCGTATATGTCGCACCGTATTCTGTAATTTGAAAGCTGAATTTTACATCTTCGCTCTCCAGCGTGATTGTGTTGTTGCGACGTGCGACCATCTGCACGTTTAACTTCTCTTTTATCTGCTTGCATCGAACGCCCACACACTCACTTATCTTTATACACTCGCACATAGGCTGGTGTTGTGGGCCTAATATGTACAAAAGGAAAGAGGTTGTGTAAAAACCATGACTCAAAACATCCCGGTGAACTTTATCTCAAAACCAAAACAATTCCATGTAATCTTATCCCAAACTATGTCAGTAGTTTTCCAAAAAACTAAAACCAACAATGAATTAATCTGAATAACTGCGTATATCAGGGGAAATGACTTTGCCTTTCTTTAAAACGCTAAATTATGAACTGACCTACAGTAGGAAAAGAAATGAGCTTGGGATTTAAAAGCTACGAATGGACGAGAAACTGTTGCGGCGCAAACAAATCTGGTGAGTGACTCTAGCTAGCGAGCTAATTGCTAGCATAACACGCATGCTAGCTTTTTGGGAGTCCTTTCTCTTGAAATTCTACATATAATAAGTCATTATAGAGTTTTTGAAGAAGAACAGGACCCCAAACTGGCAGATATTAGGTTTGTTAGCTTAGCTTGGTCACTAACTGTGCAAGTTCAGACAGTTTATTTAGAAGATTTACTTATTTATTACATACCGGTAATATCAGCTCTTATCCCACATCTGAAAGACTTTTATCTTTGGTGGAGTCAATGATTCTCCATCAGAGGAGGTTAAATATAAATGGACGATGTGGTGTAGCCTGATGTGCACCTCCCCAGAAATGTGTGTGACGCAGAATGCAAGAGCTGTGGGATGTGATCAGTCGCCATAGTTTCAAGTGAAGCAGGATGTTTAGACAAAAATTACCCCGACTGGCAAAAATGACACAGCGTTTGGGGTGACGTTGTTAAAGAGCAAGCCAGACTGACGGGTGCACAAAAGTGCAAAGTAGTGCTATGCAACACATACAGATAGATAGATAGATTTGTCACATGCACAGTTATACATAGTACAATGCACAGTGAAATGTGTTCTTGTACCTGCAGCCAGTAGTAAAAAAAAAAAAAAGTACTGCACCGTTTATTTTCGTGCCATCAAGCATTTATTTTTCTCTACCATGTTTCTGCATCTGTGACATAAATTTCTCGTCCAGTCGTAGACCTAACTTTGTACCGACTTGTTCTGAGTTGTTGTTCTGTCTTGGAGGGACATTAAAGGGTAACTACTGTTTTTTACAACCTGGACCTTATTTCTGGCATAAAATACAATCGTTTACTCACCCATATAACTTTGGTGTTATTTGGAGTCGTTTATCAGATATTTACATCCACCTATATCCATATAGTGGGAGTGACTGGGGCACCGAAACGCAGCCTATAAATAAAGCAATATCTGCCGCAAAACTCGTTCATTTCACCAATATTTTGTTATGATACACTAGTGCTATTCCACGCTGAGTCCGGAGTTACCTGTTGTCTATTTGCCGTGCAGCGGTTTGTTGTTCTTTGGCCAGCTGTTCCTCTCTCTGCCTCCACATCTTCTTTTCAACGAGCTCCTCATCCGTATACTCTGGCTCAAAACGGTAAGGACGTCCATCATAAACAAAGTCGTCGTCCACAACCTCAGAATCTGAAAAATATTCAGCCATGTTGCAAAAAACTAGCAGTAGCAAATTACAGGTAAACGTTATTTAATGCGTTATTTGGAGGCTGCATTTCGGTGCCCCAGTCACTCCCACTATGTGGGTATTCTCAGATGTAAATATCTGACGAATGACACTAAATAACACCAAAGTTATATGGGTGAGAAAACGATTGTATTTTGTGCCATAAATAAGGTCCAGGTTGTAAAAAAACAGTAGTTCCCCTTTTTAAAGTGAACTCTGAATACACGTGCTTTTTGAACAAATTGGCAGCAGACGTCGCCAGACCGCAGACTCTCCGGTGATGTATGGTTTCAGTAGATTAGGTGTGTAACACATACGAAACAGTTGTGGCACCCCAGTTGCTGTCAGTGATGCATGCTCCGTGACTCTGTGCAACATAACTGTGACGGGGCCCAGCACATGGCAAACCAGGGGACCCTAACACCCTGCTGGCCTGAGTGCTGCTTGTGTTACTGTGGGTTGTCAAGTTATGTAAGGCATTCCTCTGTAAAACCAAGCAAGAAGACAAAGAGTATATTCTTACCCACCGCTAACGTGTAACCCTTGGTGTTGAGTAACTGTAGCCCAGCTTTTACGCTTTAACAGAGAAGAGCTGCTTCTCCAGTCAACCATATTGTGTTTAATATTTTTTGCTGACGTTCATTGGAAATTGACGACTTTCTGATTAATCTTATCCTACTTCACTTGTTTATTATGACGAGCTGTGCAACGTGTCATTGCTGGAGAAGATAATTTATTTAAACACATGGTTGCTGTTACTATTATCATGATTAGCCTCTGAGATTTCAGCCGGAGCTTTGGAAAATGGCTCCAGAGTCCTCGTCTTGTATCAATTCGAGCCAATTATTCCTCAATCTTTTTCCCACTGTCCCCTGTGAGTCACATGTTTATGCACGGTTCTCTCACCGGTTTTAGGCAGATGCTGGCCTTAATCACTGTAAACAGATCGTTGCGGTGTTCGAGCTGAATGAGGTTAGAAGATCAGATGGCATGGGTTTGTTTAAATACAAGGTTTTATTGGAGCAGCTTGTGCGGGAGATGATTGAGCAGTGCAGGAAGAATAGGGAGCTGGGTTTTTAGTCCTGTTTGGATACCAGCGGTTTTAATGAGATGATCCTGCCTTCAGCCAGCTCAGCTAGTGATGAACCCCTGCTGCCATGTGTGTGTTGTTAGGATTTACGTGTTCTGGTCGACGGCACAAAAAGCAAGCAACGTCTGGATCGCACATGTAGCTTCGCCTGTCGAGACATGGGCCGTACATACTCAGACATGATGAGCGCATTTTTCTTTAAAATGCACAGGTCATTGGTCATGATTCTCCCAAGGCTATGTCACACATACAGATTTCCCCGAGCTATAAATATTTGACCCACTTACTTTATGTTGCTGTCACATAACTTGGTATATGTGGTTGGAAATGAGCAGCTTGGTAATTAATGTTGTCCACTGTGGCTTGTCAAAGGAGTCGTCAAATCCATAAATCAATGAGACTGAGTGACAGAAGACAGCGTAGGTAACAGGGTTTTCCAAAGAGCGTTTCACTTCTACTCTTCTGTATATTAGGCCAGTCTTCAGTGTATTTATAGAAGTTTTCAGTTTTGAAGTGGCCCAGCTTTCTGCCAACAACATGTTCTGCCTGTTTATAGTAAAATCTAAATAAAGCTCTTGTGGTTGCGGTAACCATATTAAGCTTTGTTTCTGGAAACATGTTAAATAAATAGGTTAACCTGTTGGAAAATACTTTATTGGAAGCCAGTTAGCTTAGTCTAAACACGGACAACAATGGAAAATAGATAGCTTATTGGTTAGCTAGCTAGCTTATTGGCTTCTTAGCCTAAACCCTAAAAACTATGGGAGACAGCTTGCTTATTCCTTGTTGACACTTACCCAAAAGCCAGTTAGCTTAGCCTAAATACTGAAAACAGCTTAGCTAGGTTACTGACTTCTTTTCAATCAGTTTTCCCAGCAGCTAGTTAGCTGTGTTTAGCTAGTTTTAGCTAGTTTCTTTTTCGGCAGTGGCCAGTTAGTTTAGATTAGCATAAAAATTAGCTGAATCAACCTGTTAGCCGTGTCTGTACTTTATGTTTAATGCTTTCTCAGACTAAACACTAAAAACAATGGGAGATAGCTTGCTTATTGCCTCCTCGCTGACAGTCACCCAGAAGCCAGTTAGCTTAGCCTAAATACTGGAAACTATGGGGAAATAGCTTAGCTAGGTTGTTGACTTCTTTGCAGATAGTTTTCCTGGCAGCTAGTTAGCTGTGTTTAGCTAGTTTTAGCTAGTTTCTTTTTCGGCAGCAGCCACTTAGTTTAGATTAGCATAAAAATTAGCTGAATCAACCTGTTAGCCGTGTCTGTACTTTATGTTCAATGCTTTCTAGGCCTACACACTAAAAACAATGGGAGATAGCTTGCTTATTGCCTCCTCGCTGACAGTTAGTTTAGATTAGCATAAAAATAATAATCCTGTTAGCCATGTCTGTACTTTATGGTAATGGTAAATGGCCTTGCTTTTATATAGCGCTTTTCTACCTATTGGTACTCAAAGCGCTTTACAGTCACAGACACATCTACCCATTTGCTCACACAAGCACTCACGCATTCACACACCAGTGCCACGCACTGGGAGCAACTTGGGGTTCAGTGTCTTGCTCAAGGACACTTCGGCATGTGGCACATTCCAGGGATCGAACCGCTAACCCTCTGGTTCGTGGACAACCTGCCCCATTTATGTTTAATGCTAATTAGCGCAAGTTAGCGTGCTAATATTTTCATATGCCACACCGGCTCGAGCTTTACAGAGCCTTAAACCCAGCTGGAGGAAGATGCTATGAGGAAGCAGTAAACCCTATCGTCTCAGACATGCACAGCATTTTGGAGGTTTGCAAAGCTGTGGCCTGGGTAATTTCCTCAGGAAGCTGTTGTGGAGAGAGTCTGAGGGTGGCCCATTTCTTTTTTTTAATTTTGTGGTTTTACTCAATACTAACTTCTGACTGTGTGTTTCAGTAAAATGGAAGGAAATGCAAAAAAACAAAACGCATCCACACCACAGGTAAGTCAAAGATATTTTAGGAGAAAGTGACTCCTTTCTGGTGTAACATTGTCACTTTGACACACTTTCATCAAACATCTTTTTTTTTAAAACATTTTTCACTGCGTCACATATAATTCAAATGACAACACGTTATTTAATATGCCAAATCCCACATTCAGTCAGTCGCCTTTTATAAATGAGATTCTTCCTCTTTTCTTCCTTCACCGTGTGACACAATATCTCTGCTCTGGGTGGGACAGTTTGTCTGAAAAAGAAGTGACGACAGTCGAGGCGTCTGAATCATTCTTTTGGATTTTAATGGCCCCGCACACATAACCAGAAGCCTGCGTACACACATAAAATAACTCTTTTTCATAGCAGACAGCCTCCACTAATTGTCACTGAGTCACATACTGGTGTCACAGTGAGTACGTACAATGGCACAGTGACAAAGTCTGGACTGTGTAACAGCAGGCACACCTGAGACATGAGAAAGTGAAGAGCAACGTGAAACGGGCCACTGACGGAAAACAAAGGGAGGATTTGTTTCTCAGAATCCTAGCCTAGTCTTTGTGCCAGTAAAAGGGACAGTATTTCGATGAAGGGTGAAATGTTTACACTGTGCAGCAACTGTGGCTGCCCATGCCGCGCTATGCAGACACAAGCTTTCGTACTCTGGTTTCCTCTCAACCACAAATTTTCTGTCACCTCAGACCCCATGTAACGCCAGCAGAGACTAATGGTTTTACTTTTACATACTGGACCGTAGGGCAAAGAAAGGAACAGGTAGAAAGAAAACAGTAGTCAGCAGGATCACTGATGCGGAGACACAGGTTGGACAAGTTTTGGGTACGTGAGTCAGATCAAGAGGTACAGCAATGCATTCGTAGGGTTGGGATTTAGACCGCTGCATTATTTCTCGAGCTTTAAACTGATAGCGTGGCGGGGGGAGGCATTATCTTTCCTCTCTGCAACACTGTGTGAAATATAAAATGTGTACCACTGTGTGCTGTAAGTTACGGGTGCGCAGGAGTTACGAGTACGAGGGGTTTTTTGCAAGCGCAGGAGGCCGGTGGCTCAGTAACAGTGATCTCACTTGACAGAGGAACAGTGGTTCTGGGTGGAGCAGGTGTTTATTTTGCGCAATAATAAACTATCACACTTAGACCCACACTGGTGATCTTACTTGCGATCATGAAAATGTGTCAGTGCCTTTTGATAGCAGCCGTAGTGCTTTAGAGAGAGAAACCGCAAACCAGTTTCCAGACAATGCAGTTTAAATTCAGAGGTTGTTTTCTCTTACTAAAATAAGATCCGTCTTAATATTTCTTAAGTTGCAGTAAAGTTTATTGTTAAGTGTTTTCTGACAAAATTACGTGAATGCAGAAAAACAAAACAAAATAACCATTGACTTACACTCAATATCTCAGCATATCTGGATTTAGATAAGCCAATATTAGCATTAGCCTATTGCCAATATTAGCCTAGCTTACCTCGAGGTGTAAGGGTCAACAAGCATAAGTAAAGGTTTCATGTTTTTTCTCCCTTTTGAAGTATTTCCTCTTTTGCCAATATGTTTGGCCTTCTTCCCATGAAAACCCTACCTCCTGCAAACAACATTAAATGTGCGTCAGGTTCTGAATTGAGCAGTTTAGTGTCAGAACAGTGACTCTGTCCCCTTGAAGCCCACTTACAGCACTTGAAACAAGTATTAAGTTTCAGGTGTAGTAATATCATCACTCAAGAGCAGATAATGCACAGTAGCTCAGTGGTAAGACTCAAACAGAAATGTATTACTTGAGTAAGTTTGCAGTTATTTGAACTATATTTCCTGGAAAAGCATGCTAGCTAGCTAATTAAGCTAGACTTTCTAGTCCAGTTGACTTTTCAAGACTGCTCTGTTTTAATAACCTAAATATACAATGTCTATATGCAAAACTACTGACCGTAACTGTTAATGTTCTATGCTACGTTAACGTTCGCGGCAAATGAGCAACAAGCTACAAAGTCAAGTCACACTGGCGCCCAACAATTGTTGCTACGTCAGCAGTTGCACTACATATTAAAGCTGACCTAGTTAAACCTAGCCTCAACTTTATTTTGATGATCTAATGACGCAGTGACACACCAACCAATCAAATGTGCTTGTTTCACTATTTTTTATTTTTTTGTACATATGGCGTCACCAGCAATGGTCAGAAGCTTTTAGTTATGTTCAGCCTTCATGCCTTTCTTCTGCAAACACCGTAAGAACTTACGGACAGATAAAGTAAAAAAACATTTGTTAGAAAAAACATTAAACATAAAAAACTGTACACTGCAACAACGTTTTGAACCAGCATTACTTACAGAGCCTCCGATATACCGCGCACATCAGGCACGTGCAACTAAGCTAATGCTAGCTTCACCAAAACTTTCACAATATTAATATATTCGAACACTTTCCAACCATTAAATTCACAATAAATTGTGTATAAATGATTGGAAGACATGTAAACATTAAAATAACATGCTCAACTGTCCTTCATTCCGTAAAACCATCAGTTTTCCTTCCCTTAGACGTAAGAATATATCTAAACAGGAAGTGCCTTCAAAATAAAAGAATGAAGTGATGAAAAATACTACCAGAATAAATGCACATTTTGCTTTTAATCTTAAATCTTTTTATTTCTTTAAAAAAAAAGACTTTTATTTCAGTGACAAATTTCTATTTTTTTTTTTTTGCAAAGATACAATAATGAATCTGAAACCAACTACAGCCCAGTTTGGTACCACTGATGCTGACAAATATTGATACCGATACTTGTACACAAAAGTTTAGTTTGTTCAGAAAAAGGGAAATAAATAGTAGACTACACCCATTTCATTTCCCAGGCCACTTGTGACTGTTTCTGCTCTCTGAGACACCTAGGCTTAATCAGGAAACAAATCTCACTCCAAGTTTCAGCCCAGATTTGTTATATAGCTATTTGTTTATTTTATTACTTAGTTGAAAACCATATTGCGCTGGCGTTTTTATTTAATAATTTTAAATAAAAAGGCATTTTGTAGTTTTAATATCGCAGGGAAAAGTTCACATTGTTTGAACATAACACACAAACTGAAGCCTCACGAGAGGTGAAGGTATTCAAGATATTTACTCCTTTTTGTGTCACCTGTTTTGGTATCAGACGTTAAATACAAGAATTGATCCTAAAATAGAAAGGTTGAGACTGAACCCATGGTACACACACCACTATCGGGTAGCATTTGCTTTGGTTGATGAAGAGCAAACAAATCCTAACAAAGCATCCAGCACCATCGGCTACACAGTAGGGAAATAACAGAAAGGTTAAATTCCGACTCTTCTGGGTGTCAGCGTGGGATCTTTTTATTTGAAATCATATATACGGTGGCCAATGAGAGACAATTTTACAAAAAATGTATAGGGCCATTTTTCAATTTAAAAGATAATATTGAAACTCAGGAAGGTCGCAGTTCATCTAAAAGATTTCTTTTGGCTGTGGGTAGCTTGTAGATTGTGGATAGAGAACGTCCTGAGGTTAGAGTCGCAACAAAGCTCCACTTTCATGTCGCATCTTGCCCGACACATAGCAACAAGTGTGAGATGTTAACTTTCATTTCACATTGCTGGCTTTCACTGGAAATGTATCATAGCTCGTCGCTCTCTCACTGCTAGCGTGAATACTCTCTAATTAAACTATCTAATTAGTATTACAACAAACTCCAACTTTCTTGATCCAAAATATTGTCACATAAATTGACAAGAATTACATGTGTATTGGCTCAAAACAAAAACACATTCATCTCTTGTTACAGATTTTACCCACATTAATGGCTCAACAGAAGGAGCAGGACTTTACCACTCTGTAGCTATTTGTTTTTTTATTATTTTTATTTTAACATGACCTGTAACCCCACAAACAAATGATCGGCATCATCTATTCAGCATCTAGCTCGGCTATTAGCATGGTTATTAGGCTAGTTAGCTGAACATGCTAATAATCGCAGTTTAATTGTTTGAGAAAAGCTAAAAGGCGGCAGTTAAATGAGAATATATCTCACTATATAAATAAATAAATAAATAAATAAATCAACTTCCTGTAATGAATGAATCATTACTAAACCATGACTGTTCAACAGCTGTTCAAAGCAGAGGTTCAGGAAACAGTCATTATCATCTCCACACACAACTTTGTATATTTAATTAGATGCGGTTTGTATCAATAAACACTAGTTTATTGGCAGCGACGAACAGGATTATTTTGATTTGACAGCCCGAATCCCAAAGAGCTCAGTCAAGACAGCTTGAGAGAACTGTGCCGTCCTCAGTGTTTTCTTTTGTTTTTTTTCAGGCTGTCATAAAAAACTATTTAAAGGATCCCACACACAGTGCAGTTCTGGCTGTCTCTGCCATCTCAAACACAACACGCCTTTCTTTTCTTTTCCTATTTTTGCTGGTGACTGACGCAGGTCGTGACCTTTGAGTCGCAGCCTTACAGTGTGACTGAGAACGCGAGGTTTCACAAGCCACGCAAGATGTAAGTGTTTTGTTACTTGACACCTTTCACTAAATACTTTAGCACTTGAAAGGATAGTTTCTAACACTTTTTGGGTTTTTTGCCTCTTGTCACATTTTCACAGCAGGTGGCTTCATGTCTGTTTACATTGCGTGTGAGAATTTCAGTGCTGAGGCTTCAAGTCAGGCTTTCCTGGCCACGGCATGTCTTCCTCCTGAAGAAAAGAAGACGTGATTAGCGTCATTCTGTCCACTCTGAGGTGGGTGTGTCTGTTTTAGTTTTTCCCATGACATCAACATTTTTCAATATGAACGGATAATATCAAAGTTCAGTTATATCCAACGTTTTTAGCTCTTTCAAATTACTTTCAATTTTGCTTTTGTTACTTTAATTCAAATTTAGGTTTCGTTGGTTTATTCATTTTAACTAATAACTGGTTACGCCCAGTAATCTTAGGAAATAATCTCAACTGTTTATAGCCAACATTTTTAGCTATTTGAGCTGTTTATGTCCACCAATTTTAGCTAGCTTTTCCAACTGTTTATATCAATTCATTTTAGCAAACAGTTGCCGACTGTTAACATCCACTGATCTGAGATAACGTCCAACTGTTTACCTTGATAAATTTAGCCAACTGTCCCAATTGTTTGTAGCCATTTATTTATTTATTTTTTGCTTCTTCAGCAGTCTATGTCCACTAATTTGAGCAAACTATCCCAACCGTTTACCTCCATTATTTTTTTCACTAAACTATCCCGACTGTTTACCTCCATTCATTTTTGCAAACCATTTCAATTGTTTATATCCAACATTTTTAGCTTTTTTAGCTGTTCATGTCTACCAATCTTAGCTAACAATTCCACCTGTTTATATAATTTTAGCTAACGACTAACCGTTTACCTCCATTAATTTTAGCTAACAGTGCCAACTGCATTAATGGACATCATAGAAGTATAATTTATGTGTGCTAGAATCAGCCACAAAACAAAATGTCTGTCATGTTTAAGGCAGTGTTGCTGTTATAAGACACTTCTGTTTTAACGGAAATAATGCATTGTCTCAGCCTCTATGGGTTGCACCAGTTTTTTCTTGCACATGAAGAAAACCCTTAATCACACATTGGTTTGCTTTACTGAGAATATATTTGCATTGCTGTCTACTGCCACATTTTTTTTACATTCTCTTCTCTCCCAGTCTCCCACTACGTCTGACAGAATGTGTTCGAATGTGCCAAACGAACCTTTTTACCTACAGACTTTTTCCATCTTGTTCTATCCATCAGTAGAGGTCAAGAGTAGCAACAGCAGGCGGTTGGTTAACCACATAAGGTTTCTCACTTTGCAGAAAATTACAGTAAAGCAGTGGACCTCAGAATTACCCACCCTCCACAACACGACTCAAAAATAGCCCACTTTTAACCTTTCCCACCCACGCCGCCTCCTCTCTGTTACAGTTTGGAGCCAGTCCAACTAATTATGACCAAAACGTTGCTTGCCTTGGGATTTTGGACATTGTCTACTGGGATTATTACAAGTCCAGATGAAAGATGAGAAGGGAACTGAAAGGAAGTAACACATCTTGCAATGCATTTTAACAGGAAGTCATTATTTACTAGTTTCTTTCTGTCTGCGAAGGGCTGGAATGGCGTGGGTGTCCTTTCACCCCGCAAGATTTTATTGCTGATACATTTGATCTTAGAAATCCCCTCATGTTGGAAGCTGGATTCCGCAGTAGACCGGTTTCTTTTTTACTCACTGTAAATTTTGTAAACGTTCGACAGAGACGACTGCTTACAGACCTCTGAGCAAACACCAACTAAATTTCTTTAAGTAATGTTAAAATTCCCCGTCCCTTCCTCAAAGTGTTTGTTGTTTGCCCCAGAGTCACTCGAATAGCAATTAACACTGCATTGTTTCAACAAGTGATACCACCGACAGGCCTTGTGTGTCTAGACAGAGAGATACAGCTATCTAAATTACTGCCTGATTTCTTGTGGAGAGTGGGATTCCTGAGCCCATTGTTTGGAGGACAGTCCAAGGCCTTGATGTGGTCTCTGGGAACAGATAAAATATCAACAGAAGGATGTGTGTTTGCTCATTATTGAAAGCAGTTCAGGAAACACATGGCCTCTGACCACTGATGAGCCCTCTTCGTTTCCTCTGATTGCACAGGAAACGGGCCAGGTACATACCGTAAGCAACACACATCCAAAATTCATGACGAGCTATTTAGTGCTCACAGCGTTTGGGTGTATACAAGCAAAAACTACGTATCCAGTGATTGTAAACAGTTTGCATATCCGCGGCCTGAGGTCAACCAGGAGCGAGCAGACTCATCGAGAAGCTCGTAAATTGTCAGCTTACTGGTTTATTTTCAGTTTATGTCCAAAAAACAAACAGCACGGCTGGGAAACGGAATTCTGTTGCTCATTGGTATGACGCACTTTAGCTCTGACAAGTCGACTCAGCTGGACAAAGAAACGGAGAGGATGTTATTTACTGTGTGAAAAACAAAGAACAGAGGCTCAACAATAAGTACAATTCAAAAAATACCAAGCAAAAAAAAAATGACTGGGGTCTAGAGTTTTGTTAATCTAAGAACATCTATCCACAGGACGTCATTGCTTGGTTTGAGTGCCTGTATTTCTGCACTTATTTTAGTTTCATTCATTTTAGTTAACTATGCCAAGTGCTCAATGTATGCCAATGTTTTTACAAGTTTAACTATTTACTTTCATCCATTGTAGCTGTTTCAACTATTTACATCCATTAATTTTAGCGAACTATGCCAACTATTAACCTCTATCAATTTCAGCCAACTGTTCCATCTGTTTACCTCCATTTATTTTAGTGAACTATTCCAATGTATCCAATATTTTTAGCTAGTTCAACTCTTTACTTTCATTAATTTTAGCTGTTTCAACCATTAACATTCAATAATTTGAGATAACTTCCAACTTTGCTTTCATTAATTTTAGCTGTTAATTTCAAGCCTTTTCTGTCCAATATTTTTAGTTATTTCAGCTGTCAACAAGTTATATTTCTTTAAGCATCTTCAAAGCTGGGGCATAATTACCATCATCTACTGTCGGATAAATACCTCACACAACCCCACTTTAAATAAGTGTAATTGTCCTTTAAATAAAATTAAAAATTTTATAGACCCATGGCGACACATCTCAGAGAAGGAGATTGAAGAAAAGATTGGTCACCCGTGTACCCATTACCCTTCACCTCCCACACACACACATACACTAGGTCCCTTATCGTAAGTTGTCATCAAACACTCATATCCTCACATTGTCCCAGAGGAAAGCCGACCTCCCAGCTGTAGATATAAACCCGATCCAACCCTCATGTTCCCCTCCTCCCTCTAATAAAGAACGGCCATGTGGTGACAGGGCCAAGACACTGTGCTCCCTCTCTGAACCACAAACTCTTTTTTTGGCTTGAAACTAAAAGGGGGAAAGTCTTTTCCACCTCTGGCGCACTCTTTTCCTTAGTCTTGGGATGCAGCTGTGTCCTTGTATGACGTCTGGGGGATCAGGGGATGAGTTGTGGGGTCAGTTGAAGACACAGATGGGGGGTTGTTTGGAAAGGCATAGGTCCAGGTCTGGAGAACATACTCTTCTGCATGATGGACATGGAGCAAGAGACTCTAAATGTATACTTTCACTTGCTCTGCTTGGCTTGTCCTTGTTCACCTCTGGCATCTTAGCCCTCAGGAATCCATCATCTCTTCCTTTATTAATGGTCATGATTGTTTTGTTTCCTGAAACTTCATATAAAGAGATTAGATGAAGTCAGATTAAAACAAGACACTGAGTGACTTTTAACTAACTTCAATTCAGTTACATAATGTCAGAGGTCTCCACTGGTTTTCCCAGTGCAGCAGTTTGTTTTACAACATGTTTTATTGCTGTGGTTGAGGTGCCTGCAGCCACTCACATTCCTGATGGTTGAATCTTGTTTGGAGACGGCTGTGTTGAATTACTGAAATGATTTCCTAATAAATGACACTGGTAAGAAAATTGTGCAGTGCCCACATAGGCTCTAATAGAGAAGTAAATTCTCTATTAGTGAGAGGTCGAGAACAGAAATATCCACACCATGCCCTACAAACTCTGCTTATGCCTATAGCAGCTGACTGTGGTGACACGCGAGTCTTATGCAGAAAACTATGAGGGTGGTTATCAAGTCATTTCTTGTTTGCGTCTGATGAGTTTGCCACACCATTACCCCATTATCACGTAAAAGCTTATTAATATCACACATTTTTTTCACCCATGTGGTTTCAGTCAAAGATAAGGCTCCTCCTAGCTAACTTAATATGCATGTTATTCAGCGTTACCAAATATGTAAAAGTAGATATTGTTATATAATTTTATGAACTGTCTGGGTTTAATTTGGTTTGCTCATGTACTGTTTACCTCCATTTATTTTAGCTAAGAATTGCAGCTGTTTAAATCAAACATTTTTAGCTCTTTCATCTGTGCATTGATTAATTTCAATTCATGATTTGATTTCAATTTCAACTGTTCCAGCTGGTCATATCCAATATATTTTTTTATCTATTTCACTCTTTACTTTCATTAATTTTAGCTAACTGTTTCACCTATTTACGTCCATTAATTTTAGCTAACTATTCCAACTCTTTCATTAATTTTAGCTAACTGTCTCAACTCTTTACTTTTATTAAATTTAGCTAACTGTTTCAACTCTTTACTTTCATTAATTTTAGCTAACTGTTTCAACTCTCTACTTTCATTAATTTTAGCTAATCCTTTAAACTCTACTTTCATTAATTTTAGCTAGCTGTTTCAACTCTTTACTTTCATTAATTTTAGCTAGTTTTTTCAACTCCTTACTTTCATTAATTTTAGCTAACTGTTCTGTTTCAACTCTTTACTTTCATTAATTTTAGCTAACTGTTTCAACTCTTTACTTTTATGCATTCTAGCTAACAAATCCAACTGTTTATATCAAACATTGTTAGCTCTTTCAACTGTGCATCTATTAGTTTCAATTAACTGTTCCAGCAGCTCATATCAAATATTTTTCTAGCCCTTTCACTCTTCTGCTTTCATTTATTTTAGCTCTTTACTTTAAATTCTTTACTTGCATTTTAGCTAACTGTTTCAGCTTTTTATCTCCATTAATTTTAGCTAACAATTGCAATTGTTTACATCCATTTACTTACTTTAATATTTTTTGGCTAATTTAACTCTTTACAACCACAATTTTTCAGTAGTTCAACAACTAATTTCAGCTAACACTGCTAACTGTTAACCTCCATCCGGTCACGTTAAGTGGTGTACAACAGAGAGTTAAACATGCGTGCATCAGGATATCAAGATGACTATATATTTACAGCCAACAGGTACAAGCTTGCAGGGCTGTAGAGTTCCCGCAACGTACTGTAAACCTGTTTTCTGCATTTCTAGCTGGAGATACAACACAGAGCATGTGATTCCTGATAAGATAAGTCAGCCAACTGCAAACAAGTCATGTTTCTCCAGGGCCTCTGCCTCTTCACTATCACTTCTTCTGTCTTATGTCATAGTTAATCGCAAGTCGTATAGCATGACAGGATTCTCAGTTTGCTAAATATGGGAATTACGTTCTTAAATAAACTGTACGAGATTAATGCTCAGTCAAAGCCTGGGAGATTACTGGGGCCCTCGATCTGCGGGGGAAACAAGTGAAAAGAACAACAAAGCGCTGGTGTCAAAACATGAAATCTGTGGTCTGAACTTTTTTTTTTTTTTTTTTAATTGAACACCTCGCTTCTCTCTGTATTTGGTTTCCCTTCATTGTGATATTATAGGCCCCTATGTTTCCTCCTTTAAAGACTTCTCATAAATGCCTCCAATTTAATCTAGATAACTGAATTAGGAACTGATGCCTTGGAGATGTTTGCGTAGCAAACTGTGGGAAAAAACAAAAACAAAACACAGTTTAATGACATTAGACGTCCAACACTGACTAATAACTGTCATTTCTGAGGTGACTGGCATGGCTTCATAAATATAGAGTCCTTGTGAGAACCACTCACAGGCAAATCTGCTTCTTAAAACTGAGAGTTAAAACGACTGCATGTATTGTACTCCGAGTTGGTTTGCAGAAACTGTGGGGGCACGAGAAACACGGGTGGGGTTTGACCCAGATTTATATTTCAGCTTTAGTCACATAGCAGCTTTCAGCCACAATTCTGATCGTCAGAAGCTAGACGGCGTGCCATTTTGCCATGTGGTTTTCTTAAGAAGGTGGCAAGACTCTCGCCCAATCTTGTTTTTGTCTTCTGTGTACGTGTCTGTGTTGTTTTTTTGTTTCGGTCCGTTCTCTTTGCCACAGCTGGCATCTGCTGTCACTTCTGCATGTTTGTGATCTACCAGAATTGTCAAAATACCAGATTCATATTGGATATTCTTTGTAAAAGCGAAAACACTCTCGCATTCTTCTGCACCATAATATATTCCTTTATCATCAGCTGTTTGTTGTCTGTGGTATGTGTATGTATTGTTAGTTGATGCAGTAACTTCCCTTATACCCGATACAAATTTCTCCCTGGGGAGACGAAATAAAGTGACTTGACTTGACTTGATCAGCAATTATTTTTTTTTAAACCAGACAGCCAAGTGGGAGGAGGAGTGTTTGTAGTGGAGAGTATTTTAGTGTTTCCTATGATGTTTTACAGTTCTGCAGAAGCTGCTGTCTGGGAACTGCTGCGGCAAGAATGTTTGGACTGACCGTGGGCTGCGTGCTTGAGTAAATGTTGGATGCAACCAGAGCTGAAGTGGGGAAAAAAAGGTCAAATCCTCTCCGTAAACTAATATTTACATTGTTTGAGCTCAAAAGGGGAAAACATCACAAATCATCTTCACTCTTACAACAGCTATGCTTTGTTACTTAGGTTTACTTTACTAAAACAGACCAAATGACTCCAAATAAAGTCAATATGATGGTAAAGGTTCCAATTAAATCCAGTAAATAATAATAAACAGTGGGTTATGACTTTCTAATACAGTAAAGCTACATATCTACTTCCACTAGGGGCATCGAATAAAGCACATGTCCACGATGTAGAATACTGTTTAACGTATGTGGCTAACTCGATAGCAAAGAGTTTACACAGCTCTGATTGGCACTGATAAACACCATTCAACCCCAATATTTACCGCTTTAGCTCCGTCTCGTTCTCTGCCAACTACTAGCTAAACGCTCTGCTGTGTTTACCAGCGGGCCGTTGAGTTTGTCTGACAGTTTGTTGCTGCAAAGGCGCTGCACAGTGGGTTTATCACCATCTCCACGATGAGCCGTTATTGGAAACACGTTTGATGTGAACAGCGCGACTCGACCAAAAAGGGTGATGCTGTGGGTTGTAAAACCAGAATAGTGAACTGAAAGATGCCCAGCTACTTTGTAGAGTTCTGTTTCTCACAACTGACTCACACTCGTGCCATCTGTTTGCTTTGTTGGGTTAGGGTTAGGGTTAGGTAAATGGTTAGTGCAGCTTCAATAATTGCTTTTGGAAACCACGCACAGAAAACTGTTTAAGGGCGATATGTGTCTTGTTTTTTGATGGCCTGGCTAAGAGGTCCTGTGGTGATGCCATCTTGCCTTAAGGTGAAAACCCCTGCATTTACTATGGTAATGTATTCTTAACTGCAGGGGGTGAATCAGTCCCTCAGAGCTAAACTGAAACCCTGCGACCCTGCTCTGATGTTTGAGGTGTGGGTTAGTTCCCACGGTGAGTGCTTCTTGAATTTAAATGTAAACTTTAACAGCTAAAACTACAAGGATTACTAATTGTACAAGCTGGAAATATCCACCTGCGTCGTCAGCTCTGCCACATGCGTCGCTTTGCTCTGTCTAAAGTCATTTTCTGCCAGACCTGACTTTGTGGTTTCCAGTTCCTGCCTACCAAAAGCCGCTGAACGTCATTTTAAAATCAGTGACATTTTGAATCGTTTGTTCGGCTGGAAGCAGCAGACTGCCAAGTGCAGACAGCGGGGCCGAGTCTTTTCTTGCCAATCATTGTGCTGCTGTAGAGCGCAGTCTCCCTACTGGTCAGTACTGTTCAACCCGTCTTAAAAGCTTAATGAACCCAAACCTCAGACATTCAGCATAACAGAGTCCACTACGTGCTTCCCAGTGGCTGTTTTTAATTCTTCTTCATCCTTCAAACGGTTCCCTGCCTTCACTTCACGGGGCAAACCGAGGCCCTGGGCTGTTTGTTTTACGGTGGAGCCTTTTTCTTTCAGGGTTTCTGAATGTGGTGGGTGGGAAACAGGGAGGGAGAGACAGCGGGGGAAGAAAAGAAAAGAAAAAAAACAGAAGAGGAAAAGAGTGGGAGCAAAAGCAAGAAAAGACGCCAAAGAAAGCTTGCAAGACATATTGCTTGTGTCACCACTTGGCCTGTCTTTGTCTCTTTGATGCATCTGCTGCAGTTTGTAAAGTTTAAGGGAAGCGAGTCCAAATCCGTAATGGTTTGCTTCGACCCTGCTTCAGTGTCACCAGTTCATTGCTTTTGACGACTTCCATGAGTCCAGATGGAAAGCAGTGACGAGAGCTGTCACTGTGTTACAGTGAGGAGGGTTTGAGGATGGAGGCCTGGGGCTTTGATAAGCTCTGCCTTATGTGAAATGTGGAGCTCTACCAGTGGGATGTGGAGGCCTTGGGGGGGGCTTGTGAACTCTCTGAATCCGCAACGGTGACTTAAGAGGGGGTTGTGTGTGAAACGGGTGCCTCCCTCGCTCGTGGTTGTGCGTGGGAGGGAGGTCACGGACCCACCCTCCCTGCAGAGAGCACAGGCTGACGAGGGGAAAATAACAGGGTGAAATGGCCCGAGGGGAACAGTGCAGTGCCACCCTCTAATCACGGCCGCCTTGCTCACATATGGACGAAAAAAGTACATTCAGTGTAACACACAAACGTCCTGAAAAAGATTCTGCTTTAATAACACCAAATTTCGAAATTAGCACGGTGGTGTAAGTAAAGTTAAACGAAATTTGAAATGTTGATCAGTGACAGTTAAAGAAAGTTTTTAAAATAAGTTCTAGCTTGGACAGTAAATGATCCAACTGCTAACTCTCTGGTTCGCAGACAACCCACTTTACCTACTGAGCCACAGCCGTGTGTGTTAAATGGTAAATTATCTACACTTAAAAAAATCAGGCATAACATTATGACCATCTTCCTAATGTTGTCTAGGTCTCACTTGTTGGCTCCAAAACAGTTGACTCATCAGAGAATGGACATGGGCCTTCTGAGGGTGTCCTGTGGTGTCTGGCTACATAATGTTGGTAGTGGGGGCCTTTGAGGGGAGGGGCCTCTGTGGATCATCCCACAGATACTTGATCAGTTTGGGATCTAGTGAATTTGGAGGCCAGGTCAACACCTTGTGCTGTTCTTCATGTTTTTTTGAGTTGTTCCTAAACCGTTTTTTGTGGCTGCATCCTGCTGGGGATGGCTGCTGCCATCAAGGAGCGTCATTGCTATGGGGTCGGAGGTGGGGGGTCTGGTCTAGGGTGCCAGGTCCAAAGGTTTCCAATCAGAATAATGAATTTTCACAAGATGGTCAGTGTTGTTCATTTCTCCTGTCATTGGTCGTAATGTTGTGGCTGACTGATGTATCTACAGCTTTTTTTCTTAGTGGTACACAAAGTGATTTGTAGTGTATTCTGTTATAACGGATGGTTGGCAAGTCGCTGGCGTTGGTCAGTCTGTAAACGTCTGTGACTCAGTTTTGTTTTTTTTTGGCGGTTGGCTCTAGTTGGACCTCCGGCAGCGGGTTTTCAGCTATCGATGACAACAGTGAGCAAGCTCTTGCTAGGTTTGTAGCCTCTTTAGCTAATAGTAGGCCTTTTGAATGACAAACACAGGCTGCTATGAAGAGCTATTTCCTCTCACAAAGAAGCAGAACTCATATGTGTTAGTTGGGCATTGACTGTAGTCTTTGCGGTGTGTCAAGTACACAAGTTGTTCACACGTTACCAAGCATCTGCACCCACATACTGTTTGTCCCAAAGCTATGCAGGTCTTTAGTCCAGCTTTACGTCTACTGCTCCCCGCACAGGATTGAAAACCTCACTGGCTAAATTTGTACCATTTTAACAACACATCCTTTAAAGTGAGTGAAGACGGAGCTTGATCAGTTTGGGACCTAGTAAATTTGGAGGCCAGGTCAACACCTTGCGCTGTTCTTCATGTTTTTTTGAGTTGTTCCTAAACCGTTTTTTGTGGTTGCATCCTGCTGGAGATGGTTGCTGCCATCAAGGAGTGTCATTGCTATGGGGTGGGGGGGCACCTGGTCTGGTCTAGGTGGGTGCTACATGTCTAAGGAACACCCATACGGATGCCAGATGCAGAAGTTTCCCAGCAGAACACTGAATTGTCACAAGATGGTCAATGTTAATCACTTCTCCTGTCATTGGTCATAATGTTATGGCTGATCGATGTATCTAGAGCTTTTTGGCAGTTGGCTCTAGTTGGACCTCCAGCAACACAACAGTGAAAAAGCTCTTGCTAGGTTTGTAGCCTCCTTAGCTAATAGTAGGCCTTTTGAAGGCCGGTGAAGGGGTATTTCCTCTCACAAAGAAGCAGAACTTATATGTGTTAGTTGGACACTGACTGTAGTCTTTGCGGTGTGTTCAAGTGCACAAGTTGTTCACACGTTACCAAGCGTCTGCACCCACATACTGTATGTCCTAAAGCTATGCAGGTCTTTACCTAACCGAAAGCCTCACTGGCTAAATTTGTACCATTTTAACAACACATTCTTTAAAAGTGAGTGAAGACAGAGCTCAGGCCTTTAAACAGACCACTGGGAGTGAAACATAACCTACATGTCAGCAAACTGTTGTCAGAAAAAATGTTTTGCATTGGCACACGTGATTTATAGCCACTTAAACCCATTGGTTTGATTTGAACTTTAGTCTGTTTTACTTCCATTGCACATGACTCCTTTTGTTAAGTCAGGTGCTTGTAAAGACCTGGACTTTCACAAAGCTCCAGTTGCACAAAAGAAAGAATTCAGTAGAGGAGTTGTCGATGGCATACAGCTGAAGCAGCGTGAGAGGGATTTTGGTATCGTGTGATTGAGGCTTTTTGCCGCCAAGCACAGAGAGGGCAAGAGGATAAAAGCTCAGATTTACTTTAGTCATGTGTGCGTATGGCCACATGTGTGTTGGTCCGTGTGTTTAAAAAGTCTCATTTGAGAAGCGTAGCTCGAATTGACGTCCGACTTTCTCCAGACACAGCTGAAAGCTTAAACGTTTTAGACCGTGACCACTCGAACAGGCCGAACAGCTTCCCACACTGTCGGCATGATCATCTCCTGTGATTTATTCCAGCTCAGGTCCCGTCTGACATCTTTATTGCCAACATTTGGACACTCTGCTAACATGTTGTTTTCAACAGATACCACGAGGTTGGTGATAAAATGACGCCAGCGTCTGTGTTGTGAGTGGGCGAGAGTGGCGGTGTTGAAACCCATCATGATCGGACGAAACCAAAGTGAGGTATAGATTCTATAGAGGAAGTCTCCTCTGAACCACAGGGAGCATTTATAGAGTTCGGGGGGGGTGATCCCACTGCTCAATGTCTTCATTGTGCTGTGAACACGTGCTGTGGTTCAGAGTGAAAGAGGTATATAGGCCAATACTCAATCCCCTTTCTAAAGAGATTAAAGTAACAAACCAGACACATGCCCACTTAAAGGGGAACTACTGTTTTTTTTACAATGTGGTCTTATTTCTGGCATAAAATACGATCGTTTACTCACCCATATAACTTTGGTGTTATTTAGAGTCCTTCGTCAGATATTTACATCTGCGTATATCCATATAGTGGGAGTGACTGGGGCACCGAAATGCAGCCTCTAAATAACGCATTATCTGACGCAAAACTCGTTCATTTCACCAATATTTTGTTATGATACGCTAGTGCTATTCCCCATTGACTTTTATCATCACGTCCTTACTGTTTTGAATCAGAGTATATGGATGAGGAGCTTGTTGAAAGGAGGATGCAGAGGCAGAGAGAGGAACAGCTGGCCAAAGAACAACAAACTGCTGCACGTCCGCGAATAGATAACAGGTAACTCCGTACTCATCGGGGAATAGCGCTAGCATATCATAACAAGTTTTGCGGCAGATAATGAGTCATTTAGAGGCTGCGTTTCGGTGCCCCAGTCACTCCCACTATATGGATATACGCGGAGATTTAGATTAGTGTATATCTATATAGTGGAAGTGACTGGGGCACCGAAACGCAGCCTCTAAATAACACACTATCTGCCGCGAAACTCGTTCATCTCACCAATATTTTGTAATTGTACGCTAGTGGCAGCTAGCAGTAGCAAATTATAGGTAAACAAGCCGACCGTCGCAGGTGCACGCGGTGCTCAGAGATGACATCATCCAGGTCAGAAGACATCATCCAGGGTCTTTAGGTAAATCTACAGACCCCGGATGATGATAACAGGTAACTCACGACTCAAGGGGGAATAGCACTAGCGTACAATAACAAACTATTGGTGAAATGAGCGAGTTTCGCGGCAGGTATTGCGTTATTTAGAGGCTGCGTTTCGGTGCCCCAGTCACTCCCACTATATGGATATACGTGGATGTAAATATCTGACAAACGACTCCAAATAACACCAAAGTTATATGGGTGAGTAAACAATCGTATTTTATGCCAGAAATAAGATCCAGGTTGTAAAAATCAACAGTAGTTCCCCTTTAAGAGCAACTGGACGTCGTTGGTGCCTCACAGCAAGAAGGTCGCTGGTTCAAAGGCCTTTCTGTGTGGAGTTTGCATGTTCTCCCCGTGTGTGTGTGGGTTTTCTCCGGGCACTCCGGTTTCCTCCCATCATCAAAACATGCTAGGTGTTAGGCACCAGTCAGGTTGGCCCACAGTGGCGGCGCGCGCAAGTGCAGCGGCTCAGGACCGACCCTCCATGTCTGACAATGCAATCTCGTTATATGATACTTGTATAATATAATGACAAATAAAGGCTCTCTCTCTTTATAAAATGCATTCACACATCAGAATTAAAAGCTGAATTCAGGACAGTACTTGTGTTGCTTTAGAAAATAAAGACTCCTAATCCAAAACTTTCAAATAGGCCTACGTTACTGTGCATCTGTTTTCCAGTATGAGCAATCAATTTCCATCATCGTAAAAATAGCAACGCTAGCGCTGAACACGATAACAGCAGTGTACATGTAACACAGTGGCGTAATAAATGCCGGTTTGGGGAAGCTTTTTTTTTTTTTGTTCTGGTGACATTTATCATATATCTCCAGTAAAGTGCTGAAGAGACTGAAATTATCTACGTAACATTAAGAGTCACGAGGGAGTCAACACATACAAAAGAATTCATCTTCTGGGATTAAAGAAAATCTGTGTCAATCTCTTCATGTTGAGGGATATTGAGACATCTCCCTGGGTAAATAAAACTTTTGATTTGCCAGTGGATTATCCTTTGGCAACCTTGGGCCCTCCATGATAAATTTCACACTAATCCAGTCTAATAGTTTAGATGGACAGTCTTTATACTTTAAGTCAGTCCGAGCATTATAAGTAAGTTAAGGAGAGTTTGGATTTTCTACTAACAGCGTAGTTCAGTTTAACAGCTGTTTTCGGATGCAACATTGGGTAAAGCAGTAAAGTACAGCACCTTAATAGACCTGTTTCATCATGAACATGTTATTTTTTGACCGGTCTTGATCCGATCTTAAAGGGGAACTACTGTTTTTTACAACCTGGACCTTATTTCTGGCATAAAATACAGTCGTTTACTCACCCATATAACTTTTGTGTAAGTTGTGTTCCTTCGGGAGATAATTATTATTATTATTATTATTATTATAATAATGCAGCCTCTATACTTGGTTCGTCCACAACCTCAGAATCGGAAAAATATTCAGCCATGTTGTAAAAAACTAGCAGAAGCAAATTACAGGTAATTAAGCCGACAATCGTGGGTGTGCGCGGCTATCAGAGACGACATCATCGACATCATCGACATCATCCAGGTCAGAAGACATCAGGTAACAGGTAACAGGTGACTCCGGACTCAACGGGGAATAGCACTACCGTACAATAACAAAATATTGGTGAAATGAGTGAGTTTTGCGGCAGATAATGCGCTATTTAGAGGCTGCGTTTCGGTGCCCCAGTCACTCCCACTATATGGATATACGCTGATCTAATTATCTCCCGAAGGAATACAAATTACACAAAAGTTATATGGGTGAGTGAATGATCGTATTTTATACCAGAAATAAGGTCCAGGTTGTAAAAAACAGTAGTTCCCATTAAAATAAACAAAAATTTCCTCCAGTGGCGATTCATAAAGACTGTTCTTATTACTTGTAAGTAGGGCTGTCAAAGTCAATGCGATAGTAACGTCTAAACCCAAACTCGTGGTAAAGGTCAGGTACAGCTGTGGCTGACATGGTAGAGTTGAGACGGTAGCTCCTACCTTGGCTCCGGAAGTTTTAACAGACGGTGAAAACCTATGTTCTCTACTACAGAAATGGGCTGGATAGGCCATGATACTTATCAGAACATCCATAGAACGTATAAAAATGCCACTGAAATGAGTAAGGTGCTCATTAGTCAGACATGCTAATGTTTGCCGGTAATGTTTGCCCTTTTATGTTTTGGATTCAAAGAGATTCAAAAAAGATAACCACCGCCCAAAATCTAATACTCTTTCTGTAATTACACCTCTGTAGCATCCAAAGCTTTCAATCCTGCTGTTATAGCAGCCAAGTCAATTAAATGTCAATCCAATGCCACGGGCATTACCTCTGACACTGTTAAATCTGTGCTCTTAAAATAGCATGTGAACTTTATCCACCGGTGTGTCCAGCAGTGTTTTTCCAAGAAATCACTTGATGTGCGGTAGCAGCGTGTCACAGCGCCGATGATCAGTCACGATGGGTATCTGTGCTGACGAACCCACAGCAGCTTCCCTTTCTCCTTCCTGGGGATGAGTGTCCAGCGATGGGAAATCCAGGTCACCTGCCACTCAGCCCCCGGTGCTAATCTGAATGTAAGCATGTGTTCGCACACGTAGGCACACATAAAAACACACACATGCATTCGTACAGATGTCATGAGAATGATAAGACCTAACACTTGACCAGAAATGCTAAAAAAAATAAAAAATAAATCCTTCCTCAGTGTTTAATCAGCAAATTCTTCTGAAACCAGTAGGCGTATCCATCCATCTTTCTTCCACTGTGACAAAGGGCATTCAGGTTCAGACAAGTCGCGCAGGTTGGCACAGTGACTTTGTATTGTTTACAAGATACCTCAGAAACATTTCCAACAGTCTTCAAATGAAGAGAAAACGATTTATGACATGCCATGACAGCTTATTGACTGTAGACTTTAGAGAAGGAATGCCTTTCATTTTGTGTGTGTGGGAAAATGGTGAACTTGGCTGTGTAAAAGACCAAAGATATGCCAATTATGAAGAGTGTATTTCCAAAAGGCTCCAATGTCCAAGCCTATTGTTGCCTGTCCAACACACAGATGAGCCAAGAAAAACAGTTATGAAACAGAAGAATGTTGTCTTTTGTGTCGTGAAACAGTCAAACACATTCCTTTTCTCTTTTTTTTTGAATAAAGTCTTTATTGCTATTGGCTTTACTTGGTAGTAGTGTCAGGAAGGATGGATGTATTAAGGTACTGTGCTACAGCGCTACCCAGGTTATTCCAGCATTACTTCCACAAATAGCTGGTGCACCTGTTCAAAGATGTGAGCTAAGAAGCTACTTAAATGCCATAATACTTGCACTGTTTTACTAGTAACTGATATAAGGTAATTCAGTTGACATCAGCTAGCAATAACATATGCTAGCAATGTTAACATTTTAAGAGACTATTCGCCTTTCTGAAACCTACAAACATTAGCGTGTCTGGCTACTTAACCGTTACTACCCAGTTTAAGCTAGTTTTAAGCATGTTAGCATGAATGTTAGCATGTCTAGCTAACTGCCTTACTACCTAGATAATACCTTAATATCTGTATTATAGGTACTTTTATATGTTAATATATACATGTATGCATTATGCTAATGGTAAGATACAGTAACTTACTAATATTAGTTGGTGTTAGCTTTTAGCTAATGTCAGCTAGTTTCAAGCTAGGCTAGTTAACGTCTAAATGTTACCACCTAGGAGAATACCTTAATATTTGTGTTACTGATGAACATGGATGTTTTATAATACTGCGTTTCCCAGTATCACTTCTGAAAATAGCTGATGTATGTCCAAATATGTAGGATAAGACTAATTTACGAATAAAGGTTAGCTGACATGAGCTAGTTCAGTTGGTGTTGGCTAGCTTTATGCTTTATGCTCGGAAGGGTACCACTGAAGCTAACAAAACTGACAGTCTGAACAGATTTTGTTATCGTACTTAAAGACATTAGGACTAGCTAGTAGCTTCAGTTGAAAAAACTGACAGCAACACCTAGAAATCAAGGAGCCAGATTTGATCTGTCGCTGTCTGAAACCTAGGCCCCATTGTTTAGAGGATTCCTGTGAGTGTTAACAGTTAATCCATGCTCGAATTCACACTACAAGTGCAACAATGCAACGTTTTGATAGGGATATGAACAGCTCAACTTTGTGGTGAAAGCGTTATTTGTTTAAACAGCACCGACTTTACACTTAAAGACTCTTGAGTCAGAATGAGGAAATCTTCCAAAAGAGTCATTTCCACTCTGTGAGAACACTGTGCATTTATCTATAATAGTCTCTCATCAAGATGCCATTAGACTCAACAACAGACCCTGAGCAATGTGGACCAGTCTGCATTAATTACGTCTTACGTTGTCCATGTGGTGAGGACATCCTGGCATGGAAGACGGTTTGGTGCAGTACTGTACATTTAGAAAACTGGAACCAACTCTAATCCCTCACCATCCCACACATTTACAGAGAAAGCAAAGCAGACTCCAACAAAAACACACCTACAAGACAGCAGCTGTGAAGAACCAGCAGCGTGCGCACAAACTTGAACCACAAAATGAAACAAATGCAACACATCCCGGATCTCAATCAATCCAACACCTGTGCTTTAGTGGCTGTTCTGCTGCTATCCAAGGATGTTGGAAAAAGGTCACGGGCCTGTGAGACATGTGGAAGCTGAAAGGGAGACCAGGTGCTGATGGGATGTGAGTGGAGGAATGCGTCCGTCAGCGTTGAACTTGTCTGGTATGGAATGTGTTCGTGTCACAGCTGAAGGTGTCGGGATTAGTTGGCTAAATTGGTGACAGCACCATAAACCTGCACCACACATGTCACTCTGTGTACACTCAGACTCATACATTACCTCGAAGACATAATTTTCTTTCTAGTTTGATTTTGTGGTTAATGAAGCAAGTCTGGCTAACTAGTCTATTAGCTCTGAATACCTTAATATCCAGGTTATTGGTACTTTTATACGTTGATATATACATGGATGCATTAAGGTACTATAGCACAGCATTACCCACGATTACACTTGAGAACAGCGCAGTTAAAAGGTCCAAAAAATAAGCTGTTAGCTCACAGTCACAGTTTTCCTATACTCTTAATAAGGGCTAACTTTCTAGCATCTTTTAAAATCAGCTAGCTACATTGAGCTGATGTTAGCTAATTCAGTTCAAGAAGCTAGTTTTAAGCTGGGCTCACAAAGTGTAATATAAACATTAGCTTGTCTGGCTAACTAGCCAATTACCAAGAAGAACGCCTTAATATTCATGTTGATGATAGTTTTTCTACAGTGTCAGCACTGATGAATTATAATACTGTGCTACAGCATTACAGCTAGCTAATGCACGTCCAAAAATGTTAGCTAAGCTGCTAGTTGACAGTCATAATGCTACAAAGTTACTAGTAACTGTTAGCTAACATTATCTAGTTCTGTTGACGTCAGCTAGCTTAATGCAGCAACTTTACAATTTCAGCAACAAAAAGAACTGAAACAACAACTATTCCATCAGACCGTAGACCATAACCTAGTTTCATCATGTTATTTTGTGGTTAGTGTACTGTCAAAGCTCATAACAAGATATACAAGATCCAGATCTGTTTAAAATAAAATAAAAATAGAATAAAATGTCTGCATGCACAGGTGTACGTATGTGCCACACTATCAGAGGGCTGTAGATGAATTATGAAGGGGCCAGTGTTGGGGGGGTGAGCACCAAGGCGTCAATGTAAATGCACACCCGAGCGCCCAGAGGTCGGGACCCCAGGGTGTCCAGGGACCAGTTGCTGTTCAGCCCCTCTCCGCTCACGAGAGATCAGTGGGGTCAGTGCATGTGACGGAAACACTTGCTTCGGATGTCAGAAAATAATTTACTGCGGTTGTCTGATGTCCCACCAACAGCTTTGACAAGTGTTAGAACTTATTGAGCGAAACAGGATGTGGGAGCATATGCGAGTTTAGTGCTTTGATTTGAAAACATTTCTAGCTTTCTTTTTTCCTCCCGTTCTCACAGCAGTTTGGAAAATTGTGCACAGTGAGTAAATGGAAACGCTTGGCTGTCCCAAGTTTGAGTCTAAACCATTTCATCGTTATGTTTGTTTAGGATTACCAAATCCAGGTGGCCCAACCCTGCTGTCCTCTTGAGATTTCTCACATCCAAACTTTGGAAAGCCTCATGAAAGAAAGTGTGTGGTTGCAGCTCTGCTGGGCGTGTTTATACACTGGGTTCAGGAGTATCATTGCAGTATCAGACTCGCTGCCACCCACCCGCAGCACCGAGCTGCCTAGATCTCGTCTCTTGGTTCAGTTTCTCAGGAGATGTTTGTCTCAACAAACTCCACATGACTTCTTCTGCGTCCCTTTCAGACGAGCTGTAACATGTCGTCAGAGCTATGCCAGTCAAGAAGCTGATGGCGACAGATTTGCATCCTATCTGAGGTTGCAGCAAACAGGAAGTGAAAAAAGGTCTAACCTAAAATTGTGTCAGTTTATCACTCTTCATCTACCATGGCTGACTGTAAAAGCCCGCAAGACGGTGCAGACACAGCAGGCACCCCACAGTGACTTCTCAATATACCCTAATAGCGTGCCAGTTGCTCCAGCCAGGACCTTGACCTCTGCAGATCAGTCACCGTGGTACATGCTGAGCTTTAAAACACACATTCCTTCCATCCTCAGGCCTCTTCTCACAGCAGCTCTCAACTCTGCAGACAAACCGCCGCTGTCAGTTCCAATAGAAAATACAGTTGAACATTTCAGCCCTGTGATCCTCAGGCATTTTGGCTTTGGTGCAGGAGTTTTTCCAAGTTAAAGCATGCAGAAAAACCTTGTCTTAGGTCAGTAGGGCACTGGTGTGCAAGCGTCTTTTATGAGATCAGCTTCACTTAACAGCCTCACGATGACTGACAGAATTACAGCAGATTTTTAGTCAGCTCCTAAGCTTGTCTCAAAAAGATAAAGAAGCAAGTAAGTATGAATGTGAACGTTTTGTCTCAGGTCAGTTTCAAAAGATTTGAAACGAAAGTACTAAAAGTTGATCATTGGTGTAAGAGCTCCCTCTATTGGTGAAATCAAGGAACTCTTTAAATCTCTAAATCAATAAAAACCCAACTTTGGATGGTTCTTAAATAATTAGTTGCAATTTTGTTTGTGAATTTGTGGATTGAGTAATATTTAAATATGAATATTATCCAATCTTGGCCTATTTTTTTCCCCCCTGACATTGTTTAAACCCAATTAAATGGGAGCTTTATGGGAGCAACAGCAACAAAACAATTTCCTTGAAGGACGAATAAAGTATTCTGATTCTGAAATGCATTAGTTTAATGAATATATAGCTCAGCTTTCAAGTGTGCTCCTTTAATTTGTGCTTTACTCAAAGTTCAAATGGGCCATTTTCTATTTGTACTAGTTTTAACCATGTGTAGGTGAATTTGTTAACCAGGAAATGACTCAGATTGGTTGTAGAACTATCCAATTTTGTTTTTCCTCTGTATCGGTATGAAACATAATGAAATCCAGATGGAGTAATACTCATATTCTGATAAGAATTGAGTCTGGCTACACCAAGGTTAGGCTAGCTATAGATAGCTAGAAGCACATCAGCCCAGGGGTCAAATTCCTGACTGGTTGACAGGTTGGCTTGAATGATAATACCTTAATATATGTATTATAGTAAGGTGACCAGATTTCTGAAATGAAATCTGGGGAGATTTCCAGCTCGGAGATAAAAAAAAAAAAAAAAAGAAAAGGAAGTGCAAGTGCATTTTTTCTCTCTTTTTTTTTTGACATATTTATTCATATTTAAACAACAACAATAAGTGTACCAGCAGGAATGCGACTCTCATTGTTGTTAGCATTTCTTAAAAGGAATAAAAGGAATAAAGTAATAGTAGTTGCTGTAGTAGTAGTAGTAATAGATTGCAGTGATTCTCTGGAGTAGAACGAAGGAAAAATTATAATTATAATTATAATAAGGTAGTTACAGGACAGGGGCGCAGCACCAAATTCTGGGCCCTATACACTCTTAATGTCAGTGGGCCCCTATCCATTCCAGTGAGCGAGCAAAAAAAAAATTAAATAAAATAAATTGGGGGCATTTATTTATAAATAAACAAGCATAAATCGGGTTTTAAGCTAAAATCAGATCAGATTATTGAAGACTGGTTCTTTCATTCACCACCTGAATCGATGCATTTGGCCTACTTGTGCTCAAACACCTGTAAACGTTAGGCTACATCTGGTTTGTGTAGTAACGTACGAGACATGTGGCCCAGATCTGGCTTGAAGCCGGCACAGAGGCGCTCAGTTGGCACCGGCATACGGCATGTGAACCAGACATGGCCCAAATGTGGCAACTCTGGCAGACAGATGTGGGCCACTTGTGGAGCGCAGTATTTGGCCCACATATCACATTAGACTTACTAGACAGAGTCAAGACAGTGCCCCCTTTGCCGCATGCAGGGCCATGTCCGGCTCACATTCCGTATGCCAGTGCCGAGTAAATGCCACCTGTGCCGGCTTCAAGCCAGATCTGGGCCACGTGTCTCTGCTATGTGGGCACCTGAACTGATGCATTTGGCCTACTTGTGCTCAAACACCTATAAACGTTAGGCTACATCTGGTTTGTGTACTAACAACAACGCAACATTTTTTTTTCTCATTCATAAAATGCTAAAATCGGGGACATTTTCGGGGACAGCTTTAACCGGGGACAGGTCATCCAAAACGGGGACTTTCCCCGGAAATCGGGGTCGTCTGGTCACCCTATATTATAGGTACTTTTATATGTATGCTAATGGTAAGGTACAGTAACTTACTAGCTACTGTCAGTCAGCTGGTTTTAAGATAGGCTAGTTAAAGTTTCAGCTAAAAAAACTGTCTGAATGTTAGCATGTGTGGCTAACAACTCTTTAACAACCTTAATATTCGTGTTACTCATATTTTTATATGATAATGTCAACATGGATGTTTTATAATACTGCGTTACCCAGTATTACTACAGAAAATAGCTGATGTATGTCCAAATATGTGGGATAAGACTAATTTGCGAGTAACAGTTAGCTGACACGAGCTAGTTCAGTTGATGCCAGCTAGCTTTATGCTAGCAAGGTTGAAGCTAACAAAACTGACAGTCTGAACACATTTTGTTATTGTACTTAATGATATTAGGACTAGCTGGTAAGTAGCTGATGTAAACTTCAATATAAAAAACTGACAGTAACATCTAGGTTGATACCTTAATATCTGTCTATCTATATTGTAGGTACTTTTATATTTTAATGCATGCATGCAACAGGTTGGTCTGAATGATGACAAAGGAAATAAACAAATGAAGAAAGAGGAAGCACAGTTGATCACAGAGAAAAAAATAAATAAATAAATAAAACTCAGACCAGGATAGCCTAATGATTGTACGTTTTGACACTGCCCCCATGTGGCAGCAGATCGCAACAACTCTGCAGAACCAATCTGGAGCCTGAACGCTTCTCAGGCTTTTTTCCTTTTTTTAAATTAAATGATATGTTGTAGATGCTGCTTTAAACTATACGTCTGTTGAGGTGTGTGTCACATGTTCTGTGGTATTCTTGTAGTATTTCAGGTCCTGGGAGCCAAGAAGTATAAATGAGATCTACACAGAAGGAGCAGAGACTTCTGATTTCTTAACTTCGACCTGAAATCTCCACCACAGTGTAAGTACACACAGGTAAGGACTGAATTCACCTTTTCATATACATATATAATGGTTCATTTACTTTTGCATCTCACTGATATGTAGGCTAATATTGGCTCAGTTTTCTTAAAATGATTGGTTAAATTGGGTTCTCTTTGTCTACTCTTAGGACTTGTGTGAAAATCTACTGAAATTTTGGGTCATTTTTGTGCAGAAATGTAGAATATCCTGCAGAAAAAGCGGAGCGCTATTGTCGTAATGTGGGAGGAAAAGGGAGAACCCAAATGTAAGACACAAGTCAGGAAGGGACGGATGGACGACACAAAGTCAATTCAGCAAGGATTTGAAAAATGAAGCACAAAGTAGTGATGAGCAGGTGGAGCCCAACCAAATAATGAAAGTCATGAAAGTTATCTCGATGATGCAGGAGTCTCCAGAACAGCTCATGTTCATCATGGGATGAAAATACAAACTAGAATTTTTCAGCTGTAATAATTTAGCGTAAAAGTCCAGAAGGAGTTTTCTGTGCTTCTCTTCTGAGCTGAGCTGCAGATGCGTTTCTCCTTTACGCCACAAGGTGTCGCCACATAGTCAGAGGGCCACTGTCCCCTGACAGATAGGAACCTCCGATGCCCCGCTCCTCGTAAATGGATCCAGACAACGCACAATAACACTGACCGAGTGGCGTTTCAAGAAGAGCGCACTGACACGAGTCGATGCAGAGCACAGGTTGCATCGCTTTGTGTCTTTGTGTTGTTGTTTTTTTTTGTCAGCCCATAAATATTGTGTTAATGACCAGTTCAGCTCGTGAAATTTACACATGTCTCCTCCCTTAAATGGTGCGTGTGTGTATGTGTGTGTTTCAGATGTTTGGCTCAGCACCTCCGCGTCCTGTGACTTTGCCTCACATGATTCATGACACCTTAAATTACGCGTTATATTAATGTCCAGCGCGCTGCCAAGATTTTAAGGGAATCAAGATGATAGAGGAGAGGGGGGCAGCGTCGGCTCTTTGAAGCAGTTTCAGCTTCTCCTTTTTCGTTTTAAAATAACCGAATCGTGCGTAAAAAGTTTTCACTTGCGACGCGATAACATTTTAACTGAAGTAGCCCGTGACAGCTTCATCTGCACCCCCCGATTCTGACCCCGCACGTATACGGGGTGCTCATTTCTCCGGAATGATCCAGTGAGATCCCCCAGGTCGGCTCAGTTCCTGCCAAATGATGTTATTACAGCGAGTCCTTGGTGGCTGCTCGCTCTCCCTCTTTACGCATCTGCGATACAGAACAAATAAGATCCCCACAATGGACGTTTGTGTTCGATAGCAGGTCTGTTATTGGTAAAACGTGTGGTAATGGGTAAAACAGGCCCGTTTGATTTCCATGTTTTGCCAGTTTCATATAAAGAAAAGAACCGTAAAACCAAAAAATGTAATGTTGTATAACTTTTATGATTTCATGGTTCTTGTAAAATTACAACAATTTGCAGCTCAGGTTTGGAAATTTAACATCAGGGATGGCGCATTGCGGGGAAAGCTTGAAAATACCTTGTCCATCACTGGTCCCCAAGAAGCGTCTGCGTCCCCCGGTGCCGTACCTTCAACCTTAGCAGCGCTTTGACGCTCCTGCTCTCGCCTTATTGAAACCGCAGAGCGAGCACACGGGGCCTGGTTCCAATCTGAGGACATGCGTGATGAATTTGGGAAATCATCTGCAGCTTTGCTGGTACCGTATAGCCCACCCAGCCCGGACTCGGTCCCCTCTCTCTGCCCCGGGGTATCAATACGATTAGAGGCAGGAAATGTGGGAATCCCCAACAAAGGGCTCCATCATTAAACACAAACAACCAGAGGCCTCCCAACAATACCAAAAGCGGCCCCCGCTCCTCCAGTCCCTTTTATGTCTGAGCAAGTGAAAATCTATTACTTTCATCCAGATATCACCAGTCTGCTCTCAGCTGCCCGTTATTAAAGAAGATAATCTGACGGACTCCGACGGGTTTGCGCTCGGATGGAGAACAGAGGGTGTAGAGTTTCTCCTCACAAGTCGCAGAAATAATATTTCTTTCTCCATTTCACACATGGTGACATTTAGATTCTTTTTTTAAACAAAACGAGTCTGCTCTTATCAGTTTGTTCGGCGAGGCCCTCATGCAGGCGACAAATTATTATTTTCGCAGCGGCACAAAATCAGTCATTCCAGGTTTATCCTCTGTTGTACGTCTGTAAACGTGTAATTGTCCAGAGTCAAGTGTGTGCATAGAGCGCGGCTGCGGGAGCCTTCCAGGGGGATTAAGGCTTAAGTCCCTGCCTCTCGTCGGAGAAGTGTTTGGGGATTTTCCCCTTCACTTGTTAAATTCTGCCGGTCCCCAACGCGTCAGCCAGAATATTCTGAAATTAAAATTGATTGTTGTTTTCCTTTAATATAATTTCCCACCAGAGCTGCGCGTTTAAAGACTTTGCCCTGCTCTTGTCTTGTCTTATGTCCCACAGGAAGAAATATATCCACTTCTAAAGTTATTTGACTTTTTTTACGAACTTTCTTTTAAGAATTTATCCAAACTTTTCTCCACAATCGCTTCAATCATTTTTCTTTTTAGAATAAAAGATTAAGAATTACTCGAGATTAAGCTTGAAGTTGTGGAAGGTTTGGAAACTTTTCTTCTCGTTGACTAACTTCATTTTATCCAAAGCGAACTTTCCCATAAAACCTGTTAGTTCTTCTTCTGAATGGACCTCTAGTGTCCGCGTCGACTTGGCAGCGCTGGTGCCTTGATGATGATAATGATGATGATGATGATGGCTGTGATGAAGGTGCGCTGGGTGCCTGGGAGCCTATAGGCCTTCTTGGTATGGCACCCTTTGCGCCGTTTTCATTGGTCAGGATCCCTTTTTCCTCGTGCCTCGACGTGACATCACATCCACCCGACCCGCAGGGAAGCAACAGCAGATTACAGATGATGCTGGACATCTCCGAGGACGCACGCACTTTTTTACGCGCAATCACACGCGGACCGCTCTCTGCGCTCAAAGGCACCGAAATCAAGGATATCAGCGCGCGGATGCTTTGCGGTTTGGAGAGTCTGATGTTTGAGAAGTAGGAGCTGGACTGCGCTGGGATTTTTTCTCTCTCTCTCTCCCTCTCTCTCTCTTTCTTTTTCTGTCTTTTGTGGATGGATATGGGTCGTGCGTAAATATCTTTTCATCACATCTAAGAGAAGAGCTGTCACTCTCCCACCTGTTGCCAGGTGGTGTTGGCTTCACTCGCGGACTTCTACTATGACATTAGGTTTGGAAATCATGGAGGATATTGTTATCGACGTGGTGGGGGAAGGACTCAAAGACAGCGGAGAGGAGCAGCTCTTACCTTTGGATGTGTCTCGCAGCGAGCTGGACCGCAGCACGGAGACTCCCGGCAGCCCGAGCAAAGAGCGGGACACCTACAGCCCTGCACCGGCGTGTCCTCCGACTCCCAAAACCAAAGGTCCCGCGTCTGTGAAGCCTCCGTACTCGTACATCGCGCTGATAACGATGGCCATACTGCAGAGTCCAAAGAAGCGCCTCACCCTCAGCGAGATATGTGACTTTATCAGCCACCGCTTCGCTTACTACAGGGAGAAGTTCCCCGCCTGGCAGAACTCTATCAGACACAATCTGTCGCTTAATGACTGTTTTGTAAAGATGCCCAGGGAGCCCGGAAACCCGGGGAAGGGCAACTACTGGACGCTAGATCCCAACTCTTCTGACATGTTCGAGAACGGGAGTTTCCTGCGGCGGAGGAAGCGCTTCAAGCGGCAGCATTTTCGCTTCGACCCGCTCAAGGAGCAGCACCTGGAGCCCAGCGGACTGCACGGCTTCCCGCACGGCACCTACGGGCTCGGCGCGGCTGCCCTGCAGCTGCCGAGTCTGGAGATTTACCCCTACCTCCATCACCACACGCCGTCGCCGTGCGGCCCCGCAGCCATCCCACCTGTCAGCAGCATCCTACCGGCTCTCTCCAGCTTCTTCTCCCGCGGCGCCCTCACTGCCAAGGCTTTCCTCCAGTCGCAGCCCGGCATGGACGCTTTCTCCGCGGCCCAGTGCGCCGCCGCGTACTCCTCTCCTCTGACCTCCAGCGCTGCCTACGCGTCCCCCGCGCTCTTTCACCCGGCGGCGTCTCCGCACTTCCTCAGTTTACACCAGGAGTACCAGAAACTACAGCGAGGCAGCGGCGACCTGGTCAAACACATCAACACCAACAACGAATAGCAGCTTTTAAAACCCAGACTTTGAACTCGTGTTTTCTCAGGTAACAGAGACATTTGAAGCAGAAAGACCACAGTTTCTCCAGCAGCGGAAAAAAACGGATGGATCTGACTTTGAAATAATGTTGTAGATATGTTTAAAAAAACAAATAATCAACCTCCTTCTCCCCTTTGTGGCATAAAAAAAAAAAAAAAGAAATCTTTCAACAGACGCCTTTTTTTTAATCTTGAATTATCATTTTTTTTTGTTTAAATATTTAAATGACGAGTTTCCTATGCCTTTTCTTCTTGGTAAGAAATAAAGTTGAATATTTAAACTCTGCATTAAGTTGTATTTTGCACAGATCCACGTGGAAACTTTTTATTGAGCTTATGAAGAGTTTAGAAAAGACTTCAGGTTCAAAGATTTCATCAAAAAAAATATATTAATCTCTGGGTTCTGGGTATTTCTGTTCTGGATTAATATAAGGCCTTAATCTCAATTTTAAAACAATAACAAAGCGAGTTTGGGTTAAAGGTGAAAAGAAACTAAATATAAAACAACGATGAGGAATAAATCGTCTCCAAACAGGCCTAAAAGCTTCACTCCCTCCCTGAGAAGTTGTGCATCTCCTCTGCGTAAAAATCCAGGTAGATTGCGCTCGGGGAGATTAAGACGCGCAAAGATGGTTTGTTAGCTAATCAATTTACAGAAGCTATTAAATAATCTTCCTAAAAATAAGAGTTTATAGAAAAAATAAACGTAATATTTAAAAATAAATAAATAAATAAATTACACGTGGAATAAAAAAGCCCCAAATTGTGAATCATGTCAAATAAAATCCTGCGCGTAAATCTCACAGTCAGTTTGGATGCTACAGGATGATGCTTGACAGTTCACTCATGTCATGTCAGCTGAGGGTTTTTTTTTTTACAGGAGCATTTAAACGAGCTCGATCCAGCTCCGAGCGCGCAGGTCCGTCAGGTGTTTGTCGTTTTTCAGCAGCAACCTTGAAAATATACACGTCTGTAATTGACTGTTTTTTCCAGCGGGGCCACACACGCGTCCTGTTTCCTCCCCGCAGAAAAATCTGTGCAACACATTCTCATGTCAAGTGATCACACTCTGCTTTCTGCTCATTTATTCCCACAAAGGAGGCCTTTCAAAATATCCCTAGCTATATTTTGTCACAGAGAAAGTTATATATGTATATATATTATAAATTATGGTTGGTGTTTTTTTGTTTTTATTATGTGGAATAATCCACTCCTAAAAGTGTTGCTATTTGGGCAATAAATAAGGAATACATTTTAATTAAAATAATATATAATAACACATTTTTAATGTATTTCCTATCAAGAAATATACCTACACACAAGTGTTTATTTTTATATATATTTTTTTCTTATAAATTGAATAAAAACCAGGTGAATTAAGTTAATTTAAAAAAAAAGAAGTATTTAATCCTATTTTTCTTCAGGCAGAACCTTCACATACACAGAATAAATCAGTAATAACTATAATCTATTCAAATAATAATAATAATAATGTAATTATTCCACGCTGCTAATTCAGAATATCTGGTTCATTTTAAGATTTTCTCTACGGTCGAGGAAGACAGAAGAAAAAATAACCCTAGGTTTCGCAGCATGCAAGTATTTATTTGATTTTTGATTCTGGGTTAGATGGATTGCCACGATGAAGCTCTTGGACTTGGGAGGGGGGGACCGGCTGCTGATGGATCACGCCACACACTCAGTCCTGTAGCAGGGACTGAAACAAATAAAGAGATTGTTACCTGATGGCGAGCACACACACACACACACACACACACACACACACACACACACACACACACGCACACACGCTGGGTCTCCATTCAGGAAATTTTACATTAGTTTTTTTGGATTTAATTCAATCTGCGCTGAGGTTTTCTTCTTCATCATCTTTTTTTTTTTCCACCACACACACACACACAGACACACACACGTAGCCAAATGTCTAATATTTGCACGGCTAATCTTAAACAGAGCGGGCGAGAGCTGTGGTTAAACTGATCCAACACAAGATTCATATCGTGCACCACAGCCCCTCCGCTTATTATCCCGCTGGAAACCCCACGTTTACAGCTATTTGCTTTTAATGATTTAATCCGATTATGATGAATTGAGGAAGACGTGGAAAGTGAGAACGGCAGAGGAGGAAACGAGTCAGGATGTTTGGTGACCTCTAGCATGGCAGCAGCAGAAGAAGAAGAAGAAGAGATCTTTTTATTGTAATGTTCTTCTGGTGAGAAGGCAAGAGGAGAAAAAACTGAAGCAGACAAACACTCGCAGAGAGACTCTGATTGGCAGCCAGGGAGGGGAGTCAGGGTCATTTTTTGGGGGGTGGAGGGGGAGGTGGGGGGGTGAGTAGTCAGTGCACCTGATAAAATAAGCAAGTCAGACACCCTGGGCTTATGTAGCTGCGACTGCACATCAGTTTTCCATCCTGGAGGAGGTAGAAGTCGCCAGTGTGCTGCTTTAACTCTTTCTCTTTCCCTTTTCCCCTCATTAAGTGTGACATGCTTTATTAAATCTGCACTTGTACTACAAGTAAAAGCTTCTTTTTTAATCATCAGCAGCAAGATTTTCCTGTTTCCAACCACTTTTCTTTTCCCCTCTTTCTCTCTCTGTTCCTGTTTGAAGGATTCTCTGTTAAGTCACTCAGGAACAAGAGGACATGTCGCCGCAGAGGGCCCCCGAATCAGTGTCACATTAAGATGATTCACGGCATAAGTGGATGTGTGTCAGGGTGTCAGCGGTGCGTGGCGCTTTCTGCTCGGCCGGACGGATCAGCCACGAGTCATCCGGGCCCCGCACCGGAGGCGGCCCTCTGATGTGTGGAGCTCGCCTCTCTGGGAAAAGTGAGTCGGGACTCCATTCATGCCGAACTGCGCTGCTGTGCCATGCTTTCACTCTCCGCTCGCAAACGCCAAGCCAAACAGGCAAGATAAACTCATTGGTTCAGCACCCCGCCTCAAACGCCTCCGAAGAGGGGGAAGAAGAGGGGGGAGTGGTGCATTCTGGGATAGGTTCAGGCAGGACAGGAAAGTCGACGCAACTCTGGTGTTGGAAATGCACAATTTGAAATAAGTTCCCCTGAAAATATTTCTTCCTGCTGTTTCTTAACAAGAGTTTTGGAGGCTCAGATCAAATCGTGGGTGTCTGAACAACCCGAATAAACATTACAAGAAAAGCTTCACCCATCACAGAAACCCCCCCCAAGAAGCAACAATAACCTCAAATCAGGAGTCTCAGTGTAGCCTATTTGCTCGCAGGTCCTTGCAGAGCTCTGCCAACAGAAAGGCCTTCAGGTGCTGTGGTTTTTCAGTTATCATTAGTAAATCTCACACCTTTTTCTTCTGAGCTCTCCTCTCACTTTAATGGCTGACTTCCACGGGCCTCGCTCGCTCCTTGGCGTTTGCTTTTCCTGGCAGGGTCGATCCCCGCTGCCCTGCTTTGGGGAGTTATTCAATTATAAATCTTCCAACCCTCCTCCTCCACCTCCTCCTCCTCCTCCTCGTCTTGCTTTCCCCTCACCGGTCCACGGGCTGCCCCTGCCAAGCCCAGTAAAACACGCCGCTCCGCTGGTGCACCCCTCTCCAGTCTCGTGCCCAAGAATTTATTAGTGCGGTGTGTTTTTGGAAAAGGGACCCCCCCTCGAGCCCGGGTGCCAACAGATGACAGTGACATATAGCAGGAAAGCCACCCAGAAGGAGAATGATCTCACACCTCAGCCACGCGCTCGTAGGGAGTGGGAGAAAACAGAGCGAGAGAAGAGAAAGAGAGAGAGAGAGAGAGGGAAGGAAGGAGAGATCTACAGCTGGGGGGTAGAGGGGACAATAAAATCAAGATGAAAAGAGACGCGAGGGGAAACAAAAAGGTAGAAAGAGGATAAAAAAACAAACACAAAGTCAATGATCTGCAGGGGAAGCAAACCAAAAAATATGTCTTATTCAAATACCTCAGGCTTCTGGCCAAGCTTGAACATTGTGTTTTAATAATTTCCAAATAAACCAAACTATGTTAAACCTCCTAAATATTCTAATCTTACCCTCAGACTCTCTGGAAGAAATGCACCGTTGCTCCATTAGGCATCATAAGAAAAAAAAATCCACTGCTGCGTTCAAGACGTTAAAGGAAAAGATTCCCAGTGGGTCGTCGCAGCGAACTGTGTGGAAATACTTCACTAAAAGATGAAGCCCATGCTGCCGTGACGTGTCAGTCCCTGAAATACAACAAAATTAGTACTGCGGTGCATCTGAAAAGGCGTTTGCTAACGTTAGCAGGGGAAACTGTCCAAATCCTCTGGACAGCAGTCAATTAACAACTTCACCAAACTCAAGGAGGCTGCACATCAACGATTTACTGGTGGATTATGTTGTCAAACTTGTTATACTTTTAGCTGTAGTACACACAAAAAGAATCAGAGAAATACCACATTTTAAAAAAAATTGATGGTGCTGACTTGCTGCCTGTTTTTATACAGGCTATGCATATATGTGGCACACAGTATGTAGCACATCTCAGCATATATGTATTCAGGTCAAGAATATAGATTTCATTACTTTTTTTTTACTGTGTTTTTATTAGTGACGTCACCAGAGAACAAATAAATAAATAAAAAAAAAAAATCTGAACTCGTGCAATCCCTAATTTGTACTTTCACTGGCTGGGTGGCACGTCTCTATTTTCAATCATCCCGGCGGTGCCCTGCAGTTCGTGCCCAGCTGGCGGCCTCATGCCCTCGCCCTGCACGCAGAGCTTGACGTCCCTCCTCCTCCTCCTCCTCCTCCTCCTCGTCCTCTGGGTATTTTGAGCCAGCACGTGCCTGCGTTCACGTCACCATGTGCGGCGGTATGCACTGCAGGTAAGGAGCCCTCCAACCAACCAACCCACCAACCAACCACAGGCGTGGAGATCAAACGTCGTGGGAGTGTGATGTCACCCACAGCGGCCCCCTAAACCGCTTACTGCACTAAATGAGAGCCATTAGCCGCACAAACAAAGACTTAAAACTCGGTGTCATTTAATCAAAGGGTTCAGCAGGAAGCCCAATTAACATCTGGGCCAAGATGTGTCACACAGGGGTCAGACTGTAACAGTGCAGGCTCTTGTTACGGCTGCACGGTCCAAAACCTGGCGGGTCGGGCGTACGGCCTAATGAGAGTCAGTAACCCCAACCTGGCTGCAGCCGGCCCGCTCCGTCTGATCTCCGAGGAAGACAAAGTGGTCTGCCTCCCACACCAGGCATCGCCACGAAGAGCAGGGTACGCTTCAAAACCCAGCCAGTTAATAGCTGGAAACCTCCCTCCTCCACTGCCTCCACCTCGCTTACTCTCTCTTTCTACGTCTGCTCTTTCTCTCTCTACCTCGCTCCCCCATTACTTTTTTTTTATTTTTTGGGGGTTTTCTCCCCTCAATAACGTCTGCAGTGGCATATTACAACTTGGAAGTGGATTTTAAAAGGCAAGTAGAAAAAAAAGGGGTTGCCAGAATGGGAAAAACATGGATTGGCTCAAGGGAAGCAGATTAAGTGGGCATGCCAAACCTCACGCTTTGTAAGAAACAAGAAAAAGACTCTTTTTTTTACATTAATGCTCTGGAGTTACGGACCAACCGCATAGCTTGGGGGGGAAATCAAAAAATCCCACCCTGTCCGAAAGAGAGAATGAAAATCCCAGCCGGTGAATTGTCACCTAATACGAGAAGTCCTTTTCTTTCATTTTTTTGGTTGGTGTCACCAGAGTGAATAGAGCTGTAAGGTGCTGTAAGGTGCTCTAAGGTTGTCAAAGTTAAACGACAGACCCTTTTTTATATACATATACATATATTTCTATCATTGCTGCAGGTCTCTGTGTGCTCAGGGAACTGTAAAACCAATTCACAGGCCTGCAAACATCCTGTAACAGCAACATAAATCCACTAATTCAGGCCTTTGTGTTTGGTAATGGATGTTTGTCCCGCGCTATGTAGATGTGATATGATGGGATTGATTGCTCTGAAGATCACTGAGGCTGCTTTCTAGCACCGCCCTGCCACCCAAACTGTCGGCCCAGCGAGCCGTTGATCCCATGCTGCCTCTGTTGGTGGTCCCTGGTGTAAGCTATATTTTCCCCTCACTTCTCTCTCTCCCTCTCGCTCTCTCTCTCTTTTTTTTATAGCGAACACAAAATTGTTCCTAATTCGCTGCTGCTAGAGGGGGGTAATTTGCGGCTTTTGGCTGAGTGTCGCAAGCCCCAAATTTGAAAAAGCTGCTGAGGAGCTGAAGGCGTTCTGTGAAAGGCAGCAGGAGCAACAGTAGGGAGAGGAGAGGCAGCGAGGGAGCTTAAATCCAATCAGTCGAGAAGGAAAAACAGCAAAAACACGATAAGACTGCAATGCAATAATAACAGTTGGGTAATGTAAGCTGCGGCCACCAATAATTATGGCTCTTTCAATGAAATGATGGCGATAATGTCTGCTCTTCTATCCCAAGTTAATGTGATTTCTCTTTAGCCCGTGAAAACACTCTTACTGTAATCTTAATGCTCGTATTTCACTCGTGTGTCTTGTCGCAGATTTTCCCAGATAAAAACTCTCTCTCCGCTCCCGACTCCCAAGAAGAAGAGATGTCATCTGTAAAAGGGAAAACAGCTGGACAGTCCTGAAGTTCATTTAATGAGGAGCAGAGTCCTGGTTTAGCAATTATCTCTCAGGTTGTGTGTAAAGGTCAATGGGAACAGCTCAAACTGGTTCAGCGGAGTGCCTCAAGGCTCTGTACTTGGCCCACTTTTATTTTCTCCCGAACATAGATCATTTTTTCATCGTTATGCAGGCGATTAAGCGTTTTGATTAGACGATTAGCCGTGGCCCTTCCCCCTAAGATGAACTTAACTTTTCTGTATTAGTTTATTTTAATCAGATGTAATGCTAAAACAAAAAAATGCTACAATGAGTCTTTAAACTAATAGCTAGCTAATAAATGCCCCTCCTTTATAAGAAAAAATAGTTGTAGTCACTTTCTCATTCACAGTTAAATGAAAAGATCAGTACTACTCTCATGTATATGAAACTACCCGCTAGCTTACTTCTGCTATTAGCTTAGCATAAAGACAAGAAACAGGAGCCCAGATAGGCAGGAAACGTTTTTAGACCTTTTTATGCATTAAACTAACACTTCATATTTAGTGAGCTTTCAGTGAGCAGGCTAGCAAAGAAAGGCTAGCTGACTCCAGGCGTTTCCAGCTTTTATGCTAAGCTAATGTAGCCAACAGCTGAGTGGTAGCTGCCTTACCGCAAAGACACAAATGTGGTATTGATCCTCTCTTATCTCATTGTTTTTTCATACAATAACTTGCCAGTTCATTAGGTACACTAGTGAAAATGAATTCTTATATAAAAGTTTTGCTCTAAATTTTATCTTTGTGAAGGTTATGGTATTTGGCATTTGTTTAAAATGACAGAGAGCTCCTTTGTGTGGTTAATTCAATCAAATTTGACGGCACCACAACTACATCTTCCAAAATGATCATTAAACGATCAACAGTCATGAAGCTAAGATTTAGTGGAGGGCTGTTATATTAGACAGCATTCATTTTCACTAGTGTACCTAATAAACTGCCCAGTGAGTGTATATGTGTAACTTTATTATGTTAGTGGAATAATAAAAAAAAAAATAAAAATGCGTTAATGCAAAATTTGATCAAACCGCCAAAACAAAGATGCTCCGATTGCAAGAGAAATACTGCCAACAATATTTTTGTGGTTAAATATCTTGATAATTTATGTTTTCTGACCGGCTGCAGAGATGAGCACACAGGAGGTAAACGCTGCAACGTCTGGATGTCTCTTTACACCCGGAGCGAACGGGCCTGAGAGCTCCTCTGTGGCCCCGTCGACACGAGGGCCCTGAGAGGTGCTCATTCATTTTGATTAACAGGGCCTTCCTCGCTCTCATCCCATCCTCGGTGGTTCACTCTCTCCTCCTCCGGGGGGGAAAAGCCCACATGGATGTTTTTCTTTTTTATTATCCCACATGGTTTTTCGCTTCCACAACAGCACGTCATTACCCGAGTGTTTAAACACTTAAGAACAGTTTAAAAGGAGGGAGAGGAGGTGGCGGCGGCGGCGGCAATGGCGGTGGAGGAGGAGGAGGAGTGAAAAAACACTCACGAGCAATGAACAGTTCTACATTAACTCTGCATCACTCAGGGGAGCTGTAAAGGCTGCCCCGTAAGCGAAATGAAGTCAATAAATAAATGTGGCTGTTGTCAGATGTCTGGAACAACTTGAGAGGGTTTCAGCTACAGGGCAGCCCACCATGTTGAAATGAAGGGTGATAAGTTTGGGCGGCCCCGCCGAATTAGACGCTACAACTTGCTGAGTGCCGCTGACTAATGGGGGCGGGTATGGCGCATGATAAATTCAAAAACAAGGGGGTGAGGGTGAGGGGAGGGGGGGACGTTTGATCCGCACCAAACCACAGTTTGTTGAAAGTCACATTGCAGCGAAGAGAGAGCACCGTCGTAACCCCGGAGAGGAGGTTTATTGTTTCATGCAGATCCCACATGAGCCTGCCTCTGATAGCGATGCTACTCCCCCAGAGGCCTGCTTTCTCAGCAGACAGTCAAAGCAGAAGTGACAGGAGCTGTCAATGAGACAGAGCACGGCTTTATCCCTAAAAAATACGCCGTTTGCTGGGACGCAGCTCCTTCCCGCGTGAGTCGGCCCCGAGGAAATGTGGAGCGCGAGGAGGAGCGGTAGCAGCTGCGTGAATGTTTTTCCAAGTTAAAGCAATTGATCAGCGAGAGTCCAAAAGGAGGACGGGGGTCTGCAGAGGGAGGTGGGGAGAGAGAGAGAGCACGGTTCAGAGGAAGCTGCAGGTGTGGGGAAGAGAAAACACAATCACATCACAAGTCAAACAAATGTGTCTCCGCTGATGGAGATGGATAGAGGGTCAGCATTCCAGTCCACGCTGGAGATCCCCACCGCTTAGCCCCGGGTCCACGCTGCAGCCGCCGTGGCCGCTGTGGCCGCCGCCGCCGCTGCTGCTGCCTCTGCCGGGGCCAAACATCTGGACCAGAGCAGGAGAGAGAGAAACAGAGAGGAAGTGACAAAGAGAAGAGGGAGGAGAGTGTGTGGGTGAGAAAGGGAGGGATGGACTGAGGTCAGGGGGAGAGGTGAAGGATGTTAAAACGAAACACCCGTGTTTATCTTGGGGACTCCCGTGGAGGAGGAAGGCCACATAAGTGAGCTCTTGTCGGTGGGAGAAAGTTCACACCCTCCTCTCGCCTGCTCTCAATTCCTCCTCATTCTCTTCATTCAACATCTTCCAGGCAGCTGGAGGTCAGAGGCTGCTGTAAACGGCACAACATTTTGTCTAAACCTCTTCTATCAGTCTCCTGCCATCCTTCACAGAAGCCTTAAACTGACTGCTTAAAACTTCTTTTTTTGTGTGTGTGTGTTTTTCCCCCAGGAGTCCTATAAAAGTCTGCTCGGCTCTTGTTTTCTCAACAAGTCGAGGGATGAGCTGGAGCTCATAAAGGGAAAACTCAGAGGGCACGCTGAGGTCCCGGGCTCTGTAAAAGCCGGCAGCCCTGGCGCTGGTAGCGGCATCGGAGAGGAATATAGAGTTATGTACACGCTCTCCACACCTTCGGAGCATTTGATCCCTGTGAACACTGCTCGGCTCGGAGAGAGGACACGCTCTGTAAATTTCCCTCCCTCCCGTGTGCTGTGTTCTCAGTAACAGCAGCTTGTAAAAAGAAAAAAGAAAAACCGCACACATGACAGGTGCCAAAGTCAGGAATGTGGAAACTGTGAATGATGAAATATTATCACACCACTCGCTGGTTATTTCCCTTTTATTTTTATTTATTTTTCTGAGATAATGCGTACACGTGTGCTCTGCCGTAAATGTAGATTATTAGTAGTAAAATAAAAACATTGACATTAGCTGTAGCTACTCCATAAATCACATTAATTAATAACTTTGTGACGCTAGTAGTAACTTAAACTATTTTATATAGTTTTGCATGGACCACCTCCAGCGATGTAAATGCGTTCATTTAAACTGGATGTTAATTTCTTATATGTTTAATTTGGTCAAGTTCAAACAGCAGATTTTACCAAACTATCAACCATTTTTACATTTAGCCTTTTTTTATGGTTTTCAACTAACAGATTCTTGTTTAAACATAACTATTAGCTAGCTATTTTAACAAAATCTCCTACTTTAAGACTCACAGTCTATCCATTACTTGCACGTTGACATTTTAATCTGCTGCTTTTGGCTTATTGTTATATAAACCTTTTTCTTTTCATAATTACCTCTAGCTTTGAGCTAACTGTTTCTAGCTTGCACATTTCTTTTAGCTAACCATTTTAGCTGTTTTTTCCAATACTTTTGTCATTTAGCAAACTGTTTTAAGCTAGCTGTTTGTAGTTTATAGATTTCTTTAAGCTAACCATACTAAACATACTTTTGCCACTTTCACTAATTAGCCATTAAGCTAACTGTTTTAAGGGCTTCATCTCGTTTTTTAGCGACATGTTTCTAGTCTACACATTACTTTTAGCTAGCTATTTGAACTGTTTATGCAATACTTTTGCCATTTTCACCAGTTTAGCCATTTAGCTAACAGTTTTAAAGGTTTTGTCCAGCTTTTTAGCTAACTGTTTTTAGTTTTTTTTAGCTAACCATTTTAACTATTTGTCTAATACTTTTCACCAATTAGCCACTTAACTAACTGTTTCTAGTACGTTTAGCTAACCGTTTTGACTATTTATCCAACATGTTTACCATTAAGCCATTTAGCTAACTGTTTTATGGTTTACTTTTAGTTTATACGTTACTTTTAGCTAGCCACTCTATTTGTCTAATACCTTTTCACCAATTAGCCACTTAGCTAACTGCAAGACATTTTAACTGTTAGCAGTTAAAACTAATACTTTTGTCATTTTCACAATTAAGCTATTTTTAATAATTTCCACTGCTCACACAGTTTTATTCTTTGATTTTTACCCTTTACTGTTAATGTAAGAGCCAACACTTGCTATTAAATATTGAGTGACTACCTGTAAAATCTTCATATAATCTAGTTATATGAGTCTGGGTTATTTTATGACTGCACGCTCTGGGTTTCTCTTTTTTTTCTACATCATTTTATTACTTTTCTGCAGAGTAACCTCTTGCATAATATCTGCAGAATCAAAGACTTTACTGATTATGACATTTTATAAGGTTATATGTGCTGTAGGTACAATCTTGAATATAGTAGCATTAGCACGTCCAACTACATAAAGCTCCCAAATAAGTTAATCATTTATAATGTTTTGAGTTATAGAAACCCAATCATCACTTGCATGCCTAAAACTTAAATGTACTTGGTTACATTCCACCATTGCTTGCATGCGTGTGTTTTTACTGCTGATGGCACAGTGGAGGATTTATTTGAACAGATGTGAACTCCCAGTGCCAGGGTGACCTCAGGTCCTACTTGGCAACACTGCAGCTGATCTCTCCGCCCTGGAAAAATAACACTCGGTTTAACAGACTGACCCGTGGAGGCAAGCGCTGGCAAACACACTGTGTAGATAAGTCGAGGAATAAGGCTGCATTTCCTCTCATGGGGTAATTGAATCCCAGTGTAACCTTATCAACACATGACTTTGTGCAATGTGGAGCGCATGTGTCAGGTTATGTCCTTGTCTTCTGTGAAATATCTCAGTTACAGTAACCAGACTGTACAGTAAAACCAGAAGTTATATTCCCTTCAAAGTCAGATATATGGCGTTGGATTTATTTTCTCATTGACTGAAAGTGGAAGGTTTTATACCGAATGCACTGCACATTAACAGCGCCGAGCATGAGTTAGTGGAGTGCAGAGGTTGCTGACAAGAGCCATAAAGGAGGTGAATTTATGTGTCGGAGTGATACAAGGCGGAGGTCAGAGGCAGAGTGAAGTGTGCAGGGTCGACAAGGATGAAGAGACAGCAATGTTTGGAGAGAGGACAGGGGAGAGTGATGCTAATTTATACTACGCTAATTGGAAACAGCAGAGCCCTGCACCTGAACCGCACTCTCGGGCCTCGTGGCCAGCTCCGCGTACGGGCAACGTGGGAGGGTGATGAGGGCCAGGGGGATGGAGAGATGGGATGGAGGTTAGGGTCAGTGTCAATGGCAGCCTTGTTGTTTCTGTCCCCGCAGACGGGATGGAGGTTGTGGTGTGGGTGCGTGTGGAAACACAACATGTGCGTGTCTGAGCAGAATTACCGGGTATGTTTGAAATTTTCTGGGGGTCATGTTGTTGTGACAGTCTCACAAACACACCACACATACACACCGACGTCGGAGCCAGAGTGAGGACCACCCTGCTGCAACAGAGAGAGAGAGGAAAGGGGGAAAAAATCAGCTTAATGTGTCATGGTTTCAATCTGACACGATCTAACATATGACATGGCTGGACTTCAGCAGTCTTAGCTTCCTAGTAAAATAAATATGACAGCCTCCTCAGATAATTACCGTGCTATGACCATGTTGAGTCATAGCATCCGTTAATTATTAGATCGGGCCGTGTGAATGCCCAGGTTCATTTCTCAAATCCCCGCTGCTTGTGATGTCTGCAATATTTCAGTGAGCGATGGTGAATTCAGATGTTGGCTGTGACTGGGGCCTGGCGTTGTGCTAAAAAAATGAAGTAATCGTGGAATTTAGATTGAAAAAACATTGACGTTGCTTGATGTGCTTTCATATCTGCACGATCTGTTTGCACTGCCGAGCCGTGAGCCCATTAAGGCCAGAGATTCCCAACCTTGGTCAGCTCTTGTATGTAGCACAGAAGTTATTTCTGCAGTTCCCAAGAAGTATCTAAAGTTCTCTGAATAAAATAGAAATAGTGTTGCAAAACAAAAAATAAACAAAAATGCATGAACATATAACATCTACCATATATAATTGATATTACTGTTATTTAGCCGTGTAGGTTGATGTGGTCAAGTTCTCTTCACTGCTAGTCTCTTCCTGTGTGTACAAACCTTAAAGGGGAACTACCGTTTTTTACAACCTGGACCTTATTTCTGGCATAAAATACGATCGTTTACTCACCCATATAACTTTTGTGTCATTTGGAGTCGTTCGGCCAATATTTAGATCCGCATATATCCATATAGTGGGAGTGACTGGGGCACCGAAACGCAGCCTCTAAATAACGCATTATCTGCCGCGAAACTCGTTCATTTCACCAATATTTTGCTATGATACGCTAGTGCTATTCCCTGTTGAGTCCGGAGTTACCTGTTATCTATTCGGGGACGTGCAGCGGTTTGTTGTTCTTTGGCCAGCTGTTCCTCTCTCTGCCTCCGCATCCTCCTTTCAACGAGCTCCTCATCCGTATACTCTGGCTCAAAACGGTAAGGAAGTTCATCATAAACAAAGTCGCGTCCACAACCTCAGAATCGGAAAAATATTCAGCCAGAAATAAGGTCCAGGTTGTAAAAAAGTAAGTAATAGTAATTCCCCTTTAAGAGCAATAGGTTAATTGTAAAATTTAAAAAAGAATCTTTGCTCTTGTACTATGACGCCAGCGATTAAGATCCTATGGATGTAAATAAATTACCTAATGAATCAACATACTGTTACAATAGCATGTCATATTACATTATGACATGATTAAACATATTTTAAATTAAAGTTGGCCTAAGGTCTTATTTAAAGGACCAGCGTGTTTGATTTAGTGCCCTCTAGTGGCGAGCTTGCAAATTGCAAGCTTTTAGGATACATCCACGGAATTGACATTTTAAACACTTTGCTAATTTAGTAGATTCATGATTAAAATAGCTAAAAATATTAAATTAAACATAATTGTCAGCTAAACTTAAAAGTTACAGAATAACAGATTAGCTAGTTAGCTCAAAGCAATGGTTGAAACGTCCAGAGTCTGACACACCAATTGGTAGCGTTCAAACACGACCTACACAGCTGAATAACAGTAAAATAATAGCCAGGGTATTTAAAAGAATTACATGTCATCCATTTAAATGAGAACATTTGAAAGACAACTTGTGTATTTTTACAAGTACTTGAGTTCCTAGCGTGGGGATGCTGGCGAGCACCAGAGGCCTGGAAGGGACGGGGAAAAAAAATCAGATTACGGTCAGAAAAGATTTTTGCGAGATCCAGAGAAAATAAGCAAAAGGTTTTCCTTGAGGAATAAAAACTACTGCGCGCCCTTCGCCCCTCACACGCGGCTCACGTCCTCAGCTTTTGGTGTAGACGTCCATAGCTTTGCGACGAGTGTCCCCTCGCGTTTAAACGTCTCTCACTCATGCACCAATGCCAGCACCGATTTAATGTCTTTGCCAAACTCTAAATTGAATTATGTGCTGTTAATATTCACATGGTGCAAATCTGGAAGTAAAATTACCGAAATTGAAAACATTTTTTTAATGAAAAACGTTTGTGAGACCTTATTTCCCCCCTCCCCCCCATCTCCAAACTATCAACCTTTTAAAAACCCAAGTCATCTCTTCGGTGCTAAGTGACGGTCTGTCAGCATTCACACTCGGACAGCCTTCTCTTTATACACGGGACACACAGAAGAGATAAACAGATCCACCACAAAAGACAAAAAAAAAAATCCCTACAAACAAAAGACTGGACTCGGACATGTGGGGAGCATATTGGCGGCAGAGTTGTGATCACAGAAGTTTTCCTCCGAGGAGACGAGAATACGACGAGATTTAGATGTGGTAGGGGCTGTTTTGTTTCCCTTTAAAGGCGTGTCAGTTGTCTGCCCCGCTTGAGGACATTTGAGAGAAAAAACTTCTTTCCACTTCATCACTCCTCGTGATTGACGTCTCGATCGTCTAGCGCACATGGACGAGTGTGTGCAAGCCATTTACCAGTAATGACACCGCACACACACACACACACACACACGAGAAGCCTTATTTCTACTGTAGTGGTTTGCACAGAGACATTTGTCCTATGATACTGCTTTTTTTTTCCACCTAGTATCTATTCTGAGCTCACATCAAAGCCACCACAATCTGTCTGTTTCTCTCACGATTTGTCTCTCACACACTCCTCTCTCTCTCTCTCTCCGCTGCTACAAACCATGCACAAACTGAAACACATTTGTGTAAGAGCATGTTATGAGTCGGATTCAACATATTCTTTGATCAAAGTTCATCCGACGGCGGATTCGTTCCAAAATAGCGTTCAGAAACCCGAGTGATTTACTCGCTGACGTTGATTTTTTGCTCCGCTTCTCTGACGCTTCGTATTTATTTGAGCTTTTTTTTGAGATAGATCGACTTTCTTCACACTGCCTTATCATTTCCACATTGATTCCACTGCCCTCTCCGGGCCAGAGCAAAGCCACTGCAGCTGCACATCTTAATCTTATTTTTCCTTCATCCTGCCTGTCATGTTTACTCGATGTTTCCCTCTCTCCCCTTTTCTGCAGGATGCATGGTTTCAAAGGGACCACAGAACAAATCAGAGGCCCGTCCCTGTGCACCGATGGCCTGTCTCTCATTTCAGATGGAGATTGAAGGGCATGTCTACCCCTGGGGCGTCAGTGGGGATCAGGGGGCCTCAGTAGCACCCGCCGCCCCGGGGGCCTCTGTGTTTCCACTGCGTGGGAGCCGGACCGTGACACACACCGAAACGCTGAACCCACCGCAAGTGCCTCAGCCCCGCGATCCGCCGTCTGGCGAGCGCAGCCTTCCCTGCATCCCTTGTTAGCTCAAGGTCCTGTGCGAGTGGAGTTGTGAGTGTTTTGGGTTTGGCATCGTTTGAAAAGATATGACAATAAAGGGCCCTTGAGCAGGAGTTATTATGTGCGTGGCTGAGCTGGCGGTGGAAGCTGGACGCCTCCCAGTGTTGTTTTGAGGTGCTTTGTTAGACGTAGCTTACCGTGAAGTGCCTCCTAAGACGCCCCTATTTAGAGATTGCTTTGTGCGCCGCGACTCTGAAGTGGTGACACGGGTCAGCTCGCGCTGGCTTTCCCGGCGGAGGATGTGTCACGATCTGTGAAAACAACAGGGGCGGCAGAAGATCGGTTCCAGGTTGACGGCGGAGATGTGGCTCCAATCTTCCTGCATGTCTGTCTCCGGGTCTGGGCTTCCTAGGCCTCCATTAAGCTCCTTCTGCTTTCACATGACACGCCGATACCCATCATGAGCTGCATGACAGCATATGGACCTGAGTGACATTTGATGTATGTGGCAGGAGCGAGTGCAGCTCCCTCTTTGCGTCTCCCATTCATGTGGTGAGGGCAGGATTAAGACTTGATCCAATAGAGCAGAAGTGGAGGAGAACGAGCTCGGGTCAGATCTGCCTTGAATTAAGTCAGTGTTGCAGCAGGAATAATACAGCCACCTCCCCCAAAACCCTGTAAGACTACTGAAGTTTCCCCCATGTGTGTGTCTGTGTGTTTGTTTGTGTGTGCGTTTCATGTGCGAGGCCTGCGACCAAACCACAGGCTGGTGTCCCTTACAGAGCAGAGGGGTCTCCGTTGACGGTTCAAACACGGCCCACGGCCTCGGCTTCAAAAGGCCCCCCCAATCATCGCACCCACTTACAGCCAACGGCGCATGTCACTTAATGTGGACCACACTATTCATCAATTATGGCGAGCTCGGGGGGCCGTCCAGAGCCCGCACCGCAGCTCCACAAGTAGTGAGTTGTCTCCTGCTCTGACTGAAGCCCCCTCCCGGAGTCCTCAAATCTGTAGCAGGAGGCCGCTATCGCTCCGGCTTCTTTCATGCATCGTTCTCTCACAGAAGAAGCTCGTCCTCCTGTAAAATTTATCCTCCCGACGCTAACGTAATTGTCATCCTCGTGCACGTCCTTTGAAGCCGATCTGCTCGCCTGTTAAAACAGTCTATGACCTTACCCTCCTACTCCCTGTTCTCCTGTCCCTTGGCAAGCGAGCCGGAGTCGAAACTGGAACTCATTTGCCGTCATCTGATTCTGACATGTTGCCACGGGGTATTAGTTAAGCCCCAGTGCCTTTCTGGTATCCAAGTAACAGAACGCGTGTTAAGGTTGTTTCGAGTGAAAAGCAAACGACTCAAATGTGGCGACCATATTTGGAGACGCGGCACAGGGCGCGTGCAAAACCTGAACCAGACCACACAACGTCGACTGAGTCTTCTTCTTCTTCTTCTTCTTCTCCCGGACTTCCTCGGTCACATCTGGACGTGGGCTCGGGTTCGAGAGCGAAGGGACGAAAAGGGGGGATGACTCTCGCGCTCCGTTCGGCCGTCTGTTCCCCCCAAAGCGCTTCAGCTGCTGGTGCACGTGCTCAACGTGTCCGTCAATGAGCCCTAACCTCAGCAGCTGGGTGTGATTGTGTATTGGTGTTGTCTGGAGGCTTCGTTCCTGTTGGGTTTTCTTGTTTCCTCCTGTCGTGTCCTGACACCTTGTTCACCGTCCAGACGGATTAGGGATGGGATCAGGTCAGGCACAGTGTTTCTATACCTGAGGCTTAATTTTAAGATTTTTTTTAAGGTAGATAACACACAGACATCTTTTTTTCCCCTTTTTTTTTGCAAATTATTTGAAATTTGAGAATTTTTTCTTCTTCTTACATCAACATTTTTCAGGATTTAAATCTATAATCCATGTTATTTCTTTCAATTCACTTTTTGGGGAGAGTTTAAATGCTTTTATATAACTTTTATATAACAAAAACTAATTTAATAAAAGAAAAAAGATTAGAAAGCATCAATGAAAAGTGCATAAAGTGCCCCTCAGAATTTTCTACATAAAAAAAAATGACTCCAAACATCAGCTCAAGTCCTAAAAGTAGAAAAAGAGTGAAATTATAGTGAAATATTACAACTGTGGATTTGTTTATTGAAGAAATTTAGCCAATTTTACTCATCTGTGAGTTGCGAAAGTGAATTGACCCTTGTGCGGCAATAACAGCAATTAAACATTTCCGGTAACTGCTGAATTTTTTTTATCCCGTTCCTCAGGACAGAAAACGCTTCAGCTCTGAGATGTTGCTGGGTTTCCTCACATGAACTTCTTGCTTCGGGGTCCTTCCACAACATTTCTATTGGACTGAGGTCAGGACTTTGACTGGGCTGCTCTTAAACATTAATTTTTGTCCTTCCTTAATCAATCTCTTTTTGTAGGACGGCCTGCGTGCTTTGGGTCGTTTTCTTGCTGCTCGAAGCAGCTTCAGTGAAGATTCAGCTCGTACTTCCCAGTGTTTCCAGAGTAAACAAATACACATAAAGTGTAATAATTCAGCTTCATTTGTTTGATCTGGATCTCTTTGTCTGCTTTCAAGAGAATCCGCTGATGCTTTGAGTCAGATTTAAGCAGAAATGGGAAAAAAGGGGGCACAAAAACTTTAACTCATTAACTCTTATGGATAAGTTTACATGTATTAAGCATCAACTAGTATCATGTAGACATGATTTATCCAGATACACATGTGAATTTCTGATTACTCCTTTCTTACAAGCCTCAAGCCTTTAGTGCTCGTTATTGGCTTTTATATCAATATAATAAAAAATGAATATTTATAAAGAGATGGTGATTGAGAAGCAGGCAGAGAGCTGAAAGCAGGCATGCAAAATAGATAAAAGTAATTAAAAAAGATTAGATAACAGCATAAAATCAGGTGTTAACCTTGAAATGTTGACTTTAAATAATAAATAAATGGCTGAAATTACAAAAAAATGCATGAAAACTACAATATTAAGTTTATATTCATCTCAAATAATGACTTATAGAGTGCAACTTAAAAAAAATAAAAGGTTGGGAATCACTGCAGTCAATTTCACATCCTATATCCAAGCTTGAAAATGATTTCCCAATATTTATACTCACTTTTTAAATTACGGTTTGGGTTTTTTTTTTTTTTCTCTCTCTCTCTCTATATATATATATATTTATATTTGTTACTATATATATATATTTCAGGGGCCTTTCGTTGAGCACACACTCACCCAGACACAAACACAGTCGGATGGAAGCGAGCGTTGCTTCATAAACAACTGCAGCCACACACGCCAGGAAGGAACATGAAAACAGCTCTAATGGGAAAAAGATGAGAGGGCTCGGAGTGAGCACACCCAGAGAGGAGGAGGAGAGAGGAGGAGGAGAGAGGAGGAAGGAGGAGAAAAGCCGGCCGTCGGACACCGGGGTCAGATAGGAGCACTGTTGTTACTTCGCATCGATTCAATCTGCAGCATTTGTGTCTCCTTAAAGTTAGTATTTTACGCACGCCTCTTTTCTATCCAGCTATAAATATATATATATTTATATTTATGACACCAAATTTTTTTTTTTTTTAACTGCACCTATGTCACATTTATGTTAAATTTACTTCCTGTTATTGTTTAAAAAAGAAAAAAACACTTCTTCCTCAGAGAAGATGCGCTGACCTGAGAGTAAAATTAAAAAGCGTCTTCAGACCGTCATCATCTGTGGAGTTTAATGATATTTCTGGCAACAGACTCGCTTTGAGCAGGAAAAAACTGTGTCATCTTGTTGATTTTCCTCTGGTTTGCTCTTTTTTTTTCCAAGCCCAGAGGGCGCGATGATAACAGAAAAAAATAGCGCGGCGTCCGCGTCTCGCAGCCTCCTCTTTCTCCTCCTCCTCCTCCTCCTCTCCTCCTAAGACCCGATCCGACGAGGGACCACAAAGGCCCTTACAACAACATTTTTTTGCTCTGAGGGAGAGGAGCAGGAGTTACGGCCTGTGAGTTAATGATGGCTCACTGCTGATTCCCCCCTCACATGTTTGTTCAGATTTTGGCCTCTCTCGCTCGTACAGGCACAAATCAACGCTCTGTCTCCCCGCGTCCTGCTGGAGCTGATACTGGCCGCCACCGACGTGAACTCTGGAACCGGCCTTAATTTTCTGCTTTTTTTTTTTTTTTTTTTTTGGTGTCTCATATCTTCCTGAAGAAATAAGATTCCCCCCCCCAAAAAAGAAAAAAATCCACATTAATTTCTCCATCGCTTCGCTCTCCATCTTATCCATGACGCGTATCCACTAAAGGCTGAATAATATTTGGACAGGTGTTCCTTTCCTATAACTTCAAGGGGTCTACTGTGCGCATTTCACTTCAGTTTCATTAAAAAAATAATAATTAATAATAATAATAATAATAATAATAATGAAGGTGGGCTGTGGAGCCTGTGCTGTGTCCTGTACTCTGTATTGTGCGTGTGCGTAATCCCTGACAATAAAAAACTGTTTAGCACCAATTTTCCTTTACTTTTAAAACCTTCTTTTTTTCTCCTTGTTTCAAGACAAGAGGAGGCCACATCTGGAGGACAGATGTAGGCCCACAGCTTGTTCTCCGCCTCTCTCTCTCTCTCTCCCTCGCATTCGCTGCCTTCACTCTCTCTTTCTCGCATCCCTCCCTCCCCTCTCCTTTTGGGAAACATGAGAGCTCGGCTAAATCTCTCTCTCGCTCTCCTTCCCTCCCACCCTGGCCGGACCACCCACATTCGGAAACGCCTAGCTGTTCCCGAGGCAAGAGCCGCCGGCAGCTTAGAGAGAGGGGAGAGAGAGGGGAGAGAGAGGGAGGGGGGTGAGACTAAAGGAGATGTAAGGATGGGTTATGACGGACGGTTTTAGCAGAGTATCAATTACATCAGTGTCAAAGCTGTAACCTGCCATTGTGCGAGGAGGACAGAGTCTGGGAGACGCAGCAGTGGATGAATCCTGAGCTTTTGTTCCTCTGCGCCGCATCTATCCATATCCACTCACTTTGCTCTAATTGATGTTGTCCAAAATACACAGGGGAAAAGGGGGGAGGAGGATGGGGGGGTACCCTTCAATTACACAAACGTCCCTGTCCACTGTAAACTGCAAAAAGTAATTTCACAATCGGGGATCTCAAGAAAAAAAAAAAAAAAAAGAAGAACACCTGAGGAGTTTATTTAAATCAGCAGCTTTTATTTGCGTGGTGAGCAGAAGTAAACAATTATCTCTTGGTTTTAAGCTTTAAACTTTAAACTCCCAAAATGAAGTTCAATGTCTCCACCTGGTGGATTTTTCTTGGTATTGCCTCGTAACAAAAAAAGTGTTTCTGCTGCTTTCTCCTGTGCGCCTTTCTAAATAAAATAAAATAAAGCATTAAAAAACGAATTTAAAGGTTAATAAATGACTCCTTTAGAGATGGGTAACGATCCAATAATGAGAACAACTTGGTTTCCAGGTTATAAATAATCTATGTAGTGGATGTATGGTGTTTTAGTTTTAATTAAAGCAGCTATAATATAACGTTTACATTGATAATGAATTAAATTATTTTGGCCACAGCAAAAAGTATTGTTATTATAACCTTTACCTCATCTCTGCAAGCTTTTTTGAAATTTTATGAAACGTATTTGTTCACCCTTACACACTTCTCATTATTATATTATATATTGTTTTTCCCAAGACTGAGGTGAAACAAAGAACTTTTCCGAATACGTTTCACCGCTCATCCAAGTAGCTTCTTCTCTCAACACATCGTTTACATTCACAGAAGGGAAGACAAATACTGTAAACTACCCGTACGGCACCAGATAAATACACAAAAGGAGCATTTTGAAGCCAACATTTAAAAATATTTCTATCTCCGAATCTGGTGGAGACCAAAAACAGAGCTAAAAATGAAGGTGAGGTTTGAGAGATCCTCTGTTATGCTCATGTTATCCTGAAAACGCCCAACAGTTAACCAGTTAAGCTCGATTTATGCTTCCAGAAATGTAACTGCAAGTTGCGGTGACACAGATTGCATCAACTGCGAGTGGTCTGAAATGCAATTTCCTCATCACGTCCTCATCACATGGCCCGGACAAGCTCCAAAAATTCTCCCTCATTCCGCCTCTGACAAACCAAGTTTATCAGCTCAAACTCCAACCTGAGCTGGTCGAATCCAGTTACTGTTGTTTCAAGTGCACAAAGAAACTACTACCGCTACCAACAACTGCTGTTTTAAGAGAACAATGGCCGACACACCAGCACCCAAATATAAATGCCGCTCCCAAAGGCTACAGCTGGAGGCTCTGCAGAGATCTGACCCAGAAGCATAAAAATGTTTTCAATCATCACAAGTTCAAAGGTGGTAATATCTGTCCGTGTTGTTTCTGCTGCCCCCAAGTGGCCAAAAGACGCTACTATCAATTACTGCAGGTGTGAAAGAATTTACTATAAGGACATTTTCATTTTTTTGCTAAGTTGTTCTTATTAAAAGATTATTACTAATCTGTAAAGCATGATTTATTAATTATTTTAAGCTTTTTGCAAGAATGGTAACCATTCTGACAGAAGTAGTGCAGCTTTGGCCCCCGTTCACACCTGGCTTTAACATCCGTCCCGGCTGATCCGACCTCAAGAGTCCAGCGTTACGCACCCAGATCTGATCTCGGACCACATTTAGAGTCCGCAGGTACTTAAAGTCGGATCGCCCAGGTCGGATGTTAAATCAAGGTCTTAGAGATAAGGCATAAATACTATATTTGACAGCTAGTGGACCGTGAACACAGTTAAATGACTTTATGGTGCAACACACTGCATAATAATATATTAATGTGAGGTCACGTTTCATTTGGTTTTCTGAGTTTTTCTTCTGCCCACTTCAGTAGCCACAGACCCCACGGTGGCCCCTACCATACCTCCAGCTGGCCCTCCCACAAAGAGGCCGACCAAGGCCCCCAGCAGGGCCTCCCTTCTCACAAGAGTAGGCAGCCACTTGACCCAGCCGGTTAGTTTCTCCCACAGACCCCAGAGAAAAGACGGAGCCGCGGGGGAAGATGACACACAGGTGGAAGGGAAAATATCATCCACATCCACGTCCAGATCACCGATGCTCCTCTCCGCCTCTTCCCGGACTGCTTCCATTTCCTCTTCTGTCACGTTTTCCTCTGAGTCTGTTGGTGATTCCTGGTCATTCATTTCCTCTAATCTCCTCTGCATCACTATCTCCGCCTGCTTCTCTCTCACTCTTTCCTCTGCCTCCTCGTACAGAGGGCAGCTGAAGTGCTGCAACCCACTCTCCATCGTTGCCTGCTCCACCTTCTCCAGCAGCTCTTCCACAGCATCCCTCTCCTCCGGTTCTCCGTTGCGGGTTTCCAGAGTGTGGTAGCGATCACCGCATCTTTCCACCAGCTGCCGGAGGTCCTTGCGCCATGTGGCGAGGTATTCTTCCAGCTGCTCGTCCTCCCCCAGCTCCTCCGTGTGGGTGAAGAGTATGATGGTGTTTCTGGTGATGACAGATTGGCCAAACAGCTTCTCTAGGACGTCCAGAGCCTTGAATTCTCCATCAGCTGGCTGGTTCAAAGGGACACACAGCAGGAAGGCATGTGGCCCAGGGCTGGATAAGGCGATAAAGGAGGAGATGTGTTTTCTCCTTTCCTCTGGGTTGCAGGCTGAGCCGAACCAGGCAGGACTGGAGACTACCACCACCTGCAGAGAAGTGGCAGAAGCATCACGATTAAATATGATCTGTGGAGCTGATTGTTTCTGATCTGTGAAGTTGAATGTTTCTCATCTTCAGAGCTGATTGTTTCTCATCTCTGAAGCTGATTGTTTCTCATATTTAGAGCTGACATTTTCTCATCTCTGGAGCTGAATGTTTCTTATCTTTAGAGTTGATTGTTTCTCATCTTTGAAGCTGAATGTTTCTCATCTCTGGAGATGAATGTTTCTGATCTTTAGAGGTGAGTGTTTCTGATCTGTGGAGCTGAATGTTTCTCATCTGTGGAAGTGAATGTTTCGGATCTGTGAAGCTGAATGTTTATCATCTTTAGAGCTGAATATTTCTCATCTTTAGAGCTGATTGTTTCTCATCTGTGAAGCTGAATGTTTCTCATCTGTGAAGCTGAATGTTTCTGATCTGTGAAGCTGAATGTTTCTCATCTTTAAGCTTAATGTTTCTGATCTGTGAAGCTGAATGTTTCTCATCTGTGAAGCTGGTTGTTTCTGATCTGTGAAGCTGAATGTTTCTCATCTTTAGAGCTCAATGTTTCTCATCTGTGAAGCTGGTTGTTTCTGATCTGTGAAGCAGAATGTTTCTCATCTTTAGAGCTGAATGTTTCTTATCTGTGGAGCTGATTGTTTCTGATCTGTGAAGCTGAATGTTTCTGATCTGTGAAGCTGGTTGTTTCTGATCTGTGAAGCTGAATGTTTCTCATCTTTAGAGCTCAATGTTTCTCATCTGTGAAGCTGGTTGTTTCCTATCTGTGAAGCAGAATGTTTCTCATCTTTAGAGCTGAATGTTTCTGATCTGTGGAGCTGATTGTTTCTCATCTGTGGAGCTGCCAGTTATAAATAACTAAAACATAAGTAAATTGTAAATAACTAACATCAGGGCAGATATCAATAAATAAATAAGTATATATTAAATAAGTAACTTTACTTAAAATAACAGTGAGTCAGAGATACGTCACGGCTGGTTCTAAAATATGGCTCATCTCCCCAAGTCATGACACACACACACACACACAACTAAGAGCTGTTCCTGGTTCTAAAATAGCTGCAGACACTCATTACAGACAGCAGCTGTTATATAATACAAATTAGACAGGTGTTTATTTGCATACAGAAACTGAGATAGGATATCAGAAGGGATAGCTGTTAACTACTGTCTTGCAATCAGCTGTTAATTAAAGATCTGACGATGTGTTGCTCTTTGCCCTCTTACCTGTCTGCCTGCAGCCTCCCCGCTGTGTTTGCTGCACTCTCGGACAGCAGGAGCGTCTGTGCCCTGATCGCGGTCTTGCAGGCCCAGGATGGCGCTGACCGCTGATCTCTTTCCTGCTCCGGGGCGCCCCAGCACCACCAGCCTCAGCTCTGATCGGCAGGAACCGATAACACACAATAAAAAATAAAAATATATATATATAAATAAATAAAAATAAATAACGGGAGCAAACAAAGTGGCTTTAATCACAGTAAAGTTACTTGAATCCACACTTTCTCCGCTGCACACATTTCAACAGATAGGCTATATCTTGTTCATTTTTCGCTTTTGATTTTGCATTAAACACATTATGTCTTTGTCTTACTCAGAATCGCTGACACATTTCTAAGAAATGACAGCGCCCTTTGCAGCAGCTCGCATCTCAAAGCCGCAGAAATAACGAAAACGCGCAGACGCACCCACTCACCCCACCTCCCATCGAGCCACACTGACACAGATCTGAGACGGCACATGTAAAGATAAGAAGATTGAAAACATCAACCCGTCCACGTACCTGATTGTGAAGAAGATGCGGACATTTTTGGTCCTGCTCGCTGCCGTATTTAGTGCGTTCAGCCCGGGATAACAACCTAGACTTCCTGATTCCTGCAGGCTGACTCAGCCTCTGCCTCCGTGGCTGCACTAAAGTTAACTCCATCTGAGGTGAACACAGCTCCATCTGTTGTGGGGATGTGTTGATGACACCGAGGAATGAATGTCTCATTGTAATGCAGCCAATAACAGTGTAGTGTTTCACCCGAATTCAGGTCAACCTCATGTTGTGGCGCTATACTGTATAAGGAAATGAAGCCTGGCACCAGACAATCCAACAGAGAGGCTGTTGAGATGTTTAGTTCAATTTTAAGATTTTGGATGAATTCAAAGTGTGCATATATAATAATATAAAAAACAAGCAATTTTCAATTAAATATATATATTCAAATGTATAGTATCAAGACTTTTTTTGAAAATTTTAGCTTAAGAAGCTGTGAAGCATGGTGGTGGCAGCATCATGGTTCAGGCTCGTTTTGCTTGTAACTCCTTTTTTAAGAAAAAATCCACATTGCGACTGCACGAAATGAGACTAACAGGTGGCGGTTTAGACTTCTGCGTTAAGTTGACGTAAAAGCTAGTGCCGTAGCTAATGTCCACCTCCCCAGACCGCAAGAGCTCTGATTGGTCCGCTTGGTAGCAGCGCGTTTCGGCTTTAGTATTTCGGGCTGCTTCTCCATCTCCACAATTTTCAAATCGATTGTTTTGGATCAGTAAAGATGGAACACATTGAGGAAAGGTTAACTGAGGAGGTTCAAACATTTGTAGGATGCGTCTTCTGTGAAATTTCGGCAAAAGTTTCAGTCGCCATTGTTGAAAGTGAAAACAAAAATTAACCCGACTGATAAAAAAGACACAGCGCCGACTAGCGTTTGTATGGTTTTGTTACAGAGCAAGCGCACAAGTATAAATGGCTCAAAACCGCTTATAGGTGGTTTATAATTCTGCGTTGACGCAGAGGCCACGGCGACAACGTAGAGCATACTCAGAACCTAGCGCCATAGCTGACATGCACCTCCCCAGAAATGTAACTATGCGCCGTGGCAACGCAGACTGCAAGAGCTGTGATTGGTCTGCTTGGTAGTAGCGTGTTTCCGCTTTAGTATTTCCGGCTGCTTCTCCATCTCCGTAATTTTCAAATCGATTGTTTTGGATCAATAAAAATGGAACACATCGAGGAAAGGTTAACTAAGGAGGTTCAAACATTTGTAGGACGTGTCTTCGGTAAAATCTCGGCAAAAGTTTCAGGTGCCATTGTTGAAAATGAAGCAGGAAGTAGAAACAAAAATTAACCCGACTAGTAAAAAAAGACACAGCGCGGACTAGTGTTTGGATGATGTTGTTACAGAGTGCAAAGTATAAATGGCTCGCAACGGTTTATAGGCGGTTTATAATTCTGCGTTAAGTTGACGCAGAGGTTACGGCGACAACGTAGAGCATACGCAGAACCTAGCGCCATAGCTGAGATTGGTCCGTATTTCCGGCCGCTTCTCCATCTCCGCAATTTTCGAATCGATTGTTTTGGATCTATAAAGGTTGAACACATCAAGGAAAGCTTAACTGAAGAGATTCGGAGATAGAAACATTTGTACGACTCATCTTCGGCGAAATTTCAGCAAAAGTTTCAGTCGCCATTGTTGAAAGTGAAGCAGAAAGTAGAAACAAAAACTACCAAAAAAAGAGACAGCGCCTACTAGCGTCTACAGAGCGAGAGCAAAAGGCATAGGCTACGTACGTAGGTTACGGCGTCTATGTCCCGCAGTACTTTAAATGAGCCTTTAGGGACCGTCACAAAGCAGAATATTTAACATTTCTTTTAAAAAGAGTCTTTATCTCATCCTCAACAAATAAATAAAAATCACTACTAGGTCCAGTATTCCTGTCCGTCATGCACCTAAACCTGTTGAAACTGTTGAGGAGCTGAAACTGCTTTTAAAAGGTTGGTCCTTTAAAAGTGAATTGTGTCTTTCTAATTAATATCTAGTGACAAATTAAACTAAATATAGTAAATAAGGGATTTTATTTGGCTGTTAAAAGTCGAACAGATCCACATAGACACGTGATTATTTGACTAGTTTATTACATTTTCTTCCTGTAATCCAGATTTCTCTCAGTTATTCTAAAACGTTTTGAACAAGTCGTACTGGAGGTTTAATCCAGATCAGATTTTTTTTTTATTTTGAACAACCCATCATCCGTCCACCTGGGCCCGAGAGGCCAGTTAATCCAACACGTTGGTCCTTAAACAGCTAAACAACACACATCCAGATCAGTACATACAGTAGATACCCTTTCATAAAACAGACCGCTGTACAGTAACAGTAAAACTGAGCCGACGTGCTGCAAAAGATGTTCAGTAAAATGTTTTTTGTTTAAAAATACAGCAATTACAAAATTAAGAGAGGGGAAAAAAAAGTTTGTCTTTTTTAAAAAAATACACTTTAAAAACAGGTCGACGCCAGAAATATCCAAATGTTCAGATGCCAAGCAGTGGCTTAAATTAAAGTCCGGACAAATCTGTTGACGCTTTGACGCCAAGTTCCTCCAGATCGATCCTTTTTACTCACAGTCCAGGCATGATGTAGGCGATGTTGTCCAACGTGTTTGACTGAGAGGAAAAAGAAAAGAGCGTCGTTAGTTTATGAAATAAATGACAGCGGAGGTGTTTTGAAGCTGGTTAAATGAATGAACGCTATCTGTACCAGGACGTTTCGAGGACATCCGTTTAGCTGCGGTATCTGCGCCGTGAGACACGTCAACGGGCCCAGGGCGCACAAGATGGAGTCCAGAAGAACAGACAGACTTCCAGACACCGCCACCATCCCCTGAGAGGAGGACACGCCAAACGGTTTAATCATCAAAACAAATCACTGCAGGTTTGAATGAATATCTGCATAAAAAACTCACCTCCGTTTCTTGTAGCCGATGTCCGATCAGGGACAGGGACTCTCCTAGGAGCTGCAGGTGAGCGGCTGCATCGATGGGATCGACGTCCGGGACTCGAGCCGGGGACAGGGACACGGTGCCGGCCGCTCGGCTCGGCGACACCATGCCCGTTCCTGTTCCTACGACTAAACAACGAAACAAAACAGCATTGAGATCCAACCAGGGCCACAACAAGAGACTATTATTTCAATTAATGTAATGAGATATAACACAGAATGACATATTTGAACCGTCCGAGCTGGACTCAAACATACCTTTGCTTTTGCTCTCGTTGGAGGTCTTGTGTTTGACCGTGGTGGCCTCGGCCTTGTTCTGCTTGTGCTGCAGATACTGAGCTTTCTGCCTCCACACCTGCACAGAAGAAAAAAGAAGTTAGAAAGTCAGAGAAATCAGTGAAAGCTCTGGTGGTGTAAAAGTGCAACCACCACAACTTGGAGGAGTAACATCTGTAAGCTCTGTTTAAGCTTTGAGAACAACATCGTAGGCACTGATCTGTAATTGTGCCAGTTTGTCTGTGCACTTTGAACGACGGCGACTGGAACTAACCGCGTTCACGTCGGAGCTAATAAATGTTTAACGGCTACGTGTTTGAATAACAAAGTGGGTCCCGGCTCAAGCCTCTAATTCACCCGATTTCCCGTGCAGCTTCTCTTAAATCTTTTTCTTTCTTTCTTTTGAAGTTGGAACGCCGCTGCGTGGTCTGAGCCGCAGTGTTGTTACTACGCACGGGACTATAAACATCTTGAATACACAAAATCATGGCAAAACAAAACAGAAAGACTAAAAGTGGAGCGAACGTTTAAAGCCAAAAAGGCGAAAGTATTCTCTGGGAGAAGAATAAACCTCACTTTACTAAACGTACCAGTTTGTCCTTCTCGGGCATCGCCTTCCACACCTCTGCCAACCTTTTGCTGAGTTCACCAAACACTGCAGATCAGACAAACAAACATGGTTTATTTAAATTCTTTCTTTTGGTTTTATCTGAAGTTATAATACTTTAAAGTTTTACCCACCTAGTCCAGGCTGTTCTGCGTTAATATTGACCCTGTACTCTTTGCAAAACACCTGATACGCTGTCGTGTTCTTCTTCTTGGGCTAAAAAAAAAACAAACAAACATTTTAAAACATCGTTCCGGTTTGACGACAGCCAAAACAAGACACACGTGACCGCAAATGACCTTTTCTTTTTCCTTCTCGTGCTTCTCCTTGTCCTTCTCCTCCTTCTTCTTCTTCTTCTCCGTCACAGCGTCGTTGCCTTGGTGATGGTGGTGGTGGTGGTGGTGCGGAGGGATGGGCGTGCCCATGGCGTACATCGGGCCGACGGCGCTGTGAGTGACGGTGGGGTGGGAGTGACCGTGGCTCCTCGACGAGTCTGACGAGAGCGGAGTCAGGTTTGAGAACGAACCGACGTGATCTTTGACTCTAGGTTTCAGTGGAGAGACGACTTTAAAGTGCGTGAACTCACCTCCGAATCCCTTGCTGTGCTTCTTGTCTTTCCCACTCTTTTCCTTGTCTCTGTCCTTTTCTTTGTCCTTTTTCTTTTTGCTCTTCTTGCTCTTCTTCTTCTTCTTTGACAAGTGTGTATACGAGTCGTCTATAACCAGTTCGCCTGCCTCCAGTTCTCCCCCGGAAGAAGAGCTATCGTCTCCCATGCCTCCTCCGTAATGACCTGCAGAACGGAGAAGAAATCGAATGAAGAATATCTCAATTATTACCAGTTAATTCATTCTAAGACGAGCACCTTCTTACCTTCCACCTCCACCTCTTTCCCCACGACAGGAAGCGGATCTCTACTCTGCTGCATCTTCTTCTTCGGCGACTTCGAGGGCTGCGTCCTCTCTCTGTCCTTCTCTTTCTTCACGCCTCCTTTGGACGAGTGCGGCGTGAACGGGAAGCTCTCCCCTTCCTCCTTCTCCGGCGACATGATGAGCTTCATCTTCAGCCCGTCGGCCTCGCGCAGCGTCAGGGGCTCCTCTTTGGGAGCGCCGCCGTGGAAGAGGGACGACTTCGAAGAGGACGACGAGTGCTTCTTGGAGGACGACGACGAAGAGGACGTGGAGCGGGAGTGAGAGAAGGAGTGGCCGCTCTTGCTTCCGCCGCCGCCGCCGCCGCCGCTGCTGCTCTCGCGTTTGCGGTCCTTGGACGAGTGCGTGGAGAAGGAGGGGTAGGAGGGCTTCTTGTGCAGGTGGGGGCTGGGGTCTGAGCCCGTGGCCAGAGGAGAGGTGATGGCCTGCAGGAGGCCCATCGCCGTGTCCGTCGGGTGGGACGACGAGGGCGAAGAAAGAGTAGGGGAGCGGTCTGCGGACTTGTGCTTCTTCTTGTGGGGAGGTGGGCCTGAACCATCGTGGTCTGGGGATGAAGAATATAATATTATATCAGAACGCATTTGTTTTCACTGTTAGCGTACCTAATGTTTAATGTCTCTCACCTCTGTAGTAGTAGTCATCACTATGCTTCTTCTTCTTTTTGTGGGAGTCTCCTCCGAGCATGAAAAGCTCTGAATCCTGATTTTGAAATGACACGAAACAATTTCATTAATTATATTTAAACGGGAATTAACAGCACATTTTAAAGTCCCAGAGAAACATCTGGCCGAGTGCGATCACCTCCGATGGCCTGAGCCTGAGTTTCATTGGCCGCAAAATTAGTACACGCCCCCAAGTGCAGGATGAGTCATCAATATTTAAAAATAGTTTTCCAGGAAATGACAAACTCTAAAATACTGACTGATTTTTGATATTTTTTTGGACACAGACTTTAAAAATGCTTCTGCGATACCGGACTAGGAAGACGAAGACGGATAAACTTACCTTCGGACGTTTCTTGGATGACTTTCGTACCTGGGCGGCGATCTCCTCCTCCTCCCTTAACAGATCCTTGTACGACCTCCTCTTCTCTCTCTGGCTGCGTCCAGCCACAAGGCCCCGTTCTCCCTCCATCCCCACATCTAAAGCACACAAAAACCATTAACGTCACATGGTTTTCTTTTTTTGGCCAGTTAACACTTGATTCTCTTCACCACAAGAGCATTACGTAACATACTGTGGGTATGAAATAGTTCCTCCTTTCTTGCACAAACTAAGCTCTTCTGTTCTCTATATGCAAACACACCAACATCATTTTAGTAGAATACTGTAACAGCCCAGTATGGGGACATGATACAAATCATAGAAAGTAATGAGCTGTGAAGAACCTCTCACTCCCTGAAAGCACACATGTGATGTTAAAGTATTATTTATTCGTCTCCATTCTGACGTTACTTATTCTACAGGCCTGAACAAACCTCAGATTATAACTTGAACCGTGGAAATGACCATACACACAGTAATCTCACGGGTATTTCCTAACTTAATTTCACATGTCTACTTTGCATACATCAACATGAGGCTAATTAAACACATACACATCAGAATTACACATAACTGAGGCAAAACTCTGGATATGAAACAAAACATCAATTGAGTAGGCTGCCCATCAATGTGGCCGGGACACATTGTGTGTTCACACTACTGAAGAACACGAGGTTTTGGCTAACTAACCGATCACAATTACACATAGCCCATATGTGTTCAACAATCAACACTTTTAATTAATGAATGTCCAGATTTACTAATTATTTTGCTAGCTAACAGCAACTACAGATGAATACGTTGGGGGATTTTATGTTTTCAGACCATAATTCAAAACTGCGGTGGTATTTTCTGTGAAAGTCTGAAGCGAAACTCTGGTTATGAAACAAAATGTCAATTGAGCAGGCTGCCCATCAATGTGGCCGGGACACATTGTGAGTCCACACTACTTTGGCTAATTAAACACATAATTTAGTTTTTTAATTAATGTTCAGATTTACTTACTATTCTGCTAGCTAACAGCAACTACAGATAAATATGTTGGTGGATTTCATCTTTTCAGGCAATAATTCAAAACTGCGGTCGTTTTTTTTTCTATGAAACTGTGGTTACGAAACAAGACATCAGTTGAGTAGGCAGCCCATCAATGTGGCCCGGGACACATTGTGTGTTCACACTACTGAAGAACATGAGGTTTTGGCTAATTAAACACATAATTTTGTTTAATACATTGGGGGATTTTATCTTTTCAGGCAATTATTCAAAACTGCGGTTGTTTTTTTTTTCTCTGAAACTGTGGTTACGAAACAAGACGTCAATTGAGTAGGCAGCCCATCAATGTGGCCGGGACTCATTGCGTGTTCACACAACCAACTAGTGGCCCAGACAACCTCAAAACGTGATCAGATCTTAAAATACATGTGTTGACATCTTTAATCTGGCCGTCTGCAATCAGATCGCTCAGGACGTACGTTAATACTCGGTCTTGAACGCGGCCTATGTTGCGTACTACACAAGTCTATACGTTAGAAAAACTGCAAGTGTGCTTTACCAATGCCTCCTTTGCCCTTGATCTCCTCGAAAGCCATGGTGCCTCCTTTGTCAAAGCTTTCACTTGTCGTGGGATGTAGAAGACAACATTAAGGCTGACCTATTGAATAAACACCAAGAGAAAATAGAAAATGAAATGCAAGTCAATACAAATTCTGGGCCCAAACAAAACAGATTAGTGCAGTTCAACATTGCAGTAAAACATATACTGGGATAACATTGACTTTTCTGTCATGTATTCATCCAAACACATGATGACTTTCTTAAACTATCTCTGTTTAGTCCAGCATGGAGCACTACAAGAAGCAGCGGACCTGCAGGTAACCTGGACGTGCTCAAAAAGAAGGTTTAGTCCTCCACGATTGGCCGCTACTTGAGGAAAAAAATACCATTTGCGTTATATTTGTAGTGTATTCTGCTCTATCATCTTCAAAGGAGCAACCAAAATGATACCTAAACAAATTCCCGCCTACTTTTGTAAAGATACACAAACACACCCCCTCTCTATTCACTTTGACACTCGAGCTTCCCGACCATCTCCAAGGCTAGAATCCCTTCCGCCGAGTGCGGCCTCCGCTGACCGGTGAGAGCGGCTAAGGAAAGTCCGAGGCTTTCGCTAACGGCTAGGCCGCGGGCGCATAAAGCGGGCTGAACACCGCGCGGGGCGTTCGTTCAACTTTTCTCCCGGCTTAATCTCGTCTACAGTGATATCGTGTGTAGTTTACCAACACTGGGATGTGAGGAATAGTGAATTTATTAAATATTACTACCTCTATGGGATCTCCAATTTACGCGGGTCCGGCAGCCATCTTTATTTTCGGCGAGACAACAATACGTGTCGGGGTAGGGGCGGGGCTTTGCCTACGTAGCCAATCAGCGTAGAGCACAAGTGGCCATGTTAGTCTACCAACATCCAAAATGTCAACGGCAACCAACTCTCACTTAATATGCCTGTATTTAAATGAATATATTACACATATACACACATGAATCTTACTCACACTTAATAAAAGTCAAAAACACACGAATATACACAAAGATATCGATTTATTGATTCACATATATCAATTATTGTTTTTTTTACAGTACAATTCACGTAATAACATGCATTACAAGAAAAAAAAGGCAACGATACAACATAGCTGCTGATAAGACAACCAAAAACACAAAACTGTTAAATCATCGTGTCAAACAATTATCATAGAGCTTGTCTAATCTTTCTCAGTCGCATTAAAGAGCCGCGGTCCCGCTGCACCTCTGAATTAGCGTCTAGCTTCCTGTTCTCAATGTTTATTTTACGCCTTTTACGAGCCAACATGTGACACTCCCTTTTATTATCTATTGTAGTACTGTAGCTGGTAAATGCTAACCACAAAAAAACAAAACAGTCTTATCTTGGTTAAGCTCACAAGGTGTTCTAATGCAGTACTTTGGCTGAACGCTGTGTTTGGGGCAGACGAGCCCCGCCATCACGGTACGGCCTTCGTTTGTCTTGACCGAGGCCAGTGACGCAAAGGAGAGGCTTGTTTAAGAAAAGAAAAAGAAAAAAAAGGAGCTCTCCATACACTTCATCTTCTACCTATCGCCCAAATTCTGTTTCTGTAGACTGAGCGATGTAAAACTGGCCAATAAATCGGTCACCTCGTCCACCTGCAAGACAAACAATCCAACACTGAGAAAAAAACCTGTGTAATAAACCAGTAAATGCAAAAATAAGAGTATAGTTACACCGTAACTTCCTTCTTATGCATTTGAATATGCAACTATGCGAGTTAGAGTGTAGGTCTCACCTGCTCTTTGGTGCGCGTGTGCTGCAGCTGTGTAGAAATGTGCTCCAGTCTCTCTTTAGCTTCACTCTGGCCCATTAGGTTCAGGTACTCTCTCAGCATCTGAATTATCTGCAGGCGAAAGACAGACAGACATAAAAAATCTACCCCGAGGCGTAATATGCAAAGACAGGCGAGCTCACGCCAACGCTACCTGAGTGACTTCCCCTCTCAGCGTTTCCAAGCTGCGTGAATCTCCTTCCTGCAGGATGTTTAACTTGGAGCGCGCCAGATGCAGCGGCGTCCTGCCTGCTCGGTCGAGGGCGTCCACGCGGGCTCCTGAACAGAAACGACACAAATCTCTCTGTTACACATGCTCACCCTGGAGTAAAATAGAGGCACGCTGCTGCATTTTAATGTGTTTTACATTATGAGCTATGATAAAGCCACTAACAGTTAAACTAGGTTACAGTACGTCATGGGTTTTTTGCCCACAAGAAGTTTTACAGCTTTATAGTTGCTGCACAGTTTTCATAGATAATCGTGGTATATTTCAAAACGGCACGCAGCAAGTTAGTGACACTTATGAACACCGATCAGGCATAACATTATGACCACCTTCCTATGTGTAGGTCTCACTTGTGCCTTCAAAACAGTTGGGACTCATCAAGGAATAGACATGGGCCTTCTGAGGGTGTCCTGTGGTGTCTGGCAACAGGATGTTGTTAGAGAGGGTCTTTGAGGGGAGGGGCCTCTGTAGATCATCCCACAGATACTTGACCAGTTTGGGTTCTAGTCAATTCAGAGGCCAGGTCAACACCTTGTGCTGTTTTTCATGTTTTTTTTTTCATGTGTGTGTGTGCCTGTGTCAGGCTGCATCCTGCTGGGGATGGCTGCTGCCATCAAGGAGTGTCATTGCTATGGGGTGGGGGTGCCTGGTCTGGTCTAGGTGGGTGCTACATGTCTAAGTAACATCCATACGAATGCCAGGTCCAAAAGTTTCCCAGCAGAACATTGTATTGTCACAAGATGGTGAATGTTATTTACTTCTCTTGTCAGTGGTCATAATGATGTGGCTGATCGGTGCAACTGCTCAAGGCAGATCTCTGGTAGCATGTTGGTGTTAGTTTGTGTTGCTCTCCATCCACACAGAGTGAGGAATTGTGAGAAGTCAACCAATGTGGAGGCTACAGGATGCAGTCCTCCAGCCAACAGATGTGGCCTCTGGGTGATTGTAGCTTGTGTAAGTCAAATATCGACTGGTTGAAAGAGAGGTGCACAGATAACAGCTGCAGGTAGAAACTTGTTTTCACTTCACTACAACAGAGACAAGAATAGCCTTATTTTCTGGTGATTACGCGTATTATTGGGACAAGCTACAACCACTACAAGTGCGTCTGCGTAGCACCAACTCCGTCCCATTCTGGAGCCTTTACAAGGAACCAAGAATTAAACCCGTACGTACGCTTCTTCGGTGCAACAAATGGCGAAAAAAGTGAACAGTCCTCCACATTTTTCGTTTAAAGGAATTCCCCTTTAGTTTCAGCTAACTAACAACCAAATAAACACAGCTGTCTCACCTCCTCTCAGCAATGTGGTGATTACAGGCACATGGTTGGTGCAGGCCGCTGCAGAAACACAGGACAAAATAGTTTTGTTTTTTTTTTACATTTTTACAGAAGTGGGCAACAAGCAGCCGCACATTCACTGTATTTGTAAAGTGAAACCACAGCCACATGCATGACCGAACACTGAGCTACGGGGTTTATCGGTGATGATGAGTGTTCCCTCTTACCCAGATGGAGGGGGGTATTTCCCAGGCTGTCTCGCTGGTTGGGGTCAGCGCCATGGCTCAGTAGCAATTGCACTACAATTAATGTTAAAGAATGACTGTTAAATTGAAATCTGCCGTTGCTCATTCTGAAGTCTTTCAAAAGGAAACCTACCAATGCTCTCATTGCCATTGCAGGAAGAGAAATGAAGAGCTGTCCTTCCCTTGTCGTCTGCCGCACAGGGGTCTATGTCGTCCTGCAAGAGCTTTCGCACTGTGAACACAAAACACAACCTCTCAATCCTCCCTCACACTGCCTGCAAAACAATTAACTGCAACTAATCACCTCACTGTTCGTACCTGTGTCGATGTCGTTGCTGTTCGCCGCTTCCCTCAGTCTCTTCACAGCTGTAGAGACGAGACATTCATAGTGACAGGGGATGGAAAAACTGCTTTATGAATGTATGCATTTACAGGAACACTTTCAAATGAGGTGGTGGCGGCTGATTAGCCGACTGAAACTGACGCTACACACTGTTCATTCCACGCTATGTTGGGTAGGAAGAGGAAATCCCATGCTGATAATAGGAGATGAGCAGATAGCTACTGAGATGTAAAGATGATATTGTGCAATATTAGTTGCATTTCACTGCTTTTAAATGTGTTTTAACAGCGTTATACAGCTATTATTAATTCTATTAGTCAAGTGGCCAGCTTAAACTACACGTGTGAACATAGCTGAGACGCGTGAAATCAAGTAAATCAAAACGTGAATAAACAAATTAAATTAAAGACGATTACACTGTGTGTGAATCCGTCATAAAAAACAAAAACAAACGTACATTTAAGTGGTTTATTATGCATTTGGTCATGTTGATGACCGGTGTTTTTATTTACCATTATTACTGAAGATATCTCAAAAAGCGCAGCAGTGACCTTACTCTGCGCGTGGAAGCTCCTGGAATTAAGGTTATAATCTGACCTATAACTAATCTCAGGACAGAGATAAATAAATAACTTGTACATGTGTGCTTTCCAAAATATGCATCACATCCCCACGTCATCACTCGCACACAACAAACGGCGCTGTTCATTGTCCTGGTGCTCTGGCACTGTGAAAATTGTGTATTTGTGTGTTTGTATTAAAGCATTTAACATATAAAATTCATAATAATCTGTGATGAAAGCCACCCTCTACGTATATATATATATATATATATATATATATATATATACACACACACACACACACACATTTACATTGCTCAGCTTTCCACGATATGAAAATAACACACAATTTTAACGTGTATGTTTGGAGAATAACAACAATTTGGGTGCTTTTAAAGGACAAGATAGAGAAGCAACAGATAAATATCTCCAGAAACTTATATCTGTGTCTCTAGAGGTGGAGATAAATAAATAATTTGACTTGCGTGCCTTCAGTAGGCGTAACAGACTTCACAGCTTGCTCCAAAATGCGCATCATGTCCCCACATAATGCCGCGCACACAACAAACAGCGCTAGTCATTATTCTGATAAAGCAGTAGGTAGAAATATATTTAAAAAAACAAAAAACAAAACAGCAGCTGTTACAATATCCTACTAGGTACTCGGTATTTATTTGCACACAGGTAGCTGAAGCATGCAGGTGTCACCACAGGTAGTATTTTCATAGTAACGCATGTGCTTTTGCTGCTTCCCTCACCGCATGTACACCTTTAACAGTGAGTTATTTCATTTTTAACGAGACAACGAAGGTGCCCCTTACCGTAAATATCTTTACCAATAGGACCCAGGTTCCGCACGGCTCTGTGGTACCGCCTGGCCCTGCTCCCCGTCATCTTCCCCAACTTGCACGCCGAGCTCAGCTCCGCTTGTCCCGGCTCTCCTCGCCCCGGCTCCCACAACAAGTGCAGGTACCTGAGCTCTTTGTCGTCTCTCTGTCCGACTCTACCCAGCACCACTTTGCCTTCTCCTATTCCGCTTATGCCGAACCCGACGGCGGCGGCGGCGGTGCCCACATCGTCCATCCTGCTCTCCATGTCCCCCCGCAGCACCGCGTCTTCTTCCCCGGTTTCGGCTTCGGGTCCGTGCTCCACCACGTACTCCCCCTCGGAGCTGGATCGGTCATGATCCGAGGCGACGACAGAGCTCCACCCGTCCATACTTCACCGCAACACGGGGAAGCGATGCTTCACACTCGTTGCATACGGCGCTTGCAACTCCTGCTCAAAAGCCAGAGGGAAATGCAACCGTCAGTAAGAGCTGGAGTCAACTTTGAACACGGCTTGTTTACCCTCAGCGACACCTGGGGCCATTGCACGGCGCGTCAACGCAGCAACTCCCCCACTGAACTACACCTGGATAATTTTAAGTATGAAAACAGTAAATACCTTCCTCCAAAATGTCCCCCTATGTCACATTTTCCATTTCATCGGATACTAGTAGTAAAAGGCACACCCATTGTGCAGTCAACAGCCTCGGAGCGGTAACGACCAATCAGAGTCCGCGTTGTTAATTCGCTCCCGTCCAATAGGATCAGCGCAGCCAAGCAGCCAATCAGACGGCCCTCCTGTGTTGGACGAGTGACAGTTCCTTCCGGGTATGCGCGCTGTGAAAATCTTAATCAAAAAACGTAATCGTTTAAATATACACTCACTGAAAGCGTGTGTGTGTGTTCAGCTGTTACAACTTGTTCCAAAATAAGCATCATGTCCTCATGTCATGACGGACACACAACAAACAGCGTTGTTAATTGTTCTAATTAGGCCAATCAGACTGGCGTCCTGTTAGAGGCGGCGGTTGCTCCGGGCATGCGCACTGTGAAAATCTTAAATCAGTAGCATAAAAAACAAACAAACCAAAAAAACACAAAGCTAGCATGCTAACACTGTTGTATGTTTAATCGTTTAACATCATATAAAATTATGTGGTTAATTATCAGCTCCTCAATGATTACTTATGTCTTTATTTAGAGTGTTTTTTATGTACAACTAAGCTAGCTGTGACCAAGCAATTTCGCTTGTGGATCAATAAAGTTTATCTAAGTCTAAGTCTAAGTCTATTTATCTTTATTACCGGAGATATTTCTTTCTCTGCTGCCAAAACGCTCAGTAGTAACATTATTCTTCAAAGTGCTTTTTTGCCTCCAGGGAGACGTCACAGCTTGTTCCAAAATGTGTCTCATGCCCCCACGTCATGACTCGCACTTGTTTTGGTACTCTGACATCGTGAAAATCTTAAATCAAAAACTGTATTCATTCAAATAAAATAAAAAACAAAGCCTGTCTTCCGTCACTGATGAATGTTTAATCATTTAACGTCGTATAAAATGCATAACAATCCGCCATGACAGCCTCCCTCCACCTGTACACCTTTACATAATACAGCTCTCTACGATATGAAAATAGTTTAATGTATATTTGTGAAGAATAACAACAATATAGGTGCTTTTAAAGGATAAGACAAATCTCCAGTGTTGGTTTGGACCCCTAGACGTCACACGATGAGTCAGGGGGACAGAAGAGGAAAGTTAAAGTGGCCATCTTGAAGATTTTCACTTAAATATATCTCCGTTAAGTCACTATCCATGAGGTAAAACAATGGCGACTGAGCCTACAGCCCACAGATTAAAGTATTGCACTGTTTATACATTTGCATTATTAAAAACTTGATGTCTGTGGAGACGTTTTTCAGCAAAATTGCTGCATTACGTTGCTGCTAGCATAATCTGTATTTACAGATGTCTGGACATGAATGCAGGCAACAGTTGATAGACTGCTAATGGCTAATTCTGCGGCTTCACACTAAAATGATTTAACCGGCAAAACACAAGTTGGCTTTTATTACAAAGTAGTATTTCATCACTTCTTCTGCCAGAAAATCAGTTTTCATGAAGTAACGGAACAAGATGAAGCAACCACAGTGATGAAATATTCGAGATTGCCACTTTAAGCTTATAGTTTCAGACTCTCTTCTGGTAAAGTACAGAATAATTGTACTTCTTTGTGACACTTAGACGTGATCAAAATGAAGAAAGGGAAGTCGGTCTTTGGTTGAAACAGTCGCACAAGCCATAAACAGGGTGGGAGCCAGTGATATGTAGGATGGCAGTCTGTGCAAATACTCTGTCTTGCAGGGGGAATGCCTATGGGCGCAGGAGGTAGCAGTTCGGAGGGACTTAAACAGCATCATGTAGCTTCGACCCACGTTTAATAAAACAATCAGAAGTCAAGTTTCAGTCCTGAAGACACGGAGGCTCCAGCTGGTGCCAGGTAGTTGGGGAACGCTGTGTCAGCCGCTGATGTGCCTGCATCCTGATCAGCTGGCATCGGTCCGGACTTATGAACGTGCTGCGACAGCCGAGCGCCGTGGGTGACGCCCTGCTGCTTCAAGTATCCCTGCTGGCAGAACAGCGGTGGCTTGCGGTGCGTAAGAGATGAACGGAAACATGATTCTAAAAGACAGGATGAAAAAAGGCATCAGTGAGGGAAACAATCTGCTCTGGGGGTGTAGTTGCAGAGGTGACAAAGTTGAACATTTGTGCCTCCATTAACAAAAATCTTCCGGACTTAACTGTTTTCCAGCAAATGTCCAGTTTGAATCCCTCATAAATATCTTAACTGGGCCTCTTTTAGCAATGCCTTAATACTTTATGAACATCAGCTGTCAGTTTTACCTGCATAGAAGGCCCTGAGGTCGGCCTGGACACAGTGCTCCAGGAAGCGCCGCAGAGGCTGGATGTGCGATACGGGACCGTCCCATTCTGTGAGGAAGTCCTCAACGATGTGATGAATAGCCTTGGGCCTCGGTAAAGTCCAGCCGTGGGGGCGCAGCTTCATTTCTTCATCTGCCACAAAAAAAAAAATTTTTAAAAAAGTATATTAACTTTCTGATGGTACATGTAGCAGAATCTCTACTCACCAGAAGGAAGCGTGTCATAATAGTATAAAACAGGGTGTAGAAAGTTGGATTTCCAAGCTTTGGTCCAGTCTGTTTCTGCCCTGTTACGCCCCAGGTAGTCTATCTTCTCCTTCCCGTACTGCATGACGACAACTATCAGGCCATGGTTGGAGACCTCTCGGCCGGTTAGGGAGGAGAACTGAGGCAAGGCCTGGAGAGGGAACTCTTCCAGGTACTCGCAGTAAGAGCTTCGGGTCAGGAAAAGAGGAACGGACAAACAAATAAATAATTGTCGGTTAGCAAAAAGGTCAGGTAAAGTCAACTCCAGCGCTAACATGTCCTAGATCCCTGAGACCGATCAGGACTGATAACCTGATGTTGGTGTGTTGGTTCAGATCCAAATTAACCTGTTATAATTCCCAAAGTCAAACAGTGATAGATCTGTGCTCCGTGAGGTAAAGTCACTGTTTTTATCAATGGAGTCTGGAGTCAGGTGTCACTTCCCATAATTAAAGCCACCTGACAGCAAGTGGTGAATATACTTAAACTGATATTAGTCTTTTCAGATGGTTAGAACATGTTTTGCTACTGGTCCCATCCACAGCCGTTGAGCTACTTTAAATTAGGGGCATGCTGACCGACTTCTCTTGGAAATAATACGCAACACCTCAGAGAAACTGAACTAATCCTTTAAAAGCTATGGAGGTCTGGGTGGCTAAAGACAGTAAACGTCTTAATGTCGACCAACTGAGTGGAGAAATTAAATAAGAAAGAGGTAAAATATTGTGGAAATACCAGAAGTCTCTGGAACCAATGTTTATCTTGAAGTAAAATTGTTTAAAAACTGAAACGATACTGAATTGAATCGATTCAGGAAGTCGGTAGCGACACCCAGCCCTACTCAGAATCACTACAGGCCACATCGAACTAGCGTCCGCTTACCCTCGAAGGAGTATAACATCCCCGAGCACCTCAAACATCTGGTACGGCCCGGAGGCCTCGCCGAGACGCTTCAGGATCCAGGACTGCAAATGCGTCGTCAACACCTTTGTCGACGGCCACGGGCTGCCGTGGTAACGATGCTCCAGCACCCGGTGCACGGCTCGCACTGAGGCAGAAAGTCCATACGGTTCCCTTTAAATATCACACTGATACTCATGCATTGGCGGTAGAGAACGGAAAGCTTTATTAACAAATCGAAGCGTCTCACCTGTGTAACGGAATCCATGGACGAAGCCGCCGGCGGACGAGCGGTAGTCTCTTGAGTGAGCAGCGGTTCCCAGCACAAACAAGCCAGGCGTGTTCTTGCCTTCGTACCAGGCCGTCACCCCCGGCAACCTCCCTTTTGCATTCTCACTGTTCGGTGGGCAGGAGGAGCTGAGGAGATTTTTTTTCATTATCTATCTCATATATATAAATGAAACAACTTGGCATTATGTAGACTTAATCATACACGAGTGAATCCATACCCGTCGAATATGCTGAAGTTGAACCGGAACCCGAGACATCGAATCACTCGGTCGTACGGTTTCCGCATCGGGAAGTTGTCGATATGATGCCCTGGCAGTTCTTCGCCTGTCACTTCAGATCTATTCGTCTCCTCTTTGTTTTGCACGTACTTGTTTAAAGTGAGATACAACCGTCCCTTCTTGTCTTTCTCCTTTCCACCTGATCTCCTCCGGCCTTCCTCCTTTCGTTGAGCGATAACTATTTTCTCCAGGCGCGCCTCCACCAGCCCGTCCAGGGACTTCAGCTGATACGTGTCTATTAGCTCATTGTTCACAGCTCTGAGAAACAAAAACAAGAAGTCCGTTTAGTTTAAAATACCTCTTTGCCTCACCTTTTTGGTTATTATCTTTTAAAGCGTCTTCCCTTTACCTGAGATCTCCAACGTAATGCGTCTGCCAGGCAAGTCTGACGGGACTGGAACTGAGCATGTGCACCCGACTCGCTCGTCCCAAGATGCTCTGGGCCGTTTCAAAAGCAGAGTTCCCCTTTCCCAGAATTAGCACAGCCTGGTCCTTGTAGTCCTCTGGGTTAGTGGAGATGGACTCGTAGCCTTCCACCAAATCGGAACCGACAAACTCGACCTTCTGAGGAACCCACAAACCTGTGGCTACCAGGAGGACGCTGAGGGAAACAAGAAACACAATGAAATCTACAATTTAAAAGCTTTCATCTGAGGTTTAGTGTGACACTAAATACCCGCAGGTGTAGTCGGACGCGTGCTGATCGGTTAGGACGTAGCTCCTTCCAGCGCCTGATTGCACGGCTCTGATCCTCCCGATGTCCACCCCGTACCGGACCCTCAACCCGAGCTCCTTCACAAACATGGACAGGTAGAGAGGGAAGGCGTCGGCCGGAGGGTAAAACTCGCTGCTCACTCTCTTGAACAAGAGGTCGGGTTTGTCGCTCAGCAGCGAGTTCCAGTCGTGGCGCAGGTTGAACTCTCGGTTCCGCCTCCCGGTGTAGATCTTGTTGATGCTGATGAGCTTCCTGTGCCTGGGATACCTTGGGACGAAACGAAACAGAGCAGGGATAGCATGACCTCACTTGTGAACATAGAGAAGACGTCTAAGGACACCGAGCGAGGGAGAACTGTCTGAGCTTGTCCAGCTACAGAAACTCGTGGAACCATCATGAAGCATCTTCTCAATGTGTAGTTACATTTAGAGGAGGTGCGTGTCAGGGCCCCCCTGGAAGCTACGTCGTAGACATGCAACCATAAATCAAGCTACATACTCTAAAAAGTTCCTGCCGTTCCAAAAGTTCCCCACTACTGCACCACATGAAAAACTCTCACATGAGTTCCTTACCTGTTGAAGAAGCTCCCAGGTCCCGAGTTCCTCTCCAAGATAACGTAGTCTCTCCCGGCCTTGGACAGGAAGTGTCCCATCTGTAGCCCGGCAGGCCCGGCTCCGAGCACACAGTAGTCATAGCGGCCCGTCCCGTTGTGGTAGCGGTCATCGAAAGAGGAGCTCACGACGAAGCCAGTCAGGGTGAAGAGGATGAAACGAGAAAAGGTCGGCTCCATAACCTACCGCACAAGATGGAGGGATTAGGGAAACGCATGAATATAATATGGGACTGGAGCCTATCCCGGTTGTCATTGGGTGAAAGGCGGGGTAGGCAGGTTGCCGGTCTATCGCAGGGCTAACCTAAAGAGCATGTCTTTGGACGGTGGGAGGAAGTAGACATGTAGACACAGGGAGAACATGCAAACTTGGCCTGGATTAGAACCCAGAACCTTCTGGTTAACCAGCCGCACCAGCCTTAACAATAAACAAACAGCACCTGAAAATCTATTTTAACACAATTTGGGATTTGGGACTATAAAACCAAAATATATAAACATGGTAGTGTTAGGTCGTTGTTTCAAATCCCCCCAAAAAGAAGAGATGTTTGCAAGTTATGTCAAGTTTTATTATTTATTTAGTTGACTCCCAGCCTGCAGAGGTATTTGGGCCATGATGGGCCAACAGCAGCAGCAATCAATTCCGTGTTATGAAGCATTTCTGAGCAAATCCAAGCTTGATGAGACGCTAAAGAGATAAATTAACGACTCAAAGGAGTTCAAACCGGGTGAAGAGAGAGACAGCAGCAGCAGCGGGCTGTGGGTAAGAAGAATCCCCCGGGTCTCCATGAACTATCCAGCCGACGTTATATCACTGTGCTGGGGATGCGCCGCCTCCCGGAGCAGATGTGAGGTCGGTTTATTATCTAACAAATCACAGAAACACGGAGAAGCCTTCGTTACCTTTTTTTTTTTTTTTTATATCAGCCGATGCCTTGTGCGCACCATCCGGGGTCTGAAGTCTGCCAGGGTCGCTACATGTTTCCTCTTCAACATTTATTTTTTTTTTTTTAAAAACGCGATCCGTTTGGGTTGTGTTGTGTGTCCCCTCTGGAAAATAAGACCCACTAGCTCAACCCACTTCCCCTCTGCGTGGTGAAACACCAATGGAGGAACCGCTTACATCAGAGGGCGTGATCAGAAAAATACCTCAGAATAAAAAAAATAAAAAAATAATAAAAATTAGACCAGAAGAAAAGAGAAGTGCATGGTTTATTTAATATACACTGCTTTGATTTATTAAGATGAGACTTTATTTGTGTTAAAGCTGCACGGCAACACACTGCAAATATGTATATATATATATATATATTAAAGTTGCATAATAAATAGAAGAAATACAAAACATAAAATTACATACACAATTACATAAAATTTATTTAAATAAAAGTGTGATACTATAGGAAATTACAACTTTTTTCTTTATTTAATCGTACATATACTAATTAATCTGAGCTTGAACATGAAAACAGATTTCAAATGGCAAAATTGGATTTCATTATGAGGAGTGTTTCAGCCACTACCGAGAAAAAATATCTACACACGTAATTGGATAGTCCTACAACCAATCAGAGCCACTTACAAGCAGTTTAGGCTTCTGCGTCAATTTCACAGACACTAACTCCGTAGCCTTATGTGCATCTCCCTGGAAATGTAACTTCAGCCACAAGAGCTGTGATTGATCAATTTGGTAGCAGCGTGTTTCCAGTTTAGTATTTCCGGCTGCTTCTCCATCTCCGCAATATTCGAATCGATTGTTTTAGATCAATAAAGATGGAACATGTTACCTGAGGAGGTTCGGATATACAAACATTTTGTATCACCATTGTTGAAAACTGAAGCGAAGACAAACCCGACACAGTGCTGACTAAAGTTAGAGCACACATATAAATGGCTCACATCATCGTAGGCTACGTCCGTAGGTTGGGCTATGTCCCGCAGTACTCTAAATGAGCCTTTATTCTCCTTCTCCTTAATGCCTCAATCGCTGTTATCTGAATGTTTTAGATATCTTATCTGTTTTGTTGTAAGCAAATTCAACACCATGGCGCTCAGATTATGTGGATGACGCTGCAACTTCACCGCATAAAGCTACACCTACAAGATCTTTGCAGGAGCGTAATCAGTTCCCAAGGGAGTGACCAACAGAGCAACTTTCCACCACAGGAAATTTGTGGGCGGGGGAAGTTGGTCTTGCTCCCTGGCTACGTTTTGACCTTCTGAGTGATATAATATTTTACATAGCACCGTTAGATTATTAATACTGAAGCATCAGCGTGTAAGAAGTATATTTTATCATCTTAATAACATGTAAGGTTCAAGCAAACTCCACAAGTTAGTTTAATTTCACCACAGAGGATTTTCTTTACGGATACAAGACAACTTTAAGTTGACCTTTTGATTTCTGCCTTGTCATGTTTTCTGATCCTGCCACATTAAAGTCTGCTTCGTCATGTGTAGCAGCTTCAAGTTCTAGTAAAATGACTCGGCAGTCACACTTCCCTTTTGAGTCAGCAGCTACAGCGTCACGGTAGTATAAATATGAGGCAGGACGGAGTCGAGAGGCCACAGTGGATCGACCGCTCAGAGGAAGTGACAACTGACAAGACGACGCTCCAGCCAGCATTAACCATCGAAGACTTCAGTTTGCTCAATGTAAGTTAAAACGAATCAAAAACGTCTTTATTCGTGTTAAGTGTGACTTTTACTAAGATCTTTATTAAACCTGGGACAGATGGAGAACATGAAGAGTGCAAGGAAAAATGACTCCGGCGAAGCTGGCAGGTACGTCAGTATAGATTTCAAAATAAAAGTTTTAGCTGGATTTTTTAGGTTTTTATGTGTATATTTATATACAGTGTCTTTGTTCTCTTTCTGTGCCCTCAGTGATTTATCAGAGCAGATAAAAGCCGCCACTAAAGACAACCACGTGAGAGCAGAGAACACGCAGCTGATGCTGAGTTATCAGAAGGGACAAATCACTCTGCAACAGTACAAGGTAAGGAGTACAAACTGAACTACGTACACCACCACCACGTCTTCTATTTTATTTATTTTTTCTCTCACGGTGTATGTTCTGCTTTCGCCAGGTCCTGCTGTGCTCCCTCTACGAGATCTACAAGGCTCTAGAAGAAGAGCTGGACAGGAATTCCTCCCATCCAGCTGTTGCTCCGATATATTTCCCTCAGGAACTCGCCCGTGTGGAATCACTGGAAAGTGATCTGGAGCATTTCTTCGGCTCGGACTGGAGGAAGAGGGTGGTAGTCCCTGCAGCCACGCACAGATACGAGCAAAGACTGCGAAAGGTGAGTGGGAAAGATGAGCTGTTAAATTCAAATCAACACAAAGCAGCTGACCTTATGACAAATTCAGTCTGTTAGATCACCTTAAATTTAACAGACTCACTGCGGCTTGTCAGATTTTCTAAAAGAGCCTTTCTCTATTTGAAAAAGTTTATCGCATTTCCTTTTTCTGAAGAGTTTTTTTTTTCCAAATGTTTAGCAGCAGTTTTCTGGTGTAGCTAGACAGAGAGATGGTCTTCATACCTATCCTTCACTCACGTACGCCAAACTAACAAAAAGCCAAACTAAAACAAACTGGACTTGTTGCATATATCTGGTCATCAGATCCTAATGCATGTTTCAAGTGTGAACCATTCACAAGATATGTTCCACCGGACATTTAGAATTAAAGAAGCGACTTAGATAAAACATCCTCGAGGAAATTTAACAAGTCAAGTTGCCTTTGTATCAGCTTTCTTTTGCAATGACCTGGATGACTCAGAGTCTTTGCAGAAATACTACCCGGCATATTCAATGAGAAAGGCAAATTGAAAGTGCCTTTTTAAAAATAATTCAAACAGAGAAAGCCAAAAAGATTGTTGCTTGTGACCTTTGTTCCTTATTTTTTTTTAGACTTCCACAGAAAAGGAGGTTGGTTAGTCAACCATTTCAGCCATAACGTCATTTATAGCAGACTATTTCTGCTAATATATTGAATTTAGTCAAATAATTTAGCCATTTCTTCAGTTTTAACCAACTATTTAACCTAGTACATTGCTTTTAACCAACTATTGTTGCAATGTCATGATTGTAAGCCAACCTTTCTGGCTAATTCGTGAAATTTAGTTCAATATTTTAGTAATTTCTTTAGTTTTAGCAAACTATTTAAGCTGGTACTTAACTTTTAATCAACCATTTCAGCCATAACGTCATTTATAGCAGACTATTTCAGCTAATATATTGAATTTAGTCAAATATTTTAGCTATTTCTTTCGTTTAACCAACTATTGAACCTAGTACATTACTTTTAACCAACTGTTGTTGCAATGTCATGATTGTAAGCCAACCTTTCCAGTTAATTTGTGAAATTTTGTGCATTTTAGTCAATTGCTTAGTTGTAGCTAAATATTTAAGCTAGTACTTTACTTTTAACCTACTATTTAAGCTATTTAAACATTTTTAGAAAGCCATTTTAGATAATTTATTAAATTTAATCCAATACTTTAGCCAATTCTTTAGTTTAAGCTAACTATTTAAGCTAGTAGTCTGCGCTACATTAGTTTTAACTGATTATTAGCCTGCAGCGAGTTCCGTATTTTTAGCCAACCATTTCAGTTTATCCTTAGTTTTAGTTAACTATTTAAACTAGTACATCGCTTTTTCAATCATTTCCTTATTATTAGCCATCTGTTTTAGCTAATGTATTACTATTAGCTAACTATTTAAGCTAGCCGCCTACACTACATTACTTTTAACTATTAGCCTGCAACAAGTTACTTATTTTTAGCCGTTTCAGTTTATCCTTAGTTTTAGCTAACTATTTAAACTAGTACATTGCTTTTTCAACCATTTCCTTATTTTTAGCCGCCTGTTTTAGCTAAAGTATTATTATTAGCAAACTATTTAAGATAGCATTCCTGTAAGTTTGTCATTTTTAGCCAAACATTCGGCTTCGTTTGTCAGTTTTAGACATTTTATTCATTATAGCCATTGATTAAAATGTATGCACTAGCATAGACTTTCCCAGCAGTGTCATCATTCATTTTAGCCAAAAGTTTATGCTAGTACATTACTTTTAGACGTTTAGGGAAAAGGACAGGCAAAGAAAAGATATTCTGTGACCGTCATCTTCTGTTTCTAAATTTTTTAGGTCGGCAAAGATAACCCCGAGCTGCTCGTGGCCCACGCCTACACCCGATACCTCGGGGACCTATCAGGGGGACAAGTGCTGGGAAAAATCACCCAGAAGTCTCTCGGGTTGAGCAGCAAAGAGGGCCTGTCGTTTTTCTCCTTCCCTGGCGTGTCCAGCCCCAACCGCTTCAAGCAGCTGTACAGGAGCCGCATGAACAGCATCGAGCTGACGGAGAAGGAGAAGGCGGCGGTGCTGGAGGAGGCCGTGTCGGCCTTCGAGTTCAACATCCAGGTGAGATTTACTGCTCCCACAGTCCCTTAGAGGCAGAAGTGCTTCTCAAACCGATCCAGAAAGGGGAACTGAATCCAACGTATGCAGAACCTCCCAAGTTGCTGATCATCTTTAAAATTTGTTTTCTCCCAGGTTTTTGATGACTTGCAGAAAATGTTGAGTGTCACAACGGAAACCGGGGACCAATCAAACGCCAGATTCCCAGCGGTCGGGCTTGGATCTTCACCCATTGTGCAGGTCACCGTGGGGTTATGCGTCGCTGTGGCCACTATTGGAATGGGAATCTATGCCTTGTAGGCTTTACTTGTGTATATACTGATGATACGCACTAACAGCACTTTACTCCTTTAAATGAAACAAATCAAATGACTGAAATTTGTGCCTGATTTATGTAATGAATCAATATATTTGTATCTTTATATGATTTGTGTCCAATAAAGAATCTGAACAAGTCTCTTAATACAACTTCAAATACTTTATTTTTCTTTAAACAGAACATGGAGACATTTTTAACTTCACAGAAAACATTATAACCACCTTTTATTCATCGTTTTAGCATATTATTATTACTCAAAGACGTTCAATGAAGGATAGAACAGCAAAAAAAAAAACTATTTACATCAACAACATGGGAATGAATCAAGCTCAGTTTCCTCTACTTGACTCTGTAGAGCACTTTCCTCTGCATGCGGTGCTGGAGCTCGCCCCTCCTCAACATCAGGTGGAGGACTTTGTAGATGGCGTGCTCTGGATATTTCTGTAGAGGAATTTAAAGCATTGAATTTATTTTGTAGTAGCAAATAGTAGGTTGAGAAAGTAGGAGACTGCAGCACTGAATGCACCGACAACTAAATCTATTTAGCTTCTTTGTTGGTCAAGGACTTGTTGTCCCATTTATACTCAACGGAAATTAAATTTTCAGGATATTTGGTCCCAAAATGTGCAGATTTTTTTTCCACACTGACCTGTTTGGTGAAGTCCTGGACGATGCTGTGCTCCGACACCTGGGAGCCGATAGCAAAGCGCCTCTTCAGTTGCTTCTCGACACGGGAGATCATTTCCTGGTCCTCCTGAGAAGTGAAGCCCTCCACCCCTAGAACCAAAATGAGGTTGGAGAGATGTTAACAACAGGACAACTGTAATGGTGCAACACAAATACACAGCTTTATTATGGAGATTATTGCAACGGTTCAATGTTTTGTTGGGTGTCACAGCCGACTCAGTGTGAGGATGACTGATAGCTAGGGAGACATTAAAATAAAAAAAAAATGTGCAGGTTTGATGTTTGTTTGATAAAACTTTAAAAACACCACACACCTGAGAGGCTGCCAGACAGAGCAGCATCTAGAGTGGAAACCTGGAAGAGTCTGAGGGCCTCGTCCACCTCTTCTTCTCCGGCCACCGCCTGCAACTTCATTTTCGCCAGAGACTCTGCGATACGTATCACAGCCTCCAGCTGCCTGCAAACGCAGAAACATAAATGATTATTCACGGTGCATCAAAGGTGGAGGGACAAAGGGAAACGCTCTGAACTTAATATGAAGAGAGTTAAACGCTACCTGACGGTGATGGGGATGGAGGGTCTCTTGTCGCTCTCTCGTTCGTGCTCTCGCGCTCCACTCCTCATCACCACGTATCTGTTCTTCAGCTTCTCAGCCGCCGCCGCAGACAGACGAGGGCCGCACTTACTGCAAAGACAGATCAGTGTTAATGAAGACGGGACCGAGAGCATTAATCGTTAAGGTTGTCGTATTTATGACATGCTGCGGGACTCACGTTCTCGAATAGGCGATGTATTTCTTGAACGTGGCCAGGGGGATCTCGCCCTCAACGCCCTCCGTCTGCGTCTGGGCGCTCAGGTGGACGTTCATCACGTGACGAGCCAGCGTCTACGAACAAATTGTCAACGTTAAACTCAATAATCTAACAGACAGAAGGATTTAAAAAAATAAAAGCAGGAAAATACTACAACTTTTTTTAGTTAGCCATTTCAGCGAGTTTATTAAATTTTGTCCAATATGTTAGCTAAAACTAAAGGAATGGCTAACTATTTAAGCTAACATTACTTTCAACCAACTATTTCAGTATTTTTAGCCAACCATTTTGGTTAATTTATTACATTTAGTCCAATATTTTAGCCATTTCATTATCTTTAGCTAACCATTTAAGCTATTTCTGAACTTTAGCTAATTATTACAGCTAGTTTATTACATTTAGTCCAATGTTTTAGCAATATCTTTAGTTTTAGCTGATTATTTATGCTAGTACATCACTTTCAACTAACTATTTCATCATTTTTAGCCAGGCATTTCAACTAATTTATTAAATTTAGTCATTTATTTAGTTTAAGCCAACTTTTTAAGCTATTGTAGAAATATTTCAGGTGATTTATTACATTTAGTCAAGCATTTTATCGATCTTTTTTAGCTATAGTCAGCTATTTAAGCAAGAATATTACTTTCTACCAACCATTTCAGCCATTTCATAATTTTGAGCTAACTATTTCAGCTAATTTATAAAATTTAGTCAAATTATAGTCATTTCTTCTGTTTTAGCTGACTATTTAAGATGGAACATTACTTTTTACTAACTATTTCAGCCATTTTTAGCCAACTATTATAGCTAATTTATAAAACTTGGTCAAACATTTTGTTTTTATTTATTTAGCTTTTGCTAACTTAGCTTCTTTTAGCCAAACATTTCAGCATCAAACCACGCGGCCTCCTCACCATGTCTCTCTGCTGGTCGTGGTGGTCCTTGATGATGAAGATCATGTCGAAACGGGACAGGATGGTGGGCATGAAGTCAATGTTGTCCTCGCCCTTTGTGTCGTCCCAGCGGCCGAACACGGAGTTGGCAGCGGCCAGCACCGAGCAGCGGGAGTTCAGGGTGGTGGTGATGCCGGCCTGAGTGGAGAACACGTGTTAAGTTTCCTCTAACTACAGCGAAGACATTATGTCAGCTTTAAAAACGGGTAATACCTTAGCGATGGAGATGGTCTGCTGCTCCATTGCCTCGTGGATTGCCACTCTATCGTCTTCTCTCATCTAAATGACAAGTTTTTAAATTTAATCCTGAGGAATAAATGAAGGCAAACATGAATGTCCTGCAACTCGGTTTCGTTTTACCTTGTCAAACTCGTCAATGCACACAACGCCGCCGTCAGCCAGCACCATGGCTCCTCCCTCCATGATGAATCCACGGGTGGCGGGGTCTCTCAGCACAGAGGCAGTCAGACCAGCTGCACTGCTGCCTTTACCTGAGGTATAAACCTGACGGGGACAGAGTTGAGACTTAGTATCAGCAGATTTACAAGTTAGCAAAACACAGCCCACGACAAGATTAGCTCTGGAGACTGGTTAAATACCCCGATAGGTGAGCATCTCTCTACGAACTTCAGCAGCTGAGACTTGGCTGTACCAGGATCTCCCAGCATCAGGAGGTTGATGTCGCCCCTACGAGTGAGACCGTCGGGAAGCCTAAAGGACGACGACATACAAGCATTAACAAAACGTGCAAGGAGGAAAATGTACACGCTCCTCACATTGCTTTTGAAGGCATCACCTCTTTCTTGAACCTCCAAACAACAGGCAGGTGATGGCCTTTTTCAGATCGTCGCTGCCGTAGATGGAGGGAGCGACGGATCGAGCAAGGGAGTTGTAGACGTTAGGAGAAGCAGCCAGAGCTCTCAGTTCCTCCTCCTCTTGTGGAGACACTGATCCAGTAGCGCCACGACCTGGAAGAGAAAACGGGAAAAATAAAAAAAATTAACCGGGGCTTGAAAGTTTCTAGAAATATGCAGTTTTAGTGCAAAAACTTTACCTGCTCCTTCTGTGTCCACCTGGATGCCGACAACTCGCAGGTATGACGCACGAATTCCAACGCCAACTCCCTTCTCTTTGCCTTTGGCCTTTACGGCAGCCATCTTCTTTATGGAGTAGATACCCATAATGGTCACCCTGTTCCCTGGGACCACACGGTCACACAAATACCTGAGAAAATAAAAACATTTGAGCTCACATGTCTAATTTTATATTAGCAGAAAATCCGGGGTTGGTTGTTGCCTTGGGAACGCTCCTTACCTGTCGCAGTAGAGTTGGAGGTGACGGGGCATCTCTCCATGTGGCACGGCATCCGGAGACTCCTGCAGGCGCAGCGTCTGGAAGTCGACACAAACGCATCGGTCCGGGATGATAAAGTAAGGGTCCACGGGACACTTCACGCCGCCGGCGTTCTCACTGACAAAAGAGAGAGTTTGTTGTAAAAGCAGCTCGATGAGTGGAGTTGAGATTTCCTGTGGGCGATACTCACTTGTTGCACTTGCGTGGCAGAGCGTAGCCCTGCAGGCCCGGAGGCAGAGGGATGTTGTTGATGACGGAGCGGCAGCCGCGACACTGCAGACACACCCTGGTAGCCTTCGCCTTCACAGCTGTGGCCGAGATGATGATGCCGTGCACCTTCACCAGACGAGACACCTGCTCAGACTGCAGAGGAGAAATAACGCTGTGATCAAACTGCCACCGGTGAGTACGACATCATTCACAAAGAGCTGTGTAGGTACCTTAAGGCCTCGAATGGAGGCATGGTGTGCGTCGCTCTTCAGCGTGACCTGGATGTCTTGAACCGTCTCCTCCCCTACGGGCCGGGGACGAGTCACCTCGTCGGCCACGTCCTTCGCAGCTTCCTCCAGCTGTGAATAAGACCACGTTGTTTGAGGACGTTTTGACAGGCGCTGTGACTAAATTTAAAAGACGGCAAAGGAGAAGACTCACCAGAGGCAGATTCTCGGTAGGCAGCTTGTAAAGACAGTCCGACAGATCCTCGTCAAAGCTGGCCAGGTCCTCCATCTCCACCTCCACCCAGTACTCCCCCATAGTGTAGTGTCGCTTTAGCTCATCTCTGATTGAAGGAAAAACATAAGAATGTGATGTTGAGAAAAAAACAAAACAATATAGAACAAAGGAAATACTCCAAGCTAGAAGACTAGTTTTAAATATTTATTAGCTACTGTCAAGGATTTAAAATTGAAAAATTCAAGTTTCATAAAATTTCATTCTGACCGATTTATTCTATAGTTTAATTAAAACATAGTTTTTCTCTGAGTGGGACTAGGAGAAACAGTATTTCACACCTCTGTATGTTTTTAACAACAAATTTTGGAAGTAACAATAAACTACTACAATAAACAATTGAAAATACGGAGGATCAAAGTCACCCAAAATAACTAATGAAAGAAAAAGTGCATCTAGGATTCACTATTAAACAAGCAGTCATTAATTAGATGTATTTGAATGTGAAGCAGGAGCGTTTTGCAGGTATTTTTATTACATTTATTGACAGATACATGTACTTTATTTTAATATTTTTGGCAGCTTTGGTCTTCCGTAGGATCCAGCATTCTCTTTTAAATACACAGTCATTCATTTGTGAAGTAGGTGGAGTTCGAATCACTTTTGTTACATTTAATGGCAGATACATTTAATTATTTATTAGCGTTTTTTTGCCGCTTTGGTCTTCCATAGAATTTTACCCTTCTATATTCAATGCACATTCATTCATTCGACACATTTATATGTGAAGCAGGTACATTTCGTAGGCATATTTGTTACATTTAATGGCAGATGCATATATTTAGTTTTATTATTTTGCCCACTTTTGTTTTCCATAGATTTCACCTCTCTTCCCCACTCTTAATAAACTGACAGTCACTGATCAGATGTGTCCTCACTGTTAACGCCTTTCTGTTTTTATGTGAAGCCTGTATAGTGTAAGTATTATTTGATGCTGCATTTACACTTATTTTACAGGACTTATTTTAATTTAAGTTGGATATTTTGGCAGATGTGGACTTCTAAAGATTTACCCCTCTGCTCCTCTCTAATGAACACACAATCACTACTTTTACGTCCCCCTCGTTTCTAACTCACCTGTATTTAAATGTGAAGCCGGTTCGGTCGGTTCCGACTCTGAACTGACGAAGGAACTCGCGGAACCGCTTCTTAATCTGGATCCTCTTCTGTCCGCCTTCGTCCACGCCGCCGGGCCCATCTCCTCCTCCGAAGCTGTCGCTGTAGTACACTCCCGGGTCGTCAAAGCCGGACATGCTGAACCAGGTCGATGGATAAAAACGGCACAAAGAAGGAAGACTAATAAACCGCAGGTAAAAACTGTCTGGAGACAAAGCTGCTGCGTGTCTGGTTCGCGGCAAAAACTAAACTCCTTCCCGTCTGTTTCCCGCGAGCTTGCATCACGCAACGCGTCCTTCCGGTCCTCTGATTGGCTGAGCGTAAAGAGCGAGCGTTGCCATTGGTTAGAGAGGCTCACCGGGGGCGTGTCAACATTGTGGAGGTGGGGCTAGTGAGCACTGGTGGCGCGAAAAAGACAACGAGGGGAGGGGAGGAAGAGGCATGGGTGCCACAAAGATGAAACGTTTAAATAGTCGGTGTAGTTTTTTTTTAAGTCAAAAGTAAAGTTTAAAGTCTTCTAAGTTTATTTTTCTTATGTAAAATGACAAAGGTCACATAAATAAGTTCAGTTATCTTTTTACAAAAGTCTTATACTGCATCTACTCCACTTTCATCTTTGTAAAATCCAGTGTATGCAAATGTTTCTCATTTTGAAAGTTACACTAATGTATGTGAAAGCACATTTCTGCCAACAAGATGAAGAAAGATCCTGTGAGCGACATTATAGTGAGAAATCTTCTTAAAGTAGTGAGGAATATTCTCGAAGAATGACTTGGTATCTCAAAAATTTGACATATTATCTCAAGGTTTTGACATGGCATCTCTAAATAATGAGTTAGTATCTCAAAATTTTGACATGGTATTTCAAAATAATGACCTAGCTTCTCAGGATAATGACTCATATCTCAAAATAAAGACTTTGTATCTCAGGTTTTGACATAGTATCTCAAAATTAGTTAGTATGTCAAAATAGTGACATAGTATCTCAAAACAATGAGTTAGTATATCAAAATAGTGAGATAGTATCGCAAAATAATGAGTCAGAATATCAAAATAATAAGTTAGTATATCACAATAGTGACATAGTATCTCAAAATAAAGACATATTTCGATATAATGACTTAGTATCTCAGAATAATGACATCGTATCCCAAACATTTGACATAACATCTCAAGATTTGGACATAGCATCCAAATTTTTGGCACAATATCTCAAAAAAGTGACTTAGCATCCCCAAAAATTGACAGCGTCTCTAAATAATGGCTTGGTATTGTACATTTTTTTGACATAGTATCTCAAAATGATGATATATCTTAAAATAACGACTTGGAACCTTGCAGATTTGGTTTCTCATGTACGGAAAACTTTTCATTATATTGAGATACTAAGTTGCAATGTTTTACATAGTAATCATTGTGAGAACATTTTTCAGAATAGTGACTGTAGTGCGACCACTACTGGCCAGGTTTCCAAACTAGCTGCGATGCCACAAACTTGTGTTGTCACGTATTAAAATTTGATTTCAGGTGAGTTCTTTCAGAAGATGAATATGAAACCAACCATAAAAATCTCTCACTAATAGGCAAAACCCAGAAACCCAATTCTTAATTTAAGGAGGAGTTTAATGTGTGCAGCATCACTAAACATGTCACTGTTATCCTCACAATCATTGTTAAAATCACATCTGTAGAATATTAGAATGGTCTAAACAGACTTATCTCTACTAGACGGATCTAAGAGCTCAATAGAAACATTTCAAGCCTAATAAACTGAGGCAAACACGGGTTTAAATAGCCCTTTTTGTTCTATTACGAACACCTACACTTTAAGTGCTTTATTTGGCTGAGCAAACGCAACAATAACATTCACCTCCTCTGACCTGCAAGTGTAACTGATAAATCCATCAATATCATTCATAAGTCTTTAGTAACAGGCAGCGTGATCTGAAAGGGAAAGCGGTTCTTGGACTCAGGAGATGACCCCGTGTTTTCTTCCCGTCTGGGTGAAAGCGTCGACACAACGGTCGATGTCTTCATCCGTGTGCGCAGCCGAAATCTGGACGCGGATTCTGGCTTTGCCCTTTGGTACGACTGGGTAGGAGAATCCAATCACATACACTCCTGTGGAGATAACAGAATCATTGAAACTGAAATATTCTCAGGATTTTAGGACATTTTTTTCCAGAATAAAACATGATCATAGTCTCACCGAGCTTCAGCATATCGTCGGACATCAGAGAGGCCAGCTTTGCGTCGCCGAGCATCACAGGACAGATGGGGTGAGCTGAGCCTGCGATAGTGAAGCCGGCCTCCGTCATCTTGTTCCTGAACCTAATTGGACAGCACAGAAATAAAAATTAAGTAAAATCCAGAACAGAATTTAAAATCCAAACTCATATCTTCAACTCATAAAAAAAACAAAACAAAAAAAAAAAACAGTCCTGCAGCTTTGGAGGAGTTTATATGACCCAACATTCCCACTGATAAGAAACTGGGTGTTTCTGATAACATAACACGGCAAAGACAGGAAGCCCCACCCGTCCTTGGAACAAACGCACCTCATGGTTTTGGCCGTCATGCTCTGCGCAATCTCATTGGAGGCGAGCAGCAGCTCCACTGCCTTGGTCGCGCAGCCCACCACGGGAGGAGGGAGGGAGTTGGAGAACAGGTAGGGCCGCGAGCGCTGCCTCAGCAGGTCAATGAGGGGCTTAGGACCAACTGTGTAGCCACCTGAAAGAAAAAAAAACGATTAAACTGTGAACAGCTACATCACATCTTGCGTATTAGTGTCACAGCTTGAAAGCAAGGATGTCAAACATACAGCCTGGGGACCAACCAGCCCGCCAGAGGGTCTAATCTTGCAAAGTGCGAAAATTAAAGTTGTCACGAAGTCCTAATTTGTCCACTAGGGGTCGCACTGTTTTAGTAAGAGTTTCTGACATAGTTGCAGACCCAGAACAAACCAGAAGATGGCAGCAATGTGCCAAAATTGCACTTATTTTTCTTAAGAAATTTGAGGTTGTTCATACTTTTATAACAGGCTTGTTCATTAAATGTAAACATTTTCATGATGTACTTACTACTTTTTTTGCACTAAACAAAGGGAAACATTTGGTGTTGTCGTTATTTATAGGTTTTTATGCTATTGTGATCCTGGTCCGTATCAATTGGTATCAAATTGGGCCGAATGTGGCCCCTGAACCAAACTAAGTTTGACACTCCTAGCTTAAATTGTGTATATAGAGAAGTGTAGCCAGACTGAATTCTTACCAGAATGTAAGTCTGTTAAAACACAATTTGGATTTAATTCACAGTGTGTTTCAACCAATACAGAGAAAAAAGGGGGATGGCGGGGAAAGTTGGTCTGGCTTCCAAGTTGGTGCTCTTGTGTTCAATCAACGCAGCTTTAAAGTTAGAACTGGATCCGATGGAGACATACCTGCTGCACCTCCCAGTGCTTTTCCCAGAGTGGAGTTCACAATATGAACTCTGTCCATGACTCCAAGCAGCTCGTCTGTTCCTCTGCAAATTAAAGGAAGCCGTAATACAGTTCTCATTAGTTATAGTTATACTAGAGAGCATTCATTTAAACTAGTGCACCTGACAGTCAAATGTAAAGCACGCAGCAATTTCGGTTAAATTAGCATCTTACCCACCTGCCCCGTTGCCCTAGGAAACCGGTGGCGTGACATTCGTCTATAAACACCATGGCTCCGTACTGTTCAGCCAGGTCACAGATTCCTGGTAAGGGAGCGACGTCTCCGTCCATCGAGAAGACTCCATCTGTCACTACCAGGCGCATGCGAGAAGACTGAGGAGGACATAACACAGCACTGATGATCAGTGATGTCCATCCTATTAAAGTCTAATCAATACTGTAACCCGCACCTGACCCTGTCACACCAGGGATATGGAATGAATGCACCACTGACCTGGCCTTTGTCAATTTTTATGGTTCCTACACAAGTAAATCTGGGTCCAAACATACCTGAGCTTCTTTGAGCTTCTGCTCCAGGTCACCGAGGTCCATGTGTTTGTAGCGCATCCTCTTCGCTCGACAAAGGCGGATCCCATCAATGATGGAGGCGTGGTTTAGCTCGTCAGACAGCACCGCGTCCTCTGGACCCAACAGCACCTATAGGTGGAGGAATTTGATGTTTTACCAAATATATCAGCCCCGATCAATCATATCTGATTAGAGATTACAGTTTTCAACCGTTTACATGGATGCTAACTGAAATGATCTGATCAAATTGTGTCATACTTCAAAAAGTCCAGCATTGGCATCGAAGCAGCTGGCGTACAGGATGCAGTCCTCCCTCTCGTGAAACTCTGCCAGCTTCTGCTCCAGGTTTTTATGCAGATCCTGCAAATCACACGTAGAAAAACCTAAATTAACGAATCGGTTTCAAGCACGTTATCCGTGTGTCAACAAGATGATGATGGTGGTCCATTACTTGTGTCCCGCAGATGAATCGGACAGAGCTCAATCCAGCACCGTAGGTCTTGAGAGCGTCGATGCCCGCCTGCACCACCTCCGGATGACTGGACAGTCCGAGGTAGTTGTTGGCGCAGAAATTCAATATGCCTGAGAGAAAGATGGGATGAGAGGATGAATGAAGTAAAATGCGACCAGGTCTTTACCCTCTCACAACCTCCTTTGACAATCCAGTCTAGTCTGAGTTTTGTGGATTTGGAGAAGGTTTATGATCATGTTCTGGAACTCTGTGGGGAGTGTTAAGGGAGTATCGGGTCATGGGGCCATTGCTGTGTACCAGCCAATCCTTGCATAACCTAGTGTGTCCATCAGCACTAAAGGTTAATTTAATTTGGGTACTATTACTAGAGTAATCCACAACCCTAGGGTTAGGGTTAGGGTTACATGCACATGCACCTCCCCGGTGATATATAACTACGTGAGTTTCTGCCCCAAGCAAAGGAGTTCAAGTATCTTTTGGGGTGTTGTTCACATGTGATGGTACAATGGAACAGGAGTTGGGGAGGCAATTTGGTGCGGCGGCTGCAGTAACGCGAGTGCTGTATCAAACTAGAGCTGAACGATAAGGCAAAGCTTTCGATGTACCGGTCGGTCTACGTTCCAACCCTAAACCTATAGTCATGAACTTTGGGTAGTGACTGAAAGAATGGCATCACAGATACAAGCAATTAGGTTCCTTCGTTGGGCGGCAGAGGGAACTTGGGGTGGTTCAAATATCTGGTGAGGATGCTTGCTGGACGTTTCCTTTAGGAGATTTAGTGGGCACGGCCAGCTGGGTACACCGGGAATTCACTGTTGGGGGTTTATATGTCTCGTATAAGGCTGCAACAACTCATCGTTATGACGTCAGAACCCCTAAAGAAGAAGAGGAAGATGTGGTGGCGCACTTGAAGGGGAATTATCGTTTTTTACAACCTGGACCTTATTTCTGGCATAAAATACAAGCAAAGTGCACATCAGTTTACTCACCCATATAACTTTGGTGTCATTTGGAGTCATTTGGACGAAATTTAGATCCGCATATATCCATATAATGGGAGTGACTGGGGCACCGAAACGCAGCCTCTAAATAACGTATTATCTGCCGCGAAACTCATTCATTTCACCAATATTTTGTTATGATATGCTAGTACTATTCCCCTTTGAGTCTGGAGTTACCTGTTATCATCATCCGGGGTCTGTAGATTGACCTACTAACCTCTGACCTGGATGATGTCATCTCTGAGCTGGAGGGGTATGTGCTACGTGTAATTTGCTACTGCTAGATTTTTGCAACATGGCTGAATATTTTTCCGATTCTGAGGTTGTGGACGACGACTTTATTTATGATGGACGTCCTTACCATTTTGAGCCAGAGTATACGGATGAGGAGCTCGTTGAAAGGAGGATGCGGAGGCAGAGAGAGGAACAGCTGGCCAAAGAACAACAAACAGCTGCACGTCCGCGAATAGATAACAGGTAACTCTGGACTCAACAGGGAATAACACTAGGGTATCATAACAAAATATTGGTGAAATGAAGGAGTTTCGCGGCAGATAATGCGTTATTTAGAGGCTGCGTTTCGGTGCCCCAGTCACTCCCACTATATGGATATACGCAGATCTAAATATCGTCCGAATGACTCCAAATGACACCAAAGATATGTGGGTGAGTAAAAGATTACATTTTATGCCAGAAATAAGGTCCAGGTTGTAAAAAAAACAGTAATTCCCCTTTAATAAAATTCAAACTACTCCCAACTGTAGCAGGTGGTGGTTGGATAGTTGGTGGTCAGAGCCTGGGAGTCGTCGTTGGGTCCTTATCAGAGACTCGAGAGCAGATGCTAATCACTGGTATGACAGCGCTGCTTTCCAGTTCGTTCACAAGTTGTAAACGAATTCCGCACATATAGACCTATGAAATGAAAACACTGCAGATCTTCAGTCAGTGTTAATGACTTCAAGTGGGTGGAAGCAACGTTTAGCATGTGTGGAAGAGTATCATTTGGTAAAACGTGAAGTTTGAAATGGGTCTTTCATTCATATTTCATTACGTCTGAATAAAAATAATAATTAACTGTTGCATGCAGCTTTAATCTTATCTAGTCTGGCCAGGTAGAGCTAGAATGTGTTGCCAGGACAAATGCTGCCAGGTTTTTTCACCCCCCTCTTTCTTTTTTTGGCAAAAGGCAGAACAATAAAAAAAGTGAACAAAGACACGTCCACAAAAGACAAAAAACAACAACAATGCACTGGACATGCACATGCAGATGAATTCACTTTCACACACAGTCAGGGGTCATGGCCCGGAGCCAGCAGCCATTCATAAATCAGCAGAGTCAATCTTTGGCTCAAGTTCATGCTGAAATGTAAATACTGATCTGCATTTTGCTGGCAGAACAGGAAACAAGGCAGGGACTGGCTGCTTCTGTGCACTTTGTAGTGAGATTATGTATAGTTTTAATGTTTAAAGCTGCTTAGTTTTGATTTTATAACACAGTTTTAATGCAAATTGTTGCATCATGTTATGTAGTGTGTTTGTTTATGTTATTTGTGGGTACGGATCCCTACTTCAATGTACAGAAACAGTAGCTACTGTTGTGCAAACCCCTCTATGTCGTGGTGCGTTTAATGACATCTTGCAGTGTCTTAAATTACCAGCTGTCCCTATAAACTACTGTCGCTTACTGCCACGGCTGCCGTCCACGTTGATGTGGGGACCCTGCTTGGAGATGATGATCCTCTCCCCTTTCCACGTCCCCGCGGCTCGGATCGATTCGAGCTCGTCCTCCAGCACCGCTCTGGCGTCGGCGACGGCGGCGTAGCTCCTGCTCGGGCACCGCAGCACGCGCCGAAGCGGTTGCGCCAAACTCCGGGCAGCTTTTCCGAGAGACATGTCCGAGGAAATGTGAACGCGTTGTAAAACGTGTCAAACGTTGCCCCTCAGCAAAAGATTGTAAAAGACCTGGCGTGGTTGCGTCACTCTAAAAGAGTTGGGAGGCGTATATGTGGCGGACCAATCAGAGGACAAGGCAGTGGGACACGACCAGCGCGTCGTCCAATCAAAATTTAGAGAGCACTTCCGCATTGAGTCAGCGCTAGCGTGGTAACGGAGAACACAAAACACAGTGTTTGACTTAATTTTAGCAATATTTCACACATTAAAACAACTTATTATATCTTTTATTGTTAGTAAATCATAATAATAGAGTATTTTACAACTTGAAAACACACACAGGCCCAAACACTGATGGAAAGTACTGTATTTAAGTACATTTCCAGGTACTTATGCTGGACTATTTCCATTTTATGCAATTTACTTCCACTCAACTATATTTCAGAGGGACATATTATAATTTCATCTTGTAATTTCATATTAAAACCAAAGCAGAATATAGCAAGCTTTGAAAATACTAAGATTAGATTAAACTTTATTGACATTGTATATCTAACCAGAGGTGCAAATAGAAGTAGGTGCAAAATTAACCCAATAATAGGGCACAGACTATGACTATTCTATTGCAAAGAGCTTCCACGGGTAGTTTCTGTTAGTCAGTAACACCTCCAACAAATAATGTTTATTTCCCCCCCTTTTAAATTCTGGATTCATTTCAGTAAATGTTCAGATAATCCAAAAAAAAACACCAAAAACACTGAGAAAAAAAAAAAGAAATGCTTGCTGCTTTGCTGCTAATATTAATGTGCTTTTACTTAATCGGGGTTTAGGTACTTTCACATTGGTATTTTTACTTATAAGTAAACAAATTTTGGATAAAATTACAACACGCATAAAGATGAAATTTCTCCCGATTAGACTTGACTATAAATCTTACTTGCTTTATGACTAAATCTACTGTCGGTAACTTAAAACCTGCAAAGTAGTCCATTCTAAATATACTCTAAGCTAAACTGAATGCACTTACAAGGTGAGACATGTTCAGGATCAAAGTCAAGGGTCAAATCTGTTATGATGTAAGTTCTGAGCTGGAACTACATCCTGTCTCTCTGCTACTTCCTGTCAAATAAAGACATAAAAACACCCACAAAAAAAGTAAAAGGAAAACTTAATGCACCTTGAAATAAGAAGGAAAACATACAGTTAATAGTTTTAGTTTATTATATGACAGCAGTCTGTCATCATTTCCTCTTAAACTTCAAGTAAAACATCTTCATAGGGAAAATTTGGATGTAAAAAAAACACGTCTTCAACATCCGACAGCACGTGAAGCCTCAAACCATTACAGTATATTATAGCTGAGCTTCTCTTACAATGTTACAGTGTTTGCTTATGTGACAGCAGCAGTTTCCTGTAAACCATCCAGTTTAACAATATATATATATATATTTAACAGCAATATAATACAGTTTTTTCCTCTCCTTCATCAGCAGGAATGTGACCATATAAAATGTGCAAACGTTTGCTCAAGACAAACCCTCATCACAAGTAAAAACCTCTGTCCTTTGTCACAAAGCATAATTTTTTATCGGTTAAAAACAGGTTTGCCCTTCAGCAAAACAGCAGACGACACATTTTTGACGTCCTTCCTTCAAACGCGGGACGCGGTTCCCACGTCAAATGTTCCATTCAACCACTGATCAATGACAAATCTCCATTTTCCCGTGCAGGAGATTCATGAGTTAGTGTTAGTCTGGCGTGTTTCAGTGCGGGTTAAGACTCGGAGTGGTCTGCGTCTTGCGAGGACGCTCTCAGCGACGGCAGGCGCTCGGCTGCTTTTGCTCTTTCTGCCAAAAACTTGTCGAACTCTGCAGAGGAAGAGAAGCATGATTAGTAAAGTTACAATCTTGGATTTGTCGCAGACATCTTTCATGTTACATAAATAGTCCTTGAAGTAGTTAAACTGTATGAGGGACCATTTATCCATTATTAAAACCTCTGCTGCCACCTATGGGTGATTTGTAAAAAAAAATATTTAGCAGCTGACATGAGACCAGTAAAAATTATCTTGTCAAGAACCTTAAACTCTAGCAGGAGGTTAATTCAGTACAGATATTGAACTTAAAATAACAATTTAGGTGCTGCAGGTGGACATGACTGCAAAGTAAAATAACAGATAATAACAGCTGCTTCTTCATAACAGGAAATGTAAAGAGCCTCACCTTCACTGGTCACACCGTCAGAGTCCTCAAAGTCATCATACTGCAAAAAGAAAAGACAGATTTACATATTTTTATGATATTGTTGAAAGAAAAAACACGGTTAAAGGTTAATTTCAGACATCTGTGACACCAAGATGACTGTATCTTTGACTAATTTAAGGGCATCAGGTAGGTAACAGGCTTAAAAATGAACATCTGTCATTCAAGCCAATGCAGAACAAGTTTACACAATGCTGATCAGGCTAACCAGCATTAGCTAAATGTGTCTGAATTTTGCAGTATACATAAGTTTTAAATCTAGTGTCTGTGGCGACAGTTTATGGAAAACAGTAGTTTTGTGTTTTACGTCAACCGGCAATTATTGTTTGCTGAGTAGCTAGGCAATTAGGAGCAACCATGAATAGGGCAGTTACTAATGTAATGAATTCCTTAGTTACATAGAACTAAGGACACTGTTGCATGAAGAGTGTCGGTATACATTAAATGCACGTGTCAATAATGTTTGTGTAATTACTTTCTCTGCCAGAGGATGGTGCATTTAAACTTTTACTACAAGGGGGTTTGCGTGAAAATACTGTCCAAGTATCACTTTAGATTTACAGAATAGGATGTAATTATGGTTGTTCAGTACTGTAAGTGAACACCGACAAACTCAAGCTAACTTTAAAAAGGCATTTAACACAATATTTTAAAAGTTTGAAGCAATGGACAATCAATTAGGTAGAGTCAGGTCTTAGGGAACAAAAAGATGACTGAGCCTATCGTCAAATGATGCAACGATATAAAAGTTCTTGTATTTACAGTATTTGTAACCGGGTGTCTGTGGAAACATTTCCGGCAAATTCATAAGCCCTAACCCTGCCAGAGACAGTAGGCGGAGCTAATGTTCTGTTGCTTGTACCTTTGAGAAGTCGGGTTAGAAAACACATCTGCAATTACTATTTGTTGCCATAGGGGGCGCCAAAGAGAATGAAACGGAGACCAAAATGATCCAGAGTCAGAAATGCTAGCACATTTGAGAGTGCAGCATGTTTTAAAAAAACATGCATCGACATGGTTAATATGCAGACACGTGCGCAATCAGTCCACACAAGATATATTTACTCTCTTGATTAAACTTAAAGTAATACAGCCTCATACCTCATCATCCAATGCAAGCCACTTCTCGATATCATCCATCACAGTGGACTGGTTGATAGGAATCTAACAAAGAAAACAGAACAGGTTGGTTGGTGTAGGTATATATGGAGAAAAAAAAACATAGTAGTAGAGCTACCAAACCACCAAACGGAAGAAAAAAAACCACATCCATACACATAAATGAAGAGGATTTCAGGAATGACAACAATGTGGCTTAATATGACAGTGCAAACCAAACATTGTCATGCTCTTCAACTCCAAAACCAACATGCAAATCACCACTTCAGCTCAAGACCTGAACCACCAAAACCCATAGAGTGATCTAAACAAAAAGCAATCCAGACCACAGCAAAAGTAAATTGCAACCTGATGACAAAATCAAGAGACAATGAGGTGTGGAAGGGTGAAATCAGTGTGAAGCTGACACATTTTTTAGACTGAGACCCACCATTCCCCTTTTAATCATCCAATCTAATTTTGGTGAGGAGCTGTGGGATGAGGCTGGACTGTCATCCTTTATGCACAGATAGAGAGTTCATTTAAGAGGAAAAGAGTTACAGTGAGAAAGCATTCATACAAACGAACTGATTTCATGTACAGTACCGTGAATATGTTAACCCTATAATCATTTGCAAACAAAAACCTCAGACTTTAACTTAGGAGTGGTGTTTTTTGAGCTTCTTAAGCCTTGAGATTTCTGGTGTTTCCAAAGGTCACAGGACAAATAAGGAGAAATTGAATCATGGCAGCTGATGAAATCTGTGACTAAACCTGTTAAAACTGTACATAACTTAAATTACATGGCATCCTTGCTTACCGCTCCAGTATTTTGTAGTGTGCCGTCCTGAGATTGAGCCAGGCCGTCCACTGCAGCATCAGTCTGATCACTGAAACACAAGAGTCATGTATGTTTTAACTATTTAGTAGTATTTTGTATTTTCCATTACTTTTAGCTAGCTATTTCAACTGTTAATCCTTTACTTTTGGCTAGCTATTTTGAGCCTTAACAACTATTTCAGCTGCTTGTTAAGTTTAGCTAACTATTGCAACTAGTTATCCTTTACTTTCAGCAAACTATTTTTTCTGTCAACTTTTAGCTAGCTATTTCTAACTAGCTAGCTAACGTTTATTTGATACTTTTAGCTAACTGCTAACTATTTTGACTGTCTACTACTTTTAGCTAACTATTTCAAATGTTTATTCATGACTTTTAGTTTACTATTTACACTGCTCGTTACTTTTAGCTAACTACTTCAACTGTTACGTTAGTTAACTGTTTCAACTTTTAATGCTTTAAGCTAACTATTACGACCGAACAGTAGCCTACTTTTAGCTAACTATTTCAATTGCTCGTTACTTTTAGCTCACTATTTTGACTGTCTACTACTTTTAGCTAACTATTTCAAATGTTTATTACTTTTAGCTAAAGATTTTGCATGTTCATTGCAGTTTGCAAACTATTTTGAATGCTTATTCATCAGCTTACTATTCCGCCTTTTCATTACGTTTAGCAAACAATTTCATCAGGAAGATGAAATCCTCGACCTGTCCTCTGGACCCTCTCCCAACCTCCCTGGTGAAAACCCATATCACTGTCCTAACCCCCCTGATCACCGCTATTATAAATCATTCCCTCCAAACTGGTCACGTTCCCCCTGCCTTAAAAAATGCCATAATCAGACCATTACTCAAAAAACCCACTCTTGATCCGGACGTCCTATCCAACTATAGGCCCATTTCTAATCTCCCCTTCATATCGAAAGTACTTGAGAAAGCAGTTGCCACCCACCTTCTGGACCACCTCAAACATAATAACCTTTTTGAAAAATTCCAGTCCGGTTTCCGCTCCGCTCACAGCACAGAGACCGCCCTCGTCAGAGTCACAAACGACCTCCTCATGTCATCTGATGGTGGCTCTCCCTCCCTCCTCATCCTCCTGGATCTTTCTGCTGCTTTTGACACTGTCGACCATGGCATTCTTTTAAACCGGCTCCACCTCACCACTGGACTCAATGACACTGCTCTCAGTTGGTTCAAGTCATACCTCACAAACCGGACAGAATACATCTCCCTGGGTCACTCCAAATCACATCCACACACAGTCACCTGCGGTGTCCCCCAGGGATCAGTCCTTGGCCCCATCCTCTTCATCCTCTACCTCACCCCCCTTGGCCAAATCATCAGCCGTCACAAAATTTCATTCCACTGCTATGCTGATGACACGCAGCTTTATGTAAATGCCACAGCTGCAACCCCATCCTCACTATCATCCCCATCAAAACTCACCTCCTGCCTGGAGGAGATAAAGTCATGGATGGAGCACAATTTCCTCCAACTAAACAGCTCCAAAACCGAAGCCATACTGATTGGCACCCCTCACCAGACCAAATCATCATCCATAACCAGCATCACCTTCTCTGGCGCCAACATCCCCCTTTCATCAACAGTCACTAATCTTGGTGTAAAAATGGACTCTCAACTCACGTTTGAAGCCCATATAAATCACCTCTGCAAGACCTCCTTCTACCACCTCCGTAACATTTCCAAACTCCGCCCCATTCTCTCCCTCTCAGATGCTGAAAAGCTGGTTCATGCTTTTGTCTCCTCCAGACTGGACTACTGTAACGCACTTCTCATCGGGATTCCTAGCAAGAGTCTGCAGAGGCTTCAGTACATCCAAAACTCTGCAGCTAGGATCCTGATGAGAGTGCGGAAACATGAGCACATTACCCCCATTCTCCACTCACTCCACTGGCTTCCTGTCTCCACCAGGATTGAGTACAAAGTTTCCCTCCTCACTCACCAATGCATCCATGGACACGCACCCCCCTATCTCAAAGAAATCATCAATCCACAAAACACAACACGCTCCCTCCGCTCCACTCAATCAAACCTCCTCCACATACCCAGAACCAGACGGAGGACCATGGGAGATAGGGCCTTCTGTGCTGCTGCCCCACGTCTGTGGAATGCCCTCCCTGACACCTTGAGGGCACCACAATCCACTGACTGTTTTAAAAAAGGTCTTAAGACATTTCTTTTTAGCAAAGCTTTTGGTCCCCTTTAGATGTTTTTTCTTTTTTAAAACCTTTTCTTCTTCTTTTTAACCTGTAGCACTTTGAGATATTTGATGTAAAGTGCTTTATAAATAAAATTTATTATTATTATTATTATTATTAAATGTTTATCTATTAAGTGTTTAGCAAACAATTTTGAATGTTTATTATGTCAAAATAGTTTACTTTTAGCAAACTATTTTGACTGCTCATTATTTATAGCCAACTATTTAAAATGCTTATTATTACTTACTTTTATTATTACTTTTTGGCAGCTACAGAAACTGTCCCAGCTGTTGTCCTGTACACATTTGAGTTATTCTGTTAATGTCTTCAAGATCACAAATCAATTTTTGTACCTTGGCCTTTGTTGAGTAGAGTCACCGATTTTCTGTGATAACAAGTCATCTGATTCACTTGTACCTGCAAGAAGAACAGCAAAAAGCAACACATAAGAAGCAGTACGTACAGTTTATATAAAGGAATGTGCACAATTCCCTAATTTATCAATGACGTTTGAATAATAATGAGGCGGAAATTGTTGTAAACCGGAGAACTTACTTAGTTTTGCCATCTGACTGGACAAACTGTCGGCTTTTGACAAGCTGAGTGAGCTATCACTGGTAACTGATGCAAACCCTGATTGGCCGACAGACTCGGTTTTCAGATCAAGGTCTGCTAGGTTGACGTATGTGTGGCTCTGAAAGCAACACATTGAAAGTCTATAATTATCCATTTTACATATTTATGAGAGCTGAAGTATGGAACAACTCTTTTTCTTTACCTTTTGTGCTGTATTTTGACCATTTGTCAATCGTCTTTCAAACCTGTTAACAGAACAAAATCATCCAGTTTATTGCCTTATCTATTAATGCCCTCCTTATTTCGTTATTAAATAAGTTAATGTTATAATAATACCTGTGGTAGCGATTGAAGGCGGTGTTCATTTCATCGTTAGTCGCCAGTATCTCTTCGATCAGCTTCTCTTCGTTGAGCCTGGGGACGATCTTCACTATCCTGTCTTGCATTTCCTTACACACTGTGTATAACTGCTAATGACACAATCAGACAAAGAATGTGTGGGTGGGGTGGGGGGGGGATTGAAGGGGCCGATGCAACACAAAATGTATAAAGTACGAGATCAGTTAAGGGCCAAACAGGGTTACTCAACATGAACGGAAAGAAAATGAATTTCTTGCGACCGAAAGAACAGAGGACAATTCACAATACAAGTTTCGTTTTTAAAAATTGATTCTTTTTTTTTTTTTACCTCCAGCAGCTCCATGTCTGCTTGTTTTACCGTGACTGGATCCAGCTGACTCATCATGTCGGACATCATGGTGAGGTTGCTCCGCACCACTCCCAGTTCAATCTTCAGCTTTTTTACCTGGAATATCAACAGTACTTACTGAATAAACAGCTCTAGAGAAACTCCTCGAGGAAGACAAATATTGATTTCATGAGGACCGGACGTGAAAATGAGTTAAAAACATAAAGACACAGAAAGGAGTCGTGAGAAAGACCAGTGAGTAACAGGAGTGCAGTGAAATTTAAATATTAATATATCCCTTTTTAGTCCCATCACCTGGCTGGGAGTGAAGGCATTGCTTCCCTCAAGAGCGAGTTTTAGCTCAGAAGTCTGAGATGGGATGAGCGGAGGTTTAGAGGATAGGACGGCAGCGGGAAGAGTAGTAACAGCAGGCCCATTCCCAGGCAAAGTCTGACAGGCAAAGGCATAAATAAGTGTGAGCAGAAAGAAAAAATACCACACGTGTTAAGCAGCACAAAAGTGTTGGCGCTGAGACAAAGTGCCCTGCCCTCTTTGAACCTTTTTTGACGCTTGAACGGGTGAGTAACCATCAAGTTCAGTCATGGGAAACTCAAGTCCTTTCCTTCGCAAGTCTTCGTACACAGACACCACACCTGTCAGGTCTGGTGAGCTGCGGAATGCATCAGCCCACGCCTACACAAGAGAAAAACACAAATTACTACCAACAATGTGACAACAATGAGAAGGAATGCTAACCTATTGTTTTTGTTATGCATGTGCAGCCACTTCGCACGCTCTCGCCTGTATAATGCCGAGCACTCTGTCATGCAGGATTAACGGGGGGTTGTTCCTTGGAATGATCGACCGCACCAGAACTCCCTCGATGAAATCTCGCGTCGTCACCAAGATGTGAAACCTGTAGCCACAGTTCTTCACGCAGGTTTCCAAGACCTGCAATCAAACGGAGACACCGAGAATCAGAGACCTCACAGATTACACGCTACTGATGGGAACATTAAGAAAATCTGACACTCACAGTTAGCGCCAGCATAACCTCCTTGAAGTTCTTGTTCCCCACAATCCTCTTCTTTAAGGCTCGGACTGCATCTCTGGGTCTGTAATCAGAGAATTTCTAACGGTCAGAGGCATGCAGCTTCCAGAGGACAAGCTTGTTCCTGATGCAGACAGATAACACATAAACACACACCCTTCCTCTGAGCTGTTGATAATATCACAGATTTCCATGTTGAGTTCCCAGTCCTCAGATGGTAAGCTGGAGCCGGTCGCACGCTCTGTGAAAATGGAAGAATTGTATATCATGCATGTCTTTATAATTGTTAGTAAGATGTTTTTCTTTTAATTATTTATGAATATGACATGTTTCTAACAATACAATCATTTCTTTTTAAACATAACATTACAGAAATACTGTGTGATTTAGCTAACAGTAGCCACAGCACACAGTATTTTCCTTTAAGTTCAAACATTAAGTTTGTGTCCCACAGGGATCGATGCTGGGGCCCCCTGCTCTTTCTAATGATGTAACTTCCAAACTAATACAAACTGTAGTATCCAAATTTTACTACAGAAAACATTTAAATTTTAAATGCCAGTGACAGTTATCCATGCTCACAAGCAAACAAATGCCATTGGAGTCCTTCTCGGTAGTACGGCTTCCTATGTCCTTTCTAGGGCTGTAGATTTTTAAGATGCAGTAATTTAGTAATTACTAGAATGATTTTGCTTTTCAGTAACGTTCCTAACAGTTTAGCAATCATTTCTTTGTAAACATTACATTTCACAGTATTATTTTCTTTCTTTTAGCTCAAGCATTAAGTTTGCGATCATGTGGCGTCCCACAGGGATCAACATTGGGGCCCTTAGTGATTCCTATATGATACACAAAATCTGCACTTTCGAAATTTCGAAGTGTTGGAGTATTCTTTAAGAAAAGGTAATCGCAACCATGTAGTAACTGCTATAAAGCTTGTGTCTCATATTAACGTTTATGCGTGTTTTTGACAATAGAATAACAATTCTTCTGATTAAACATGGTAACAAGCTTATACATTTTAATGTAGCTTCTAATTTAATCTGCTGATGATCTATTTCCTTTAACGCTCTATTTCCATCAATCAATGAAACGTGTGCCGTCCCTGGATACATCCAAACCCGAATCAAATGTGGGTCAGGAGGATGTGGGCCACTTTAACGGACACCACAGCAGCCAATCAAATTCAACCAACCGGCCTCTTCCTCCCGCCTCTCTGCCAACTCATTGTGCGGTGGACGCGTCAATCAAACCTTAAGCCGTCGTTCTTCTAAATTTAACTTGATTTCTATATTGTAATGCATTCACACCACAAACGCTTTAACTAATCAGTAGTTGTCAATAAGAGGTGAATTAAAACCAGCTCGGCGGCAGGGATGTGATAGTTTGAGGCGCAGCGTCTGAGCAGAGGTGACTGAGCACCAGTGAAGCTTTTTTTTTTTTTTTTTTGCTTTTCGTTATTAATAATGCAATGATTTGTTGTGAACCAGCTCACCGATGCGCTGTCCCACCGGCGTGCTGAACGGGTTCCCCATTAAAAACTCCATGGTGAGGGCGGTGAGGGGAAGCGCCGACGTCCCCGGGCCGAGCCGTATCCAACAACAAGGCGCGCAGGATCCCGCAGACTGCAGCCTCTCCTCCGCACGGCCAAGTGGAGCAGTGGTTGAAATGCGTCACGCTTTAAAGGGAAAGGAGCCTGGAAATGATCCGAGGGTTAGTGTAACAATGTTAGTGTCACCACTGGCATTCCTCATGTCTGCACAATAAGATAACATGAAGATAACAATAAGACTTATTTTTGTAACCACAACAACAGTAGCCTAATTATTATTATCATTAAACGATAGTAATACTTATTTTTGCTGTGGGAACGCGTTTATTATTATTACTATTATTATTTTTATTATTATTATTGTTATTATTATTATTATTATTAATGAAAAGTCGACTTTAAAAATTCTGAAGACGTCCAACCCCTACTATTAACCATAAACCTCCATGCTTGTGTGGTTATCTGCCACATGGGTGCGCTGTTTGACTATAAAACCTGATGCTCTCTGGGAGGACCTCCTGTCAAGCCTTGATTGTCAACAAGAAAGAACTAAGATACAGGTTTGAGCTCATTTAGTATCATTGAAATTTGTCGCATGTGCTTGGCGTCGCTGTCTTGCTGCATGACCCAGTCTCTCTTAAGATTCAGCTCACAGATAGACGTCCTCATATTTTTTGTTAGGGTTATCTGGTATAATTCATAATCAATTGGTCCGTCATTGATGGCAAGCCATCCTGCAGAAAAACAGGCCCAAACAAGGACATTACCACCACCACGTTTCACAGACGGGATTAGGTTCTGATGCTGGAGTGCAGTGTTGTAAGCCTCCCAAACCAAACAATTGTACTATTATACTCTTACTTGTCACTCTAGGTTCTCAAACCTTCATTTTTGCAATACTGTACATATACACTGATCAGACACAACATTATGACTACCTACAGGAGAAGTAAATAACTGTAAATTGACCATCTTGTGTAATAAATTGACCATCTTGTGATACTTTTGGACCTGGCATTCATTCATGTGGATGTTACTCAGACATGACCCACCCACCTAGACCAGACCAGGCACCCCCACCCCATATCAATGACACTCCTTGATGGCAGCAGCCATCCCCAGCAGGATGCAGCCTGACAAACAGCACAAGGTGTTGACCTGGCCTCCAAATTCACAAGATCTCAAACTGATCAGGTATCTATGGGATGATCCACAGAGGCCCCTCCCCTCAACCCATAGGACCCAAAGCCCCCCCACTAACAACATCCTGTTGCCAGATACCATAAGGACACCCTCAGAAGGCCCATGTCCATTCTCTGATGAGTCACAACTGTTTTGGAGGCATAAGGGAGACCTACACAATATTAGGAAAGTGGTCATAATGTTATGCCTGATCGGAAGGGTTACATATTCTACATTAAAAATTAACTACATATTAAAACAGTAAACTTGCAGTCAGAACAGGAGCAGATTATTGAACCTTTCAGTAGGGACAACATTTCTGGTTTTGGTTTTGGTTCAACAGTGACCCTGGGGAAAACACATTTGTTGCGTTTGATCATGACCGTGGTCCAAGTGTGTGACTCAGACACAGTGACTCACAGCTTGAAATAGTTTGTACTTTCGCCTCTGTTTACACCACTGCAGCTCTGCCCATTAAAAAAAACCACGTGTTTGGATGTGCGGGTGATCAGAGAGCACGTTCCTCATCCCTTATAGTTTCTTTTTTGCTCCTCAAACCATCGTCAGACAGCGTTTGATGTTCGGCCTGTGATCATTGCGCTGTGAGAAGAATCCAGCTTGTTCGAAGCTGCAGTTAAATCGTTCCTTATTTCTGCCATTGAGTGAATGCACCTTCACAGTCTGTGCAGTAACGCTGCAACCACTGGGCACAACAGTCCTGTTGCTATGATACAGTTGTGCAAAGTATGTGATGACCAATCCTTAATCCACATTTCTGTACTGATTATTGTTTGCATAATTTAATAGAAGCAATGAGATTATTCATATTTATATTAGTACATGTGTTATTCTATGTGTGGTCTAAATCCGAGGCTCAGTGTCTGGACACACCAAACAAGGAACCTGACTAACGAGGAAAAGTTAAAACCTGTTGTACAGAGCTGGCTTCTCTTCAGTTTCTACTATTTCAACCATCATATTACGTGAGGAATAGCCCACCAGACTTGTCATACCACAGGCCCAACTTGATTACTACGTTCCCAAGGTGCCAGAGAAGGTCCGGTGAGTGGCAATGGTGCGAGACACACCTCCGTAACTCCTCTCCTTGGGTGTTAAAGTGTGGGACCCCCGGGTTCAGCTGGTGGTCGAAGAGGGTAATGGTGCCATGGGTCCGGGTGGAGGCTCTTCCAGCTGGGATGGGTGAATGTGGCAGGGAAGATCCCCTCCCCCACTGCCCTAGAGGTGTTGAGTTGGAGGGTTAGGGTTAGGGTTAAAGCCAAGACCAGGGCTTCTGGTTCTGGTTTGTCAGAGACTTCCTAAGGGTAGTCATTTTTTGTAGACGTCCATGTTAAAACATCACATTAGAAATAAACATGTTTACAGCCCGGTAAAAAAAACAGTTCTGAAGTCAAATTTGATACGCAAAGTTTCTGGCATCATCTGTATAAACTGAACTATGAAGTTGCTAGATGTCTGTTTAGACATCACATCTTTACAATGTTTGAGTTCTCTGGGAGTTAGTTGGAGTCAGGCCATGATGGTGACAGCTGGAGACACAAATCCAGTCTTCAAGCTGATTAATACTCCCGTTAATATTTATGTATCCCTTTATACACTTGTGTCTGATGGTTCTATGCTCTCTCCAGCTGTCCTTCAGTCGTCTATGCTTTATTTATCTCAGTACTTACTTACTAACCTCTCTACACAATGTACTGGTTGGTTACCAGTGACTGATTTCTTTACTATGACATAATTTAACTTCCTTCAATATGTCTCCAGAAACCGGAGGAAGCTAGAAACATACATACCCTCTCCAAAGAAGACCCTGCCACCAGTCTGTTTTACTGCCATGACAACAGGTGGTGTTGGTTGTTGGAGGAAACCAGAAGATTTCAGTTCCACATAACTTACCTCAGCTCGCTGCTTTCACCTCCCATGCGTCCTCTCATGTGATGAAACATCTTGTCTGAAGCAGCCTAATTGGTTTGAATATTCACTTTTCTATTGTGGCAACGATAAACGTCCAAATTACACACATTGTCCGTGCCGTTTTTGCCTGTTTACCTTCAATTATCCGGTCTTTTTATGCGGTTCCACTCTCGTGGGCAGCTGATAAAGGCCGTCACAGCTGGTTGCCGGAAAAAAAACAGACCAGCACACAGGCGAGGAGCGCTCTCTACGGTGTTTAATTTGCAGGCTGAGAAGACTAATCGGGGGGAACGCATATTGTGAACGTAGACAAGCTACTGTCAGCCCACTCTAATTAAATGGTGGTGGGAATGCTGCTTGTTCTTGCCCTGGCTGAGAAATTAAGCAGTCCCTGGCAAGGCGATACTATTTTCTGCCAATTAAAGACTTTCTTTCTGTCTTTTTTTTGCCACCCAATAGCAATCCCTATAGAAATCCTCTCTGACATTTACTCTAGGCAAAGGAAATCTAAGCTATGTCGAGGTAGAGGGGAAAAAGGAAGCCTGCAAGACCCTAGTAGGATCTGTATCTGCATCTGTCTTGTAGGACTGTGGGCAGATTTCTGCAGAAGAAGGAACATGATTTGCCAAACATTGACCAGCTCCTGAATTGAAAGAAATCTGTTTATTTTTCCCAATTGAATTATTATCAGATTGCCGTTGGTGATGCAACGTCTGTGACATTTCAACCTGCTGGATGAATGCCAAGCTGACATTTCCATTTATTCATGTTGGTCTTGTTGGATTTTGTTAGAAATTATTATCGTACCTCAAAGAAATAATCAATACAAGCCAGAGTAATTAACATTCATGTCTTGTTACGACCTAGCTTTGTTTATGTTTGCAAAGACGCATGTGGAGCCAACATGATGTACCAGGAAGTCGGAAAAAAATTAATTAGCTAACAGGCTAACAGGCTATTAGGCTATACAGCTGCTTGATCATGGAGGTAATCAAATTCTCTAAATGATTAACTAAAAATAAACTAGTTTTGCCAATGTGCCCATTATAAAATCATGGTAAACACAATGTACCAACATACAACATGGCAATTAGTACTTTTAAGCTAGTACTCACGTGCTTCCTAACATTTGCTTCAGGTAGCTACACATTGAGGCAGAAGGCATTTCCTTGTGTTGGAACACTAGGGGTCATAGAATTTACAGAATTACAAACATCAAACAAGTTGTGTGGAAACAAGCCTTATACTGTATAATCCAATATTTCTGTGTAATTGGTGGAGGAAGAGCAGAGTGCAGTATTAATCAAACGCAAATGCGAGTGAGTCTAGAGAAAGTATTGGTGGGCCATCGATATTGTTGCTCCACTCTCTGACAGTACTGATCAGACTCTGGCTCCAAACTCGCAAGATGCCGCTGCTTGCATCCCCAGAAATCTACAGTCAGTTTGACCACTGGCTATGTGTCATTCCCCACAGCCTATGGGGATTGACTCACTTAAGGAGCCAGCCTCTAGTGGCCATTTGAGGAACTGCAGTTTCTGTCACTAATGGTGCATTCATACTAGCCTTGAGAGAGCGACACGCAACAATACATTTACAAGCCTGCGAAATGAAGCTGACGTCAATCTGACATCCGACATTTGTTGTTACTTGTTGGACAAGACATGCAACAGCAAAGTTGAGCTAGCTTCCACTTTTGTTTCGCTCATCTGATGCGGTGCCACGTTAACCAAACATATGCATTCGATTTATCCATTAACATGTTATATATACAACCCCCCAATCAATGACAGTTGCGTGGCCAACAGCTGATAGCTTTTGTCATGGGTCGTGTAAACGCACGATTAGCATTGGCTTAAATTTTCAGACATACAGACTGTAGCTTGATTTTATCCACAGAGCTCAAACCAGAACGGTACTAAACCTACAACCCTCCTTGTTAGAAATATCCAATACATCCCCATATATTTTATTTAAACAAGGTTGAGGTTTTTATGATTTGCTATAGCCAGAAAAAGCTCCCTATTACAGTATTCCAGTGCCAAAACGATTCAAAAGACACGAACAAAAGATTTAATACCTGATTGTCCGTGTATCAAGTATTAAGTGATGTTGAGCACCGTGACATAGAGAAAGCATTAAAAGTCTTTATTATAATAACACTGCAAAGATGCTACAGTCACAGTCAAACAAAATTAACACTCATGGGCACATTTATTTCCTTTAGCTTCTACAAAACACGCGCCATAAGGCATATTACTTAAAAAAAAAGAGAGAGAGATTAAAATAATGCCCAGTTAAAGCCCTAACAATGTTATTTTAATACTCAGCTACTGCAGCAAAGGGCTAAGGCTGATTTAGTTTGTTCCGTCAGGGACATTCACACTGTCTTATATATCACAAATGGATGGTTGCACTGTCGGAGCAGCCGGTAATAATGTCTAACTACCTTAATTATAGGCACGAATCATCCGTATATCCATAAACCGGTCAGGCTCCCCGCTGAAAGACATTCAAACACAGTATTTCACAGCAGCTTATTTGAGTATGAATGCACACAGACCTTCTTGAAAGTGCAGACACACAGTTAATACATGAAAGCACTGAGGAGGGTTTTGCAGGTCGGATCCACAGGTTACATGATGGAGCAGGTGAAGCCGCAGCATTCTTTCAGTAGCGTAAGTCCTGTTTTAGTGATTAATGGTGCTGATGTCTGCTGGGCTTTGGTGGCCACCTTTTGATCATCCAAGGTATCTGATTGAAAAGGAGACCATGGCACATTTAGCATCATCTTGCGCAAAGCAAATTTTGGGAAAATTCGCTTTTAAACTTTCTTTCTGAGTGACTGTGAATGTGAAGCTTCAATCAGTAACTGGTTAGCATAGAAAAGCTATTAGCCGAGCATCCAAAAGTAAGAAAATCAATCGCTTGGTGACTGTATATAAAAACTGCCACAATGGCCTCAACACCTGGGTTAGGTAGGAAAATAATATAGAGTTAAAGGGGAACTACTGTTTTTTACACCCTGGACCTTATTTCTGGCATAAAATATGATCGTTTACTCACCCATATAACTTTTGTGTAATTTGTAGTTGTTCGGGAGATATTTTGATCAGCCTATACCCATATAGTGGGAGTGACTGGGGCACCAAAACGCAGCCTCTAAATAACGTATTATCTGCCGCGAAACTCGTTCATTTCACCAACATTTTGTCTATCTCACGCTAGTGCTATTGATGATGTCATCTCTGAGCGCCGCGCGCACCCTGTAATTTGCTACTGCTAGTTTTTTGCAACATGGCTGCATATTTTTTCCGATTCTGAAGTTGTGGACAAGCCATAGCAGCAGCAAATTACAGGTAAACAAGCCAACCGTTGCGGGTGCGCGTGGCACTCTGAGATGACATCATCCAGGTCAGAAGACATTATCCGGTGTCCATAGGTCAATCTACAGACCCCGGATGATGATAACAGGTAACTCCGGACTCAACGGGGAATAGCACTAGTGTACGATAACAAAATATTGGTGAAATGAACGAGTTTCGCGGCAGGTAATGCATTATTTAGAGGCTGCGTTTCGGTGCCCCAGTCACTCCCACTATATGGACATACGCGGATCTAAACATCTCCTGAACAACTACAAATTACACAAAAGTTATATGGGTGAGTAAACGATCGAACGATCGAAATAAGGTCCGGGATGAAAAAAACAGTAGGTCCCCTTTAAAAATTGTTAAATTGTTTTTTCTCGCAAAACCCGTTTAAGTTTAGCTAACGTAACATCAGTTAGCTAACATAAGCTTTTATATTCAACTGTGAACGGTCGCTCCATTATATATTGCACAACAGTAAGGCTTAAACCTGTGGAGATTAAAACGAACGTTAGTAGTTGAAGTTTGACTAAAAGTTGACACAAATGCAATTACTATTCATCAACTGAAACTAGACTGTGGGAGATAAAAATGACTAAAAGATGAAGACTTGGATAAAATCAAAAATTGCTCATAATATCAAACCCACTCTCTGGTGGTAATGTATTTATATTTAAAAAATTTGCTATATTTAACTTCACCATACATACAAATCTGTTATCTATTAAGCCAACTGAGCTACTAAGAAAAATAATCCCGACTACCTTCTTCCTTTTAGACATAAATGTTGCGAACAGAAATGAATGATGGCGACAAAGACTTGGAAGCATGTAAATAACAGCTTTCCAGTCAGACTCACCTTTTGTGGCCAAAGCTTTGGGGAATTTGGACTGTAAGAAGGCTGCCATTTCTCTGTCTTCCTCTCTTTCCCTGTGGAGGAGAATATTTCCGTGGTTTTTATTTGTGGAAGCCAGAGGTTTGTTATGTCCCGTTAAATGTCACTGGGCCGTATTTGAGAGACACCCAGGACGTAGACCGGGCTGACACATCTTCAGAGAATATTAATGTCCTGTATATTGTGCGAATGCTGTGCGTTCACAGATCCTGTCTTCGTTTCCATTTTCACGTCCACTTTGAATAATGAAGGACGATGGGCTCTCACATCCCTTTAATCTTTCCGTGCACAATCAAAATGTCACTCAAAGATCTTTCCTCACAACAACAACTGCTTGCCTATCAGCTGTGACAGCTAATTTAGCATCGCAAACAAATAATATAAGCGATGCTGGCCTCTGTGTTGTTATTCAGGGTAATATGCAGGAAGGACACACAGAATGCAAAATATTTTATAGCAGCAGAGCTATGAGATCAATCAAAAACTTACTAAATCTGAGGTCCAATAACAAGTAAATTAGAGTTTAAAATAATCTTCAGGTGCTGTATATGACCTCAGTGAAAACATCACTTGTAAAAGCTCATGAATCACATTGGTCAACAAGATCCTGTCACATTGCAGAGGTACCAGACTAAAGTGGTTTGTGGGAATTTTCGGACTCATAAACTCTCAGCACGAAGTAAACAATCAGGCATAACATTATGACCACCTTCCTAATATTATGAATGTCTCCCTTGTGCCTAAAAAACACTTATCAGAGTATGGACATGGGCCCTCTGAGGGTGTCCTGTGGTGTCTGGCAACACAATGTTGTTAGTGGGGGCCTTTGAGGGGAGGGGCCTCTGTGGATCATCCCACAGACACTTGATCAGTTTGGGATCTAGTGAATTTGGTTCCTGCTACCATCAAGGAGTGTCATTGCTATGGGTTGGGTGAATTCCAGGTCCAAAAGTTTCCCAGCAGAACTTTGTATTGTCATCAGATGGTCAATGTCATTTACTTCTCCTTTCAGTGGTTTTAATGTTGTGGCTGATCTGAAGATTCAAACTTTTAGAAAGGTATAGTAGTAGAATAGTACAGGACTTCATATAAATATACTACATGTACTGCATAACAAATGCCTGTTACTTTCAAACTCTTACCAAAGAAGCTCACACAAAAGCTGTAAAAAAGGCAACCATGGTAAAGATGGAGTAGCCTATAGCAACTATGAGTGTGGCGGAGAAACTAGAGTTACTAACGTAACCAAGGTTGTAAGAATTAAAAGTCTCTGGTGGTAAGGCAGAAAAATATAGCATCCAAAAAAGTTTCTGATAAACAGTCCAAACAAGAAACTGTTTAGGACAAATGCTGAAAGGGGATGGATGATCATACATATGTACGCTCTGTCAAAGCTCTTTTGTTTCTTCAGCCTCACCTCAGTCTTTCAAACTCCACATCATCCACGAGGAAGTCTCTGGTTTCCACCAGCTTGTTGATCTGCTGCAGCAGCTCCTCTTCCCTCACCCGGTCCTCTTTGGTCTTGTCGTTGTCTGTTCAAAAGTCACATAACAAGTCTTACATAAATTACAGCTGTCGCAGAGTGTTCAATTTAAAAAGTACTTTAGGACTGTGCCGTCTACTCAAGTTATTAGAAATATTAATTGCTGCTTTATTATTGTTTGAATAGCCAGCTGCTGTTGGGATTGCACTCAGCTGCTTGCTGCTGCTTTTGAGGTTAATGACTGTTGAGATGTTTTAACGTAGCGCCACATCTCCGAGGTGAAAAGAAGAAGCTACAGCAAGGGAAAACATTGGAGAAGGGGGAACCATGGGAATTTGTAAAAAAAACAGCTGATGACACATTTATTTTCAAACCCACAAATACTAGCCTCTTGGTTGGAGATCACCAGAGTTGTCAAGGTTCATCCTCTGGTATCTATGAACATTTCTAAGACAAATATAATGATATTCCAGTTTAAAATATTTTAATCTCGACAAAATTTGACGGACAATTCCATCAATGGAGTCACCGTGTCGTGTGCCAATAAATCCCAACAAGATCTTCCTGATTTCATAGACTTCAGAAAACTTAACTTGAGCCTCTTATCTTTTTAGTTGCCACAGCAACCTTGTACTGTATTAGAGCTGCCATCTAAACTTGATGAACAGAGGAATGCGTGTGTTGGACTGAAGATGTCTTACATAACCAGAGTTCAAGTGGCATTAGGAAAAGCCTTGACAGGCTAATTGTTGCTTGAGTTGACAACAGAACAAGCTGAAAAGTTGTCTTTAAAGAGGTTAAAACAAATGTTCTCGTCGCAGATAACCCACACTCCTGTTCAGTTTACCTGGGATTGAGACAAGTTTCTGCAGCTCCTGCTTCAGCCTTGTGATTTCTTTGCAGAGCTGGATGTCATCCATCCTGAGTGGAGAGCAGACATAGAAAAATAGTTATTAATACGCAGCTGATGCCAATGTAAAATCTATCCAACTCCAAATATTCTGAATGAAACTAGTCTTCCCTTTCAGGGGGGTTATAAGCAGCAAAGCCATTTCCTTTCCTACATTTACATACAGGCATCAGTGTGAAAATTACACTCAAACAGAAAAACACTGGACTCAAATTCTGGGCTCAGATGTCAGATGTGAATTTATTAGTTGAAATAACACCACAACGCCGGCCTTGGAGAATGAATCACACCTGACAGTATCAGATCTCATTTCACCCTCTGACTCGGATGCCAATTTAAAAACATCAGGTGCCCGGTCGCACAAGTGTTACGTGTTCGTGTGCTTGTGTGAACAACGATAGTAAAAACAGGAAAATTACTGTAATTAGATATAACGAGCTGCTGGTTTAATAAAATAGGTTTCGCTTCGATGGATCGCGGTGTCTGCATGTATTTCACAGTGACTCAAGGCTCGGAGAGGAGTGTTTATTTAAAATGTAGTTTGTGCACGAAAGCAGGAGTCTGTATGCTAAGTATCACAGACAGCCTGAAAGACGGGCTCCATCAGCTGCCAATGAGTAGATTTTAGTAGTAAAAATTACATGAATGATTCTTGGAAAACATAAAAGTTTTATTGCTGAATAAAACACAATCTATTAAGAAGAATGTTCTGATAACTTGGAAATGTCCTAAAGCTTAACATCGATTAACAAGCCTAGCATCTGGTAAGCTTTACTTTAGGCTGGCTTTGTCTGTAGGTGACAAATACACATTCACACTTAATTTAATTGGTTTTGTCCTTTTAGTGAATAAGACATGTATTTGACAGAAAATATGGGAGCTCTGAAAAGTCTTCTCTCTCTTCATATATACGTGAACCGCTTTTAGCTAGCTAGCCTAACTGATTTTAGAAAGATGTTCTCCTTTGGGTATTTTTTGTAGTACAAAGGCCAAAGGCTGACCGTGATGTAAATGCAGCCCTGAAAAAAAAATAAAAATAAAAACTGACAGAAAATATAGAAACCCTGAAAAACTTTTTTCTTTTTCTCTTCATAAATGCAATATGTACGTTAGCTCATGGACCACTCTCGTTCTGTTAGCTAGCTAGCTTAACTACTTTTAAAAAGATGTTCTTCTGTAGAAGAGGTAAATGTAGCTTTGAAAAAGCAAAACTGCCTCTCTCTTCGTGAATGCAGCTAGCTAATGGACCGCTATCAGACTGTTAGCTAGTTAGCTTAAGTACTTTTAAAAAGATGATGTTCTTCTGGTATTTTTGACGGTTGCTAGCGTCAGTATAAATGTCGATAGAATTGCGAATGTACTGGACAAAGCTTTGATTCAAACTAATCAAAATTGATTGCCCTCATAATGTGGACAAAGTTAAAAACAATAAATAAAATACTCTTCCAAGATTATGGAGTTGAGAAAACAACATTTGGTTTGTGGAGAACTTAATATATGAGTTCCTTTATTTGGTCACGCCTGATTTTAACTTTGAAAATGGTGTTGTGACTTTCAAAGAGGATCCATAACTGAACAGTATGTCCAAGACTAAATCTGTAGCTTCTGCAGTCTTTACATGGACTAAACAAACAACACCTAACACGTTAATTAATGAGCTTTAGAGATAGTGGTTGATGGATTTTGTTAAAATTGGACAGAGCCATTTATGTCTTTATGCTGCTCAGCAATAAACTATTATTTTAATAAGTGTGAAAGAAACTGACATGTAAGTCAACACACGCAGACCTCTGGAAACAGGAATGATCTATTATTAGGCGTGGGATTGTTTTTACCCCCTGATTATGGTTCAACATGAAAGCAGATGAAACTGGTATGCGTCCTCACGGACCACAATACTTATCAGACTAGTGACCAGCAAAACATAACCCCAACAAAACTCTCAGTTTCTCTGACTCACTGTATGGCCTCATCATGCAGTGATGGCCTCTAGTTCCCTCTCCACCATTGTCAAAATAATGAAGAGGTCCCTGCAGAGAAATACTGAAATAATTATAAGCAAGGATGAGAGAGAAAGGGCAACTTCCAAGCTGGCAGTCTGCGAAAACCTTAAATGGCAGTTTTCCTCACTTTTTTCCCATAATGCACATGGCTGCTCCCACTGTTGGTGGCTGACAGTCGCTGTACATCATCTCTTAGTCTTGAGGGACTGCCATCAGTATCTTGGTGTAGTCAAATCCCTATACTGCACAGTTTTGGCAGCACCAGACCAAACAGTGGAACATCACAATACATAACAGCAGCATGTTGATCATCCTCTTGGGTCCAATGTCACAAAAGCTCTAGACTAAAACAAAAAGTTGGCTGTTGTCTATGTTTGAAAGCCAAGAAGCAAATCTTACATGTATCTCAGCTCTGATTCTCTCCGTACGAGGATGTCTCGTATCCGCTCAATTCTGAACAGCTCTCCTTCGATGTCCTCGGCGGTAATTGTGGAGTCAGCCATCGAAACGACATCTTCTGCTGGAAGACAGATAAGACCGAAAAACATATATTTGGGTTTGATAATGGGCTAAGAAGAACTTCAGTATTTGCTGTAAGCCAAACTAGTCCTTAGAGAGGTAGCTATCACATGAGGAAGGTGGTTATTAGACCTGCTGGATCCTTGGCATGTCTCACTGACTCTTATGGGATTATTATTGAACAATATGGATATTAGCTATACCTTTTTTATTGTAATGACTAGAAGAAAAAGTCTTGTAAACTATGATATAGATTTGTGACTATTGGGATGACTCCTACTGCCAGGAATGCTAAAAATGCTAGCACAACTGCTATGTAGAAGCATCTCAAGAGAGAAGATATGCCGGCTTTCAAAACGACGTGACAGCAGCGTCAGTACTTGGAGTATTCTGATTGTTGGTTGGTGGTCGGCGTTGTGTCCTCGTCTTTTGTTATTCAGACATAGAGTCAACAAAACGAAGTCCCTAGAGCAGATGCTAATGGCTAGCATGGCATTTACAAGTTGTAGCAGTTTGTTTTTGTGCATATAGACCCATAAAACTAAACAATGTAGATTTATATTGATGTTATGCTCTAAGGCCCTCGTTCAGACCATAGACAGTATAAAGGTGGACAGCAGAACTGCTCCACAAAAGTGAAGCCAAAGCAAGTAGAGCTCCCCCTGGTGGCGGGCTGCAGTATAGGTCATAAGCTCCACCTACTCCGTGTGGATGGGACTTGGGCAAAACTAAAACATGTTGATGGATGTTCAAGTGTCAATTGTTTGGATAAGTTTTTGTTTGTTTGTTTTTAGTTAGTCATGTGACGCTATAGAAACAGGATGTGACATAATGACTGCCAGTTGCCATGCCAACCGCTCCGTAAAGCTCTGGCTCCAGAGTCGCAAGATGCCGCCACCAGTATCCTCAGGAAAATAGCGTCAGTTTGGCCAATGCAAGGAAGTGGCGAGACGTTGTCAATATTTATACAGTCTATGGTTCAGACCTGTATTAACATACACCCTGGCCAGTCCTAATGCATGTGATCAGCTTAAAGTACAGGTGGGAACACACCCAAGATGCAATGAGGATCCATTTGAGTGATCTGATCTCAGACCACATTTTGGAAGTGGTATAAAACGGTTCCTATAGACAGAAGTAACGATCATTCAGCTTGGATAAGCACAAAGACTTGAGGTAAAATAAGAAAAATAATTGAATTCTGTGCAGATGCTGTCCAGCTCCCTGGTGCGCCTCAATTGCAAAATGGCTTTAATGGAGGCAGTTTATTCCCCTTCTCCATCCATGCTCTCAAGATTCAGGACACAGAAAGGAAAGAGTAAATGTAAATGTAGGACTACCTGAAATTTCAGAGCAAATCACGTGCGACATAGTCAGCCCTGCAGTATTCCTAGTTCAGCTCTAAACAGTGAAACAATATGATATGATATGACCAGAGCTCTGTGGATACTTCCCCTGAATAACTGCACTGCCCCCCACTCTTGCAGCATCCTCCCACCTCTCAACAACGGTGATGACTCATCCAGCAGACCTTGGATTGTCTTTTAATTACCACAACCTTGTGTGAAAAAGGCATTACACTTAAACCCTGGGGATGGCAGCGAGTCACAAACACCATCAAAACTCATCACGTGGTTTGGTGGTTTATCTTGCACGCTTTCCAAGACTTGTGTTAAAATTGCTCTTGGCTTTTAATTTCACACTCTCACTTTTAATTATACTTGTTCTGCAGAGGGTTTGTGAAAATATACAATCTGCATTTTTAGTGGTTCGTTAAACTTGTTAAATGTCTGCGTTAAATTTTGATAGACTGCAGTAGTACTTAAGATGATCCTAACGTCAAACATGTAGTATATAAAGGATATATATATAGTATATAAAGGAAATGGCTAAACTAATTTGTATGTGCCTGTTCTTATAATTAACTCTTGTTAAATTTGTCTACATGAATTGTAATTCTGTTGTTGTTTCATTTTGGTGCAATATTATTATTATTTTTTAAGTGCAGTTCTGTAATAAGTTACTTAAAACGTATTTACATATTTACTCATACATAGTTTTCCTCTCTTACCCTATTCTATTTTGAACCTAACTCATCTGTAGAATTTTATTTCACAGTTTTCTGGCTTTTCATTGACCAAACAGGACAATATTCTTCAGATCACAATATAATATGAATAATAGTTGCAGACTTAATTGAAACACAACATTTTCCATACATTTACCCCAAAGTACATAGTTATTTTCAGGACATAGGTGTGAAATATTATTACATTATGCATCTAGTGGCAAATTATTCTAAGTATAAAATCATATATTTACTACGTTAAGGAAAGAAACATTAAATAAAAACAATCATATGAAAATGAAATGAGAAAAGCCTCTATTTTATAGTTGTTGTTGTCTAGTAGTTCTTACTGGTTATATAAGCTGTTACACTAATATTTATCTTCTTCGCCCCTCCACCCAAGGCCACCCGTGGGTGCCCCTAAAGCCCTCGAAGACCTCATCTACGGCCCTGCTGATGAACAACTTTAACATAATGCCCGCATTGGTGATCTGCAGAGAACAAAAGCTTCGCAAATCTTTATTTGAAGTCTACTTCATTAACTTTTCACCCCGTGCTCTTACCTTGTTAGAGCACAAATCAAATTCAAACAAAAACTCACCTGGTTTCTCCGTCGCTGCTTCGCCCATTTGAGTCTTTTCCAGCGCGCCGTACAGTTGCGGGGATTTTCTTTCTTTTTCCATTTTCTTCATAAAATAGTTTTTGTCAGAATTCAAACGAGACACACGTTCAGCTTGGAAATGGATGTTAAAATGTCATGCAGCATTGCCGAGACGAGTGAGGAAGAATATAAGAGGAAGAGGAGGAGAGCAGCCAACTGATGCCGAGTCCATCCAGTCCTCCACTGGTGGATCTCGTTGTGGATCACCTCACGTACCGGAGCTCATCGCCGCACACAGGCGACACCTACGGGATGTCACACGCTACTACAACCAACGAGAGGACACTAACTGGATATGTTTGACCAGGAGGGGACAATCTAAGGAGTCAAATCAATGTCTAAAACAGTTCAAGGAGACATTTATAAGACAACTTCACACATGAGATTTAATTTTGAACATCAACACCCAGGCTGATGCGTTCAAAGGTCCGTGTACTTTCAAGTTTGCTTTTAAAAACGGAAACAAAAACCTCTATTTTAATGTAGCTATAGTCTGAAATGTAAAAGAGAAAGTTAACATTAAACTCAGTTTTCTTTCTACTAACGTGATTTAAAAAGTAAAAGTGCAATAAATCAAAAAAAAAAAAAAGAGACGATTTTGCCTCAATGAAACCAGAAAGAGTCTACATATATTGAAGGACGAAAGGTAAATTTACTTGCTTAGCAATTTTTTTTTATTTTTTGTTTATTTTTTGCTTTATAAATTGAAAATCAAATAAACTCTTATTTTTATTAGTATTATTTTAAAGTCTAAAACCAAACTTCAAATTAAAACTCAAAAACAAATGCTTATTTTTTTTCCTCCTTTTTCTTTTTTTAACTTCTGTTCGGAATAAAAGGCAGGCATTCAACAACGTTAGCATATACAGAAACACAGTTGTGCGGCGAATTGAAGACTTGTTGACTTGTTGACTCGTTGAGAACCAGAATGACCAACATCCATCTCTGTGATGTCCTGCCAAACATCCTTCAGTCCAAAGGGAAGCATCACTGTTCCCACTGAGTGCAAAACGGTCCCAAGTAACAATGAATTAAATAATATATTCCATAGTATTCAGGTGTTAATAAGTCCACATTATGACCACCTTCCTAATATTCTGTAGGTCTCCAAAGCAGTTGTGACTCATCAGAAAATGGACATGGGCCTTCTGAGGGTGTCCTGTGGTGTCTGGCAGCAGGATGTTGTTAGTGGGGGCCTTTGGGTTCTATAGGTTGAGGGGAGGGACCTCTTTGGATCATCCCACAGATACTTTGGGATCTAGTGAATTTGGAGGCCAGGTCAACACCTTGTGCTGTTTTTCATTTTTTGAGTTGTTCCTAAAGAATTTTGTGGTTGCATCCTGCTGGGGATGGCTGCTGCCATCAAAGATTGTCATTGCTATAGGGTGGGGGTACCTGGTCTGGTCTAGGTGGGTGCTACATGTCTAAGTAACATCCACACCAATGATTGCCAGGTCCAAAAGTTTCCCAGCAGAACACTGCATTGTCACAAGATGGTAAACGTTATTCACTTCTCCTGTCATAATGTTGTGGCTGATCAGTGTACATCAAAAATATTCTACCTACATTTATTTGCAGATAAGCCTCACAGTGGACTCCCTCTGACTAGAATAACCTCGATGCCATTTGATTTTTTTTTTCTTCCATCTTGGATCACTCAGTATGATCTTGGGAACCTCAGACTTAGAGGGGCCCCTAAAAATCTTTGCTCCGGCCCTGGGTGTGGGTTCGTTTTGCTCACCGCCGCTGAGCAGCTCAGTGTCCACAGAGCCGCTCCGGAGGCGCACGGAGAGCAGCGCAGCTCCCGCTTCTCGTTACACCATCCCGGTAAACCGACACCTGTCTGCCACCTTCTCCTTCCTGCCTTCCTTCCTTAATTCCTTCCTTCCTTCTTTCCTTCTGTGTGAATCTTCTCCGAGGTATGAAGAACAAACACAGCCAGCAGGTGAAGACATCCTCGGCTCCCAACCGCTTCGACATGTCCAGCTTCGAGGTTTCTCTCCAGCAACTCAACGATCTGTTGACGGACGAGAGCGGCTTCTACAGCTGGCCGACAAAACACTTCCACGAGGTTTACCCGAGGATCTACGTGGGCAATGCGTGAGTCATTATTGGGATTATTGTTTTTCCCACCCTGCAGTGGGAATAATGTGTCTTTGGCATCCAGTGACAATGATCAGACCTCTTATTTAATTAAATTATAGCATGAAACGTGATTAAAAACGCCAACCTGCTGCAGAGAATCGCTATTTAAAGCAACATTTGAATGCACCGTGTCTGTTTTGCAAGGATATTTTAGGATTCTCATTCCTGTCTTCCAGAACAATCTGGATATTTTTAGAAACTGAATGCCAGTATTTATAGTACAGGCACGCTGCTGCACCATAATAACCCATTTTTGTACGTAGAGGATGTATTTATAAATATATATGTATAAAAAATAGGAATGTTACTGTCTTGTTTATGAGTCATCTGTTAAAGGAGCATGAATTCTTAATAAAAAGAGGTGGAGGGTGTTATGAAAAAGCCAAAAACGGGGCAGAGATAGAAGGTGGTAGAAATGTAGGAGGGGAAAATACAGCTCCTGAGCTTAACCTCTTAGTTTCCTAAAGCATCCTTACACACCGATCAGCCACAACATTAAAACCACTGACAGGAGGAGTAAATGACATTGACCATCTTGTGACAATTCAGCGTTCTGCTGGGAAACTTTTGGACCTGGCATTCATTCGTGTGGATGTTTCTTAGACATGTACCACTCACTTAGACGAGACCGGGCACGCCCACCCCATAGCAATGACACTCCTTCACTCCGGTTTAGGAACAACTCAAAAAACACGAGGAACAGAGCAAAGTGTTGACCTGGCCTCCAAATTCACTGGATCCCAAACTAATCAAGTATATGTGGGATGATCCACAGAGGCCAACCCATAGGTCCCAAAGTTCCCCCACTAACAACATCCTGTTGCCAGACGCCACAGGACACCCTCAGAAGGCCCATGTCCATTCTCTGATGAGTCCCAACTGTTTTGGACAGTTAAACAGCTAAGACATCAACGTAAAACCAACCAGAATGTGTAGCCACCTTTAGCTTTTATGACAGCTTTGTGTTCTCTTGGCGTTCTCTAAATCATGAGGTAGTCACCTGATGGATGGATTTCCAACGGTCACGTAGGGGTTCCCAGAGGTGTTGAGCACCTGTCGGCTGCTCTGCTGTGGTCCAACCCATCCCGTCACTCTATTCATTGTTTTATGTCTCTTCAGTATTAATCTATAATATGGGAAATAGTACAAATAAGCTTTTGAGCGGTACTATATGTAATCCAGCCATTTGTCAGTCATGAATATTAGAAAGTAGGGAAGCTGTACACATGCGACGTAATAGCACTTAAAGTCCATCACAGGTCTTTTATTTGGACTGGCATACAAAAGGGGAAATGTTCTCGACTGGCAAGAACATAGGTGTAATAAATTTTACATGGCTGATCTGAGAAACTGTTTTTTTTTTTTAGCACAGTGAGTTATGCAAGAGAAAGCCTCTTGAGTGTCTGCTCTATTCCTCCTGCCTTTCTAAAAGACCCATAAAGGAGAGAGCAGAGAACAGCTAATGTCCTCTTAAAAATAGGCTATAGGACAAAGATACAAAGATGGATAGCCAAGGCTAGAGAAGAGAAGAGCGCTTGAGCTATTTTTTTTACGATATATCTGTCCCAGTTCCACTGTGTTGCGTTCGGCAGTGCCAGTCTGCATCAAGTCTATTTTTAGCTCTCCACATCTGAAAGTCTGGAGGTGGGAAGCGACGCTGCAGTCCCAGAAGTTCGCAGCGGAAAAACAGCATCTCTCTCGTTTCTATGACAGAAAAAGGACAAAAGATAACAGGGACCCAACAAATGTGGTATAACATCTAATAAAAAATAATAATTAAACATTACATTTGCCAAAAAAATGTCAATGCCAATACTTCCAGAAATATAGTCTAAACACAGAGTGAGGTTTTATTTCATATCCACATTTGTGTCTTTTCTTTTTCTCAAATGCAGATTTGTGGCGACGAACACGATGCGCCTGAAGCGTCTGGGCATCACCCACATCCTGAACGCGGCGGAGGGAAACTCCTTCATGCACGTCAACACCAACGCCGAGTTCTACGCCGGCACGGGCATCATCTACCACGGCATCCCAGCCAGCGACACCGACCACTTCGATATCAGCGTTTACTTTGAAGAGGCGGCGGACTTCATAGAGAAGGCGCTGGCGTACAAGAATGGAAAAGGTGAGAGGAACGGAAGGAGACGTCAAGATCAAAATCATTTTAGTAATACTCACCACTAACCACAGGACACCCTCTGAAGGCCCATGTCCATTCTCTGATGAGTCACAACTGTTTTGGAGGCACAAGGGAGACCTACACCATATTTGGGTTTGGAGCTTTCTCTGCTACCTCCCTAGATGCCCAAACATTTGGTTAGGGTTAGGGCTAGGTCTAGGGTTAGGGTTAGGGTTAACTGTTTAATGTCAGACTGTTTAACATCAGGCATCGTTGTTGGGAATTTGATCAAACCCAAACACCTGCTTGTGTTTTCATCTGCAGGCAGAGTGTACGTTCACTGCAGGGAAGGCTACAGCCGCTCGCCCACCTTGGTCATCGCCTACCTGATGCTCCGCCAAACCATGGACGTCCACGCTGCCCTGGCCACGGTGCGACACAAGAGAGAGATCGGCCCCAACGACGGCTTCCTTCGGCAGCTCTGTCGGCTGAACCAGAGGCTGGCGTCGGAGGGGAAGCTGTGGAACAAATGAGGCGAGGATAGGCGAGGAACGACACGGGCCATCTGTCAGAAAATAGCAAAATGAGGCTCACTTTCACCTCCTTTACAGCTTTAAACGAGCTGCAAGGTCAACGAGGGAGTGTCCCGGAAGCAAGGAGGCGTTTCTCCATCACAAAATAATCGATCTCACACATGCACTTGTGACACACATTTATCTTCATTGTGCACTTTTTAAAAAAGACATACGATGTAATGTGTACAAAGTAAATTCAGGTACAGCTCATTTACTTCTCTTCTATTCTGAATATTCGCTCCAGATTGTTTCAGATCACATTCCTCACGTCCTGTACAGTTTGGTGTGTTTCCCTGCAGCTCACTGTTTCAGAGAACAATATCCATTTATGTAAGAAATGAATGTCAGTATGCATTTAAATATGATCCATGTGAAACATAGTGAAAAATAACTGATGTGATACTGCCTATTTTCATCTAGCCTCCTTTTCCTACTTCCTCCTCCCTCCTGGAATCGGGCCCTTTTGTCTTGGCCTCACTCCTGCAAACACTGCCAAATGTCTCAGTCTCTGCCACTCCCACTGGGATTATAAATAGACACTGTGAATTTATTTATTTTTTGTGTTTTCATACAGAATCAAATGAATTTTATGGAACTAATACGGTACAATATTTGACCTCACATCTAGAAGCCTGCCTCAGAAGTATTTCTCAGCGTCTTTGTAGACACAGCTTGTGTTCGTATCATTTAGTGAGTCGTAGTGTGCATTATTTGTCACAATGTACATTAATTGTGCCTGTAACTTGTGAATCATCGTATGTATTGTTTCGGAGTAGGATGTGACGTACAACCGGTCATGTCGGTGGGCTTTTTATTGAGTCTCACGGATTATGACACTGCTCCAATGAAGTGCACTTTATCTACTGACACTGGTGATTGTTGTATCTCTCTTTTCATACATTCAGGAATAAATTATTAAAAACAAACGATTTTGAATTTCTTCTGCATTTTTTTTCAACAAGTCAGTGTATTTTTTAATTTTTTGATTCCTTTTATTTATTTATTTTTTGCTTGTTATTTATTTTCTTTTTGGCTCCATAAATGTATTATTTAGATTTACTTTCTATTTATTTATTTAATTTAGTTTTGTTCATTTCTTTTTTTAGATTCATAACTGTACCATTTCATTTTGAAAATAAATATTTAAAATTTATAAAATTTTTAAAATATATTTAGTTTATTTTTGTTCATTATTTTCCATATTATATTATTATTTTTTTATTTATTTCTATTTATTTTACTGTTTATTTATGATAATGTTTCCTCTTTTCGTTTCCATACATTTATTGTTATTATTCATTTAGTTTGACTTTTCATTTATTTATTTATTTTTATTTCTATGCCCAGACTGACCAGTAGGTGGCGGTAATGCACCTGTAAGCCACTTGCAAACCACAAGTGAAGTCCAAAAGAAGACATTGCTGCATGGCATTGAGCCGATTGAGCTGCATTGAGCACATGTCTCTCTATCCTGTCTGATAAGAGTTCACTCCCTCATGAAACCTGCCTGATTACTGGTCAGTGACCACTCTGCCCTCTGGAGGGCGCAGTAGGACAGCTGGAGTTGAACCAGTGTTCAGCAATTCAAACTGCAGGGTTCCCATCAATTTTACAATATTCTAAAAAAAATACAAGCTGCATCCACTGGCGCAGATACTGCTCCTTTAAAATAACTTATTCCAGAGTCAATTTTTTGGAAATGTTTTGTCTTAGTTCGTTATTTGACGCTATAGAAACAGGATATGACACGAGTACAGTGTATAATCCAACATTTCCCTGTAACTCGTGGCGGTAGATCGGAATACCAATTAAACAAAAACGCGAGTGAGTCTAGAGGAAGTGTGGTCGGGTCATTGCGTGGCTCCACTCTGGGACCGCACTGCGAAGACTCTGGCTCCGAAGTCGCAAGATGGCGCCGCCCATATCCCCGGGGAAATAGCGCAAGTTCGGCCAGTGCAAGGAAGTGGGAAGATGTCATCCATATTTATATACAGTCTATGCCCTGGACAGGTCGCCAGGTCGATTAGCCCAGCATATTTTGCACTATGACTCAGAGAAAACATCTAAACTCTCTGCACGGACGTTGGATTCATGTGAACCTCAGAATCAAGAGTTTGCAGAGCGGCCACCAGAGGGAATATTTTAAACAATTATTCTACTCTTCAGATCCATCACAGGCCCGATATTATCCAGATCCACCAATCATTATGTTTTCCATTCCACAACAATGGTTCACCCCTCACTTGCACTCTTCCATCTCTTCCCCTTTACCTCCCTCTTAAGTCTCTATTATCTCGCTGACAGCCATTTATGAAGCACCTTGTCCTCTCTGATTAACTCCACGGTGCGGCCTCTCTCTCTCCCTCCCCGGTGTTGTTCTTTCCTCCTTGTCTTTTTTTTTCTGCTCCGAGTTGAGGCGAGGACATGTCTGTTAGGAGAGGAGGGTAACTCTCTTACATAACACCAGTCTGCATGAATGAATCCGGGGACGGGGGATGGGGGATGGGGGATGGGACGAGACGGGGTGGCCATGTGTTTCTGTGGATGAGTTACGCATGGCTCCTCGGACTTTATTTCCAACTCGTAGATCCCCTTTTAGCCTCCTAAACCCGACAGACCCCATGCTAGTGGGTCAGTCAACTTGACAACAATGAAATCCTTGAGGTGGATGCTAACAAATATGCTAACTAGATAGCATTCTTCAGATGAGAAGAAATAAATCTCATATTTCTGTAAATGTGACTTGTTTTGGCCTAAGTTTGTTCATATTTTGGGCAAATCTTTACCATAACACACGAGCCGAATAACCTATTAGCACTTCTTTTAAAGAAATTAGCCATGGTCGTACTGATAACATTCACCGGGTTACTTTGATAATCAAGAAAACTTAAATCAGGATGATTCTTAAGCAAGTTCTGAATTGGGTGGGTATTGACCTCAAGCTGCAGATATCCGAGGAACGTGCGCTGACATGTGTTTGTGCAAACGTCGGCATGTGCTTTTGATAAAAATCTGCAAAAATGATTTGAAATTATGAGCAATGTCACTGAATGCCAGCATCATCAAAATACAGCGGCGCTCTATATTTAGAGGTTTGCTGGGAGCACTTTTCCTTTGGTTGAGAGGAAAAATCTGTAATGGATGTCCTGGTCTGTCAATCCGTGTTTGTGTACAAGGGTGTGTGTCTCTCTTATGCCAGACACACACACACACATATATATATATATATATATATATAGTCCATGCCAGTCTGCAGCAATGTCTGCTTCGTACCAACTGTGCCCTTCTGTGTTTTGGGCTTTTTTTTTTTTTTGGGAGGGAAGGAGGAGGGGGTGGATTTTGGGTGGGAGTGGGTGGTGAGGGATTGGTGCAGAGCAAAAGCTGCTCACTGTTACATCATCGCCTCCACAACAACCCTAAAACAAATTTGACATCGACTGGCTTTCACTGGAGTCGCAGCAGCAGCGTTGGTAATAATTCAGCGGGCCTGTGTCCGAACGTGGCCTCGAGCGAACCGACTAGATAAGTCGTTTAAACTGCACACAGAAGACGGCAGTGATATCATGAATTTTGTAAATGTTGGTGTGTTGTGTAAAAGTGGTTTAACAGCTGCAAGGTTTAACTGTCTCACAGGATTACTTGGTGTCAGCTGATCTGAAGAGTGTTTGGAGAACAGAATCGCTGACGTCCCAACAACTCAAGTATAATAAAAGTACTGTGCCTGCTAAAACACTTTATGCCTTCTTGTTTGTCAGATGCTTTACAAAAATACACTGCACAGGCATAACATTATGACCACTAATTATCTATTCATCAAGGCACCTGTTAGTGGGAGGGATAAGAGAACATTTTGTCCTCAAAGTCTTAGAAAAGATTTGCAAGCATAAGGATTAGGAGTGAGTTTGACCAAACTGTGATGGCTAGACGACCGGGTCAGAGAATCTCCAAAACTGCAGCTCTTTCCTGCAGGGGCATTCACACATGCACTTTTTGACCGGGGTGTTCGCGGTCTACAGTGGTCAGGATCAATCAAAAGTGGTCCCAGCTGCTCAAAGGCATCATGGTTTGTTTGAGCATGTTGACGTTCAAGCACAGAGCACCATTGTCATGATCACATTCTCCCACTGCACACAAAAACGAAGCCAAAAGATCAAGGACTTTGGTGCTGCCATTGTCATTTGCAAGTCAGTGTAGCATGGGATTCCCCCCTTTCACCCCTTCAGCTAAATGTAGTCGGGCGACTGTAATATCGACTGTCTTGGATGCTCACTGCAGGATTTTCTGGATAAAACTAATTATTAACTGCTAGTTTTCTAGCTAGCTAGCTAGCTATATTACGGTATCTTTTCCCCGTTCATTGGCTGTGCTTTTCTCTCTCTGGTTGAAACATACAAATAAATCTATCTCTAAGCTAACCTTCAAAATGCAAACACAACGTGGAAAAAACAAACAAACTGCAAAGCCCTGCCCGGATTGCAACTGCACTGGCTCTGCCTACAGATAATATTAGCAGCTAAAGATGGCCGCACCCGTTTCCAGAATTTTTTGGCTTCACTTTAGTTCTGGACAAATGTCATATCATTAATCTTGCTAGCTTGCTAGCAAAGTTACAGATGTACATAACAAGACGATGCAATTCTTACATTTTCAATTAATTGAGTCACCAACCCAACTGACATTCAGTGAAACTGTGACTTTTTTGGCTCTTATACTGCAAAAACGGAACTGAATATGTTGAATCAAGTCTCCCTAGATAATTCTTCTTACTAGGATGTTTTTGTGCTCGAGCATTACAGGACTAGGATTGTTTAAGGTACTTTTCTCTGTAAATTCTCTGTCTATTAAACCTTATTTCAGGAATATTACCACAGCACTGGATGCTAAATTTAAGTAACATTTTCTACACGTTAAGAAAATACTTAAATCTTTCCTATCCAGACAAATGTATTTGATTTAAGTGTATCTGTACTCTGGACTCAACAGGGAATTGCGTATCATAACAAAATATTGGCGAAATGAACGAGTTTCGCCAATTGTTTTTAGTCTAAAACACTCATTTTGAGATACACTATATTACCAAAAGTATTCGCTCACCCATTCAAATGATCAGAATCAGGTGTTCTAATCACTTGGCCTGGCCCCAGGTGTATAAATTCAAGCACTCAGGCATGCAGACTGTGAAACAAGACATTTGTGAAAGAATGGGCCGCTCTCAGGAGCTCAGTGAATTCCAGCGTGGAACTGTCATAGGATGCCACTTGTGCAACAAATCCAGTCGTGAAATTTCCTCGCTCCTAAATATTCCACAGTCAACTGTCAGCTCTATTATAACAAAATGGAAGCGTTTGGGAAAAACAGCAACTCAGCCACGAAGTGGTAGGCCACGTAAAGTGACGGAGAGGGGTCAGCGGATGCTGAAGCGCATAGTGCAAAGAGGTCGCCGACTTTCTGCACAGTCAATTGCTACAGAGCTACAAACTTCATGTGACCTTCAGATTAGCCCAAGTACAGTACGCAGAGAGCTTCATGGAATGGGTTTCCATGGCCGAGCAGCTGCAGCCAAGCCACACATCACCAAGTGCAATGCAAGGCGTCGGATGCAATGGTGTAAAGCACGCCGCCACTGGCCTCTAGAGCAGTGGAGACGCGTTCTCTGGAGTGATGAATCACGCTTTTCCATCTGGCAATCTGATGGACGAGTCTGGGTTTGGAGGTTGCCAGGAGAACGGTACATTTCAGATTGCATTGTGCCAACTGTGAAATTTGGTGGAGGAGGAATTATGGTATGGGGTTGTTTTTCAGGAGCTGGGCTTGGCCCCTTAGCTCCAGTGAAAGGAACATTGAATGCTTCAGGATACCAAAACATTTTGGACAATTCCATGCTCCCAACCTTGTGGGAACAGTTTGGAGCGGGCCCCTTCCTCTTCCAACATGACTGTGCACCAGTGCACAAAGCAAGGTCCATAAAGACGTGGATGACAGAGTCTGGTGTGGATGAACTTGACTGGCCTGCACAGAGTCCTGACCTGAACCCGATAGAACACCTTTGGGATGAATTAGAGCGGAGACTGAGAGCCAGGCCTTCTCGACCAACATCAGTGTGTGACCTCACCAATGCGCTTTTGGAAGAATGGTCAAAAATTCCTATAAACACTCTCCTCAACCTTGTGGACAGTCTTCCCAGAAGAGTTGAAGCTGTAATAGCTGCAAAAGGTGGACTGACATCATATTGAATTCTATGAGTTAGGAATGGGATGGCACTTCAGTTCATAGAATGAGTAAAGGCAGGTGAGCGAATACTTTTGGTAATATAGTGTATCTGTGCATTCTCTAAGGTTGGATATATTAACTTAACTTTACCTAAGTACCATGTACGTAATTTTAATACTTGTTTGAATACAGCTTTTTGTTTAAGCTGAGTTTTTGCAGTGCACTGTCCTCCTCAGCCTCACCAGGCTGCAGTATTCATTACTCACCGCTTCTGCAGCTTCCTCATCACATCAATAGCAAGCAGGACGGTGCAGTTGTTGGCTGTTCCTACTGCTTGCGTGACTGTGTCCCCATCCATCATTCACAACTGAATTTATTTGCGGAACTGAATCTAATGTAGGTGGCATATTTCCAGCTGAGAGGAGAAACAGGAGTTGGAGACGAGGTAGATAAATAATTAACACGTCAAATTAAACTGTTTATCTCGGGGGTAAAAAGCATCTGCAATTAAAAATAAAGGACTCTGTTATCTGGAGGTCACTTAGCTTTTGTTAATTAACTCATTGTGGACAAGAATATTTTTGCCGTTCAAGGACATAATGAAGAGAGACGTTTTGACTAGGATTTGTGCAGCAAACAGCAGCGGTTCATCAAGTGTGTGGAAATATTTCACTAAGGATGAAGCCCATACTACCGTGACATGTCAGTCCTGAAATACAACAAATGTACTGCTGCAATGTACGCTTATGTGATAAGGCATCTGCTAACAATAGCAGAGGAACGGTCCCAATCCTCTCCACAGCAGTCAATTAGCCACTTCACCAAACGCCCTGTGGTAACAGAGAGAAGGAGGCTGCACATCAACAATTTACTGGTGAAGTTCATTGTCAAAGTTATTAGAGCTTTAGCTGTTACACACGACAAAGGCTTCACAGAAATACCGCAATTTTTTTTGTTTTTGTTCTTAACCCGGCTTCACTATCCCATCCTGTAGGGTACTATTAAACGCTATTGATGGTGCTGAGTTGCTGCCTGTTTTTTTACATGCTATACATATCTGCAGTGCACAGTATGTAGCACCTGAAACGTCTGTATTCAGGTCAAGAATATAGATTTCACAGTTGCAAAGCATTACTTTCTACTCTGTTTTTATTAGTGACTTCATCAGGGAGACTAGCTGGTGTCAACTTTCACCGCATAACACTCGACTTTAAAAAAAATCTGAACTTGCGCAACCCCTAGCCACCTCTACAAAACGTCTTGTGGTTCTAAAAGTCTTCGTTATGCTGCTGGGAACACTCAAAGCTTTAGAAATGGTTTTAGTGACTTGCCATGATTTTTCTCACGTTTCAGTGCAGACGTCTACAGAGAGTCAGGCTTATATATAGCGGGCCTACATAAAAGCCAATGGGACACCCGTGTGGGCTTGGCTGTACATGATTGATTGTTTGCAGTTATAATTACCCATGATTTTTACTTCACATATTATATAAAATTATTATTTGCAGTTTGTTTTTTTATGACCCTGGTTATTGGATTTGTTTTTTAAAAAATTGTCCATTAAAAATGTCTTTTCCCCCAACCTGCACTATTCAAAATGTCTAATTGTAAATGAATTTCTCATTGCGTTAGGTTTGTGTATCCATCAGCTGTGCATCCAGAAACCAAGACAAACAGCCCCCCCCCCCCCCCATCCAGCTGGACAGAGACAAAGTAGACAAATTGATATCAAATAATTTTATAATGTTGAAAATGAATGTCACATAGCCACAAACACAAACAGCTTTGAGCCATTGAGATGCCATTCTCTGATTGTGCCATGAACGACTTGTCACAGAAAACAAGACAAACAACATCCGTGCCCGACACAAACCCGCGACCAGCATTATTAAATACACCGTCAAATCCCTCTCATTCGGGAGGGGAGGAAGGGGGGGAGGGGGCTTCCACCCACATCTCGTTCAACTTTACATTCAACACTGTGCTCTGCCAAAAAAAACTATGGCTGCTACGCAAACAAGAAAAAGCCGACTGCTTGTGCAGGGCCTCACGTGATGTCGCTCAGATACTCTAATTAGGGCTCAGTTGGTGCTACTGCATAAAGTCACTGTGAAGGGGAGCTTCAGGGAGCAACAAACAAAAACAAGAGAGGACATTTTCATCATGGGAGTTGTAGTCCGGGACACGGGGTCCTAAACTTTTTCTCGTTCAAGGCACAATTTACTGGCCTGCAGGATGAGAGCATAACATCTCCCATTGACGTCTTTGCAACTGCTAAGTAGATCAGGCTGTAATTTTAAGTTCGCTTTAATTGTTACGTTTGGCCAAACGACTCAGTGCGTCCCTCTCGTACTCTCTAGTCCTGATGAAGTTCCAGTCCTCTCTTGGTTTGTCAGGGCAGAACACACGCAAGAAGGAATAAACATCCGCCAGCTGATGACAAATACTCAAAGCATGACTTCGCTTTTCATGCTTTCAATTTCTTATAGACATAATAAGTGCAGTCATTTTAAAACATGTTTTCTTTTTTTTTTCATGCCACAACATTGTCACAATGATGTATCTTTACAACCTGAACAGATCTGGTAAGAATTTTTTTTACCAAATTCACCCATGAACATCTACGACATCTCGAGTGGTACTTTTTTTTTTTGCTGTCCCAGCAAAAAAAAAACAAAAAAAAGAAAAACTCAAAGCCATCACATTTTATTTAAAAATGTAATCATCTTCGCTCCTGTTCAAGATTTTTTCTAATGCTTGAGACTGATCACTCCCCATTCTTTAAGCAAAGCAGTACAATGAGGTATGAATAGTTGTTAATATATTTTTTTGGTTTCCATTTTGTGATTTTTTTTTCTTATGTGTTTCTTTAATTTTTTTTTTGTACAGTGAAAGTTACTTTACCATCAAAAGCAATATTCTTGTCACAACATTGAGATTTATAAATGGCAGATCCATACACTGCGAGATGAGCCCTAGTTTGAGGTCAGATTCGTGTTTGGATCTATCTGGATGTCAACGTTGTTTCCTTTTCTTTTTTTTTTTCTTTTTTTTGACCCAGATCAAGTTTAAGGGCAAACGCCCAGCTTAGCAAGTGATACAGCCCAAGCAACTGTGGAGAGCAGGACTTGGGGTTAATTCTTTCAATTCAACTAACCGGAATGATGGACTTGGCAAAATTGTAGTAAACGTCTTAAATACCACAACAAACTAGTATTTTTAGGGTGTCTTTAGGGACTGTACTGAAATTATGCCAGGTGTATTTTGTTAGAAAATATTTTTCTTGAATTTAAATTTCTGAATATTTTGAGAATTTCGGAGGTCTTGATTGTAGGTTTGTACCACCCCCAAGAAAAGCAAATATAAATAATTGTATCAAGGTAAAATAATTTTCAACACCAACCCTGACAACAATTTTTGCGCAGACCCTTTAAAACACCGAAAAAAGAGAGACCCAGTGAAGACATTTAATTGTGTAAATTAAACTGAATTACTTTTGTTGTTGGACTTAAGTCCCATTGGTCCGTACACATCATGAGTGTGGGAACAAGCGTGAGTTGTATCTGAGCTGGCCATGTGTTTGGGATGCAAAATGTCGACTTAAAGTGTAAAGTCGAAGAAGCCTAGACTGGCTGCGCCCTTTAACTGAAGTGTGTAGACATCTTTGTTGAAATGCAGATTACTTAAATTTGGAAACAGATACAACAAAATCTATTCCTGTTTAGTCATTCACGGCCCAATTTAGTTAATTATATGCCAGACGCTATGAGCATTAAAGTATACATAAAACAGAATGCAATTTGTTTGTTTACGTAGAAGTAAACAGTGGAGAAAGTAGCCTGTTAGCCAGTTAGCTCAACAGGAGTAAACTCTATGTGAAATGGTAAATTCCTAGTGGGGGCAGATCCAGTTTTTAATTAGCTGTAACTGAAATAGGAACTAATAATCTGTCAAAAGAAATGTCATCCGAGTCTGAACAGACGTAAACTCAGTAGCGGTAAGGGTTAGTTTGCTAGTTAACAAATTAGCTAACTGCAGAAAAAGGCGGGAAGCCAGAATGTAAAATGTAGGCTTCAAAATGTGTTATTTCTTTCTGGTATTTTGCTAAAATCAATGTTATGAACTCTTTGCCAAGTGTATTATACAACAGAATTGTGCATTTTGAATAATTTAAGTCTCTATATTTAACCAATAATGAGGCATATTACAGTGCTAGCATCACAGCTTACATTAGCCATAGCTAGACCTGATGCCAAAACTCTGCATGAATGTGTGAAAACGGACCAATGGGACAATTCATAAAGAATACTTTAATAGTGTATTTATCAATATTACCCAGAACAACTTATTTTTCTAGTTAGCTAAACTGAAACTGAACCCTGACCCCTGGGTTAAGCACTATTTACCACTGCAACAACGATGGTCTGAAAGTGCATATACAGCCATAATCTCACAGTAAAGCATCAACACAGATGGACAGACATTCACATACCAAGAAAATCAGATGCAAATTAATAACGACATAATAATCATTAAAAAAACCATTTTTTTTCCTCTTCCCAAAAAAACGTTCTTTGCTTTAAATCACTCAACGTTTTCAGTCCTCACACCGCGAGTCTTATTTAAAAAAAAAGAAAGAAAGAAAAAGAATCTGTCACATGACCTGGGTTTTTAACCCCCACCTGCAAATTCCTCCACCCTAGAATAAGCAGAACAACGAACACTTGGTGCACAACGAAAGCAACATCAACAACATCAAAAACAACATGAGTGTGGGACTTCACACCGTGTCTTTAATCGTACAATTTCAGTATTTTACATTCCACGTGTGGACATATTCCTGCAAGGATTGTCGTCGTTCTCCACCAAAGAGTGCTATGAGTTGGGGTAGGTTTGTGTCTTGGAGGGGGAGGGGGGGGGGGGGGGAGAAAGGAGGACAGAGTGAAATAAATAGAGAGAAAACAGGAAAGGACAGGGGACTAGTGAAGGAAAGACCGATGTAAGGATGTTTACTTACAGATGTTTTCCCTGGGTAAGTAATAAAAGCAGTAGTTGAGCGGTTTTCATAGTAGCTGTTTGTAGAGTGTTTCTGTCTGTGCCATGCTGCGGTGGCAGAGCTTAGCATCGAGTTCACATTTTTGTTCACTGTAAACGTAACATAACCCTAAATGTAGTACAGGAGAAAGAGAGATAGATAGAGAGAGAAAAAAAACAAAACAATTCTGTGGTGGTAACGGTGCGTAAAATACTTCACAGGTTTATTCTGCAGCTTGTTTATGAAGTGTGGAAGGTGTGGTAACGGTAAGAGTGCAACTACTGAGGCTGTGGCTCGAAAACCTTTTATATTCTGCTTAGTCTTAGCAAAACTTGACCCGTGTGCCGTGCGCTCGGATCACGCTCGAGCACGAAGTAGCAGTTTAGCTATGTTGACTTTATTGTCGTTGGAAAACCAAAAATGAGTTGCTCCTCTCGTGAACGCACACCAAGTGGGTCATGAAGTCATAAAAGCTCGACTAAGCTCTCCGTGTCAGTTTGTGGCAGCGCCTCGGGTCGTCATGCGGAAAACTTGCTCCGGTGTGACTGGCTGCCTCGTCGCTACGGCAACCGAGGTCGTAAAAATAGCAAGCAAGCGTGCGTGTCGAGTAAGTGTCGGTAAACCCGATCAGATGATTTAAAGTAACCCGGAATCACCCTGCTGTCTGTCTGTCTGAGGTTAGCGGTAACGGGTGGCGTCCAGGTAAAATGGCTTTTTTTTGTTTTTTGAATTTTTTTGAATTCTTTTTTTTTTTTTTTTTTTTGGTGAGGAGGAGGACAGTTGCTTTCTCTCTGCTATGCTGGTGCAACTGATCCTGGCTGAAGGCAGTGTGCTCTGTGCTGCTGGTGTGTTTATTTCTTTACGAGGACAGGGAGAGGGTTTCTCCAGTGATCATTTGGCTGAAAGAGAGAGAGAGAGAGAACAAGAGAGAGAGAGAGAGACATAGAGAAAGAGAGAGGAGGGGCTGTCCTGCCAGCTCGAATCTAAATCACAAGTCGTGACCGCATCCTTTCAGTCTCAAAACGACGGGGGAAAAAAAAGAACTAGTCAACGTGTAGTTGCGAGAGGCGGGTTAGTTTGGGAATCGCCTGAAAAGTCAACTGAAAAAAATAAAAATAAATCATATATATATATATCACAGATATTATTACAGGTGAGTACTGACTTACTCTCTGCTACACGACTTGTCAGACAAGTTGGTGATCTGATTGGAGCTGGCAGCATAAATCCAGCCACTGATAGCACTAATGCCACATAACTGTAACTTATATATATATATGTATATAAATTTATATATGTATAAATATATGATTCTATTTGCTGTATAGTGTTTCTATGTATAACGGACCTCTGTGAGGCACATTGACGCGTCTGGATAACGAAGCCATCCGTTGCCTGTCGGAGCCATGACCTGGTGGCAGCATGGCTTTCATTCACAGTGATTGTGAGCGGAGTACAAACGCAGCAGGCCTGGAGACGGCAGGCGTGAACCTGTACAGCTCAGTCATCGTATTGCTGAGTGTGTGTGTTTGTGTTTGTGTTTGTGTGTGCGTATCCCTGTATAGTCGGCATGTTCTGCTAAAATACCCTGCAACGTAGACTGGTAACACTGAGAGAGTGGTGGCGCCGGTGAGAGGCCGTGTCACAGTCCCGGTTGGTGAGATGAAACAGTGGACCTTGAGCTTTTTTTTGTTTCTTTGTGTGTCTGAGAGAATATTGTTAAGACTGCTACAGGCAGGCAGGAAGAGGAAAGGTGTCGGCGGAGGGGGGTGGAGGAAGGGGTTCAGGACTACTAAAGGATACAGACATTGTGGTTTTAGTGCAACAGAAAAAAACCTGATAATCGTTTGTTGTGGATGGCAATTGGTGGTGGATGGTTGGTGGAGATCTTTTCAGCAGTGATTGATTCCTGTGTTGGTTTTTTTTTGGGGGACAGGACGGTCGCCCAGAAAGTCTTTTTGTCCATTTCTGCTGCGAAGGCGAGAGGGAAGGATCTGGAGATCTATCGTAGGGTCCGTTTTTCTTTTTTTTGCGTGACGTCTGCAAGTGGCCTGAGTCACATCGCCACGGTTGCACGCTCGCCGTTTCCCCTCACCTCGTCCGGGATGAAGCGTATCCGCGGACGAATACTGCTGACTCACTTGCTGTTTATTTACCTCCCAGTCACCACCCACAAGAGTCTGTTGGCCTGACCCAATAGGGCCAAAATGGCTTCAACTGGAGTCCCAGCTTCCAGCTGTCATTGTCCCCTGACAGTTTCCTTAAAGTTCAATCGGCACACTGTTATGTCACAAAGTCACCCCTGCCCTGACTGTCATTTCAAGTTCCTAAAAGAAAACAGAATTCAAAGTGACTCTTGGTCTTGTGTGGTGTGCGATAAAAAATGAAAAATGGGAGAAAATTACTGCCGCGCCAGCCGTCAATTGTTGATCCATGGCCCGTTCAACAGAGAGCAGCACACTCAATGGGTCCATGCTGGCAACTACTCTTGTGCACTGCATTTATATATATATATATGTATATATTATATATATATATTATATATACATATATATCTGTACATGTGAGAGTATGTGTTGCAGACAGAGGGGCAGCTGCATTGACATGAGAGGTGAGGTAGAATCTGTCAGTTTCAGGCGGGACTTGAAATGGGTACAGACGAAGGCGGAGGCCTGCAGAGGTAAGTCGACAAAGATCCCCTCGCACCACCATGCGCCGAAGCTATCGCGAGACAGCGGGGGGAGTTGAGGTGGTGGAACTATGGGCCAGTTAACGGGGCAGGGGCTCCGATGAGAAGACGCACAAACACACATGCACGCACAAGAGGACAGGAAGTGTGTGTGTGTGGCCCAGTGGTTATCGAGGACGGGGAAGAGATGAGCAACAAAGCAGCTGAGGTAATACATTACAAAACAACCGAGTGGGTGTGTGAGGTAATGAAAACAAGGAGGTATGTGTTGGAAAGGTATTCAAGCTGTATATAAATATGAGCTTATGTCCAGTGTAGGTTGTAGTGAGAGAAGTAACAATATGACACTGATTTTTATGCTGGAAACGGTGCTTTCTGGAAACGTATCGGAGGAATGAGGTTACAGCGGGTCACGTGGCTTCCTAACATCTCACTCGTCTTAAGAGCCGTAACTCTTTATTCTTGGGGTAAAACACAAATCAGAAAATCCACGACTGACGAAGCTAGCTGACAAACAGTTCCACACAAATTTTTTCACTCTGCAATATTAGCATTCATTTGGAGCGGTGATTGTGGCTCGCCTGGCTAATGGAAATCCAATATTTAGTCACTTTTAGCTCCATGTTTGGTCTCCTCCAACCTGACAAGGAAATCTGGCTTTGTAGCTGTGAACTGCTGTGCTACACTTACGTGCAATCCACAACATTTGTTTCCCTGACCTGTGAGAATGGTATTTATCTGGTTATAGAGCACCTTTGCTGAAAAAAAAAAACACCTGCAGCTGATAATGATGCTACGAGATTAGCGAAAATAACAATCCAAAAATCCTCATTTGCTAATCGGTTGTAAGACAGTTCAAGTTGATTGGAATTAGTTTTTAGCGTAACGTTTCTTAACGCAGCAAGTTATCTAACAGCTATTAATGTTCTGCAATTTGAAATATTGGCTTATTGCAGGAAGGCCTACTAGCATATTAACAAAAACAGCCTAATTCAACCCCCCAAAAAACCACATGTAGTGTTTACACATTGGACAGAACATGGCCAAGTGTTTCTCTTTGTTTCTACTCTTTGTGCTAAGCTAAGCTAAGCTAAGCTAAACTAAGCTAAGCAGCTGCTGGCCATTAAGACACCATAAAGACACGAGCATGATATCAAACTTCCTATCTAACTTTTGCAAATAGCTCATCATGTTCTGTACAAATATGGATATCAATGCAACCTATAGTTGCTATAACAACACTCCTTGTTCCGTGATCACAGAAAGCACCATCCACGACGTGGCATGCATTTAATGCATAATAATAACTACACAATGTCTTATGAACGCTGCGTTATGTGTTTGCACGTGTATAAATAATAAACTATACATAACCGTAGAGGTAAATGAGGACTTGCGTGGCTCGGCGTTTCCTCATCACACCACCACCACCGCCGCCCGCACGATAAACGAGGAAACACATTTTTGCAATGTATGAGGTAACAGTGTAAGGGGTTGCGCTCTGTGCACGTGCATCGGGCGCGTCTCGGTGCGTACATGAGAAAGATAAGAGAGGTCGGACCGTGAGGGAGGTAGGTAGGTAGGTAGGTAGGTAGGTAGCCGGACGCTGTCGGGGCCTTTGCGGGCTAAGGGTCGGGCTGCAAGCACAGACTGGAGGACGCCTCTGCAGTCGGTCGGGGAGACGCAGGGGATGTGGGTGTTTGTACGGGTTGTCGGAGGAAGGTGTTCAGCTAGTAGAGACGCAGCCAAGCCCCTCGGTTTGCATTAGTTCCAGGAATAGTACAGCTGTTCATCCATGCAGCTGCAAAAGGTGTTTGCATATAGATATACTGTACTTTTATGGCAGTGTGTGGATATCTATATAAATATACTATCTATATAAATGCTCTGTGTGTGTGTGTGCACCTCTCAGAACAACAAAAAGCAGATTGCCAGTGTGTTTCTCTCTGATGTGTGTTTGCTGGTGGCGAGTGGGCGGGTCTTGTGAGTTTCTCAAATAAAAAAGGGGGGTGGGGGGAAAAAACAAATCAAGACATGTTTTTACTGAAGAAAATAAAAATCCAGTTTGCTCCTCTTGTCTTTTAACGCACTCCCTCCCCAAGCGTTACACCTCCTGGTCCTCGAAGACCTCCAGGAAGAGCGGGGGGAAGAGTTCGTTGGGACACTCCACCTTCATGTGGAGGAAGCGGCTGGCGTGGCAAGCCCCGATCATGCGCAGGTCCGTCACCTTCATCAGCAGCTTGGGCCAGAAGTGGGGAATGTTGTGCTTGCGGTAGTTGATGTAGTGCTCGAACGCCAGCAGGAAGGACTCTTGGCACTGCTCGATCTTCTCAATGCTGGTCAGCCCCGAACGGTCTGGATAGAGGAAAAATGCAGGTGGTGTTTTTAAAAAAAAAAAAACCCAAAACCATTGACTTGGATGAAGGGAAAGAGTTGGTGAATCAATGTGACGCTCTGCAACCACATATTCCAACTATCTCCATTCACACTGAGCTCAAACATCGTTGGGTTTTAAGAGATTGAAGTAAAGCATTAAAATATATAAAGATTAAATACCAAAAACTCATCCCAAACACTGCACGAGATGATGCCGACAGAGGCACGAGCAGCTGCAGTCCTACAAGATCTGTGTTTTTCTTAATCTGGTCACGTTTGTTGTGTTTCTGCACAGCACTTTCGAACTGCCAGTCACACATGGAAATAAAATGTGCATATAAAGCATGTAATCTATCATAATTCATATCCATGGATGCATTAAGTCTTCTTTGGTGACTGTCTGGGAACTGAGGTTTGTGCAGTGATGGCATTAACGTCAGATTAGACGAGATTACTCTCAATCCCATTTCTGAAAGGCGTTCTTAGGCTCCTATCACACTGGACGACAAACCCACTGAGTCTCCTCACATCTGGCTTTTGTCTTCAGCGGGAAAGGGTACGATCCACACTCCCTCCTTCCTTCCTGTGTTAAATGACTCAGTTGGAGTCGCGGGTATTTATCGACCATTGGCGGCAGCGGTGGAAAAATGACACAAACTGTCGCCCACTTTTCAGCGCAGAGCGGTGAGGCTCTGAAGGCTCGCCGCTCTCTCTCAGCCGAGATTAAACAACGTTCAGTTGGCACTGAGTTTAAAGAGACTGAAGTAAAACATACAGTTTAAAGAACTTGCATATACACCAATCAGGCATAACAGTATGACCACCTTCCTAAAATTTTGTGCCTCCAGAACAGTTGTGACTAATCAGAGAATGGACATGGGCCTTCTGAGGGTGTCCTGTGGTGTCTGGCAACAGGATGTTGTTAGTGGGGGGCCTTTGAGGGGAGGGGCCTCTGTGGATCATCTCACAGATACTTGATCAGTTTGGGATCTAGTGAATCTGGAGGCCAGGTCAACACCTTGTGCTGTTCTTGATGTTTTTTTTGAGTCGTTCCTAAAGTGTTTTTGTGTGTGTGCCTGTGTCAGGCTGCATCCTGCTGGGGATAGCTGCTGCCATCAAGGAGTGTCATTGCTATGGGGTGGGGTTGCCTGGTCTGCTCTAGTCTAGGTCCAAAAGTTTCCCAGCAGAACGTTGAATTGTCACAAGATGGTCAATGTTATTTACTTTTCCCGTAAGTGGTCATAATGTTGTGGCTGATTGATGTATATGCACTACTTTTGGTGCACTAAGGGTAGTAGTGAGTGGCTATTTTGTTAGATTATGTTAAATTAAACTGTTAGAAGCTTGATGTACAAAGGGTACCAACATGTACCAACATGGCGTTGGGGTAAAGAAAAGGACACATTTTGTCAGATAACCAAAATGTGAAATCTGAGAACCAGTGATCTGAGTTCACAAGCAGCCAATCTTTCACTGGAATTATTCATGAGCCTGTTATTAAATATGTAGCAGTCAGTATCTTTTATTGTAACCTCGAGGAAACTTGTGGTGTGCAGAAGTCTAATTCCTCACCCGAGCTCATGAGCAGCACGGCCTGCATCAGCGCCACCTCCGAGTCGTCCAAGTTGAACTGCGCCAGGCTCTTGCCCAGATCAAATATGGCGTCCGACACCACCCCCAGCCCGCCGTTCTTCAGCTGCTCGCGCTTCACGGCCATCTCGCCGCTCAGCGTCAGCGTCTCGCTCTCGGGATCGTAGCGTACGGCGGCGCGCAGCGACATGATCTCCATGCAGCAGCCCTTCAGCAGGATGATCTGGTCTTCACAAGGCAGCTGGGAAACAACACATGATTTTGTTAGGGATACATCGGGCACGGGAGATGAACATGTGGGCGAAACAAAGATTAAAAGGCCGAAACAAAGATTATTCAGATTGTTCAGTTACAGATTGTGCATCTGAGGGGAGCACAGAGGAATTATTAGGATTGTTTCAATTGACTACAGTTACATCAACAGTGATTGAATGTCCACATAGAAAGCTCAAACATTTCCCTTTGGGCCTGCAACTGGTTAGTTTCACTGATTCACTCATCAAACATAAAAGCCGTCAGGATAAACCTCCCTCTGAAATCCACAGCAAGACACGGCATGCATGCTTTTCTTCAAGCCCAAATGTATTTTTTTTTCTTGGCGTAGAGAAAAGGTTGTACTTTTCTATTCGCGACAAATCCCTTGCCATGCTTTATGTAACTGGGAAGCACCTACAATATACATGATGCCTGCACTCAGTTAAGTAGACTGCCGGCGCGCACACTCTCCCTTAGATCGCTTCCATAGAAAGCAGAGCAATATCAGTTAGTGGTGAGACATGAGAGGATGGGAGGGGAAGGGTTGGAATATTATTTGGTGTAATCCCATCTGACAGGCAAATCTAAAGACTAAGGCTACAGACGGAGGAAGTGCCCAATCAAAAGACCTCATTTAGGTTAATAAGCTTGTTAGGACGCTATATTTACTGTCTGCCGTCCTTCGGCCAACAATTGATCACTGGTCAACTACAATCAACTACAGCTAGCGAGCTAATAAAGCTAACGTTAGCACGAGTTGGTTATATTCACGAGATTTTCAGCTGACTCTTAGACAAGACTTAGACTTTAGACAAGAATCTCGGCTAAATACACGTTAGCATGTTAAAGGACTGACGCTAAAGCTAACACGTCCCAGGAAGTGGCTTTGTGGTTTTTTCCGGAACCTTACAGAAAATGTCTGCTTATGGGGTTGTGAATACCACAAAAGAAGAGCGTTCATGTGGTCTCTTCATGTGACAATTGTAAACATGAGCCCATTTGAAGGACTCATTAAACCTAATTATTATATGTGTCGAGGTAAAATGAAACACTTAGTATACAAGCTTTACGAATCCGCTTAGGAAGGGTTTACTTGCTTACGATTGAGACAGACTATCGTATTCTGAGGCTTAAGATGAACTGTGATCCACAAAAACAGATATAAAACCACCCACCTCTGAGAACATGGGCAATTTCTTGGCAAAGTCGACGACGCGAGTGATGGCGGGGGTCATGATCTTGGTGAACTCGCTGAAGGCTTCCAGGTCCACCTTATCTCCGTCCGACGTGGGCATCATCGGACCTTGGCCAATATCGTCCGGCTAGAAACAAGACACGACGCATGTAACTGAACCATTCATTGCTAATAGTTTGGTTCAAATTGCAGCTTGTGAGTTGATCTTTGATCTTTTCCCTGCCAAGATTTTGCTTGTTAAGCTTATGGACTCACATGGCAACAGTCTGGAACCAATTTCAATATCTTTTGAAAGATGAAAAGAGTCCAGATAGTAGACAGGAGTGCAGAGTAAACCAAGAACACCTTGTGAGCCAATACGGTGATGAGCAAGAACAACTGTAGCCGGTTTAGAAAGGTCCCACAAAGTCAAAGTGGAAGACGTGTGGGAGTCTTTTCAAATTAGAGCAACAGGACTAAAGTAAGAAGACCTAATTCTCTGTGAAATGTTGCCAACGCTGCACAGGCTTCCGTTCACTGATCCCTATCCTGTTTTGATAAAATGGGAACTTAAGTGCCATAACGGGCAGGAAACAGGTTTAGACTTCATGAACTGCTAGAGGGATACCGAAAGGCCATTAGGAAGATTATTATGAATCAGAAAGAAAAGAAACTGCAACGAAATCTACAAAAATCATGTACTGAAATTCAAAACTATGGACTGGACTTCATAAAACTTGCCGGCTATTCAGGCTGCTGTCAAGTGTCAAGAATTTAGCAGTGTCTGCACGATGCAAATCACCTGGCAACCATTGGAGCTTTCCGTTGAAGGTGCTCTTTTGTAAAATAAGCAGAAACCTTCAGTGATTTTTTTTGTGATTTTTTTTTTCCTCCAGTGACGTAACTTTCCAAAGTTTGCTCTCCCCAGATGGCAGCCAATCCAAAGTGTAAAGCCGTGAGTCTGCTCTGACAACAGGCTGCCTGCGCTCTGATTGGCTCCATCACCCATCGTCAAATACATAAGGTTCAGTTTGCTCCTGGGCGCTTTCTTCTTCTTTGTTCACCTTGGTCTGCAACTTTTCTGCAGACCTTCAGAAAATGTTTTCTTTGCCTTCATGGAATGGTTGCCTAGTAACTGTCATCTGACCTTTGCGTCTAGGTAACTGTCGGCGGTTTAGACACGCGTGTCTGCACGTGGCATGTACCACGTGGGAAGCCAACGAGCAAGATGATGATGAAACGGAGAGCTGTCTTTTGGAAATGAAAAGAAGTTGCCTTCTTTCATGTTACAGCTTGATTTTTGAAGTAGTAGCGACTTCTACACGCTTCGGGTTGAACATTTTGGGATAACAAGCTACATAAAAGAACAAATGCATAGATCCCTAACGGCAATCCACTTAAGATCTCCATTTCAATGACATTCGGTTAATTTATACTGTCTTTTGGTGTTTTTTGTGACTTAATTAGAGACCATGGCTTCTGCAAAGTTAAATCTGTGTAGGTATATAAATATCATGATATACACCAATCAGGCAAAACATTATGACCACCTTCCTAATACTGTGTAGGTCTCCCTTGTGTCTCCAAAACAGTTGTGACTCATCAGAGAATGGACATGGGCCTTCTGAGGGTGTCCTGTGCTGTCTGGCAATACATTGTTGTTAGTGGGGGGCCTTTGGGTCCTATAGGCGGAGGGGATCATCCCACAGATACTTGATCAGTTTCGGATCTAGTGAATTTGGAGGCCAGGTCAACACCTTGTGCTGTTCATCATGTTTTTTTAGTTGTTCTTAAAGCATTTTTGTGTGTGTGCCTGTGTCAGGCTGCATCCTGCTGGGGATGGTTGCTGCCATCAAGGAGTGTCATTGCTATGGGGTGGGGTTGCCTGGTCTGGTCTAGGTGGGTGCTACATGTCTAAGAAACATTAATACGAATGCCAGGTCCAAAAGTCTCCCAGCAGAACATTGGATTGTCACAAGATGGTCAATGTTATTGACAACTCCTGTCAGTGGTTTTAATGTTGTGGCTGATTGGTGTATACATTAATGCAGCAGACCAAATAAAGAGGCCTGAATCAAGTCATTGTGTCCCGTTTATGCTGCCATCTTGTCTACTTTTCTACCATCAACCTTCAATGCTATGCTAATTACACAAATTAGAACTATTTAGCTATAAACGTAGCTAACTTTGTCTCGATGATTGCATTGTAAACAGAAAGTAAATTGAACCAAACTAAACTTTTAAGTGTAAGTTTTGGATCAAAGTTTTGTTTTTAGATTTCAGCAAATAGTCAGTTTGCTGAATCACCAATGAGAAGCATCTTTCTTTTTGTAGCTTCTAAACAGAATTATGGATGTTTTTCTACACTTTGTCAAGTGACTCAAAGCACTTTAATTTCCACAAATGATGCAACTATTGAGAGTATTAACATTATTTTTTTTGATCAAAGAGCAAGGGGGGACAAAGGCCAGAGTTATGTAAAACTCATTACTCAACGGTGCTCTCCACCAAGGCTCTGTGGACCTAGAAGCTTACCAGGAACTTGCGCTTCTGCTTCCAGGCGGACCCCTGGGCGTTGGTGTGCCGGTGGGCCTCGGTCACCATCCTGATCAGCTCCCACTCCGCGGTGTCTGGCTCCGGCCTCACCTGCAGCGTCCGCACCATCTCCTCTCTCTTCCTTTTCTCTCGATTCTCCTCGATCAGGCGCCGCTTGGCGACACGCTTCGACTCGTCCAACACCACTGGTTGGCAGGATGGGAAGAAGAGAGTACTTTGGGTGAGATGATGTAGCGTGGCTAGGGCAGAAGTCAGATAAATATTCTCTCTTTTTGGTTCTTTGAGCGGGGAATGCCGAGGTCTGGAACTAATTTAATGGTTTCCCTGGTGGTGCGGCTCAATTGCAGCACACGATTCAACAAAAGACATTTTCATAGCAGAGGCAATCCAATTATTAAATAAGAGGGATGGGAAATACCCTGACTTCAATTAAAATATTATTTGGTGATTGTTTCCTTGTTGAGCTGATTGTTGAAAGGGCAGCTGCTGTACTTACTTGTCATGAAGGTTAAATTAAGGACTAATTGGACTGATTGACAGATATTTTACTCAAATCCAGAAATGTCAACCTCATCAAGGCCCTCAAAATCCAGGGGATCAAAGTCATTGGGATGCATCCTCTGGGGAACTCTTTATAGCTCTTTAAAGAACACACTATCTATGATTGTGGCTGACAACTATTTTGTCGATTGTAGATTTTGCACCGTGATGCACATTAAATAAACCACAGTGAACTCTCCTGATAGTCATTTGTGCTCTGAGGCTGGATGACTCATTCACTGAGTGCCTGTTATTTGCAGAGCGCGTCCAGCATGAGCACAGTGATAATCAATCCTTTCCTGCAGGGACGTGAATGACTTTCAGCAAATTTGGTCCCGATAATATATATATATATATAATATAAAGGTTGAGATTAATCTAAAATAAATGGTACTAGATTTCAAATGGACATAAAAAAATAACACCTTTGTAGCAAGATGTATTGCACTATGGTATATTGTATGTGCGCGATTCAGTGCTTGCAACAGCACAGATAAAATCATTAATTGTGTTATACATTCTTCATTGTCCCTCCATGATGGATACAGTTATAGTCACAAGCTTTTCTGTTCATTGATTCATAGGCCTCCACTGCAACTGATTTAAAGGACCACCTCTGTTATTGTGAACATTTCTACACATATTTAACTTTTATGAATCAGTGCAAATATATATTTATTCATAAAAGTTGCATTGTTCATCTAAAATTAGCTTCTAGAGCTAAATTTTTACGCATGAATAGCTTCTAGTCCACAGCATAAAGTGACGATTAGCGCTAAATGCTAATGTAAGCATGCTAACGTGCTCACAAGTACAATGTTGTTTTTTTCTTGGAAGTACAATGCTAATGCTACGAGGCAATGTTTAGCGTACCGTCTTAGGTATTAACATTTGTCCATTAGCGGAAAATATTAGCATGCTAGCATGCAAACATTTGGTGAGCACTTCACAGCAGCAACTGTAAAGTACCACTGATTTTTAGGAGTTTGTGAATAAACCAGGGTACAAGCTTAGCACTGGATGAAAAGTTAAAAGACTCTCAAGATGTTCTCATTGCATCACTTGAGCAAATCATCAAATAATTCATGCAAATATTTTATAGGTAACCAAAGTCCAAACAACAGACCACTCCCACAAGTCAAGGCTAAAAATATGGCTGCTACAGTCTCATGGATCTCTGTGTAAAAGCTAGTGGTGATAAGAATTCATGAGCTTATAATAACTCACAGTCCATGGCCATGCCCACAGAGATGCATTTCTTAAAGCGGCACAGCTGGCACTGGTTGCGGGTGATCTTGTCAATGATGCAACAGCTTTCATATTTACAGGAGTAGGACGGATGGAGATTCTTCTGGATGGTCCTGCGGAAGAAACCCTGAAGAGAGGGAGGCGAATGGAGAAAAGATAAGATAGATGATACATTTAATGAACAAATAATAGGATCATAAATCTGAAGGAAAATGCCTTTGGTGATTGGAAAAAAAAAAAATCATGCAACTCCGTATCTTGTGCATAAAGTTAAATTAAATCCACTAATTAAATGTTCTTGTGTTCAGATTAGCATAAAACAGCCGCATTAAATGGATCACATCACATGGCAGGCTGGTGATAGCGTCGCAGGATCCTGCTGCCAAGAATCGTTAAGCAACGGAGTTATCGTACGGCCGAGCATCTCTCATGAGGCCCTTTATATAAATCTGTTGAGACAGTTTGATTGTAATCACACGGTGATAGAAAAAAACCCCCATAAAACTGTATCAAAGAAGAAGCTGTTATTTTGTCTTCGGAATATTAAACATGAAAAGCTGGCCCCTCCCCAAAATGATCCTAACTCAAAGCCATAAAAACCTAAAAACAGCCTCATTGGTAATAATATAATATCAGAACAATAAACCTCTTGTATTTCTGTGTATGTCTTGAGGGAAAACAAGTTCATTTCTGCTTCTCAGCTCCACTGGGGCATTTCAGTGTGCTTCATTTCCCATGTGAATTTGTTAGAAAAAAAAAAAAAAAAAAGCCCTTTAAAGCCCTCTAAAGCCATTTAAGCTGACGCTAAGTCCGTACTAATAAACAATACAACACAAATCTCATTAAATTCATAGTGGACAAAATTATTTTCCAGTTTTTAAGAGTCACTGCCAAAAATGTTACAATTTATCATTAACCCAATGCAGTTGTTTGGAGTAAATATGAATTTCTTCAGATTTCAGATTTACCTCAACTTCACTACAAGCAAACGGCAGTTATTTCCAGACTTTAAAGGACCCCTATCAGAAATATTTTTCATGTGTTAATTTACGTCTTGCCATGTCCTCAGAATGTGTATTTCAAATTTCAGCTCAAACTACAGCTCAGATAGTTGGTTCTGTGATGCCTACATATCCCTGTTTTTTATCCCCGTTCAAAATGGGCCGTTTCAGTCTGGTTCTGGCCACGCCCATTTCAGGAAGAAGACTCCGTGTCTAGCTGGCAGTTGTTTAACATACTGTACGCAGGCTGCGTTTTCAGTCACTATTTCACACTTGATCCGTTGTCTAACAGAAACAGTTATGAATATTTTAAAGGGGACAGCTTTATAGGGGAATTCATCTGTATTAAAATACAGCATAAAGGAGCATAGAAAGTAGGGCTGGGGCGAGAAGCACTGACGAAGACTCGGCTCAGTTAGGGCTGCACTGAATTATAAAAGGCAACATGAAGACACAGCCCTTGTTTATTTGGTTTAAAATCAGGCTGTGGGACGTTATGGCACAGTAGCTTTGATATTTTCTGATCTTGGGGGCTGCTAGCTTAGCATAGGAAGGCACAGTTTGTCTGGATTTAGCATCTTAATTCATTCACTGTGTTTCATTTATTCATTATCTGTAACCACTTGTCCTCTAGAGGGTAATTGGGGGAAGGCTGGAGCCTATCTCAGCTGTCATCGGGCACTGGAAATGGGAATCTTACTTTCCACAACATGGGGGCTTTAAGAGTGTTGCGAACCGTAGTTTAATTTCAAACATACATAGTGTGTCAAATGTGATGAAAGTCTGACTCAGGTGTGCAAAACATACATTTTTAATCCCATTTTTTAAGATTTTCATCTCAAGCGGGACCAAGCTGGATGCAGACTGTTGATCTTCATCATTTCATGGGACAATAATATATGGAATTAACCCAGCTCTTTACCTTTAAATAATGAAATCTCTTTTTAACAATCACGTTGCTGCGACACATGAGGCCAGTTAACGACATTAACTTAATGAACCAACAAGGAGGACGTTGTTATGGAAATTACGTGAATGCTTGTCAGCAGCTAAGGAGGTTCAAAGGTCACAGGGCCAATGCTCAGATCACGGTGACTCTAAAGAGGTTGTCGGTTCGACATCCAGCTAGGCTACGCCGTCATCTCCTGCTAATTAGCGCGCACATCAAGGAATGCCGTCTCTATTGCAAAACCTTCTGCTCATCACAGTGAATAAAAGAGATTTCTCATTATATTCATGATTTCGTATTCATGAATATAATGAGGCAGACGTTGACTCTACATCATAAAGAGAGATAAGGCTATGAGATGAAGGACATCAGTAAAGTGTATGATAAAGCCTGAATCTACTGAGACTGAACTATGTTTTCTTTTTTCCTAATTAAATGAAGGCTGATCATTACAAATAGAAAGATTTAATTCTAGTGAAAACAGAAATGGAAATAGTTTAATCTAATCAGAATAATTAAATTAACAACACTACATTAGGCTAAGCAAAAGTTCAGCCAGGAAGTCTACATTTTTACATCCAAGCTCCGTCTTTTGCTTTTTTTTATTTATTTTTTTTTAAATCCCCACTTTCATCTTATTCAGCTGACTGAGGCTGTTTGAAAACTGTTTATAAATCATCCCGCTGCCGTCGGAATTTAAAATAGTTCCTTTCTGGGCTCATGTCAGCTGTCATTTCGGTGCCGGATCGACTACCTCCACCTCCTGTCAAAGCTGTCAGAGCCAATGAAACATGACGCTCTTTTATCCGTTCCTTACTCTTTTCTTACCCTGGTTTTGGAAAAGGCTTAAAAAAAAACAACAACCACCATTTAAATATTGCTCACATGACAGCGTCGCACACAAACTGAAAGGCAAATCGAAAGTTTGACACAGCTTTTGGGAACAGTCGATCCTGCTGTGCCTCTTGGTTTTTAAAGAGCGTTTTAGTGAGTATGACATGTTCTGCTGTACCTTGCAACCTTCACAGGTGATGCAGCGGTAGTGGTACCCGGTCGCCTTGTCCCCGCACACCACGCATGGCTCGTCCTTCTCCAGGTAGCTGGGGATGTAACCTGGAACAGAGACGCTAAGAGCTATAGGAGAGGAGGAGGAGATTGAAGAGGAAGACAGCGTGGAATGAGAGATGGGGCGAAACGAAGGAAGGAAGGACGGGGCGGTGAGGCCGTTGGAGGGAGGTTGAGTGACGGGGGGAGGGGGGGTTGAGATGAGAGGGATGATGGAGATATGAAGAGGAGAAGAGAAGAAGTGGTGGAGAAGGAAAGGGGAGGAAGGGGCTGAGTGTTATCACAGGAGCCTTAATGAAGCACCTGTGCATGGGGCCCCAAGACACTGTGACACAGGATGGAACATAAACCGATCAGGCGTAACATTACGACCACCTTCCTAATATTGTGTAGGTCTCCCTTGAGCCTCCAGAGAATGGACATGGGCCTCCTGAGGGTGTCTTGTGGTGTCCTGTGGCATGAATTTGTGCTGTTCTTCATGTTGTTTTGAGTTGTTCCTAAACAGTTTTTGTGGCTGCATCCTGCTGAGGATGTCTGCTGCCATCAAGGACTGTCATTGCTATGGGGTAGGGGTGCCAGGTCTGGTCTGGTCTAGGTGGGGGCTACATGTCTAAGTAACATTCACACGAATGCCAGATCCAAAAGTTTCTCAGCAGAACACTGAATTGTCACAAGATGAGAGTCAATGTTACTTACTTCTCCTGTCGGTGGTCATAATGTTGTGGCTGATCGGTGTATATAAGACTGGCAGTCTTCTCTGCACACACGGACCTGCCAGCTTATGAGGTTCACACTTCATGATTTTGGCCTTAAAGCTACAGTGCGGAGCTTTTGACTTCTCCTTTGACTGTGAGACTAATGACACAAATACTGTTGGCGTGTACGACATACGCCTAAAGTTTACACTCTTTCTATTCTTCCGTCGTTATCCGACGAGTACAAACCACAACGTCACCTTCAAACTCTTTCTTTTCAGTAAATAAACCCACAGTTTCTTTGTTTTTCACATTAGATACTACCTATGTGCTATTTACTTATTTTCTGGCTGAATTCATAGAACCCAGGTTACATTTGTAACTTGTGTTTCCGCCATAAATCATACTCCTTTCATTGCATTTTAATTCACACTCACAATTTGCACGTATGCAATTATTGTCTTTAGAAATCCAACCTCTAAGCCGAAATGTGGCTGCAAAAAGACTGACGGTCATCTGAGCATGCCCGGAAAGCCCATATTCCTCATATATAGTAGACCTCGGCATACATTTTCATACTTAGACTATAATTCAACCTCTCAATCACAGCTGCCCACAATCACATATATATACAGAGGCTTCTAGTAACCAGACACACTATGTAATAACCTACCTCCTTTCTTAAATGTCTTCTAAGTTTAACATGCTAAGTTCTAGGGGTGCTGTCAGCTGCTTTAGAGTAGTATGCATCACTTCATAGACATCCTTTGGAGCATATTTTTGGTCCTGATTAAAGAGATCTGAAGGAATACTGACCATGTTAAACAGATAAATGTAAAGCTAATTTAAACAACCCCATGGAAATCACTAAAATACAACTCACACGGTCATTCTTGAACAATTAAGTACTTGGTTTGGTTTAATTTATGCGTTTAAATCCATAATGTCAGATTAACTTCGCTTATTAGTCTATTTTCTGTCATATACATCATATACATAATGTCTGCTTTGTTTTTGTATCCAACAAGATGTTAAGGGTCACTACAAAAAGTTTGAAAAAGGTCTAATGATACCACGACTAATGACATAATGAATGAACAATGGGTCAGATGTAGGCTAAATGCCCCAGGCACAAATGTGACTTATCATGTGATCGCCCTGATGTATGAAAGGGGTGACTTTGTACAACGTCCTGAAGTATAACCCCGGAGCTTCAGTTAAGGATTTTCTGATTTCTAATATTTATTCTACGGTGTTGATATATTGAGGAAGATATTGTCCTGTCAACACTTAGCTTCTGGCAATGCCAAAAATGCAAATGTAGACAAAATCACAGCAATAAAGATCAAAACTGTATCGGACTGGACCCTTTTAAGACGGTTGTAGAGGATTTATACATTTTATATAATTATTTGCATCAGTAATATTTGTAGAAATGAGGATTAAGTGGAATATAAATTGTTGGATTGTCCTCGAAGTCACTAATACCATTGAGTACGTCTGTATTATATATATATACTTATAGATCCTTTTTAGATAAGGAAGGATTTGCCGTAAATGGACATGATGGTTTAAATTTTAAATTGCTTCCAACTTGGTAGTCCTATCTACAGCTCAAATCTCACTGAGGTGAACTAGTTTGAGTTCAACAAAGGTCCAGGAGCAATTTTGACATGATCAGGAGAAGATTATCGTATTAAAGAACCAAGAGGACGCCACTCGAAGCCAAGGGACCTCATCCTCCAGCACATCAAAGCGCAGAGCATCTTAAATGAGACCTGTTTTACTTAAACATGTTGTGTCTATTCTGTTTTTTTTTTTTTTTTTTTTTTTTTTATTTGGAGGTGACCAAAAAAATAAATAATAAAAAATCCTTACCAGACATGCTCTTCACCGAACATTGGCTGTTCTTCCTCTTTCTCTTCGGCACATCAATCCACCTGGGAGGGGAAAAAAGAATAATGTGATTAAAATACTTTAATTTACTTGTCCGTACCCGTTAATATGGATTATTAAATCCCAATTTCCCACAGCTGAAGGTGACAATCTAAATCATTTTAATTAGAGGTAGAATAATTATTCTAATCCAGTACACTTCAACAAACATCTCATGGACGGCTAGATGTCTGTTACAAAAAAACAGGTGTCCGTACAAAGCCCCGGCTCTGTAAATGGGACAGAAACAAAGTGTCTTGGAGTGATCAGCACAACACTTTCCCAGCCAAACCCACAATAAGGGACGACAATTTGCTAGCCTGCTACCAAGCTGACGTTAGCTACTGTACATGACTCGCTTTGTTCACCTGTTCTTGTTGGTGTGAATACATAGTCCGTGAAATTTAAAGAGTTCCGCTTCCGATTTAGTGCTGAAGGACGTGAAGAGTGTTCGCTTGGCTGTCCAGTTGAAATATCAACATTCTTCCTCAGGCTTAAGAAGGCTCAAACATTTTCCATTCATGATGAAACTTTTGTTGACCGAGTGCTTGACGAAACTTCATTCTCCATGCATTCATTGTTTTTTATTTATGTCCACTGGTTACAAAAATCAAAAGGAGCGTACACATATAAAGAAACCTTTGGCAACTCAAAATGGGCAGGTACCAAGTTGAACTAGATCCAATGGAAACGCAGTCTACCATGTGTTTACCACAAGGAAACACCATCCACAACAAGTCCTCATGCTGATTGCGAGCTTGTAGCGTCGAGGTAAACCCAGATAGAGCAGCGATGTCACTGACAGTATTTTCTTTTCAAAAAGAGAGCGAGCAATATTTGTATGTCCTCCTTGTCTGACTCAGAAACATCTGAAGAATCTAGCAATTCGCTATTATAACATTTAGACCATCTGGGATATAATGGACACATTTGATGGAATAACACGTTTAAAAAATGGAATGTAATGTGGTTTTCATTTAAAATTGCAAAACAGAGATGGGAAAGCCTGCATTTTTGCCATGCTACTCGTCAGTTTTAATCTGTTGGTCTGCAGTGATGTACTGTATACTGACAGCTAAGAGACGTATGGCGGTAAAAATGTGATTTCCAGATCATTTATCCAACTGACTTTGGAGTCAACAGTTCAAAAACTATTGGCTGGAGTGTCGTGCAATTACTATAAATTCAATCACCATTAGCATTTGTTTACGTTCTAGTTTGTGTTCGGTGCTAATTAGCAACGCGTTAAACTATCACATTATATATACATATTTATGTAAAGCTGCTACAACGGTATCTGCCTACAATCTCAGTCCAAAGTTTAGTATGCTAATCAGCAATGTTAGCAAAGTGTTAGCATGTTTATGTTTAAAAACTAGAATGCGAAGCTGCTATTATGGCTAGTACTGTATCTGACAGCCTACAAAAGGTCTGCGTCCAAAGTTTTCTACATAATTTAGCAATGAAAGCAAAGTGTTAGCAAGATGCTAAATTAACACACTGCAGATTTTAAACATCAACATGCTAGCATTGTCATTGTTAGCATGATTGTGTGAGCATTTACCTCAAGTAGAGTTGCTATTACCGCTAGTACTGTATCTGACAGCCTACAAAAAGTCTGAGTCCAAAGTTTTCTACACAGTTTAGCAATGAAATCAAGGTGTTAGCAAGATGCTAAATTAACACACTCTAGATTTTAAACGTCAACATACTAGCATTGTCATTGTTAGCATGATTATGTAAGCATTCACCTCAAGTAAAGCTGCTATTACGGCTTGCACTGTACCTGACAGCGTACAAAAAAGTGAGTCCAAAGTTTTCTACACTATTTAGCAATGAAAGCAAAGTGTTACCAAGATGCTAAACTAACACACTGCAACAACACCAAAACAAATTCCTTGTATGTACAAACACGCTTGGCAGTAAAGTATTTTCTGATTTCAAACGTCAACATGCTAGCATTGTCATTGTTAGCATGATTAAGCATTCACATCAAGTAAAGCTGCTTTTACAGCTAGTACTGTACCTGACAGCCTACAAAAAGTCTAAGTCCAAAGTTTTCACATTGCAGATTTTAAACACTCTAACACTATCACTGTCAGGATTGTTAACATGCTAATTTGAGCATTCACCTCAAGCAAACCTGCTTCAACAGCTAATATGCGTCTGACTGCTAACGGACAGTCTCAGCGTTCAAAATTTTCTCTGCGATCAAATTATCCTGTGCTGAAATTGAATGGCGTCAGACGCCTTGTGGAGTTGCTGGTGGCACAGTTAAAGTTCAGCTGGCTGGAGATAAGTCGCCTCAATGCGGCTGCACCGGGGGGATGTCTGGGTCAATTTCTGTCTCTGCAAATTCATTTTTGCTTTTTTACTCATCCCACACATTATATTATTTCTCAATTTAAAACAAATATATATGGAGACACCTTGATCAGTTTGAAACGCTTACAAAATGCTTCCCCTGAAGGATAAACACATGCACATTCATACACTCCAGGATAGAGATAATTCCTTCACTCATCTCTTCTACACCTCTTTCTATAATTCTCTATCCTTCCTCCTAGCTCACTCTCACAGGATGGCGTTTGCATTTGCTCCTGCCGGCAGATTTGGATTACCATCCTCTTTTTTTTTTCTGTCTATCCACATGTCTGGTATGTTAGCTCCACACCCCTCCCATTTCCATTTCCCCTCTCTCCTCCATAAAATCCCTATCTGTCCCTCCCCTCTTTGCCTACTCTCTGAATTTTTTCTCCCTTTTCTCCCAGTTCTTTTCCACCCCTCTCCTCATCTCTCTCTTCTCTCTTCTCCAAACTTCCACCAGCAGTATTAGGTAACACCACTACCCTCCATCCATCCCACCCTCCCTCTCTCTGGCTGTCAAATCCACTTTCCTTTAGCAAAAAAATAAAAAATAAAAACAACAAAAAAACAGTTTCTCAGTTCTTGCTTCTCTTCACAGTCGAGCAAATGTATTAAATTTATTGCAGCGCACATGGCTTGGCAGCAGTGTGGTGGGAAGCTGTCCATTCTGGTTGCTCATCAATGTGAGTTGCACAACCGTAACAGAAAACCCTTCATTATATCCCTGCCTTTATTTAAAACATTACCGGTGGTCGGAAGGTAAAAAGTGTAACCAGGATGACTGCTGCACAGAAACAGCAAGAAGAGTGCCTTGTGAAACTTAAAACTGCATTTATTCATTTCTGACCACTAGGGGCAGCAGAGTAGGCAAATTTTTTAGCATGATTGCCAATTTAAATGTAAAAATAGGGCAATTTTCTATCTAATCATTAAAATGTCAGCCAAGTTGAATAAACCCGTTGCCTTAGTCAGATCTTTTAGCGTTGCTACAACTCAGGTAGTAAGCTACTTAGCCAGACGCGCTAATGCAGCTCTCATTAGCACAAATACACACTCCGTTTAATCCAATTCTTAAATCTTTGACCTGGTAATTTGGCCTCTGACGAAAGTATAAATAGAAACCACCATCCAAGCCCGATGCCTGTCACATTATTATTTCATTACTTTTATTATTATTATTATGTATTGAATTATATCATAATTACATAAGAGAACACAAGACAAGACTCAGGAGTCAGTGTAGAGGCCGGCCCAGGAGGTATCAGCTGAATGATCTGCAGCCGGAATATATTGCAGGACAGTGGAAGCTAGAAGCCACAAAGCATCACACTAAACAGATTCCCTTTTGTAAATATCAACGGATAAAACATATGTATTACTTTGAGTGAGCTTCTGCTGCTAATTGACGTCGCAAAAAGGAAGCTGGTCATGAAATGTACTTCAAGAATCATGTGAATAATTAGATGATTGGATGTTGAATTTCTGAAATTTGATTAGATTAAGATGGCCATACGATTTGAGGACCACTGGTTACGAACTCAAACGCTGCCCTCCCCCTCAAAAAAAAGTAGAACAGAAACCGAAACAGACGCTTCATCCCTTAGGAACGTGCAGCAGGAGGCGCGCACACGTCTACTTTTATCACAAATAATGTATTCACACAAACCTGTTGATGCAATAGGGCTGTAAGATATGCATGTTGCTCCCTTTGCAGGAATAGCGCAAGAGGAGAAAGTAAACCCGGGCGACGCTACTCTGCGGTCTCCAAGCCTTTCTGAGAGGTCCCGCTCAGCCTCACATGAAAACAGGCAGCGGCTGCAGAGCTTTAATCCCTGGTTGCTGGACTCTGAGAGATCCCAGCGAAAGCACAGTGCGGTGAAGTGGAGTTGCTCCCGTCAGCTGGAATATCTGTGGCAGTAGTTGTTGCCTGCCTCAGACTGGCTGCTGGGAGGAATGGCCACTCTGTTTATTTCCCTTTTGCCACCCCCCCCCAAAAAAAAAAAAAAAACTTCCCTCCCTCTTTCTCTCCCTCCCTTCTTGTTGCTCTCACCCAGCCTCCCTCCTCCCCACCTCCTCGTCTCCCTCCCTCCCTGTCTGCATGCATGCATGTGTAGTTCCTCCCCCGGCGACAACACACCTCGTCATCTACCTCTTACAACCATCTTCCACATCCTGCCTTTATTTTTTTTGTCTTTCATCTTTTCTCCGTCACCCGTCGTCCATGCTCATACTTTTCTATTTGATTCTCGTCATATTTTTCCTTCACACCCCCTTTTGTTTCAGCCTTCCTTCCCTCTATTTAACTCCATTCCATTTTATCCTCAGGCAGAAAACCAAAACATTTTTTTTTTTTTGCCTCTCTCTACATTCGAACACACTAAGCTACGCTAACTTGATTACATAACATCAGTCTGATGCACGGGCGAGTGAGGTCTAATGAGGACGCAGAGATGCCTGACATCTCATCAATTGAATTAGACAGCTCGCAGATTCCTTTTTTGTTTCCAAGTGGAATCAAAACAAGTTGCTGCGAAGGCCACAACCACAGCAGCTCTAAGAATTATCTTACAAATTGTTCCTGAATGATCGCTAACAGGGTCATCTGATGTCGGGCACCCACAAGTTTGTCGGTTGCTGAGCTGGAAACACATTGTTAGCGTCTCATGACGTAGCCTCGGGGGGCAAATGTTTCACGGCTTCCGGTTTAGCCATCAAACTCACCGATCAGGCCTGATATTGTGTAGGTCTCCCTTGTGCCTCCAAAACAGTTGTGACTCATCAGAGAATGGGCCTTCTGAGGGTGTCCTGTGGTGTCTGGCAACAGAATGTTGTTAGTGGGGATCAGTGGCCTCTGTGGATCATCCCGCTGATACTTGATCAGTTTGGGATCTAGTGAATTTGGAGGCCAGGTCAACACCTTCTACTGTTCTTCATGTTTTTTTTTTAGTTGTTCCTAAAGCGTTTTTGTGTGTCTGTGTCAGGCTGCATCCTGCTGGGGATGGCTGCTGCCATCAAGGAGTGTCATTGCTATGGGATGGGGGTGCCTGGTCTGGTCTAGCTGGGTGCTACATGTCTAAGTAACATCCACATGAGTGAATGCCAGGTCCAAAAGTTTCCCAGCAGAACACTGAATTGTCAGAAGGTGGTCAGTGTTACTTACTTCTCCTGTCAGTGGTTTTAATGTTGTGGCTGATTGGTATCAAGGCTGACTCGCAACTGTAGAGGTGAAAATGGAGGCTACAGCAGTTTACAGCTGCTTTGTTTAATGTATTTGATCGATTGAACGCGTTGCTTGTCGACAAGGTTATGAAAGAGGATTCCGCCTCTTTTTCTCTCCTTATCTGCCCTAGCCAAACATGACTGGTCAGCATTACCTGGACTACAAACAAAAACCAGAGGGCTACCGGCACCGCAATCTAGTCCTTTGGCTATGAATTCATTTGCAGATCGCAAATATTTTTTCTCCCCTGACATTCAGTTTTTAACAGATGCATGCTTTAGTTGTTTTTTTGACCATGCCTTTTGAATGCAACACTTTCACAGTAATACTTGCTAGTTTTTCAGGTATTAAGGAAAGTACTGGCCATGGAATGATGACGGAACTAGATGAAAAGGTCAGAGGACCACCTTAGTTTTAAGGATTTACCGTGGGGGGACCATGAAAAGTCTGTACCACAATTAATGGTTGTCTCCTGTTTCAGCAGTTGAATATTTTTTGATTAATTTGAGCTCCAATGGTGTTGCGGCAGGAAATGTCAGAGAGCGCCAAAGTTTAATCCTCTGGGGATTATGAATGTCAGCTCATTTATTATATGTTATATTGAGAGATAAAAACGGTGAATTGACTCGGACTGATTGACTTGGCAATCCATAGAGCCTCGTAGCTAGCTAGCTAAACATGGGGTGATTCAAATGTAAGAATATACCTTAAGATTAGGGTTTCTCTGCTATTTGCACTTGTTAAAAAGCAGGCTACGTAATTCCACAACGACGCATAACACACGATGTTTTAGCTCAACGAGAAAGAGGACTCGCTTGATGGCAAAAAACAGATCTATGAAACATTTATGTTGAGGGTTGCTGCGACTGCAGTGGTAAGAAGGGATACGAGGACATCAGTGCGGGCAGAGTGGATACACAGTGCACAAAATCCTTAGTGAAGAAGTGCAACAACAAGGACTTCCAGCTTTCTACAAGATCCTGTGAAATGATTATTCAACTGTCAGACTGTAACTTCTATTCAACTGGTGAAAATTTAAATTTGGATGTATATGGCCATCTGTTTTCCTTCATTCATTCATTTTCTGTAATTGCTTGTCCTGTGGGGAGGCTAGAGCCTATCTCAACTGTCACTGGGCGAGATGTGGGGTACATCCGGGACAGGTTGCCAACGAGCAAGGTGGGAGGAAGAACCCACGCAGACACAGGGAGAACATGCCAACGTCACACAGAAAGGTGGACGGATTCGAACCCAGAACCTTCTTGCCGTAAGGCATCAGTGCTAACCACCACACTAACCGCCGCCCGTCATCTGTTATCCCACTCCTTTATTCCCTTTCCGCCAATCACTTCTGCTAACGTCTCTTTCATTCTACTGACAATGTCACCCCTTTCGTCAGCCTCCATCCAAGCGCAGACAGTTTTAGCAACACCTCAAGATAAATTTCATAGCGTCATCTATCCGTCAGATGCCTTAGAAACTCAAGATGAGAAAACAGCACTGACAAGGGTTTTATTTCTTTTCTTTTCTTCACTGCTGACTGAGCAATTAATTCAGCTTCATGCCAAAAATTACACGGCTACTGTTGGATGCCGTAGATGACCAGGTCAATGCATGGCAGTGACGTCAGCGGGGCTAATCCACTGTGTTGTGCGTGTGGTCATGTGTGAAAGTACCAAACGGCTTCAAAAAGTTCAAAAGGTTGTCATGAGACTGTGAGTGTTGCATGTGGGGGTCAGCCCTCAGGGACTCTGAAAGGCTTCATACCGTTACTTTCCTGTGGTAATTACACGAGCAAAACGTGGTCACTGTTACGTTCCTTGATCCATTGCAGAAAACAAATTTTTTTCTTGTCAAATGAACTCACACATCTTCACTATTTCAATTAAACAACTATACTATGTATAGTTCATATAATTCACATCAATTGCCATTTTAAATGGTTTCTACTTAGATTTCTCATCTTTACCCAAGATTGCAGCTCATATCATATCTCATATCTTGTTTGCCCAAAAATATTCCCGTTTATTTTTTAAAATATATCGACAAGATGTACAAAAGCCGGTACAGGCATTTGAAACAATGCCCTCCCTTAATGCCGTTTAGGCCGTTCAGAGAGGAGGACATTAAAATTTGATCCACCCAAAAGCAGCCACTTTGGAAGACACTTTCCTGGAAGGGAAATGGGCTCTAAATCCAACCCATTCATTACGCTTATGGTGCCAATATTTTTGCTAATGTTGTAATACCGTGGTTTAATCCTCTTTTGTAGAGCTTTGTTTCAAAGGTATCGCCATTTTATCGTAGTAGTTCTTTCTAGTTAAAAAAAGGCAAAAATGGCGGCTGGTCCTCCTCCCCCCATTGATTTATTCATTCATTCAATTTCTGTAACCGTTTGTCCTCTGGAGGGTCGCAGAGGGGCTGGAGCCTAATTCCCAGCTGTCATTGGTCGAGAGGATAGATCGCCAGTCAACCATTCACGCTCACACCTACGGCCAATTTAGAATCACCAATTAACCTAACGAACATGTCTTTGGACGGTGGGAGGAAGCCGGAGTACCTGGAGAGAACCCAAGGCCCATTGATTTATTCAACTCAAAAACTTAAAGAGTTGAGTTAAATGAAAAAAACACTGTTGTTAGCACCATGCAGACAAAAGTCAAACATAGTCCAGACAAAGGAAAACTTTAAGTTTAAGTTTTGAAAATTTAGTTCAATATCAAAAATTTGTTGTGACTATTAGTTAAAGAGAAGAAAAACGTTCACATAATATAATGTTAAAAGTAATGTTTTACAGTGTAGAGTTATCTTTGTAAGAACATTGAGATACTTCCCTTGGTCCTAACCTTAACCTAAGTGCCTAACCTTAAACCTAATCTCAACCCTAACCATAAAACCAAGTCTTAAACCTGAAATATGAGAAAGCAGGGACCAGTCAAAATGTCCTCACTCTGATGCTCAGAGACGGAGCATCAGTGTTACATAAGTGCTGGCACACTCATATTGCACGGTGTCATCATTTCCTTGAGGACCTTCAAAAACAGCCAGACTGTTTTCCAGACTGTATTCTATAAGTATACATTACACATCTACTGCACGCATAACAAACACTCTAAAATACTCATATAAAGGTCAAATTTAGTTTGGATTCCTCTGGAAATTCATTTTTTTTGTTCAGACTTGTTGGGTCTTTGGGACACTTTGCTTCACCAGAACCCGTGTTTATTGTAGAGTTGTACAGTTGTATAACCTCAAGATTAAAAGAAAGCCGATTAAGACAAATCAACCGTGAAAGTCAACAGTCCTTTCTCTTTTTATTTTATTTTTATCAACACTGAGGACATCGGAACCTCATTCGAATTGCCATTGGACACGGCAATGTTCATTGTGAGCTCCACATGGTTGCTCGTCAACTGACCAGTACAGCCAGTGGAGAAGTTGCAGTTTCTAAGTGCACAGAGGCCAATATATTCATGTAGTAAGACTAAAAGCATAGTAGAAGATTAATAAACATTTCTACAGACTCTTCAGAGCTTTACGTTATAAGAAAGTAAGAAAATCACTGGCGTCTGAAGCTAGTATCAACCCGGAAAGTTAAAGGTAGGCATTTTGCATAATTGTCCAACTTCATTTGCAAGGTTTACCATCATGTACTGCCGGTTTCTGATTTGCTCTTGAGGGTGAACATTTAGCAAATAACACTGGAAGTTCACTTTACTATTCATGATGAGTACTACTGTACTGCTAAAATAGCTGTGTTATGTCTTCTGTGCCTCCGGAGGAGCTTGACTTGATTCTGAGCAAAAAAGCTTCCAACACAAACTACAGGTGTGGCGGTTTAGAGCGTTGATACCATCCTAAAGCTCAGAAAGCACTAACAGATATCGAACGTCCCCAGATTCTCTTGGCCCGAGTCAAACTTCCTGACTCAGATAATACATTCACAGCTGTTCCTCCTTAATAATCACAGTTCCTGAGTGGAGATCGCATGACAGGTTCCCTGTATTGAGCACACCCTGGAACTTCAAAGTGCTAACTTTGTCTTTCTGCCTTTCTCAATTGAGAAAAGCCTGACTGTAATCCCCCACCACCTGCTTGGTATTACTGATGTTTAGGAAGAAGTTATCTGGCTGGAGCTGTTGCCACAGATCTCTTCGTGTTTGCCCTACAGGCTGCTGGTGGAGATCTCGCCAACAACTGCACTGAAGCCGTGTGTGTGGCCTTTTCTCGCAATCACTGGTCCAAAGCAGAACAAGATGGAACATAAAAACCAATGTTTCTTTTAATAGCTGACCGGGTTGAAACAGTACACGGGCTCTCGTGTAATGGATCATGGTCACGCTAAAATGAAACAACGGCATTCAATTTCATGAAGGAGAACCCATGTCTGTTATGTCATGCCGCTGTCACATGTAGCCAGGGGTTATCAGGTTAAAACCCTCTAAGAGACAATGAGAGTTGTTCTGCACTCACAGCTGGATTCATCTCACTTCTCAGAAGGGGCAAGGAGGACAGAAAAAAGGGACTGCTGACTTGGTTCACCGTGACCAAGCAAAGACAGCATAACAATGGCATCTTCTTAGCAGCATTAGCATGATCACAATGTGAAAGGGTTCTGTCTTTATTTTCTCCTAATCCCAACAAGAACAGTCGACAGGGTGTGGTTTTATGTTACAACTAGTGACCATTTTCAACAGATTATTGTATTAAAACAACAATAAGTCCGCCTTGAAATTTTATTTTATCGACTAAATACATAGCTGCTTTAGTTTTTACTTGTATTGCTGCAGGTAACATCCTCAAAGTACAACTACCTAAAGGGTAAGCAATTACTAAGTGAGAAAGAGTGGCTTTTTGTTTTGAGGAGAGAAAATGCTTATTTGTTAATTTTATCTTAAGAACCATGTTGTTTTTACGCTGTTGTTCTGGAGTTCAATCTATGAAAAGTGCATGAAAAAAAAATTCTCTAGTGAAATGTTTCCATGGCTATACCAACCCCCACACGTATGATGCTTGCAATTTTAAGCCTGAGGGTCAATAGTGGTTGAAAGCAAAAAGGCACTAAGCGAGAGTCCCCCATCAATGCCCGTTTCAGACGAAAACCATGCCGAAGAATAATGTGATTTGGTCCTTGAACAGAAATTCAATCAGCTTTGAGATCCGAAAGACGAGAGCTCTTTGCATCAGAAATGATCAAGTCCAAAACAACATGCTGCATGTGTGGATGCGCATGCATATAAATGAAGAGTCAAGCATAGGTCACAGCTTCACTGTAAATCTAGTTACCATTCACAACGTCAACCAAATGGTGGTGAATAAAGCAAACCCTATAAAAGATGTTTTTAACGTTCAACACATTAATTAGTGGATTAGCATGAGCAAGGCTAAACCTTGCTCATGCTAATCCACTAATTAGCACTAAACAGAAAAGTATAGTCGAGGCTGTGTGGATACCTTTAGAATGTATCTGGTCAAAAATTAAATTATTGGACTAAATCAATTTTGATATAATTATATTTGAAACAATTTATGCAGAGGGGGACGTTAATGTCTATTAAATTTCTAAATTATCTGAATTATCCAATATCAGATGGTTCCTACTCCATCCATACTTTATTTATTTATTTATTTTTTTGCGTTAATGAATGAGATGCCAACTTTTCCCCCACCAAATTTCTCCCGTATGTCAATGACACCTCACTGCAACATCCCACTCTGTTGGGAAATTCATATATTTTACATGACCCTCAACTTTATTGTGAATAACCGTTGAACATGGATTTACAAGTTCTGTACATTTATCTGCCAAACAATTTACAAAACATATTTTACACACACAATCTACACAATACATAAAATGTCCACCCATCTATCACCACAACCAGATTCAAATGGCGTATATGCAGCTGCTCTAAGACAAGGAAGTTGGCCGAAGGCTGAATTAGTAGCTAGCTAACTGGGCTGTTGTTAAAATTTCATGGACGCAAATTTAAGGATTGTAAAGTTTCTATTTATACCTGCCAGTCAACGGTTAGTGGCAATGCCTTTTGCAATGTCTCTGTGGTTGATTGACGTCAGCCAACACATCAGCTCCCGATGGGAAAAGCCATATTTATACTCAACTGTCACTCTGATAGATTGTGAGTTGAGTATCTTTACATCTTTAAGTGAACGTTGGCAGCGTTAGGACTGGTTACTAAATTCATCCCAAACTAAAGGAAGATTGTAATTTGTTATCTCAGCAGTGTAATACTGATGCTTTGACTGGTGATGCTTGTAACACGTACGTAAGTAATCTGTAATTGAATGTTGTCTTGGCAAAACATGGCCTTGAATTATAGTAGTCATTCATCATTTATACTGATGATCCAAGGATGTTTGAAGCACATAGAAACTGCGTGAAACTGTGAAATGATACAACCAGGAGTTGCCTGAATTTAGTTACAGGATAACCGGGAACCAATGGCAACCAAGGAGCGACAAGATTTCTTTAGTAGATGATCACATCATGCCAATCAACGCATTTCATGCACTTTACTAAACAGGTTACAGCTGACCTCTCCTGAATAAGCCTTTTTTTCCTACCTGTGATGTAAATTGAAAATCTGATTACCATAGAGCAGATGTCTATGTTCACAGAAAAGCCAAGAAGGGTGTCATCTGCATAGAGGTAATTACATTTGTTACGGCAGCAAAACAACAACCAAACGCTGTCGTCACTAGTGCAACCAAGACGCGCTATTACGGGTGATATCATGGATAAAAATAATCGCTAATGATTCTCCTTTAGCTCAGTCAGCGTCAGTGGTCAAAATCCAACAATTAAACCTTAATGTACTATATCATACAGTATTATTAACTCAATAGCTAATGTAAAGGAAGATGTGCAAGCAGACTATATCTGTTACACCAGCTCAGTGGGCCAGAAACATTTAATCAGCACTTAATACCTTCTACTATTCGTCTAATATTCACTAAACCCAACTAAAGTGACTCCATTTAAATTAATCTGTTGATTTCTAGAGAGTATTAATCTATAGAAAGCTATTATACTCAATCCCTTTAAAAACGAGTTCACACTGTGGCTCTCTGAGTGCACTAATTGGTATGCTACTTTTACATGACAAAAGGATAATCAAGGCACATGTGCAACATAAAGCTCCTGAAAGCCTTTCAACAGTGGACAATGTATACATATGCACAGGGACATGGTTTCAGTCCTTCTCTTCAGACGTTAATTGATTTGTAGTGGTGAAAGCCAAGTGTCTCTTGAAATATTCAGAGGCTTTGCACCACATTTTATTCAGATCACACACACCCACACCCACGCACACACAAATAAACTCAGATACACTCACAAAATTCTATTTCAGCATCCTTACTCCGGGCTATGTGAAGAAGAGTGTGCGCAAGCGTTGTGTGTTTGTGCACGCGTTTGCATGGAGAACGCTCCGTGACTCAGAAATCACAGCAGGGAGGGGTCAGGGCATGAGGCAGCGCTCGCAAGAACACGTGCATGGTCAATGACACTATGTGAGAAACACAGACACACATGCGCACAAACACAAAACGACAATCCCCTGTTGATGTCACATATCGAGGCGTCCTGAGCTGTCCTCTGCTTTCTCTGGCTTCATCTGCCCTCGCTGCTCCTAATCCCGCTCTCCGCTTCGCTAATCCACACACACACATGCTTGTACGTACGACGCAGGCATATTAACACACACACACACACACACACACACACACACACACACACACACACACACACACACACACTCCTGTAGATGCATACACATGCACGTACATACAGATCTATGTACGTAGCAAGCGCAGCTGGTGAAGATGAATAAGTTATGGAGAAGGGCATGATCTGTCATAATTTGCAGCCTCGACTTGGTTGATCGAGGAAAACATTGCCAACGCTAACAGCAGCTAACAGGTTAACTTTGGTCGCAGCTGTTAAAATAACAAGCATCGCCTATCAGATAAAATGTTCTATTGATTTAATACATTTTACACAACCTAAATCAAGTTATTTTTTTATTTAATCATGCCAGTCTTAGTTATGTAATATCGTACGCTTCGGGCCTCCGTACCCTGGACGGATCATGGGGGATTTACTCGCCTGGGTTTCCATTCGCTTCTTCGTCGGTTCTAGACTGAATGTCTGTGAATTTATTTAATAAAGCGACGAGGGCGGCATGTGCGTTTGTTTATGGGTGGACTGCACGTGCTGGGGAAACGTAGTGAGCGCAGATGGCAGCGGGACGGAGTGTTGTGCTTTCTGCCTTTTACTCGTCCCAAAAAATACATCAAATAGGCAAATATCCATCTGGACAGCATCTTGTTATTTAATATTTTTTATTTTCTATTCTTCATTTCATTTCACAAATAATTCAATCTTGTAGCTGAAAGAAGTGTATTCCATCTCTCATCAAGCCATCCATCAGTCCACGCCTGCAGATATTCTTTCATCTATCATTTCTGTCAAACCTAATCTGTTTGCTTTCGTTTCATGTTTGACACAAGCAAACACTTTTGAGGAATTTACATAGACATTATATTAATTTCCTTCAGACCAGAGTGACTACTTTCCTGACCTTAACCACTGACCCAAACATCTTCACTTTTCCAACTTTTGGATGCGACTTTTGTCCCCAGTTGCACCAGCCGTCCTCATTTAACTGGTCCAGAGTCTGGTGTGTGTCCCCGAAAGTAGCACATGCCAGAGTCTCACACATCCACACACATTTACACACACACACACACACACCCTCCGACTCACGCTTTCTCGTCTCCCTCTGATGAGTTGCTATCCTGCTTGTTGGACATTGGCTCCATTCGGCCTCAGTCTCGTCCAGCGGCCAGTCACAGGACAAAGAGGGGGACACCGAGCTCGCCAGCCTGCTCAGCATTCGCTGGCGGCCCCTTTAGCTGTCACCCATCTGGGACTGTGGGCCGCGATTGGCTGGGAAGCACGAGAAGGGCAGGGCAGAAAGCTGGAATGGCAAAGATAGAGAAACAGAAACACAGTGACATTTACAATATTATACCACAAAAAATGACATGCATCGAAAATTCAAATTCATATATTTATCAAAACACATTCAAGATACAGTCATAAAATGATTATGGGCCTCAAGTTCAGACTCTCAGCTTCTTCTTAGAGAGTATCTGCATCCAAGGTCTAAGAATTACAACCAGTTTTATACACTGATCCATATTCACACTTTATAAATACCAGATTTGATCAGTTTATTTGATCAGCTGACCGATCATTTTAAAATTGATGATTGATTTGAAATTTGAAACGTTTGCCTTTGATAAAGTTTCTGTGTAAAATTTGGATGGATTTGGATTATTCTAAAGCAGAGGACTGCAACTGGGGTCCACGACCCCTAGGGGTCTGTGGAGGTACTCCAGGTGGGTTGCGAAAGTTTTGGTTGATTAGACATTTTTTTTCCCACAAATTTAAATGCCTTTAAATACGCATATACATAAGTAGGGGTCCCTGCTCCATCTCTCCATCGAAACGTTGAAGATCCCCGGTCTAGAGCAAGCCTTGCAGATCTCTAACCTTAGCATGTATTGGGATGTTAGCATGCTAACGTTTCCTAATTTAAAACTACGCACAACTGAGGCAATACTGGGCACAGCTGAGGATAACTTAAAGTGTTTATAATCATCTTGGGTGAGACAGGAATGTCTGTAATAACTTTTAGGAAATCTATCCATCACAGACAATGAGTTCTATAACACTGGCCAGCAGCAAACTGGCAGTGCTTTTTGTTTTAATTGATCAAAAGATGATTTAGGGTAGTAATGAATAAATCTCATGAACCAAAAGCTGAAGAGATGAGATCACGTCCATCCTAATCTTCCTGAGGTCCGACCCTTTGACCCTGTTCAGTTGTTAATTCCCTAATTACACATATTAAGCTGGACTTCACAGAGGATCGTCAGCTCTCACAACACGACCTCTGTGTTGTCTGTACTCCGATCGCCGCTGCCGTCTTCAATCTATTAGAAGAAACAGACTGGAGCCAAAGCTAATTTACTTTAAGCTACTTACTAGACCTCTGAAAGGAATCTAAGTTGCAAATTTCATGTTCTTTTATTCCCTGAAGTTCAAACCATGCAAATATCTGTAAAGGAAAATTTGAGCCTTGCAGCATTTTCACCACATGGTACATTTTCTTTCAATATGCAACAAAACAGCCGTTTGTGTTTCAACTTTGCAACCTTCTTAAAAAAACATGAACAAATAGTCCGAAACAGGCCTAAAAAACAGTTCTTCAGGACATATATTATGAAAAGAAAATATGTATTTTCTTTGGTACAAGTCATCTGATTCAATTTGCCCTGGGATTTAAAGAATTACTGTCAGAAGACTCTCCATATTCACGTGTACTTTTTGGCAGTGCACCAGAAGTTAGCTATAATTATAGCATGCTTGTAGCGTTAGCCTTAAAAATTGGACAGGCGCTGTAATTTTTTATTAATCTTGCCGATGTGGTTACTCTGTCAACTACACTGCACAAGGCAACCGACCGGCCGACCATGTGAGTTAAAATGACTCACCTCAGAAGTCCAGTATTAGTGCCTTGTTAGTGAGTTAATGTTCCATTGGATTGTTTTGTCTGCGGCTGGAATAAATACATTAATTCTGCGCATGTTCGAGCCACGTGGGGGGAAAACATCAGGTGATGCTAAAAAGTCACTTGTTGTTCAAACAAGTTCAAGACGGAATGTGGGCAGTGACATTTATAATGTGGGTCCTTCCCTGTCATCATCTTCTTTTGGACAAATTCAGTGTCATCGACAAACCCGACAAACCAAGACCAATTCACTGTCTATTTTTTTTGTTGCAGTCCACGTTAAATACAGGTTGTTCCTACTTGTTAGACTAACAAAGCTTTACAAATCTTGGATAAAATAATGCCAATAAGTTATTAATGTCATGTTTCATGGCTACAGAACCCAGAGTGGATTATCCAGTAGACACTGTGGACACTAGACAGAGATTAGTCTAGTCAGATTTAAACACTCGCGATCGTTTTGCAAATTGAACTCAACAAATAACACTTATAAGGGCACGTGTCGTTCTATATTCTATCTATACACACTATGTATGTGTTTAGACCACTCAGATGCATACCATGCGAGGAGCAGATTGGGCCAGAGGAGGGCACCAGTGTCACCAAAACACTGGTGATGTTGGATGTGAACGTGTCCTGAGCTGACCTGGTTCTTGAACAGAGCCTGGACTTTAAGAGGCTGTTCCCAACACAATTAGCCCGACTACAGAGGCCTTGATAATAGCTGCTTATCAAGTAAATGTGATTCTTTAAAGATGGGTTTGGTTAATTTGTTGTACACATGTGATCTAAAGGCAAATTTGTACTTTTGTGGCATTAATCAGATTGATATGATTGAAAAGGTGAAGTTTAATGCACATAATGCAGCTTAATGGCACAGGTGGCATAGTGGTGTGGTAGTTAGCACTGATGCCTCATAGCAACATAGGCAACCCTCCAGGGGACAAGCGGTTACAGAAAATGAATGAATGAATATATGTTAGAAAAAATTAAAAAAGCATATTTTATTGACTATAACCACATAACTGCATTTTATTGATTTATTTGCCCCAATCTGTTATTTGCAGCGTTACAAATGAGGATTAATGTCAATACCAGATTATCGGTGATTAGTTGGTCGAATAAAATAATGTCGTCTTCACAATGGTTTAAAAGGTGTCTTCAAAATGTCTTGTTCTGTCCAACCAACAGTCTAAAACCCAAAGAAAATTAATGGAAAAAAATAAATAAATAAAAATCAAAGCTTAGGAAATGTCCTTGTAACAAAGGATCCTTCATGTGAAATATCCCAAAAAGCAGTGTCCAAGCAAAATTTTCCAAACACGCATGTGGCAACAAAGCCAACAGCCCAAAATAATACCCAATGATGTTAAACTGAGAAATTTTGAAAAAGAGAAGCTGGAATTTGGCAGTTTTTGGCATTTTGGCTCAAAAGAATCAAGGAAACCAATCGTTTCAGTTAAAATTCACAAGGGTTTGTAACCTAGGGTTGCAACTATGTGTATTTAATGTTTTAGATATAATAATAATAATTCCTAAGACCCAATAAGAGAAATATCTGGAATTGTAAAGTTAGTGTTGCTTGGTCTTAGCAACACTCCTGATATGAGTAATATGTGAGGGAAATGTGGCCATATTTAAGAAGCTGTAATGGCAGAATGTCTTTTACTTGAATTACTTAAATCATCAATTATTAAGCAAAAAAGTTTGAAAGAGTTTGGTAAAAATGTTGGTGGAGCTACATCAGCTCAATGTAACCGATAAATGATGCACGTTAATGGGATTAATTCTCAGTTTTTGGTTTATTTGTGAGATTTTGTGATGATAATAATAGGAAGATGTGAAAACGTAGTGTCTGTAATATCTTATAAGAGAGTATCCACTGGTTCAACTTCCACAGTTTTAAAATATGTTTTTAACGCTGCCTGGAACTGAACCCATTAAAAAAATAAATAAATAAAGGAAGCGGCTGAGCTTCAATCCTCTAGATGTGACAGTAGATGGCATCAGAGTGTGAGAGATAAAGACTGACTTTATACCCCAAACTCTGTCACATTCTTTTAATGACATCACACTATATTTTTTAAAAATTGGCATTTTTTTGACTTTAAAGAGTAGATACATACAATGAATTAAATAAAAGTTCATACCGTAAAGTGTTAGGGTCATTCTTAAAATAAGAATATCTTAGATTTTTTTGAAAATCACCAAAACCGGGTATTTTAAGTTAGCATTGCTAGAGTTGCTAGAGTTGCACAACCGTATTTAAAGTGGATATACAAGATAATAACCACTGTGATGTGCAGCAATTTTTCCATTATAGTGAAAGCAAAGACAGTTCAGTTTCTTTGTGAGTCATTTTGAACAAGAGCAATGTGCAAAAATTAAATATTTTCAATAAAATGTGTGTTTCAAAAGATTGATGTTAATGTAATATGCACTATTTGACTGTGTGGATACCATATGTCTTTGGCTGATGTGTGCATCTATTTGTAGTTTTCTACAAACCATCTTTTAGTCTTTCTATACCTTCCCTTGAACTATTGTCATTAAATGGATGATTCTGAAAAAAGCGACCAAGAAATCCTCAAATTTAGCTGTACATTTGAAAACAAGGCGCTAAGAGATTTAAGTTGAGCCTCTTCAACCTTATTACACCCTCAAAACTCGGCACAAAAGTAACATGAGTCGGTGATGACATCCAGATCAATGTACTGCATCGACCACATGTAGATCTGTACATACACACAGTTCTGTACATAGTGTACCCATCTGTCTGGAGACTGGGCTGGGCAATTAGGAGATCACATAGGGGTGTTGCGAAACACACACGCACACACACACATTTACTGCCTCAACCGTCAAACACACGCAAACCACAGTCCTTTGAAACATATTCCCTGCGCACACACTCATGCAAGCCTATATCTGTCTCTGAGTAGGCAGGCTCTGGATGACATCCAAGCTGATTAGAGGGAGTGAAGAAGCGGCGCAGTGTGATCAAAGACTGGCTGTCTGTTTCCCTTCCTGCCTCTGTAGCTCGCTCTATCAATTCCTCCAAATCGCTTCTCCCTTTTACCAATATATCAATCACCCCCCTTCCCTACTGTACAATCACTCCTCAGGATCGACTGAAGCTGGAGAGAAGCTGCACTGCAAACGAGTGCATGTTCTGGAACAACATATATATCCAGACTGAGTTTGCCTCTTTCTTATGGCATTTAATTGCATTTTTAAATTTCATGTTTATTAAGGTATTGAATATACCTACACACTATAAATCTGTGTTGGTTCGCGTACCGTAACAGCTGACATTTGGATGCCTTACAGTTCACTGGGTGCATGTTTAACACGAGCGGCCTTGGACTGATACGGCTGGAGTTCTGAGTTGTGTATACAGTGTATGGTTCGCATTAGTTGATATGTATCTCGGATAAATATGTCGCGTTGAGCGGCGGCCTCAGCTGCCCCACAACGTCTGGAGCAAAGGTCTAACAAACCAGTAAGGCCGGAGTCGGGACTTAAAGGGCCAAGTCAGGGCGAAAAGATTAGCATGTTCTGGGCTAAGTTGATTTTATCACCGCAAATGAGTTAATGACTGTTGATGTCCCAGGCTGTTTTTTTTTTTTTTTTTTTTTTTAAAGCAGGTCTGGGTCACACATCGCATGCATGGAAGTACTCGTCACGGCTTGTCTTAGTCTGATTGGGTGCAAGCTAATTTCATACCAGCTACTTTGAGCTAAATGCTAACTTAAGGATGTTAATACTCTTAAAGTGACAACGGTATGGTTAATGCTAAACAGGTACAGTTGTTCTTATAACTGCGTCTCAGGTTAAGCTCTTAGCATGCTAATATCTGCTAACTGATGCTATATCTAATTGCAGCTGTAGCGGATGGCACATCATGAATTTTGAAGGTAGTTCGTGATAAAACCAACTTGTGGACATGTTAAAATGTGTCCTTATGGAAGTCCTAGATGAAAATTTAAGGAGTGACCAAAGTTATTACGTGTTCACACCAAATCCAATGGCAACAATTTTCGGGGGAGGGGGGGAGGTCATTTAATTAGTGCTATCCCACCTATTAAATGCACATACAATAAGATCATGCATGAATACTAAACAAACTCTGTTGAGACATACTATTCTATGGACAAATATAAGATTAAAGAAAGTATCAGCAAATAAAACAAATTTATAGTAAACAGTTCACTTTGCTAGCTAGCGCTTATAAAGTTTAGCTAGTTCACGTTACATCTGGAGTCGTTCACTCCGTGCTTTGACCAACTCTCTTAAAATCATTTCAAATCTCCATGGACTTTAAAACCAAGAGCACAAACACTGGATTTCAAGCAGCGCCTGTAACGTTAATTTTTATTAGTGAACGACCAAACAGCTTCACATGCTACGTGAGTTCCGTACGTTGTCCAACGTTTCTCCGACAGGTTAAATTGAGTAGAGAGCAGGGGAGCGACTGGTGTGTGCGGTGGGGGGTTTGGAGAGGGCAGCTTTGGAGAGGAAAGAGCAATAGGAAAAACGTTGTTTGAGACGTGCAAAAATATTGCAGATTCGTTACGAGACCATGGTGGAGTAAATTAGACCCTGGCGGGCCGCCATAGTATTAACGTTGTATGGGAAACCCTGTGGTGATGTAACAGGTAAGGTAAGTCAAAGTCTGGGGGCTTCAGTGTGTAGGAACCATGAATGTTTGTACCATATATTTCACAGAATAAGTAAAAACACATAATTTGCATTCAACATCTGGAAGAGGCGATGAATACTTGTAAAAAATTATTTAGCAATCCATCTCGTAATTGGCATTGGATGGACTGTCCCACCAACATCGTCATGTCCAGAGAAATAAAAATTTACCCAGGGTTCGATTCAATATCAGTTTATTCATAAGCGCCACCCCCTCCATGTTAGTGGATGGGACTTGGGCCGAACAAAAACACTAAAATTAAATATTGTTTTTTAGGCTGTTTCTGTCATTTCAAGTGGTTAATATAATAATGATGCGTATTCAAGTGCAATTTTTTGGATAGGTTTTGTTTTACTTAGTTATTTGACGCTATAGAAACAGGTCCCGTGAGACTGTGAGAGTTGTAAACAACAAATTTGAAAACAAGAACAGTGTATAATCCAACATTTCCTTGTAATTGGTGGAGGAAGAGCAGAGCGCAGTATTAATTAAACGACAACGCGAGTGGATGCGAGTCGCAAGTGGGGCGCATTGTCCATATTTATATACAGTCTATGGTGTTACACAACTATTTTTGCGAAATGGGTGTATTTAAAAAAAAAAAAAAACAATCAGAGGATTTTATAAAGCACTATCCGATCTTTCAAATCAACATCCATTTGAATTGGAAACCCAGCCCCAATTAAAAAAGTTCACACTGAACTCTGACTTTAGTTTACAGTGCAAAGTGTGCTGATCATTGTCGAAATGAATTCAGATGTGTGTTCAAGGAGGTTTATCCACAAGTTACTGCTTTGTATGTGTGGAGTATGTGTTCAAGTGTCCTGAAGAAAATGAACTTTCTGCTGAAAACCAGGCAGCCCAGAGAGAGAAGATCAACATTTGAAGGTCATTCGAGAATTATTACAACTGTCAACCTTTTCATATCCTCCAACTTCACCTGAGGGAATTACCACAGTCCTTCTGACATTTAGCTTTTAATAAAACCAAACTGCCCAACTTCTCGTCGCACGTATTGAAACAGTGTCAAAGTACTTGTAAATATTTCAAACTGTCACAGAAATGGAAAACTTCATTCCACGTCCATTCCCTCCCACCTCATTTAATCATGCACATCCTCAAACTCCTCCGTCTTTATTTTGCCCGGGTTCTTTCAACTCCCCGTGGCATGGTGCACTCCCCCTCTCCTCCATGTTCCACTTTCCTTCTATTATTTTCAGCAATCATCTGCTCCGCGTGTTTATTGTTTTCCCCGCTCTCATTGCCTATGTACGGCCCCTGTTTCTCTGCCAGCGACTGTAATTACAGAACGAAGGGAGCTCGTGAATGTGTGGGCTCTCAGCAAGCCTGCAGATGCGAGTGAATTTATGTGCGAGAGTCTGCCTCCACACAACCCAGTATGCAATAATGAGTTAGCATGCATGCATGTCCCCTCTGGTTTTCATCTCTGTGTGTGCAAATTATGTGTTTGTGTTATTATGTGTTTAGGAAGCATAACTACCTGCTTATCTTTTTCGGATTATACAGTAAATTCTTTCTTTTTTATTCTTTAATGTCCCATTCTGTGTCCTATTTATCTCAACTTGCATAAAAAAACAATAAAATTAATATTTATGAGTGACTGAATGTGATTTTAATGCATTTCTTCAGGCTTTGTGAATTTGAACCCAAAACAATCATTTGGGAAGAGGTGCTCATTACCACTGTGCAAGCCAAGGACATATTCTACCAATGGTTGCCAAACAGGTTCCCCAACTGATAACACCCGCTGTACACAGCTTCATTGTTCTTCCTTGCTGTATAACTTGATGGATTTTTATTTAACCTTGGCGTAACACACATAACTGTAATCTAGAAGTCACAGAGCAACGGCTAAATCCGTAGCTTGGGTTTTGACTCAAAAGAGTAAAAGTATTAGTGGATAAAGCACAAGAAACACATGTGGGAACCAACCAGTGTAAGTAGCAGAAAGATAAGGTGAGAACTTTTGGACCTGGCATTCATGTGGATGTTACTTAGACATGTAGCACCCACCTAGACCAGACCAGACACCCCCACCCCATAGCAATGACACTCCTTGACGGCAGCAGCCATCCCCAAACAGGATGCAGCCTGACACAAAAACACTTTAGGAACAACTCAAAAAAACATGATGAACAGCACCAGGTGTTGACCTGGCCTCCAAATTCACTAGATCCCAAACTGATCAAGTATCTGTGACCCCTCCCCTCAACCCATAGGACCCAAAGGCCCCCACTAACAACATCCTGTTGCCAGACACCACAGGACACCCTCAGAAGGCCCATGTCCATTCTCTGATGGGTCACAAGTGTTTTGGAGGCACAAGGGAGACCTACACAATATTAGGAAGGTGGTCATAATGTTATGCCTGATCGGTGTATGCAACACTCTTATTTATAACCTCCCAGCGAACCAGAGATGTTCAGAAAAAGCAAAGTGTCAATCTTGAGTGTTCTTATAATGATAGCAGCTGATCACTGAAACATCTCACACAGAACATATTGTACTTCTTATAGACTAAGCTCAACAGTCTCTGCCATGCGTCAGAGATGTATAATGTGTACCTGGACACTTGTGCTCATACTCTGGAGTTGTACGGTTGTCTAGAGGATTTTTGGATGTCTTATAAGTCCTCACAACGAAGACTGAAGCACAAATTGCGACCGACAACCAGCCCTGGTCCACTGGTTTGAAGCTTGACAGAGGAATGAATCGTATATTGGCTTGGTGGGTGGACCGCTATCATACTGTAAACTTGAAGGGAGTCCTGATGGCTCATTTAAAGGTCTAGTTTGTGGATACAGGCTGTTTGGAACACCTAGAACTGAAGGATGGGACTTTTTAAAATGTGTAGATTTTGTTTTAGGTATGAAGATCTTCTCACGTCCACCATCCGCCGCCTGGAAAGACTGTTATCTGCTTCTCACACCGGTAGTCAGAAGGGTAAAGAGAGATAAAAACAGAGCCACTGGGCTTTTATTCAATCTGTAGTGGCCCCTTAATGGACCTTAACAAACTCAAACGCACTCCGCTTTTAGACGGCTTTATCCTTTGTACGACGGAGCGATGAAAGCTGAAAACAGTCACGCCGACGAAACCTTCTTTTAACCTTTTATTGGAAGAAGAAATGGAAGAAATGTTAACAATTAAATTTAAAATCTCTCTTTTGAGAATTAACTATAGAGATGAATCAATTACAGATAAACTGATGAGGGAAATTGATTAAATTTGGCAGATGTGAGGATCTGATGCTTCTTCTTTTCTGTACGACTAAATTAAATTTGGACTGACGTGCCAACATCACAAGGCATATGAAAGGTATTCACAAATAAATGAAATAATAATGAATATGCATTAATTGTATATATTCACTGTACAAATTTCTGGATCTTGTATATTTATCTGCTCTTATCCTCTATTCTTCAATTTTTTTATTTCACGTGTACATGTTGAGTTTATTTTTTACGCTTTTATTTTTTACGCTTATTTAAATTCTGTGTTTTTGTACAAGGGAGCAAAACTTACCAGAGTCAAATTCCTTGTATGTGCACACATACTTGGCCTATAAAGCTGATTCTGACTCTTTATATATATAATCATTACTTAGAGCCCAGCTACTAACTCCTGCTCACAGATTCCTGTACGTTTATATAAAAATACTTATTTTTTATAATGATCATGTAACCGCAGACAGAAAAGCTCATAATTAAAGCCACAACTCTTACTAGGCACCTTGGCTGCCAGGAAGTGTTGCTGGGACACAAAGAGCATGAGCAGTTCATATTAAAATTAGTGTTTTATATTTACTTTGAAGGGTCGAAGCCAGAGACACGGCCCCTCCTATTTTCTGTTGGAGTGAACATAGACGTGGAGGCTGGCTGGGGCTAACGCAGACATATTTGCATAAAGTCAAACAGCAAACATGTGCAGCAACTGCCGTGAGATTGCACAGAGCCCGTGTTTCCATGCGCATCGGCAACACATGTATAATAACTGACCTTCCAAAACCAGAGCTCTACAGCTTCCTCCATATTGCTGCAGTCTCCCATCCTCCATCTCTGATTCTTTGTTTCCAAGCCCTCCATCCTCCCTGAACTCTCCGCTCTCTAATGATCAACCAGTGTCAGGGCTGCCAAGAATGCAAGACCGCCATGGTTGACCTTCCCTTCGCCTCTCCTCTCTGTTTTTGTGTGGATGTGTTAGAACGACTGCGCTCCCCTTCACCCCCCTCCGCCCGCCGTCGTTATTCATTCAGGAGAAGCTGTGGCCCTGCTGTAGCTGCATTAATGAACCTGCTGCTGGAAATATGTAGAAGGAATCGTAATCCCACGTCGGCGTGTGTTTGTATGTTGTTTGCGCGTCCGGCTAATCCTCACTCCGTGTTCCTGCAACTTCTTCTAAACCCGACCCCTGTTTATCAGTCGGTTTATCGTTCAAGTACTTTACACTTTCAAATCTTTCATTTTTGAAATCTGCAACCTTGGAGCAGCTTTGTTCGGTTTGAGCATAAAGACGGAGGAAACAAAGAAGACAAAAGACAAGAAGAAGCCAGACCAGGAGAACGATATGAAGTAGAAGAAGCAGCAGCAGGTGAGTTAAGGCCATGCTTGGATCACTTTTGTATGAGGACTACAACAAATCCTTGCTGCAGAGTGGTCATGCCGAATACAAAAGACTGGCGCACACTTCAGAAATCTGCCAATTCTCTATCCAACTACCTCGGCCTTCAAATTGTTCAGTCTCCAGGGGAAAGACAACCCAACCAATGTCAAAGTTTTTATTGGCGGAAATAAGCAGAAAACACTCAGTATAGTGGGCCGCTAAAATTGCGTGTCTAAAAATACGGTCGGGAGAAGGTTGAAAGCTGGTACATGTGCATTTGTGTGTGCTTTATCGGGTACATTTGCTTTCCAAAATCACCATTAAAGGGGAACTACCATTTTTTACAACCTGGAATAGATAACAGGTAACTCCGGACTCAACAGGGAATAGCACTAGCGTATCATAACAAAATATTGGTAAAATGAACGAGTTTCAAGGTAAATAATGTGTTATTTAGAGGCTGTGTTGCAGTGCCCCAGTCACTCCCACTATACGGATGTATGCGACGCCCCGCTGGAGCCAAATGTCTTCCAAAGGACTAAAAAATGACACCAAAGTTATATGGGCGAGTAAATGACCGTATTGTATGACAGAAATAAGGTCCAGGTTGTAAAAAACGGTAGTTCCCCTTTAAAGTACTGCTTGGAGATTTGCCCGTTTTAGGAAGTGGGAGTAAAGGGTCAAGGGGGCATCGGGGGAGGCTGGGGGGATAAATTATATCAAGTGCAGAGGGGTGTGGTACAGGGCACAAGTCTCAGCGGCCAGGGGAGGTCAAGGAAACAGGTTGCTAACCCCGAACACCACTCGTTTCGGTGTCGGGTTGCACTGTATGTGTATTCCTAGCAGTTTCTCATTTCAACCCTACAGCTATGGATTTCATCAGCTGGACAAACAGTAAAGGATATCACGGTAGAGGGCAGATTTAGTTGGCCGAGTGTCAGGATCTAGTGCGTTAAATAAATGAATAAAACATGACTTGTACCATAACTGGACGGGAAACATACTGGTCAGATTTATGTGAATATTTAAAATGTATTTTTTACTTTTACAGGAGAAAAGAGGAGGTTTGAGGACACAACAGTAAGTCATCAGAGTTTGGTTATTGGAATCTAGCTACTGATGTTAGCCTAAAGATTGATATCCTGGTACCCTGACTCGCACAAACTGGACTTTGTTGGTTTAACACCATAACAGTAGTTGTTGTGTCTTCCAGTAATGTCATGCTACAGTTAAACTTTCAGTCGAAAGCAGATTTGATTTGAAAAACAGCACAAGGTGTTGACCAGGCGTCCAAATTCACTAAACCCCAATCTGTGGGATGATCCACAGAGGCCCCTCGCCTCAAAGGCCCCCACTAACAACATTCTGTTGCCAGACACCACAGGACACCCTCAGAAGGCCCATGTCCATTCTCTGATGAGACACAACTGTTCTGGAGGCACAAGTGAGACCTACACAATATTAGGAAGGTGGTCATAATGTTATGCCTGATCAGTGTTAAGGCCAATACCTGCAAGGTGAGCTTGCTGGTATTGTGGCATCAGGCCAACCAATCACATACCTCCACATACATATACCAGCCAGGGAACACCTAAAAGTGTGGGTTGGGTTTATTAAAATGCGGTTTGGCAAAAAGAAAGAAATATTTTCATACATGTCTACTTTGGATTTTTCAATAAAGAAGAAGTAGTGGATGTAATTTTCTGTGGATTGCCTTCAGGAGCTCTGCTGCTCAGGGTTAACACTTCAATGACCCAGAGGACACAGTGTTCACGGTGGGGATAACCGTGGCTCCTCTGTTATTGGATGGATTTAACCTCCAATCCAACTTTCCTCCCACTGACCTCCCCTTCCTCATCTAATCCCTTCCTTATATATATGACCAGTAATTCCTTCCTCAGCTTCTTTACTTGTCCAATCTAATATTTGATATTATCAGTTGAGGTCACTCTGAAAACACTACGGTACAGGAATTGAGAAGTAAACTCGGAGCAAACCTGAATCCTGCTGCCAGCTGGCGTACAGATGAAGTGAGATTCAGTTTCTAACCTTTGCTTCTCCTCGCGTGTCTTCACCGTTTACATTTACCGCTTGTTTCATTAATAAAAGATGAAATATATTACAAATCTTCATCATCTCAACAACAGTTACACAAAAGTTATATGGGTGAGTAAACGATCGTATTTTATGTCAAAAATAAGGTCCAGGAACAGTAGTTCCCCTTTAACATTACAAAGAAACACTGGCCACACATTACTATGACGTATACCTAAAGTCTCCTTTTTCATTGCGCTCCAACAAGGGACGGTAAAACTAAAATAGTAATCTCTTTTGATTGTAACCTTTCATCTGAACACCAACTTTATTGTTTTTTGCAGAATCGGAAACTTTTCTTGGACACTTCTTCGGTTTTCTTTCATTCTTGAATTCATAGAACCCGAGTTACATTCATAACCCTCATTTCTCCGCCATACTCTTTCCATTGCTGGTTGCTGTAAGTGGCGTTGCTATCCCCACAAACACCAAAAACATCTATGAACTGTGAAAAACAGAAAGATTAACCTGACACGATCACCTTAATAAACATCGCGTGAACTCGCTTGGCAAAGACTCGACCATAGCGGACATTCATTTAGCAAGTGTTGCGCCACGAGTTGAAATCACTGGTAGCTAACATTCTCCAATACGTTTGATTTGCAAGTCTCCACCAGTAATGGTAAAAAAAAAATAAAAATCTATTTTGTGTGAACTGAAAGCAGGAAAACACTGACCTTACAAGAGATGTCTACTGAAGGATGGGAACAACATAATAAATAAATTACAAAGGCTCGGCATATATGAGAAACTGAAAACAAGAGATGAAATTACATTAAAGAAACTGTGACTCAAATAAAGCTCCTGCGCCTTCATCTTTTATCTGGTTATAAGGACTATAGAGGTGGAGGACACAGCGTACCGTGGCTTTATTGGTGTATTATGTCCTTGCATAGGGCTTTTTAATGTGGAATGCTAGGATTTCAAAGAATTGTACCAGATTTAAAGTTAACAGCACATAACACACTGGAATCATAAGAAAAGCCGGACAAAGAAATGTAAGAAAAAGGAATCAATGATGCCTGCGAGTCTCTGCCCACAACCGTTTCCTAACAATCCCTCTGTGGCCCCTTTTGTTTGCAGGGTCACTTCACATGAAGTCACTGCTCGCAGCAGTGGAGGGCTCTCTGCATTAAGTGCAAGGGTGTAAATAAACAGCTTAACTGCAGAAGGCAGCATTCACTCTTGACCTCAGGAGGAAAACATCCTTGACAGTGGGTGATGAGTCGCATTATGTGCTGCATTTTTTTGATTATGTGCACTCAATAAGGCCTTTTTTTCCACAATAGATTTAAAGAACTTCATCAAATTAGAAGGTTGCAGAGCATGTAAATTGTAACAAAATAGTGCATGAGCTGGCTTGCTTTCTTTTTGCTGTAATTATGTTTTGTGCATCAAACCTCATGACCTGAGTTCACCATCCAGTTTTCCAAATGCTGTAAATGATTTATTTTCTCATCTCATTTGCACAGCCTGACCACGGCCCTGTAATTTCACAGATTGTAAGCTGTGACTGTGCGTTATCTCATAAACGTCTCACAGAAAAACAAATTAACTGGAAATTAGGTGCCATTCACATTCACAACAAAGAGTCAAGACTATTTGCAAAAGGTCGTATTGTAAAGGGATTATTTTCCGAAAGATTAAAATTTCTGATATGGAAAGCCTTACTTCTGTGCGGTCAGATAAAGACAAAAGGGAAAACAGCAACAAATCACGGCTTCAGGTGGAGCGTGATTCATTAACCAGCATTGTTAATAAAAAGTTCATAAAAGCTGAAATCACAATTTTGAGAGGAGAGAAACCAAATGTAGAGATGGATGGTGCACAAGAAATACCTTTTAAAAAACAGGAGTATTTTAAAGACAGGAAAGAGGACCAGTGATTTAGATTCATTTCATTTACTGTGATGAAGGACAGGACCCTCGTCCAACAACAAAGTCCATTCAAATCCAAACAAGGACAAATAGCAGCTTATCCATGCTAGGCAGGACAGGTCAGTCAAACTGAAATTGTGATGAGCAAGAGTAATACTAAACATCTGAAGAGTTCCTTTGTCCAGCTTGCTCTCAAACAAAAAATACAACAAAAGTGTATTCATCTGCTCCAAGCTACAAACTTGTTAAGCATGTTCCACAAAAAATCTAAGGCAAACATTAAAGGCCACATTAGTGTGCGCAACACGTGTACGTAAAAACAAGAATAAAGGTTTATTTGCTTCGTTCAAACATTTATTGGTGTTTGAGGAGTTAACGCCTCAGTAAAACTGGGTTAATGTTGTTTGGAGTGCAATGTGCGAGCTTGCTGCAGCTGATAAAATCTGCCAAATGATATTAAATGTTATACTTTTTTGGACATAGCAGACTAAGAACCTCTGTGGTGCTGAACATTTTTGGCTAGCTACGGACAGGCCACTGCCATTAAAGGGGAACTACTGTTTTTTTTCAACCTGGACCTTATTTCTGGCATAAAATACGATCGTTTACTCACCCATATAACTTTTGTGTCATTTGTAGTCGTTCGGGAGATATTTACATCAGCGTATATCCATATAGTGGGAGCGACTGGGGCACCGAAACGCAGCCTCTAAATAACGCATTATCTGCCGCGAAACTCATTCATTTGACCAAAATCCTGGCTAAAATCCCTCCAAGCTGCTGCAGACGACAGATCAGCAGTTACCGGAAATGTTTAGTTGCTGGTATTGCTGCAAAAGGGGTTTACAAACCTTTGCAACTCATAGATATGTACAAATGCCTTATTTTCTTGAATAACCAACATCTCTGAACTGAAGCCGTTCTGTCCTGAGTAGTGAGCTAAAATCCCTCCAAGATACTGCAGACGACAGATCAGCAGTTACTGGAAATATTTAGTTCCTTTAGGGACCCAAAAACTTTTAAGCGACACGGTGTAAAGCCTTTAATTTGGAGATACATGTCTGTGCATCTCATTGTTTAACCATCAGCTGTTGTTCTCAGTTACAGATCTTCCATCCTGCTGTGTTCCCACTTATTCTATCAATAACTTTGACACACAGCTGAACCGCCGGTTGCCATTGTAACCTGTTGTATTACTGTGATAACAAGCACTTCACAAACAGAGGCGGAAATCATCAGAAGCCAGTCACAGGCTCATGTAAGAAAAAAAAGGACTAAATTTTAGTAAGAATTTCACAGAATAGATGAAAGATTTGTGTTTCTGTGTATTGCCTTGGAGTTATTTCACTGATAGATGGGAGGCAGGGGGGAAAAAAAGGGCTAGGATATAAAACAGAGCCCGATCCTCCAAAGACTGAACTGATGAGACTAATGACCACATTCTGTACATAATTTATCAATTTAAATGAGGCTTTAATGCAGTGAAACAGAACGTTCTCATTAAGAAAATATGTATCCCGAGCTGCCTTTAACGGTTGTGGCCCTGTATAATTTGAATCATCACTAAAGAGAGGAACTGAACTGAAACCTCTGGCTTCCGTTATATCTTAGGAACATGTGGTACAAGCAAGGTACAAGGTATGACGTGGCTCTTTCAACACCTGCAAAGACAAATTATCCTCTTCTCACCTCATCTCCTGCCTGAGATTGGAGGTTTTGGGCAATAACATCCACCCAGAGCTTCAGGCGTTGGTACAGTAAATTCTTCACAGAATTATATTATTTCAGTCTTATATAAAGTCTCGTGTGTGTTTCTAGGTTGATTTAATATATGTCTTTCCTGTTACGCTGCTCGTGACACCCCTCAGGGATTATTAAAAGACTAACAAGGATTTATATTCTATAACTGAGTTTAAGATGTATCTCTTGCAGTCCCTCATTGGTCCTACATGAACAGTATTGATTGCCTCTCCCACCAGTCTGGCTGTGGTCAATTAATATGGAGAGTCCATGGACACGCTGATCAGTACTGGGAGTTCTCTGAGCGTTAATAGCGTTCACAATGTTCTGGACAGACGAAGAGTAGAAAGGCCGAGCGTCGATGCAGCAGTCTGGGAAACAATCACTTTTATTAAAAAAACAAAACAACAGGACAGATGATTGGTTTCTGTTGTGTTGCATAAAGCAATTTATGTGCAAAACAATGGACGGCACTGTATATCTCAGAGGCAGACTGTCTCTTATCATCTCCCCTTTAAGGTTTCTACGTGCTATTGTTTTTCTAACAGTGAATAAAAGCAGGTATAATGCACTGTTTCAGATCAAAAGAAAATTATTTCAAATCAATGTGAATTCAATAAATTACTAAATTGTATTCACTGTTTTTACAAAGATAAAAATAATCCGTTGTGCAGTCACTTGGTTTTGCAGCCTGAATTTGCAATGAGGAATTTTCACAGCAAAATCAATGAATTCCCGTGGAGGAGCCGAATTGTTCAAGATACGGTTCAACAGCGAGCCATCTTTGCAGAGACGACTTTTGTGGGAATATTAACTCTTCCGCAAAAGAGAAATGAATCCCAGTGTCATCTTCTTGTTCTGTAACTCTGCACAGAGCTGAGCTAGCCGTTCCAGTTTTTCTGCTAATTCAACCTAAATGGCTCCGGGCAATCCATAATGAACATACATGAGAGACGTATTGATCTTTTCCTGTCACTCAGAGAAAGGGAGTGACTAGGCGTGTTTCTGTTGAACTGTTTCTTTGACATCGGTCTCTTTTCTTGTGGTTTATTTTATTATGTCTTTTATGACAGATGACAGAAGAAAAACAATGACGGAGACAACGTCTGATAATTAAACAAGAAAATGGTGGTTTCGTGGTTAATATCTGGTTTTTGAAGCATCCTATTTTTCAGTTCTGGTTTTAACACAACTTCAACAACACCAGACGATCAAGAAACTCCACTTCTCATTCACTGGGCTCAAAGTTTTCTCAGTGACAGACCAGTAACAGTCAGAGTACTATAACATCCCCAAACACCATCATCAAAAACGGAGTCCCACAAGGTTGTGTCCTGAGCCCCTTCCTGTTCCCTCCCTATTCACCAATAACTGTATCAGCCCCTCACCCATCACGATATACTTTAAATACTTTCATACTATCTCAACTCAACTTTATTTATAAAGCACTTTAAAAACAACCACAGTAAAAACAATAAACAAAACACTAAAAACACGAAACAAAAGCACAAAGACAGGGTCTCATGCTGGGTTGAAAAGGCCAAGGAATAAAAATGGGTTTTAAGACAAGTTTTAAAAATGGACAGTGAGGGGGCTTGTCTTATGTGCAGTGGTAGGTCGTTACGCACTTTGGGAGCAGCAACAGAGAAAGCTCTGTCCCCTCTTAGCTTCCGTTTAGACCTCGGTACCTCTAGGAGTAGCTGATCAGCTGACCTGAAACACCGAGCAGAAGTGTAAGGATGGAGAAGCTCAGAGAGGTAAGGCATTGCGAGACCATTAAAAGATTTAAAGGCAAACAAAACAATCTAAAATGCACCGGCAGCCAGTGGAGGGAGGCCAGAATGTGGTCCCTCTTACGTGCTCCAGTTAAGAGACGAGCAGCCGCATTCTGGACCAACTGGAGATGTACGATGGAAGACTGGCTGACCCCAAAATAAAGTGCGTTACAGTAATCCATTTGGAGTCGTTGGTCAGATATTTAGATCTGCGTATATCCATATAGTGGAAGTGACTGGGGCATCGAAACGCTGCCTCGAAACTCGTTTATTTCACCAATATTTTGTTATGATACCCTAGTGCTATTCCCCGTTGAGTCCGGAGTTACCTGTTATCTATTCGGGAACGTGCAGCGTTTTGTTGTTCATTGGCCAGCTGTTCCTCTCTCTGCCTCTGCATCCTCCTTTCAACAAGCTCCTCATCCATATACTCTGGCTCAAAACGGTAAGGACGTCCATCATAAACAAAGTCGTCGTCCACAACCTCAGAATCGGAAAAATATGCAGCCATGTTGCAAAAAACTAGCAGTAGCAAATTACAGGTAAACAAGCTGCATGGGGTGCGCGCGGCGCTCGGAGATGACATCATCCAGGTTAGAGGTTAGTAGGTCAATCTACAGACCCCGGATGAAGATAACGGGTAACTCTGGACTCAACAGGGAATAGCACGAGCGTATCATAAAATATTTGGGAAATGTTTCGCGGCAGATAATGTGTTATTTAGAGGCTGCGTTTCGGTGCCCCAGTCACTCCCACTATATAGATATATGCGGCTCTAAATATCTTCCGTACGACTACAAATGACACAAAAGTTAAATGGGTGAGTAAACGATCGTATTTTATGCCAGAAATAAGGTCCAGGTTGTAAAAAAAAGGGTAGTTTCCCTTTAAGCGTAGAAGTGTTGATTGCCACAAATTCCAGATGTAGACCACTTACGATTCAGTTAAAGGTAAATACTGCTGTTTTTGTTTCACTTTATTAATACCGGTAATAAAATTGATGTAACTGCAAAGTGAATGTAGATATTACACTGCACTGAAGACTGAATGAAACACACAAATACAGCTAACCTAATGTTCCATTATATCTAAAGGAGGTTTCTGTGGGGTTGAGTGCTTTTCATCTTCTCCACTGGGCAGCTTTGTCAGTGGCATCACACACCTACATGTCCATACATTCAGTCACGCGCTCAGTATGACTGCAGCTATGGTTTCTGGGAATGACTCAACCCCCGCTCTGCTCGCATGCGTCTTGCGCACACAAGCATTTGCACAAAAACCATATAATGAGATGTCACGCAGCCTCTGGTGCCCTTTAATGCGGCAGCAGGGACACACCGGGGCCACCAAGCGATATATGTGACCTCACACACCTCGCAGACACTTCCACGGGCCGCTGTGATTGGTTGAAAGCCAACTGTGTGTTTCCTAAACACTGAGTGGAGCGGAGAAAGAAGACGGCACTCGGGCTCGCGAGCTGGAGCAGGCAATCTGATTGGCCGACTCCGTCTCTGTGTTCTATACATAACTGCGTATCCGAGCCACAGGTAGTGTGTGTGTGTGTGGAGGGGGGTTAAGGCTGCCATGGCAACACAAAGCAGAGAGCAGCACGATGCGAGGAGACTCTCAATGCTGGAAATGCATGTATGACTCCCTGCGACTGACTGACTGAGGAGGGAGGGAGGGAGAGGACAGAGGGTTTCTGAGGTGAGGCTCATACATTGTTTTGTCACCCTCCCCCCTACTTCATTTTCTCTCTTTCCCATTTTCCAAATCCCACTTCTCAGCCGCCTGTCTTTGCAACATCTCCGTTTCTCGTCATGCTCACGCGGCGCCATTATTTTTCTTCCCCCTCTACTTTTCCCCACCATGAAAAGAGGAAACGGCGTGAGGCCACGAGACAAAACGCCGCATTATATCAGCGGCGTATCTCGGCATAAGGATGAGAGTCGGCTCGCAGAAGGAGGACGCTCGCATCTCAACATTCGCCTTACGAATTAGTAAAGCTGTTCCATAATTTAAAATAAATGAAGACAGACCACGAGGCCAAGCTGATGTTACAAATATGGGTCTTGTTGGGTCTTAAAACTTGCAACATCTTCTTTGAAACCGACACCGCTATAAATTGTATACACCAATGACTAGATCATATAACAAAAATACTTGATTACTAATAATGAGCAGAAAAATCAAATGTCTGTAGACGTTTTACTGGCTTGAATGAACAGTTAGATCCATATACACCAATCAGCCACAACATTAAGACCACTGACAGGAGAAGTAAACAGCATTGACCATCTTGTGACAATACAATGTTCTGCTGGGAAACTTTTGGACCTGCCATTCACTCGTGTGGATGTTACTCAGACTGGACCTAGACCAGACCAGGCACCCCCACCCCATAGCAATGACACTCCTTGATGGCAGCAACCATCCCCAGCAGGATGCAACCACAAAAACGGTTTAGGAACAACTAAAAAAAAAAACACGAAGAATGGCACAAGGTGTTGACCTGGCCTCCAAATTCACTAGATCCCAAACTGATCAAGTATCTTTGGGATGATCCACAGAGGCCCCTCCCCTCAAACCATAGGACCTTAAGACCCTCAGAAGGCCCATGTCCATTATCTGTTTTGGAGGCACAAGGGACACCTACACAATGTTAGGAAGGTGGTCATATGTCTGTGAAGGTTCTCAGTCATCCAGGTCATGGTATATCCAACAAAGGTTCAAAAAAGGCAACTGGACTTGTAGAGTTTTTTGAGAAGACGTTTCACCACTCATCCGAGTAGCTTCTTCAGTTCTAGGGGACTGGTGGGAAGTCTGAGGTTTAAATAGGAACTCCTCCTGAAGCATAACAAGCAAGTTTTTTCAGGAGGAGTTCCTATTTAAACCTCAGACTTCCTACCAGTCCCCTAGAACTGAAGAAGCTACTCGGATGAGTGGTGAAATGTCTTCTCAACAAACTCTACAAGTCCAGTTGCCTTTTTTGAACCTTTGTTGGATAAGGTGGTCATACTATTAACATATAATATGTTGTGTTATCATACCTACATATGTTCATGTTATAGTTATATTATGAATACAGACTTCGAGTGCAGACTCTCTGCTTTATTTTGAAGACATTCACATCCATATTGGAGAAAAGGTGAAGGAATTACAACCGTTTTCATTCACGGTTGAACCCTTTCAAAGACTCAAACGCAGTTGGACACCCAAAAGCCAGGTGTGAAACATTCCTTCGCTCTCTCTCTCTCTCTCTGGGTAGCTGGTTTTTATTGATGATGTGACAGAATACAGAAGCAGCTGGATGAATTCTGAAGTGCACGGGGACATGCTGCCCGCTCGGATTCAGTCGCACAAAGAGAGCTTTGATAGGACGCCGGTAAATGGGAGACAGCTGGACGATGACCCTAAACATACTGCGAAAGCAACCCAGCAGTTGGCACCTGATCTCGACAAATTGGACTGTGGACCCGCTCAACAAAAAGTTAGACAACCAAAGTTTGTGACCTGCAAGAGATCTAATCAATCGTTTAGCAACCAGATAGTTCAAGCCATTCATTTGGCATAGAGACCCTCTTAAAATCCTGAATCTTAAACTAATCAATTTAGGGTAAAAAATAAAAATGCTGAATTTCTAAAAAGTCTGCAAGGTTGTAGACAATACAGCCATAGAAAGGTATCTACAAGGGCACAGTAGGGATTTAAACCATAGACAGTATACAGATGGACGGTGGAACTGCTCCTCAAAAGTGAAGCCAAAGCAAGTAGAGCTCCCCCTGGTGGCTGGCTACAGTATCACCCCCTCCATGTTAGTGGGTGGGACTTAATCAGAGTCTTCCCACGGCGCCAGTAGTAAACAAACACCTGGAGGAGTGGAAATCACAGCAAACACTTCATGTTTGCCCTTTAAATTGGTCACGGAGGTAACACGGAGAACGAAGGAGTTGACAGAGTCCTGCTACAACTTTGTAGAAGCTTGATTGTTTTGAGCAGAACTCAACCCAAATGACAGGAGTTGCTTGTAGCATAAAGCTACAGCAACCCTTCAGACTGCAGCTCATGCTTGGGTTATATTAAGGATTTTCACGTGGCAAACACCAGAGTCGTGCTCAAAGGCAGACTTGTGTGCAGCATGTTCGTGGCCTAGGAGCTGGCAGCTGTGCTAGGCGCTCCGTCAGCCTGTATTTAGGCACAACGGCGATCTGCTAATGTCAGTGTGCTCACAATGATAATACAAGCTCCATGTTTACTAGTTCCACCAGCTTAGTTTGGCATGTTGGTATGCTAACATTGCTAATTAGAATCAACACATCATTATGCTGCTACTTTGTTTCATGCCAGAGTAAGACACGAGGTCAGAGGTATTTAAATTCACCCTTGGGGACCATAAACGTAGAGAGCCTTTCCAATACGACAACTGTTGAGATGTTGACGTCAATGGGACCGCCAAAGTCACTGAAAGAACCTGAAAGTCTAAACAGAATTGTGGTGTGAATTGTCTTATAACTGCAGTCAACTCAAATCTTAATGTGCACCAAGTGAATAATCTGAACTGTCGAGTGATAATTTGACATATACTCAAGGTTGTTTCAAGCTATACTCTCCGAGGCCGGGTCATTTGACAGGGGTTTTGCCGAGATTTGTGTTATTGTAGGTGAGTTCAAATTCAGTTAATGACCTTTACTGCACAGCGGTCTTTCCGTCTCCTTAATCTCCTGTCTGTCTCCACTCTATCATGTAATAAAGCAGAAATGCCATTTAAATGTCAGTTAGTGATATGTAGGAAGGAAATGTCAAAAGTAGGAAAAATATTCTTCTATTGCTCATTAGCAGAGATGGGAGCAAGCGAGGAACTGTGTAGATTTCAGTCACCTCTGTTATATACAGTATATACACCGATCAGTCACAACATTATGACCACTGACAGGTGAAGTGAATAACGTTGACCATCTTATGATAATTCAATGTTGTGCTGGGAAACTTTTCAACCTGGCATTGGTGTGGATGTTACTTAGACATGTACCACCAACCTAGACCAGACCAGACACCCCCACCCCATAGCAATGACACTCCTTGATGGCAGCAGCCATCCCCAGCAAGATGCAATCACAAAAACGCTTTAGGAATAACAAAAACAAAACACAACATGAAGAACAGCTCAAGGTGTTGACCTGGCCTTCAAATTCACTAGATCCCAAACTGATCAAGTATCTGTAGGATGATCTACAGAGGCCCCTCCCCTCAACCCATTGGACCCGAAGGCCCCCCAACTAACAACTTTCTGTTGCCAGACACCACAGGACACCCTCAGAAGGCCCATGTCCATTCTCTGATGAGTCACAACTGTTTTAGAGACAACATGGTAGACCTACACAATATTAAGACGGTGGTCAAAATGATAAGCCTGATCGTTGTGTATATATTTATACCCTAACCAGTAGAAGCCTGTTGGTGAGGAGAGGACATGTGACAGTAACATGGCAAACACAAGAAAAAGGAACCTACCATTGCATTCTTCTTGTGTTTACTCCTTCTGCCTCGCTCCCCGTCCTTCAGTCTTCAGTGTCAAACAATGCAGATCTCCTCACTGTTTACTCTTTTCTCTCATTTGTTTGTGTAATTCTTTCGCGTTCGGTCCTTTGTTATTTGCGTTGTGCCGTCAGAGTGCGGGAAAAAAAGCTGATATGGCTCCTCTCCGGGCCTTCCAAGGTGAAGGGTAAACTCAAGGCGAAGGGTGGGCGGAGGGGTGGGGCTGGGTTACTGCTGTGATCTCTGAGGGCCCTGCGGGCAATTGCTGGATCCTGCTACTGCTTTGATTGTAATGCCTGGGTATGAAGTTTCCCACCGGCTTGTACTCCTGAGTCTCTTGATTTGCTTCTCCAGAGGCCTCCTCGGGCGTCCGTTGCGTTACCCTTGCCTCCGAGGCAAACGGAAGATGGTGGAGTGAGTTGTCTACTGGGTAGATTAGAGCACCAGGCTAGCGAGCATGTGTTACCTGCCGGGCAGATTAAAGCACAAGGATAGTGAATGCTGTTGCTGAAAAGTTCTCCTCTGTTCCCTTTCCAGTGTCACAGAAGGTGTGTTTGCTGAGGTATATAGTTGCCTGCCAGGGGTACTGCACAGAGGGGTGAGGCTAGTGTGAGTGTGTAGCTACCTTCCACCTCCCAGTGATAACTAGCCTCAGGTCCAAGCAAGTGTGGATCAGTACAATTCGGGCAGGCCAGAGCTGGCAGGTGGCGGTCCAAGGTCATTGCTGGTCATAACGGTTGCAGTGAGGAGAGTTTGAGAGGCAATACAGGTTGTCACGGTAACAACAGTGAGAGGTCACAGGTGATGTATATGCGCCGTGTTCCAGTCACTGAGTTGGCTGTTTCGGTGGTGGAGGTAGGCAGTGGGAGACAATCCCTGAGGTACAAATGAGAAAAAAACGAAAAGAAAAAAAAAAGAAAAAAAAAAGTTGCACGAAGAGAAATAAAAATAGGAAAAAGGTAACGGATAAGAAACTGCTGCTGCTTCTTTCTTTTTTTCTATGTCTTTGAGAGGTAGTGGTGTTCTCTGCGTGGGTCGGAGCGGACGGCAGGAGGTACGCCTGAAGTGTATTCTTGTGTCTTGTGTTTTTCGAAAACGAATGCTGGTGTTTTGCCAGAGTCCATCGGAAGAGAAATGTCGCTTCTTGGCTCGGCCTTTTAATGTGAGCGGGACGGTTTCTTCAGAGCCTCCACCTGTGAAGAAGAAAACAAAAGGAGGTTATTATTTTTACCCGCTGGGTATCGGGCAGATCCATTCATTCATTCATTCATTCATTCATTTTCTGTAACTGTTGGTCCTCTGGAGGTTTGTGGGGAGTCTACCCAGCTGTCATCGGGCGAGAGGCGGGGTACATCCTGGACAGGTCTCCAGTCTATCACAGGGCTAACACAGAGAGACAGACAACCATTCACACTCACACCTACGTCCAATTTAGAATCACCAATTAACCTAACAAGCATGTCTTTGGACGGTGGGAGGAAGCCGGAGTACCCGGAGAGAACCCACGCAGACACAGGGAGAACATGCAAACTCCACACAGAAAGGCCATAGTCGACCCATGGATTCGACCCCAGAACCTTCTTGCTGTGAGGCATCAGTGCTAACCTGGGCCAATCCAGGCATTTTTAAAATGACCGGATCGTTATCAAGCTTCAGCTAGGCCCGATCTATTGTAGTTATTTATTTGAGGTCTGCCATTAACAAAAACCATGTCTCTGTAGCATCAAAACGTCTTCTTCTTCTGTTTTACTGGCGGTTGGCTAGCATCAAAGCTGCCAAAACAAACAAGAAGAAGGAGCAAAACCACATGACTAAACATGTCTGCTGTGTGGAAGACTTTACTTTGCTCTGGAAAATAAAGTCAGCCACACAGCAGATGGTAGTTTGTGCAATGTAGATGTTTGGCGAGGTGGTAGTAGGAGATCGGCATTCAGTTCTACCAACTTGTTTCACCACCAAAAGCAGAGTACACCAAGGCAAAGGCTGCACCGAAACAACACCTACAGACACTGAATGCTGCGAGACAACGTCATGGTGAAAAATATTACAGGGAGAGTTTGTGGCATGACCAGACCATTTCTGTAGCAAAGAACATGGGTTTCCATCGTCTGTTGGAGCCACGATACAAGCTACCCTCTTGACATGACATTAGCTTGGATAGCCCTATTTGCTGGACTTAATACAGTCACACGGTGCGAAACATCTTCAAGAAACCCTACAAGTCCAGTTCCCTCGTTTCAGGTTGTTTTTTGGATATGCTGAATATGTGCAATCGCCATCCATTCAACCATTATCAAGTTGTTTTCAGCCTCACGGTGTAACGTAGAGGAAAAGTAAGTTGCCAAAGTGCGTAGGATTGATCTGCACAAAGGTTTATCCAAGGTTTAACAGAAACAGGAATTTACCAGTAGAACGTTGTCAATCTGTCGGTTGATGAGCCGCCACCGTCACAATTCCCCAGGGCCACTACAGGCCCTTGAGCGGTGAAAATTAGTTTTTACCAACCTTCACACTGTCAAACTTGGGAACATTAAAGTGTTTTTGTGTTCTACAGCACTCTTGGAGAGAAATGATACTCCACTGGCTGAACGTATAAGTGTGGGTAGTACTCTATTTGGAGGACAAGTGCGTCTTCAGATATCCTTTTTGAACAGAGAGAATACCATGTCACTCTGGTTTTCTAAAGCAAATGCTGCATTACGGGCTCTTTGTAGGGTTAATGATGCCATACAGCGAACAAAAAGCAAAAAAAGTACCAAGGCGCCTAAGCATTATCATGACAACCATATAATTTGACCGGATAAAGATAAAAGTAGTAAATATAATTGATCAGTTTGTTTTCATATGTGTGTAATTTGGTTAAAACAAAAATCCTAAATGACATTAGAACGAGAAACGCACCTTATACTGGAACTACCTGTTCCTGGATAACAAAAATACATGCATTCTCACGGAAGGTTTCTTCTGTGACATGCACACTTGTCAGATGCTATAAATGTTAGACAAGAAAAGGTGACTCATGCACACCTGAAAAACAAGAAAAAAAAGTGTTTCTGCTTCTAGCGACGATACTGTAGATGCTCATAACAAATGCATTGAGTTCATCCTGTAATAACAAAAAGCTACAGGACTTGTTCAGTATGCAAAGCAGCTACTGGGTGGGAAATCTATTGTTGGCAACCCGCATCTGAATGCACTGCACATAATGTACATACACAAACACACATACATACACGCATACATTCCCTGTTAATCTTCTTCCATCTGTGCATGCTGCTCTTGGGTTGGGTCTCTTTGAAGACACACATCCTGTTGTGCGACTCTCTTTCTCGTCAAGGCAAACACGAGTTAGTTTCACGCTCAGGAGACACACGCATCCACGCTTTTGTCCACGGCTATCATGAGAGACAGTCAAGGTTTGCCTTCTACTTTAACAAAGGCTTTATAGAAATAAACCTTTGTTCCCGAGCCCGGCCGCAAGAACTCTTAACACTGTTAGCGCCACTTGTTGATGCACTGAATGGATGAGCAGATATGCTAACTCCTCATATAAAAAACATGTTCAATTAAAGGTAGACAAAAATCGAGCAATGATAGATTGTATTTTCAATGAAATAAAAAGCTACACAGCAGGAAAGCTACATGTTTGCTAAATGCTAATATCCACACACTTGGTGTTTCCCCTAGGTTTAAGGCGTTGAGGGGGCTGGGGATCAGGTGTTCATGCACTTATTGACAAAAGTCAAAATAACAACTGAACAATTTGATAATAATATAAGGGTAGGGGAAACGCCGCACACCAATAGGCGCTCAATGGCAACGTTACCATGCATGTTACAGCAGTTCTAAAGATTGAGCACGTCCTTGGCTTCTGGACGAACTGAAATTTTGATGTGACGACGGCGCTGGAGATAACGTCACGGGAAAAGGCCCGTTTAAAAAATTTAAAGGCAACCCCCATCCAGCGCATGACACGCCCAGATAAGACCTTGATTTTATGGGGTTGGTGCATCCATCCCAGGTGCATTTACACAAATCATCACCAATGTTAGGACAGATCATATGGAATAGATCATGGATGTGCCTACAAGATTGAATGGCGATACACAGACGTGGATTTTGAGACTATTCTCTGAAGCAAAAATGGTGGTGCTATGGGAAAGACTCATCAGTCAGAGGGATTATCATTCCATCTCATAGTTGGGCCACAACGGTTTTCTTAAACAAAGATGGTGGCGTGAGAGAAACTACCAAAACTCAAAGCGATTCGTCCAACAGGAACCATTAATGTCTGTACAGAAATCTGATATCATTCCATCTTGTTGTTAGACCACTAACGGACAGATGTTCCCGTCCCCAGAAGCACAATTTCCAAAAGAATGACATTACACCTTTTATAAAACACAACATACCGTGGTTTAGGATTTAACTATGTTCAATATGCACAACTGTACACACAATGTTAAAGGATTGAGGAAATCTTTGAACAGAAATGGGAATCTCTCTCTCCTGTCCATCTCCAACAACCAATGGTTGTGTCTTTCTTTTCTACTTTCACAGCCAATCTGGCGGGCATCCAGCCATCAGTTCTTTTACTTTCTGACACTTCTGCAGTATTTCCGAGAAACTACTGCTAGCAGCCCGTACTGTACATCTGTTACTGTAACTGGTGGGGGATGGAAGCCATTTTCCAGTCTGTCTTACAAGAGTGATGCATATTGCATGGAATAATTGTTCCCTCATGTCTGTTTCTCTCTCTCCTTCTGTCTTCTTCATGAGATTAATCTTGGCGTCTCTTTCACTCGGCGACTCCCGCTGCCAGTTAATTAGACCCTCTGATGAGGTCTGATTTGATTGCAAAAGAGGCTTGAGTGTATCGAAGAGACAAAAAAAAATGCCTTTCACTATTGTTTTTGCCGCTAAATTTAAGTGAAGGAGTTGGGAGAGGTGCAGGCCCAGGAGGTGTCAAGTGTTTGTGTGAAGAGGCTGTTAACATTTCTTGAAGGGGAAGTCAATTGTGGCCTACAGAGAGGAACAAAAACAGAAGACCACAAAGAGAAGAAAATGAATAATATTATCAATAAATCAGTAGGGATGGGTGTCGCTAGTAATTTCCTGAATTGATTAGATTCTGATTCGATTCAGTATCAGTTCATCAGCCACAACATTAAAACCACTGACAGGTGAAGTTAACATTGACCATCTTGTGAAATACAACGTTCTAGGAAATGTGGATGTTACTTAGACATGTAGCACCCACTTAGACCAGATCAGGCACCCCCACCCCATAGCAATGACACTCCTTGATGGCAGCAACCATCCCCAGCAGGATGCAACCACAAAAATGCTTTAGCAATAACTAAAAAAAAAACCCTCAGAAGGCCCATGTCCATTCTCTGATGAGTCACAACTGCTTTGGAGGCACGAGAGAGACCTACACAATATTAGGAAGGTGGTCATAATGTTATGCCTGATTGGTGTATTTGAGTTTCAAAACAGTTTTGGATCTCCCTCACACATGGACTCATTTCGTTGCGCGGTCTCTAGGGGACGATTTGTGACGGCAAACCCGTCTCGTAAATCAATATTGGTCTTTCAAAGCAAGATCAATTTGAATTGGAAAATTTTTTTCAAACCAAGCCCAATTTATCAGTTGTTATGAAGACTAATTGCTTTGTGAATCCTCATTTCCATGTGGATCTCAAAACCATTAAATTTAATTTATGCTAATTGTTGACAATTTAAACTGCATTCAATACTCGGTCTGTTGCAGCATTTTAAGAGCGCTCGCCCCGCCCGGTGTGCTGCTACAGCAAACAAACCAGAACTGAAAATTGATTGGGTTTTGTGCAGCCGACACAAGGGGATTAAAAAAAAATGCCTTAATTGTTCTTAATCCCGGTAATCAGCCCACTACTCCACAAACAAACATTGCGAGCTACTACAAAATGCTTGCGTTGCCACTGGCCTTTCTTCCTCAACGCATCAACATTCCTCAAAATGGGTCATCACACAGATGTCTAATCGCCTAGGCAACGGCACCTTTGACCTCAAAGTGATGATGGGTTCATCCTGAGGTCAGTTGTCAGCTGGAGCTGTGATGTTCAAAATCATTCAAGCGTCAACAAAACCGCGAGATACAGTAGATGAAAAAGGGACAATAAGTGTGGTGGCGGTTGATGTCGCGGGGTCGCTCAGATGGGAACAAGAGTTTACTTGTCCCGTATTATCTGGGCTTCATGCCAGATTATTCAAACCTGCCCAGCAGCACTTCATGGTTTTGTAAATGAGGCCTGGAGCACAACAACAGATGACCAAACATTGCTCAAAGAAGCTGAGAGCTGCTTCATCAATGCTTCATGCCGCTCGGTGTTGGTTTAAAAATGAGCTGGGCTGTTTTGTTGTGCTGTCGAAGCATTCACCGGCCCCCGGTCCGTGCCTCGAGCCTGACGAGCGCAAAACAGCAAATGGAATTCGCATGCAAGCGAGTACACGGGTACACGACGCACCTGAAGACGTGAGCATGTGCCTCACCTTCCCTGACAGTGAATGACATTTCACTTTGCTTTCATTTGGTTGACTGGAGAAATGTCACCAAGGATCTGAAAGGACAGCTGCCTTTGTCAAGAAGGTGGGAATACTTACAAACACTGAAGGTTGCAGATGAACAAATACGTGCGGGGTATAACAATGTCAGAAGATGAACATTTAACTGTTAACTATAAGCGAATGAGTCAATTATAAGTGATAAAGACTGATAATCGAGTGTTTGTTCTTCCTCCTAGGGCTGTGAGAACAAAAAAAAAAAAGTTTGTTCAGCCAGGTAATTTATACCCCGGAGCCGAACTCCGGGGAAGTCCTCATAGGCCCCTCCCACTGCAGCATACGTCACATTCGCTAAGCATTGTGGGAGATGCGAGATATGGACGTCAAGAGGCAACACACACAGTATGCCGATCACTACTCAGGAGAAATTAGCGGTTAAGCTGCGACTATTAGCATCTGGAAGCTAGCATTTATGCTTCTCCGCTTTAACCACGCCCACTTCCGATTTCTGACCAATCACAGAATAGCTGCTGGACATCACATGAGAAAAAAGTTTGAGAACAAGGTACGAGAACTCCCAAACGAGTGCTGCAAGGACAAACTTCTTGAGGAGTATGTAACAGCCTTTACTCCATGTGCCAGACTGTTGATCTTTAGTCAACAGAACTGAAGCTTGACACATAACGTTTAGTTTTGGTCTTGACGATGGGTTGAGTGAACAACTGCAGGTCTTTTGACGTGCAACATGAAGTGGGTTGGCTGCAATTTTCTTTGTTGAAGTTTTGTGTGTTGGCTGGATGACCAGTTTGTGAACCAGATCATGTGACGTTGTCAAAGAGCCGTGACAGGAATAACTAGGTCACCTAGATGTGCTGCTATCAGCTTCACTAAAAAGTGGAGTTTGAAACTGTCTTGACGTTGATAGGCTGTGTAAAACCAGAGATATGACAGATTTAACTTGATAGTACAAAAATATTGGCTGATACTACTCTATGTGATGAATATAGTTTGTAGATATTCATCTTCTTCTGTAGCTTACCCTTGTGAAGGGTTGCGGGAGTGTGTTTGAAATATTTGTGTTTGAAATATTTGTATATAGTTGATTACGTCTCAATTTTACCTCTTATGTTGCATTTGCACTATTTGAAATAGTGCTGGTGTAGCTCTCTGTACACTTTTGTACATAAGTATGCTTTGAAGAGCTGCAGCTGACTATTTGTACATAGTTTTACTATTTTCAATTTTACCGTTGTATGTTCATGTTTGCCACCTTTAAGTTCCAAAGCAGTTCATTGAGCATGTTTTTAGTTTTTATTTTAAAAAAATAGACTAGTTTTTTGATGATTTTTTGTGTATTTTTGGGACCCATATGGTAAAAAAAATTATTAGCAGATCTTATTGGTGAAGTTGTGCTGAATAAAAAGATACCAATCTCATCCGAGTAGCTTCTTCAGTTCTTCGTCACAAGCTGCTTGGATGAGTGGTGAAACGTCTTCTCAAAAAAACTCTACAAGACCAGTTGCCTTTTTTTTAAACACTTTTTTTGATATACCATGACCTGAATGACTGAGAACCTTCACAGACAAAAGATCTCTAAGCGTTAAACTCGGAGTGAAAGTAGTGTAGTACAGGGGTCATCAACTACATTTGTCCAAGGGTCAGAATTATTCCCATCAGACGCTGTGAGGGCCAGATGCTCTTGTAAAATAAAATGAAATAAAATATTGTTTCCCAAGTAATATATTATTTTTTTTAAATATAAATTTTCCTTCCAAATTTATGTTATTCTTTAGCCTTTGTCAGCGTTAACAGACTCATATTACCTGTACTGCCACTAGGGGGCGATTGCGATATCTTAGGCTGGAAAACTCTGGCAGGCCGGATGTGGCCTGCGGGCTGCCAGTCGATGTTCGCTGGTGTAGTAAATCCAAGTTAAATCTAAAATGTGTTGCAGTGTTATTAACAACATCCATCATCGATAGCCTAACCCTGGACAGGTAGCCAGTCCATCACAGGGCTAATCCATACATATAAACAACATGCACAACTTACTTTTTGCACCCTTTGAATTAAATCCGATTAAACTCCAGAACTGTCTTTGAAGTTATTCTTGGTAGCATGCTACAGATGAGAGACAACAAACCGGTGCACTGCCAAAACCTTCCAGGTGGAACCGGAGCTTAAGACATTCTGTTCCCGGAGCGCGAGCACAACGCAACACAATATCCTGACATCGGTGTTTTGCTTGTTTGCTACTCTCACAAGCACTGAACGGAAGTCCGAGATCAATCTTCGAGGCAACACATGCTTTTATACGACAGCGCTTAAAATAGTTTGTGGGACACCTTCATATCCCTACAGTCGCCTCTTCCAGTAGGAAACAATCTGAAGAATGTCATAAAGGATAGATCCAAGAAAAGCACAACAGAGCAGAAAGTCAGAGCAGAGTCGGTGTCTGAGTGCAGCAGGAAGTGCGTCCATTAGCGGGCCATTAGAGGCGGTTGCTAGCAATTACCTGTGGGTCTAGGGCAGCGTGGAAGACGGCAACGAATATGCCCCGAAGTCCACCATCACAATTACCCTGCTCCACACTTTGTCTGACTAACCTGACTGTGAAAACAAAAAGGCTGTTGGGTTGATGTCTGGATGGTGGACACACTGTTCGAAAATCCAGATAATTAGCAGCTTTAGAGAGAGCTTATTTTTAATCAGCTGCTGAACACACTCACCTGCCAGTTCAATAGGTACACCAACGAAAACCACTCCGCACTAAATCTCCATCTTCATAAAGGTTATGAAGATATTCAGCATTTGTTATATAAATACCAGAGAGGGCTGTCGATTCAGCTGTGTTTTTGTTTTGTAGTACTATTGAATTGTATTCTGTTTGTTCTATTTTATTGGCAAACCCATTTTAGTCAGCGGGCTAGGCTAAATAACAGGAACACTTTAGAGTAAAATTCAATACGGTGTAACAGCAACACAAACAACATCCTCCAAAATGATCGTCCATTTGACTTACAACCTCTACAATGTGGTTTCTTCATAAACTGAACATTACAACGTGTCATAAAGGGGAGATTTAGAGCAGGACTGTTATGTTAAAATGCATTAGCTTCCACTGGAGAATCTAATGAACTGGCAAGTGACTGTACATGAGATAACCTTCGAGGGCTTTCCAGATCTAAACGTTTCTGTGCCTTAGAGGAGGCGGGGTATAAGTCTCTCTTTCCATTTCTAAAAAGTACAAATCTCAAATAAAATGCACGACAACGCATCTTATCGTCACTGATGTAGCGTAATGCCTTTTTCGCCTCGGGGTCTGTTGTTTTCTGCGCCTAGTGTAGTGTAGTGAAAGGCTCCCAAACAAAATTATTAATGCATCACCGACGGATTCTATAATTTAAGATGAAAGGGTGAAGGGAGAGGTTGAATCTTAGAGTGCATGTTCAGTAACCCTGGAAGTGCTGAAAGAGCCCCCGCTGGGCTACGGTAGAACGTCATTTAACTGAAGTGACTGAAGTTCTAACCACAGAAAAATAAAAACTACACTGAAATAACAAATAATTTATTACTGTAAGCAATGCGAGAAGTGTCATGAAATAACCACAACACTGAAATATTTACAACAACTTCCTGAAACCAACCAACTTGCGGCCTATGGTCATGCGTATTCAGGCATTATGAATGCTTCTTGGTATTTGCATTAGGAACGCCCATGTCTAGTCCTGACGTGCACCAATTCAGCTTTAAACCAGCCCCGTAAGTTGGTCTGGAGTCACTCCCTTGTGTAACCAATTATGCTTCAGCAAACATCCTACGGTCCAATCAAATTGTACGGGCGGGCTTTATGCGGTGATGGACAGAAGAGCAACCGAAATGCAGTCAAACGCGTCAACTGAGCGCCATGGAGTGGATTTTGTTAACAACAAACTCGATCGGTTGTAGGAGTATCTAGTTGCGTACAGAAATACATTTATCAGACTCACATTTTTATAGGAATCGAGGCTGGCTTGACGGAAAATTACAATGGCCACTACTGCAAACAACTGTTACGCTTCAGTGGATTTCTTTGTCAACATGTCACCGTCTTGTTCTTTCGGGGTTGGACACCAATTTGACAAAACAAGACTTTTGAAGACTTGGTCCACTACATCCGTTTCTCACTACTTTCTGGCATTTGACATTGATTAATGTAAAAGAAACAACTAGCAGCCTAGTCCCTTCATATTTACACCCGATGATTGGAAGCATTTCGATCATTGGACACAACTACTACACAAAAATGTTAAAGAAAGGCAACTGGACTTGTAGTCCTTTAGAGCTGAAGACGTCTTCAAGAAACTCTACAAGCCCAGTTGCCATTCTTTGACGTTTCTGGATATAGCTTGACCTGGATGATTGAAAACCTTCACAGATGTAAGAAACTACTGTTTGTCTGTGGACACTCTCTACAAAGAACTACTACTATTGGTACGATATTGGTGTCTTAAAATGGTCAATACAGTTCAAACTCTAAGTCCGTGTACTGCTCGGAGTTTGAACAAGGGATTATAAACGAGGATAGCAGTGAGGATGGCACAGCATCTCGTCCGTGGACTCTCTTTTTTTATTATTTTGTTTCATTTTGTTGTTCAACACTTTGTCTCTTTATCTCTTTGCTCATGAAATTCAAGTATGCCCTGGAGTGCAGAAATCCCGAGACCGCATGACCCTGATCTGTGCAATTCTGCATAAAGCATGAGCTGCACAGCTGCTGCTGCAAGAATATGAGGGAACGTTCTTGTTTCCGTGGCCTGCGCCGGTGACCTCCGATTTGTTCACTAGCACGTCATGCGAAGCAGCTCCACACAGATTTGCTCGGATGGGAGGGCCTTTGGACAATGAGGACGTGGTCACGAAGGAGGTACTGAACACGTGTTGGTAATTTGGATCATGGAGACTTAACAGCGTGAAAGTAATTTTGGGGCTGGACGAGACATAAACTTGTATCAAATCCCATTATATCCTCCGTCGCATCACAATACGTCCTGTCACATCGCATCTCGTCAGCGTTAAGAGCGTCTGTCTGGTTCCTCCACTTCTCCCCATGCTCCCCCCCCCCCCCCCCCCCCCCACACACTCACTGAGCAGGAGTAATAAGGACGAACAACCGTCCTCCGGGGGTGGTACTACTTCACAGTCTACACGCAAACACACTACTCGAGCTGCCTCTGCTAATTCAAAAGCAGCATGCAGAAATCCATGACGTGCATGTAACAAATAAAGGGAAATGATGTTGTGTAGGCCGTGCATTGAATGAATGATAAAACAACCTGCCTTTTATATTTCTCACAGCCTTTATCGCACTGCAGCTCTTTTTGAACCAGATTTGAAAGGGTTCACCTTCTTTTAGCAGGAATGAGCATTTCTTAAAATCTCAAGGAAGAGTAAGAAAATGAAACTCTTTTAATTTATATTTATCTAGCAGTAAAACATATGGCTTACAGGCAAAGCTACAAATTTCACTTATGTATTGCACAAAGTACTGACACTTTCAGCAAACAATACTTTTCTTTTTGTTGTTTTCCAGGGCAGACACTTGCCCTACTTTGGTTTGGATATGTGTGCATGCTCCCAGTTTTAAAAACGTATTGATCTTGCCCTTGTTTGTAGGGGAAACAATATTCCACGGCAGAGAGGAAGACACATTTCCGCTGCTTACTTCTATCAAATGTCACAGTAAAATTTAACTCTTCTCCGACTTCTTTTACACTACGTGGAGAATACAAGCCAACTTACTGCAGCTGCACTTTAAAGCACTATATAAATCAATCCACCTTTATGATCAGTGGGAAAGTTTTTGCAGACTAACTAAATGCAAGTGAGGTTAATCACATTTTGTATTTTATTATTCAAATTAACTGCCATTATGTTCCTTTTCTAGCTGCAGCCAAAGCTATTTATACCGCAGCACAAAGGCTTCTAGAAATACACAGAAACGCTCAAAAGGTTAATATGCTCATGTCAATACATGCCACGATTTCTAAAGGTCTTTATTTAGCAAAAAGTCTCAAGACTTCAGGAATGTTCCTGTTCTTGCCTTGTTGTGTAACTGTTTTGAGTCCTGCAGGCATAATACAATTATCCCACTGACTGATAAAAAGCTGATTTCACTTACACACAACTGATTAAATAGCAGCAGACGGTCACAAATATGCAGAATATGACACTGGTGAGAATTTTAATTTAAATGCGTACAGACGTGCACGATTTAATCAAACTTTCTTAAACAGCTTTTTTATTTTAGTAGATTTGATTTCACATCGGAGCCGTCAGACGCAGCCATCGATTAACTATCAAGCGGCGTTTCAGCATGCACGGCAGAAACCACATCTGGACGTGTGGTTTTAATGCAGCTTCAAGATTATGTAAATCATTTTAACAAGATGCTAAAAAACACTGTGTTGCTGCAATTAGTGGCACGCAAAGTAAATGCAGAGACTGCCACGCAAATCAAAAATGTAGACAGAACGTACAGAACCCACCTGGTGCTATGAAGATGGAGGCCCGTCTTCTTTATTGACAAAAACATCAGATGGCAGAGCGTCTTCCTTGAAAACAGATATACACTTCCTACGATGGTCTGGAAAATCTGAAACAATATGAAAGAAAACAAGTTCAGTTTTTTTTCCCTTTCTTGTAAAGTTTGGTAAAAATGAGAATCTACAGTTAATAAACTGATTTTTCATTCCACATCCGTCCACTGTCCAACTTTTCGGCTAATTATTAATAGATTTACTGACACATGGACAGAAAAATAGCAATATAAATTACATCCTACATTGTGTAATAAATTATATTTTAAAATGTAGTCCGACGAAAGCTTAAGACTGCAGATTTCAGTGGATAAACTGACGAGTGTCACTTGCAAATGGCAAAATTTCGCTACTCAAGCTAATTATCGTAAATTTTTAGTTGGTTAAGTTTTGTCATGTGAGAAACACTACTTTCTGGTTCTTTAAGTTTAGGAAAAAATGTAGTCAGTGTCCCTTTTAGCTTTCTAAAACAGCTTTCACAGCTATCTAGAAAGTTGATTGTTAGCCTATTACAGTGAATGCTATGACAGCAGGTGGTTGCCAATTAAGCTTTTCTGTATACCATATTATAACTGTTAAAAACAATGGCAATGACTCATGACTTCCTGAATTTAACAATTTAGCAGAAGAGGCAGCTTTAGCAAAGTTAGCTTAGCATTAAATGTAGCAAACCAAAAAAATAATAAATAATGTTGTTAAATTGTACAACTATGCTTTAAAAAAAATTAAACAAAAATCTAAAAATTTGGGACAGAATCTATTATTTACAAAAAAAACATTCTGCTATTCAAGCTCTTATTTACATTAAATGAGATCGATTTGTTTTATAGATTGATCCAACACTCATATTTACAGGATGTGTACTTTGTAACTGTGAGATATCTTCCTCGAATAACAAAATCCGGATATCGAAATTTGAAAAAAAGAAAAACTGTGACACCAATGCGCCTCCATACATTTGCACTTCTGCTTGGCTTTTTTTTTTTTTTTTAACTCTCTGCAACACTAGTCACAAAAATCAAGATAAAATGTTTTCAATTTTGCCCTAAATGGTGTTTTTATTTCTCTGAAAACAGAAGTCACCTGAATGTGAATATAGTTAAACAGTCTGGGAGGCAGTAGATGATTCGCATACCACCAAGTTCAAAGCTATCCATGTCTAGGATAGACTTCCTTTACTGATTCTGCCACAGTATCTCTTGAAACTCCCCGGCAGCACCAACACTAAAAAGCTTTACACCATTCTGTATTCAATTATGTAAGGCCGGAGAAAATATAGGACATCTCCGTAATCGAGTGTGTAGGTCTTTGTTACACTGATTAAGCTGATTAACTTTAAATGAAAGGGAAAGAAAAACGTTAGCCTCGATATAAATGTTAAGACTCTTTATATAAAAAAAGGGTCAACTTGAGCCTCAAATCACATAATAATAATACATTTTATTTAAAGAAGCGCCTTTCAAGGTACCCAAGGACACTGTACAAAGTAGGTATAGGCAAGGAACACAAAACACAAAACACCCCCAGACACAAAAACACCCCCAGACACACACAACAGTACACTGAGCACAAAGCGAGGACAGATAAAAACAGGGAAAATAAAATAAAATAAAAGAGGCGGTGTAAGTAGAGATCAGGGGGCTGACAGGTAAGCTAAGCTAAAAAGATATGTTTTTAATTGAGTTTTAAAAGTGGACATACATGTATTTTGGCGCATCACGAGTGGCAGGTCATTCCACAGTTTAGGACCTGCCACACATGGCTCAGATATTGGGGAGCGTAACACCTTTTCCTAAGTCCTCCACTTCAACGGTTGCAGCCAGCATTCACTTGGTTAATAAAAACTGACAAATCTACAAAAAGCAGCGGGTGTTAATGACGTTACGTATGTGTCAAGTGCCATTTCCCACTTCCTATACATCAACACACAGAAAAGACTGCTAAAGCACTCCAATGAATTACTGCTTTCTCTGCAAAAGACTTTAAAACGCAACAAAACACAGTTTATTGTAAAATGAATAGATTGAAGTTGGTGCTGCACATGCCGCTTGATTAAACAGTTAATCAAGTCATCAGTCCACCATTGAATGCATGGGTCACGCATACTTTTTTAGTTTTTCCACTCAGTTATATGAATTATGACAGAAAAATGTCTTTTTCAGTTGGTCGCAGTAATGTAATCACAGTCACATGATTTTGGTTAGTACGGAATTGCAACTGTACAAAGTGTCCTTCATGGTTTTGTGGTTTTCAGCCTCATCTCTGTTCATGTGAACAGCTAATTATGATGCTATCCCACCTATTAAAATCAATTTGAAATGTCTGCACATACAATAAGATCATGCGTTTTTATCAGTCTGTCATTACCACAATATGCAAATACACTCCTGATCAAAATTTTAAGACCAGTTGAAAAATTGCAAGAATTTATATTTTGCACTGTTGGATCTTTAGAAGGTTCTAAGTAGTGCTTCAAAATGCAAAAAGAAGAAATGGGAGTGAGACAAGAAAAAAATTTGAGTAAGCAATTTATTGCAAACAACCATTAAACTGAAATAGGCTGTTCATCAGCTGATCAAAAGTTTAAGACCACATCTCAAAAAAACCCCAAACCCCCCTAAAACAGAAATAAAATATTCAAAAAAGGACTCATTAATGAGTAGCTGCACCATTCGTGTTAATCACCTCAAAAATTCGTTTCGGCATGCTTGATGCTAGTGTATCCAGGAGGCTAGTGGGAATGTTGCTCCAAGTGGTGAAGATGGCTTCACAGAGGGTGTCCATTTTTGTAAACTTCCCTTGCCATCCAACCCCAAATGTTCTCAATTGGATTTAGATCAGGGGAACACGCAGGATGGTTCAAAAGAGTGATGTTATTTCTCTGGAAGAAGTCCTTTGTCAGGCGGGCATTGTGAACTGCAGCGTTGTCCTGTTGAAAAACCCAGTCATTACCACTCAGACGATGGCCTTCAGTCATGAGGGATGCCCCCTGCAACATCTCCACATAGCCAGCTGCCGTTTGACGCCTCTGCACAACCTGAAGCTCCATTGTTCCATTGAAGGAAAAAGCCTCCCAGATCATGACGGCGCCCCCTCCACTGTGCCGTTTAGAAAACATCTCAGATGGGATCTCCTTGTCATGCCAGTAACGTTGGAAGCCATCAGGACCGTCAAGTTTACATTTTTTCTCATCAGAGAATAAAACTTTCTTCCACCTTTCAATGTCCCATGTTTGGTGCTCTCGTGCAAACTCCAAACGGGCAATTTTGTGCCGTTGAAAGAGACGAGGTCTTTGAAGACGTTTTTCGTTCTTAAAACCCTTCTCTCGCAGATGCCGTCTAATGGTTATGGGACTCCAGTTGGCATCAGTGACAAGCTTAATTTGGGCCGAGGATCGCCCCGTGTCTTGACGGACAGCCAATTGGATCCTCCGGCTCAGGGCCGGTGAAATTTTTTTGGGTCTACCACTTGACTTTTATATCCCATAACCCTCAGGATCTTTTAAGAAGTTTAAAATGACTGTCTTACTGCGTCCAACCTCAGCAGCAATGGCACGCTGCGAGAGGCCTTGCTGATGCAGCTCAACAATCCGACCGCGTTCAAAGAGAGAAAGCTTTTTTGCCTTTGCCATCAGGAGGTCATGACAGTGTGGGTACCTGACAGAAAATGACACTGAATCCACATTTTTGCAAAGATTTGGGCTTTTAAAGGCTGTGGTCTTAAACTTTTGATCAGCTGATGAACAGCCTATTTCAGTTTAATGGTTGTTTGCAATAAATTGCTTACTCAATTTTTTTTCTTGTCTCACTCCCATTTCTTCTTTTTGCATTTTGAAGCACTACTTAGAACCTTCTTAAGATCCAACAGTGCAAAATGTAAATTCTTGCAATTTTTCAACTGGTCTTAAAATTTTGATCAGGAGTGTATTGCATTAAGAGAGAGCAATAGGAAAAACACAACGCACGCACAACATTGTTTGACACATGCAAAAATATTTCCGTTGGGGAGTAAACTGGACCGTGGCGGGCCGCCATAGTATTAACATTCTATGGGAAACTCTGCAATGAAGTCATGGGTTCTCTGAAGAACCTGATCCAAGCTGAATCCAGGGTGGGTGCTCTTGACATTGCTTAAAAATGTTCTGGAAGAGGATACTTTTCCAGAACAGTATGCTAGGTTGGATAGCCATTTTTTTTTTTCCATTGGAGAGAGCAGGAAGCAATCCAACAGAGACAGCCCGAGGCTGCAGCTGCAGTAACCTGCCAAAAGTATATGGCCAGGAGGGGTGAACTTCAGTGTGGGAAGATTTTTATGGATGCGGTTACTGACGTCAGCACCAGCAGCCCTGAGGAAGCCTGTGAGTGCCTTACAGTGCTCAAATGTTTTACCCTTCACTTGGACAGGGATCTGCTGGAGATTTTATTTAAGAGATTTAAGTGGAAAATACAAGTGAGATTAGCAGGACCACAAGTGTTGTTTCGTCACATAACACTAAGTTTGACCCACAGGCTAGGGTGGAGATACTTGAACAAGCGGTTTTCTTTGTTCCAGTCAAACGCTGAGCCTACCAGCAGACCAGGTTTGAATGGCCCACTTCAACGACCAAAGCCTTTTGACACGTATAGGCAGTGTGTAAGCTTTGCAAGCAAGGCAATTAAGAAGACTCAAGTTTCTCTTTCAGTAAAGAATGCGTAGAGGAATCTGATTCAGTTGATCCAATGATTTAATATATTGTAGTTATAAACATCTTATCTTGAGAGAGACAGGGAACTGTAAAGATTTGCTATACATGTCCAAAATATGATCAGGATTATGAATCAGAAGTTACATGACTGACAAAATGAGAAAGAAACAAACACCAGCACAGCTTATGTTCAATGTGAAATGAAATCCATTAGCTGCAGCTCAGTGCGGTTCCTCTGACAGGGCCTTATAAGACAAAATGGGGCCGTGTCAAATGCCTCCAGCAATGTGAATCCACGTCTGGAGCAATACCTCCCTTATATCCATCCCCTTCTATCTTGATCTGATAGTTTGCCATCTCCCATCTCCCATATTGAGAACAACACGCTCCCAGGAAAATCTTATTTCAAAAGGCGGCTATGTGAGCTTTACGGTGCAAGACAGCTCGGTTCTCTCTGCAGAAACTCATTCTGAGCAGGGAGTCTGTGCATTTCATGTAATCCCTAGAACACTTCCTGTTGTGGCCACTCCTGACGCCGGTCTCGGTTCCTCTCTCCACAGGACAGAGAGTGAATGTGAGCGTGCTGCATACTGCATGCAGCTGTGCCTACTCTCACTGGGTGCGAAGACCCCTCGGAAGCAGAAACGCTTATTATGAAGCAGGTTTCTTTTTTGTTTTGTCTCCTGGCATACTCCCTTGAACCACACGTGTCCCCTTGAGAAACGCTTCCAGAGGACTTTGATGCAATAGATTGACAGATGGAAGGAGGAAAAGGAAACGGACCTCTGTGGCAGGAAATATGCCGTCACTCATGGATGATGGCGAACCACCTCTGGCTCAGATTAGCACAAAGAACAGTGGGACGAATCAGTCAAGATTAATTTACCCACAGTCTGATGAGTTGCGTTTGGGATGCCGCACATGACAACTGGATGAAGACGTAAATGTTTGCCACTTCTGGGCAAAGGGGTGGAAACACATGGATGGTACGCTTAATTTCCTTGAGCTTTTAGCTAATTTGATTAAGAGAGTTTGAGATATCACAAGTGACACATGGATAAACAATTGTCGAGTCTATCAGCCACCTGGCCCATCAGTATTATTGTTAAAAATGCTGTTGTTGGACGATTATATTAACTCTGGATTTGTTAGATTATTAAGGCTATTTGCATTTTCAATTTCAAATACTGGATTGTATGGTAATATCAACACACTGAGATCTAAAGTAATAAGCAGTAATCTTGCTTTCAAACCTTTTATCTTGTACTGACGTTTAACTGAGAGCATTATCCACTATTACACTAATGTCATTAGCCTCGTTTTCAAAAGCCACATCACTGTACCTGCTCGGCATTAAACAGCCGACATGACTGGTGAATGCAGCAGAGCTAACGAGACAAATATCTCCACCGATCAGCCAGAGAGTCATAACCTCTGACGGGAAAGGTAATTAACATTGGTAATCTCATTACAAGGCAACAGATCCCCTGGCAAAGGTGTTCCCCGATGGCCGGCAGCACAACACAAAAGCTTCTCAAGAATGGCTTGAGTAACACGACACAGGCCCCAAGGACCCAGCCTCCAACCTCCCCAGATCCCAATCCAATCAAGAATTTGCAGGATGCGACGGAAAAAGTCCACTCCACTGAGGCACTACTCTGCTACCGACAGGACCCAAAAGATTTGTTGCCAACATCCTGGTGCCAGACAGCACAGGAGCATCTCAGAGATCCCATGTCCACGTTCATATGAACTGAAGCTGATAATGGTGGACGATTGGGACCAACAATATGTTAGACAGGTGGCTTTAATGTCCTGGCTGATTGGTGTATATACCGCAAGCTAATTACTCTGCTAGATGTGTGAGAAAGACACTTTTTGGAAAACGCTTGACGTCTTACGTCTGTGAAGGTTCTCGGTCGGTCATTCAGGTCATGGTATATCCAAAAACGATAAAGAAAGGCATCTGGATGTGTAGGTTCTATAAGTCCGGGTTCCTTTCTTTAATGTTTATGGGCATTCCAGCCTAAAAACATTTTAATACATGCTCCACTTACTATAATTGGATAAATAGTCATCCATAACAATGGTAGAAATGCCAGGGTATTTAGAGAGAGGGCAGGAAGCAGTCCAACAGAGACAGTCTGAGGCTGCAGCTGCATGAGCCTTGCAAGAGGATATGGCCAGAAAGGATGTATTGCAGTGTACGAAGATTATGTGGAAGCCCTAAGGAAGCCACAGAGTGCCTTACAGTGCTCAAAGGTTTTATCCTTCACATAAACAGAGGAAAAGACCACTAAACTGATCAGCAGGACGGAGAAGGCAGATGATAAGTGTGTGAGTAATATAACGTTTGACCCACAGGGTCACAGGTAGACACACCCTAGCCCGTAGCTAGTAGTAGTGTTGAACAAGCAGTTTTCTTAAAATATTTGCATTATCAGCATGGGAAACTAGACCCACGTGTAGTGTTCTTGAATGCATACTATTTTTCCACAATTGTGGAAATGAAAGGGGAAATAGACACTAGCGGCTTTAGTGGTGCTAACATTTGGGAACTGACACCATTAGCATGGTACAGATCACCAGCTTTTAGTCTCACAGTCCAATTTTGGTTGCATGATGGCAATAGATGAAAAATCAGTCACCAAAAAGGTGGGCTGACAGATCAGAAAACAGACAGCGACACTACAATTCTTAGGGCCACTGCTACTGGTGAGGATGTTAAAAACCACAGGTGAAATACAAAAGACACAACGCACCGTTTTGAAAACCCAGAGAGCATTACAGGCACCACAGACATCCCAGTCTCGGGACAGAGCTCGGAGGTAAAGATCTTATCAAGACTACGACTAAAAGTGTCCTGCCTCAAGTGGAAACTGTTCCATTTTGTACCATTAATAGAGGAATATAAGTTAAGCACATTTTCCATTAATTCAATCAATCTGGGAAGTTAAATCCGGTATACCACATGCTCTAAAACACAAAAACACTTAAACAAATTAGAAGCAAGAAAAGCATCATCTTTTCAATATGATAACTCCGTAGGTCATGAGGCTTCTGACCACTATCAAACCAGATTTAAGACCATCTCTAAGTCATTTTCTGTCAAATAGTGGAGGAATCGTCCTCGACTCACCGACAGATGTTTAATTCTCTGTCTGGGAGATGCATGTCTAGATCTGGTGTTCTGACCCTAATTTGATGGAGGCTGCATTAAATAAAGATGTTCTTCTCCTAAATAAGTAGAACAGAACATTCCAGCAGACGAACTAAGGGCTGCATGTGTGCGTGAGCTCACTTCAGACCTGTACATTCGGTTTTATAGACGTTCACTCAGGTGATAGCTTTTTCTCTTATCTCTTTCTGACAGACCTGTCGCACATTACAAAGGAAAGCTATTAACTCTTCAGGCACCGCACTGCTTATCTCCCACTCCATTTTTCTTCTCTTTGTGTTCAGTCCAACCAACGGTCCAAAATGCCAAAGAGTCAAGACAGTTCGAAAAGCTCCAAATGACAACGTGACGCTGGTCTATGGTGACAAATCCAAATTAAAAGAACCATACAGGTATATACAGTTTCTGATGACTACATGAATGTCATACATGTCATTTCGTTTAAATGTCTTCAGGCTAAGATACTGGCCAGTATTAGCTCATTGGGAATATCAGCAATGGTGCCTACGTTAGCAACAAGAAACTAGAGTGAAGGAATGCCAAACTAGGAATGATATTTTTTTAAATACAATTGAAAGTGTGGCCATTTGGTTGCACATAAGACATAGAGGTAGGACACACTTATAGTTTAAAACAGTGTTCTTCACCCTCATTGTGTGTAGAGACACTTTTAACATTCACGGCTCCAAAGAAGTTAGCCCTAGCCCAGCAAGTTGACGAAGCTTTTCAATTAACTACAAGACTAGGGATGTCCTGATCTGTATCGGGAGATCGGTCCAGGGATTATTATTACTATGATCGGATCAAATCAGGGTTCAGCCAAGTCTGATCTTTTGGAGTCATTTGTTTTAGGTCTGCCATGAACAAAAGCACCTCCCTGTAGCATCAAAACTTCTTCTTCGTCTTCTGTTTTAATGGCGGTTGGCTATCGTCAAAAGATGCCAAAGAAACAAAGAAGAAGACGATAACTTCTCTGTTAGGTGAGGTGGTAGTAGGAGATTGTCATTTAGTACTATGCTGCACCGAAACAACAACAACAACAACTCCTGGAGACAACGCGTCATGGCGTTGGATGACCAGCCCATTTCTGGAGTAGAAAACACAGGTTTTCTGGAGCCAAGATACGAGCTACCCTCTTGACACCACATGAACTTTGACGGCGCCATTTATTGGACTTAATTCAGTCGCAAGGTGCACACGTGATCTGGGAAGATACATGTAAGATAAGAAGCAAAGCCTTTATGAATCTTCAGGCGAGTACATTTTGTATAATTAAGATCGGCTCAGGACTCGGATCGGCTGATACTCAATATTAAAAAGTCGGTACCTCAAAAAACGTGACAGTGAGATCCCTATACAAGACCCTCAAAAAAAAGTTCTTGGGGAACTCGTTATTGGGCATAACGTGACAAATTCCTGGTTTGCCAGTTGTGTTTAGTCAGTTGGCCATGTGTTTAGACCTGTCTGTCTCTCCAACGGCCCAAAAAAGTGCTTTGTTAGCCCCCAGATTTACCTTTTGCAGGGCTTCTGAAGGCTTGTGTAACGTCTTTGCTGTTTAACAATGGAGGAAATAAGATACAACCGAACGTGTGACCTGACGCCGAACGTACAAAAAGCGGGGACAAAATCATCCATCAAGCTGTCAGCTGACGTTAAGCTTCAAAGAGCCGAGACTGGTGAGACAAGCTACACAAGTCTGGGATTTACTCCCCGCTTTAATGGAAACTTTTCCCTCCTCTATAGGAACAGACTAATATTTGGACACACTGCAAATTATCATCAGCAGAGCTTCATCTTTCTGAAAGGCTTCTGTTCCCCGCAATCACGCTTCGTCATGCCAGCACAAAGGAAGGGTACATCGGAGGAAATGATACCGATAACGCTATCAGTAGAGATGACAGAGAATGAAGGAAATTTAATTTTAAAAAGGTTCTAGCAAACGGAGGAGAGCAATGCTGAAATGAAACGTGATATATGAACAGCCACTGTCTTCTTCTACTTCATAATCTGCTGCAGAGACTTCCTTAAAATGTATACTGAGTTTAAATTCTTGGCTTTTATTTAAATTCTTGGTTGAAATCCAGGTTGAAAACTGATGCATTCATTCATATTCAATCGAATATTCGGCCACCAAAAAATTTCGGCCGAAACTTGGCCCAAAAGTGGATTTGCGGTTTTCGGCCGAAAGACTTTTATTACCGAAACAACACGGCCGAAACAGGATGTTGTGATGACGCAAGCAACAACCGCAGCCAGCACGGGCATGTCTGCTGTGTGGACGTATTTCAATATATAAAGTATTATATATATGGGCTGCGGGCTCCATTTTCGGTTTTCGGTTTCGTCCAAGAATTTTCATTTCGGTGCATCCCTACAATTTACAACAGGGAAGATTCATTGGTTCACACTGAAGCATTCGGGTTTTGGGGAGTATTGGACTTTTGTGGGGAACATATTACTTGGGGACATGACTCCTTTTAACATTTATATGCTGTAACACTAAAAATCCATACTACTTCCCCTATGTTGATATGCTCAAATATTAGCCACAGAAGAAGAATCTGACTTCTTGAGCTAATTTCCTCAGAAGTCTTTGTTGAAACAACTCCAAAAGGATCCAAGAAAAGTGTGTGAGGGGTAAATTAGGGTACTGACTCAACAGCGTACTCCAAGCCCCTCCCATTACTCTACATCTGTTTGACACGAGCAGGCCGTGGGACCTTGGGGCACTGGCCAGCGGGCCTGGTTATGTAACCAATGTCAGACACACACTGAGGCAGAAGGGTGAGGAAGGGGGTTGGTGAGCACTGGTTTTCTTTCCTGTCTCTCACTTCCTCCTCCCCCTCCACCCCTCCCTACACTCTCTATACATTAAGCCTCAGCCACGGAAAACCAGGACGCTGGCCTTGCAGCACGGGAGAGAGGGAGGTGGGAGGGGCGGGTGGGGGGCGTCAAAAGAGGTCACGTCTGGCTGCTGGCAGAGATTAAGGCTTATGTATATGTACACATACGCTGTGTGTTTTACACGGGCCCTTCTTTGCTTTGTGAGTCATTCCAATGGCATTTTCAATGTCACGTCTTTAAGAGATCTAACAAATGTTTCATTCTTTAATTGTTTTCAATGTATGAAACCTTCCCAGCTGGCGTGTAGCTGAAAAACATATATACGTACCGCATGTTTTGAATTATTTATCTTCATTCCGTAACTATTGATGTTTCCTTTTGCTTCCCAGAAAGAAAAAAAAAAACATACAGGGAGGATCTCACAAAGATCTTTCTAAGGTTGCCATAAACTAATAAAAAATCACCAGCTATCTATATTCATAACTGGGTTACCAGGGCAACACAGCGGCAGCAAGACTTTCCTGTGCAATTTTACGAAGGGCTGGCTTTTGCACTTTAGGGAAATATTGTATAGTAGTCAGTTTTAGTGCGTTCCTGTTTCACACACAGTAAACTGTGACAACTTGATGGAAGCGTTTGAAGATCTTGCATGCCGACGTCGACCAAATCGGAGGATTTTATGGTACGGACGCAACAAATGGACATGAAAGAAGTAATGGTAAGAAAGTGCAACTGTAAAGTCGCCTCACGTTTCCTCTATCCAGACCAAAAAGTTGCACTTGAACACACCGCATTAGCTAGCACATACATCCTGCACCTGTGTAACAGGAAATAACTCATCATACCAGCAGGTGGCAGTAGATTGTATTTCGTTAGCCTCATAGCATAATTGCCTTAGTCATATTTTAACGTTTTCAGAAAACAAGAAAAAATAAAAATCTTTTGCAAGCACATTTTATTGATATTGTAACAGCGGCCAAAAAATGACTTGGGAAATTATGCTATGAGGCTAACGATTTGTAATTCAGTTAACTGGACGTGTTGCTTCAACAGAGCTGTCCTCTCCTGAATCACACTGATCTATTGGCCTACAGTTTTATTGACTGTGAAAGATCCATGTTGTGAGAAGTAAGGCGAAGATAAAAAAAAAAAAAAAAATGCCTGTTTGGAAAAAAAGCCACCGACAGGGTTCATAGTAGTGGCAATGGCAGGATGTGGCGCAACAAATAGGCCACAGATTTTCAGACACCAGCAAACGACCGACAGTCAGTTCTTAATGCAAAGAGTACAAGTGTGAAAAGCATTCACGTCAGTTCTGGCGGAGGAGCATTATATGCTTACAGATTAAATGTGGAGAGACAGTGTACGATGCAAATGAGCCACAGTTTCTACAACAGTTTTGTCTAAGGATGTCCCGATCAGCGCCGGGCCAGATCCAGACATTTGTAAAATGATCCGATCGGGATGGGGCTTCTGCCAAGTCAGATCTTTATCGGTGTAGCATCAAAACGTCACCTTCCTCGACGGTTTTAGACGCAAGAAGAGGAACCAAAATCACGTGACTAAACATGTCTGCTCCGGAAAACGAAGTCAGTCAGATGCAATGTGAACGTTCTGCAAAGGTGGTAGTACGAGACTGTCGTTTAACACTACCAACTTGATTCACCACTGAGAAAACAAATCACACGACTGAAGGCTGCTGCAAAACAACCAAAACAAACACCGAACGCTATATTTAAAAGAAAAGTTTCTTGGAGACGGCGTCAAGGTGAAAAATATCCCAAAGAGAGTTATGGAGTTTATGACGTTGGATGACCAGAACACGGGTTTTCTGGAGCCAAGGTATGAGCTACCCTCTCCACTCTACGTCAACTTTGACAGAAATATCTGTTGGATTTAATCCAGTCGCACGCATGATTGGGAAAAATACAAGATAAGAAAAGCTTTTATGAATCTCCAGGGGAGGGCGGTTTGTTTATTTAAGATCTACCACTAGTAGATCAAACAAGAAGTCTGAGGGTTGCCCTAGGTCATTCATTCACCCAAAGCCAAGGTGTCTCAAACTATGGATAGGAGTCCAAAATAAGAACTAATGTTTGATTGGTCCAAGAATACAGCAAAACAATCCTGGAAGCCTTGCACCAACCACACACACAATCAATAGCAGACTTCTGGCATTGTGTGTAACTTAATACATGACATGATAGACATACACAAAACCCCTCCCCTTATAGGGGCAGCTATGGGCTGGGAGCCACATTTCATATCCCATATCTCTGTGACTCACGCATGATTCGTACTCACGCACGCTTTGGCACACTTTTACGCACAAAAAAAAGACGGACCTACTTTCTGGATATGCCACAGCCGAGGAATGCGAGCAGAGGCAGTAAATCACGCGGCGGGAGGCCCACATATTTGTATATCCATATACAGCACAGCACGTACACCACGCTGCCTACACGCCGACAGCGTCCCCGCACCTTTTCCTCGCGGCGCAGAATGTAGGTTAACAGGTTTCTGATTGCAGCGATCGCACAACGTTAGGGGCAGCGGAGGAAGCGCATGGTCTCCATGTAGGTCACATACGGTCTCACCGTGGGACAGAGGGGGGACGTTACACGGCTGCAGAGCGTTGGCTTCTTCCCCTGCATTAACCTATAGGTAGAGTACAGTAAGCAGGCCGGCGCAGCGCCCGGGTTGACGTGAGGACAGCACTCACCTTGCACGGCCGTCCCCGAGAAGCGGCGGTCCCCGCATTTCGCTCCAAATAATAAATCGCCACAGGCATTCCACCACCGCTACATCTCTTATTAAAACGCCTCTCGTAGCGTAAACAGAAAAGCCCGGCGAACGCGGAACAGCAGCGCAACGAGAGAGTGAAAGAAGCAGAACAAACACGGGAGAAATAAAAAGCAGTTTTACCGTCAGCTAATGCCTCTCTCTCTCTCTCCCTCCCCCGGTGTTAGCCTCCCCTTTCAATCCGCTATCAGGTGCGTGGAGACGGGAGAGCCGCGTCCGCCGCCCGGGACTGCCAAAGTCATGGCCACGGTCTGCAGAGGGAACTCTACAGTGTTTACTAGCTCTCTATGCTCGGTCCTCCCCCATGCCTGTACAGTACGAGTGAATGCGGGTCAGGAGGAGCTGAGAGGACCCGCCGGCAACGATTCATTACCAGGCTCCGCAGCGCCTCCGTCGGCCGGGGAGGATCACTGCAGCGGAGCGGTTACATAATACAGGCAACCTGGAGGATTAGATGTTGTTAGCGACGCAAATGTATGGGAGCCATAGAAGGCAAAAAATATTCACGTTATTCTTGCCCAAAGAAGAGTATTAAATTATTATTATTATACTTTATTTATTATACATGGTATACAAAATGCATTATAGCTGATAAAACTTTAAATGTATGCAGTCTACAAACCACCATAAATTTATAAAGGATAATGTAAAAAAAAACAGCAAATATCATTCTTACCTAAAGAACAGTGTTTGCATTTTATGTATTATAAATTTATAACACAAAAAATTCCTGTGTCATGTCTGGTGTGTATGGTAGCCACTGACATAAAAAACAAAACAAAAAAAACTACAGTAACAAAAAAAATCTTATCTAAAGAGCAGTATTGAATTATTATTATTTAATTTATGTATTATTTATATATAGTATAAAACATTGTTTTTCAACCACTGTGCCGTGGCACACTAGTGTGTCGTGAGAGATCTTCAGGTGTGCCGTGGGAAATTATCCACCTAATTGATCTAAAATACATTTTTTGAAAACAAATTAATTATTATCTGCAAATAATATGCCATTGTCAAGTGTCTGTGTATATATATCTGTCTGTATAGATATATAAAATACTTTTTTCTTTGTGTTTATTTGATTCCTATTCAAGACACTTTGACAAGAATGACTTTATATTGTCAATATAGGCTACAGAGTTTCATTTTTTTAACATTTTCGGTTGGTGGTGTGCCTTGTGATTTTTTCAATGAAAAAAAAAAATGTACTTTGGCTCAAGAAAGGTTGAAAAACACTGGTATAAAATATGTGAACAGTGGACCTTTATTATTATTATTAGCAGCAGCTCAAAATGTATGGTAGACATTAACAGCAAAAAAAAAAAAATAAGAAAAAGAAAATAAACAAATAAAGCCAGAAAGGGGACTTCACAATGTCTTAGCTTAAGCTTGAACAGAAAAACATTTAATAACCAGTAGATGGTTAGGGTTAGAGTTAGTATTTTCAAATCAAGATGTATGGCAAAACTAAAACAAATTTAGTGAATGTGCCACTGGGGATTGGTTCAGAAGCTTGAAAAGTCAAACAGTCACAGATTTGCATCTTGATGAGAGTTTGCATCTAATCTTAATCCTCTGATCCTGTTTCTGGTCATCAGTCTTCTCTTGATTGTCCACCGGGAAACAACTTTGTCAGTAAATATCCTGGAGAGCATTCTTGACTTACTGTGGGGTTTTTGTTTACCATGCGAATGATTTCCTGTTAAACCACAAGACTTGTGTTCCTCAGCCCAGCAGCTTGTTTGCCATTGATTTTCAGTAATGTCTTCTTCACTCACTTGGTCACCTTTTCTTCTCATATTGATAGACGACTCCATCCCAGTCTAAATGGTAACTCTCGTCTCTTAATCAACTCTAATTCATGCATGAGCTTCTGTGCATGTACTAAGACTGAAACGATTCAAGAGGACTGACTGAAGTTACGTTGGGCAACATGTTTTAAAAGGAATGTTTCTCCTGCACAGTTCTTTTAATACAGATGTTGAATTAAATCCACAAAAACAAGCAGAAACAAAAGTACCTGGACTTGTAGAGTTTCTTGAAGACGTTTTATCGAAGTAGCGTCTTCAGTTCTAGTCAGGGTATAAATAGAAATATCTGTGGGTGCTGTCCGAAACCTCAGGTCTCCTCTAGTCTTCAACAACTGAAGAAGTTACTTGGATGAAACGTCCATTTGCCCTTGTTTCAGCTTGTTTTTTTGGATATACCCTGACTTGGATGGCGGAGAAACTTCACTGAAATGAAAGTGAGAGTTTGGGCACTTTAATGTTATATCCATTACAATATTTCAAACCGAATGTTCTTGAACCAGAAGGACAAAACAAAGTGGCCGAATACTTACAGCCAATACTGCGTTACATAAATGAAACTAGGCAAGAAGTTGAGCTTTTCTTTTTTTCTTTTGTGCAAATGTCATTTTGTATTGCAATAATACATGCAATGCATGTACCAAGACTGAAAGGATTCTAAAAGGAATGACTCCATTTACTTTGGGTGCTATGATTTGAAGAGATTGTTTCTCCTGCGCAGTTCTTTCAATACAGACGTAAATCTACTGAAATTAAATCCACAAAAAAACAAGCTGAAACAAGTGCGACTGTACTTGCAGATCTTCTCGAAGACATTTCATCTAAGTAGCTTCTAGCTAGGGTTTAAATAGGATCATCTGTGGGTGTTGCCTAAACCTGAACTCTCCACCAGTCTTCTACAAGTGAAGGAGCTACTTGGATGAAATGTTTCAGCTTGTTGTTTTGGATATTCTATGACCTGGATGACTGAGAACCTTCACAAAGATACTGAAATTAAAGCGAGTTTGGCCACTTTATTCTTAAAACCAAAATGTTATTTCAAATCGAATGTTTTTGAACCTGAAGGACAAGAAAAAATTGTCCAAATACTTCACGTCAAGACTACGTCAAATAAATGAGACTAGACAAGAAGCTGAATGTTTCCTTTTTTTCTGTGCATATGTGCTTTTTTTATTGCAATAATACATCTGCATGTTGATATATATTTACACACACACGCATTGTCAATGGTAGTAACGAAACAGGAAGTTTGGACTGAACACATGAGAAAAAAAAACAAATCACACATTTAACCACCGTTGGTCTATATCTGATTCACTTGCACACACTGAAACATACACGCACACACATGTTCCACCATCACACACTCAGGACACATGCAGCATTTGGTTTTCCCCCACACATGCACACAATACGACACAGGGCCCCACAAGTAAAACAAGATAGAAGTACTAAAAGTTTGTAGTCGATGTTGAAAGTGAAGACTTTTTTTTCTTTAATTTTTTTGCCATTTTAATTTTTAACACTGATTATGCAACTAGCTAGACTGAACTGTACTGCAACACAGACAGACAGGCCAACAATCCAACATTTACTTTCACTATTACACTAACCTGGTAAAACATCTCAGGAATCATACTGATATTGTACGAAATAAACTTATTTTCATGATATACTGTATTTTTGTCTATATATACTATTTACAGAACGTGAACATACTGTATATTTAAAGGGATTACATTTACACATGAAACATCTTTCTTTTTTCTTTTGTTTTTGTTTTTTACAGCCACTACACATTCACTAAAAGCCTCTTATAGATTCACATCTTAATAGTTTTTGTCACTTTTTGTGTTCTCTTTATACTGCTTGTGCGCTGTGAGGATACACTGATGATAACTACCTTTAGCAGGACGGGAGATATGCAACAAATACAACGAATAGCATAGCTAAAAACGTACTTTTTATGGGTCATTTTTACGCACAATGCACAAAACAGCACATGTTTTTTTTTTTTTTTTACAATCATCTATTGCAGTTTCTTTACAGATAACAGATTCTTATTTTTAACAGTATGACTTGTAGTAGTAGTAGTAGTAGTAGTAGGGATTGTGGTGATATTGCCTACAGAAACATGCTGAGATACGGAGGATTTTTTGCATGTTCCAATCTTGGACCAGGTGGGTATTTAAATAGTGTGATCAGTGAATTGACAAAAGGGATATCTCGTCCTTTTCTTCTGCTTTGCTTCTTCCTCATTTTGTCCCTTTGGGCGGTTTGTAGATGCAGAGATGATGTTTGCGTCATTCCTCCGGCTTGCTCTACTCGTAACAGCTACGACCACTAGAGAAGGGAAGAAGTCTTGTTTCAGTTTCCTGTCGGTTTTGAGCTATTTCATCCGACATCTGTGTGTTAACAACTGACATACGTGTTAACAACATATTTTTTGTTGACCAAATTTGTACATTTGGCTCATCAAGTCTTTCACGCCATTTACCCATGACCTATGCATCAGTTTAGATATCGAACTAGACATTTTAGTTGAGGCAAAATACATCTGTAAACCATAAGACTAATGCCCCCAGACTAAGACTTAGATGTATTGCATAGCTTAAATTGTCCAGTTAATACTCTGTAGTCTTTGGTTCCAAGTTCCACTCCTTTAGGACTTTCACACCCACTACCCGGACCGGGTTGCACCAATTATTCATAAACCAGTTGCTAAGTTTGTACCCGCCGTTCTGCCTAAGGTTGTAGAAACTGCAAACTGGGTGTTCACATCATCAGAGGGGTCAAGAAAGTTGCATCAGAGTTAATCGCGAAAATATAAAAGGTAAATTAACGACCACAAACGGCACTCAAGAAACACTTGAAAACACCATGGCGACCTCTTGATGGCGAAAAGAGCGGCTCTGATTGTTGTGTTATGCTTTAGGACAAAGTCAAGATGAGAAAACTACATGACCAGAACAAAGGGTCAAGGACATGGAGTGCAGTTACTGACATACGTACAGAGCAGGTCTCAAATATTGGCTGCAGATGTCTATAGAGAATTAATATAACCTAGCATGATTACCATGCATCCACAGTCGTTTCTTTTTCTACTTAAAGTCATATTTTGAGTTTCCAGAAAATCCGAGATGCCCAGATGTAACTACAACTGAGATGTGATGTTTGTTGCAGCTAATGCCACATGTAAAAATAAGAGATTTCTAGAGCCGGCAAGTCTAAAGCAATAAGCTATGCTAGCAAGCTGTAGCATAACACGCTGTGATAATCTTATGAGTGTCTACGGTATATCAACCTTGGTATACCAACCTGTTGGTTTATAGTACATGTGAAGTAAATTCCCAAGCTAGTAGCATTTATTCAGTTGAGACTGTAAAAATATCCCACCATGCTAACCGCTATTTAGCCATTTAGTCAGACATTTTCAAATTTCTGATATATATCGTCCCACTACTTATGTGAAACGTGTAATTTAAAATATTCCCATTTTATTTTTTACTATGAATGAGCATTTCAAGTGGCAGGTCAGACATTTAATTTACTCCTTCTTTCAAACATGTCCTATGTGAGCAGGCTAATCTTAGCTTTGTTCATTAGCTTTTCAACACAACAGCCACACATGGGGTTCAAATATTTGGGGGCAACAAATCTCACTTTGTGGAACAATCCATTGTAATTTAGTAAGACTGAACTGGTTGGAACTTACAAAGAGTTGGTGCAACCGTTTCCTAAAATCTAAACTTTAGGAGTTATACTGAACATATAAAGGAAGACTATGCTACGAACTACTACACATACAAATACAAATACAACACTGATAGGTATACAATATTGCTTGCATTTGGAAAATAAAGATGAATGGTGAGTAAAAATTCAGCGCTTGCATGACATGTAGAATGTCATGTTACATATTAAAACTACTAAACTCCATCAAATGTTAATGTAGGGGGAAGCGTATAACGTTTACAAAAAGAAATATCTTGTAAAAAATCTAACAATTTATCAAATGAAAGGGATGTGAACGTGGAAAGGCAAAGGGCAGAGTTAAATTAACTGTGCACTTTGTCTATTATGGATTAAAAGTTGAACTCATAAGAAATAATAGTGCACACGTGACCTTTATTACGTAAACAGTCACTGGTTTTGGATTACAACCTTTTTAATATATAACCAAACAGTTTGCTCTCATTACCAAATTGTACATAGATATTTAGTGTTTAATATTTTATTATTTTGCAGACTCTTAGCTTTTACTATATATTGGGATTGGCACAGTTGGGACTTCTGTACTCTACTCTACAGCTACTAGTCTCATCACTTCGTCACGAGCCTTACCAGTACACAGCGAGTGCGATTGACAGCTTAAATTCGGATTTGGTCGCCTTCATTCAACCTGGTGATTGCAAAATAAAGCCACTGAAGTTAGTAGCTGTTGAAAAGAGGCCCCTAATTATTAGTATTTTTTATTTTTTTTTTCTAGAATTGGAGCCTTAATAAAATTAATTGTGTGACGTTACCATGTTTGACTAGAGAAAATAATAGGGGAAGCGTGGAAGGGAAGCAGATGAGAAAACAAAGGGGAAGATGAGGGCAGTCAAAGTGATAAGAGTGGTTGTACTCACGCCCCCTCGTCTCTGAGCAGAGACAGGAACTTGCTCACTCTGTAATCAGGGTCCATCTAGGCAGTTAAAAACAAAGAGGAAGAGAAAACGACAGTTGAACAAACCGATCTTATACCGTATACACTGCTGTATACAACTTCCATTCAACGTTTTCGCAACTGTCTTCACTTTGCATAACTGGCCTATGATCTATGTATGTACACAAGCATTCATATCTCAGATCTGCAGATAACAACGCCTACTATTAAATAGTAGTGCTATTACTTGTTCTCACAGCAGCACCATATATTTACGTTTACGCTTTCATGCAAATGCTTCTGTAACTGCCACACATGTCAAATATACACTCATCAGGTATAATGTTATACGGTCTCCCTTTTGCCTCCAAACCAGATACTTGATCAGTTTGGGATCTAGTGAATTTTGGAGGCCAGGTCAACACCTTGTGCTGTTCTTCATGTTTTTTTTCGAGTTGTTCCTAAAGCATTTTTGTGTATGTGCCTGTGTCAGTCTGGAGTGTCATTGCTATGGGGCGGGGGTGCCTGGTCTGGTCTAGGTGGGTGCTACATGTCTAAGTCAGAAATGACCATGTGACTTCCGAGCTAACGCACGTCCTCTCCAAAGGAACATCTGTCAAAGGAACATCTTCACAACAAACATTCTACGTGTCAGATCGTGTCAGATCACAGTTCACGCGTGGTGCTTTTTGAGGCCGGTTGCCTCTGCTGGAGAGGCCCACATACCTGCAGCGACATCTCGATGAGCACGAGGAGCTTCTTGATGCCGATCCAGACTCGCTTCCCTTTGAGCTGCTGTGCGATGCTGGCACGCTCCTTATCTGTAAAGCTCCCCAGCAGCTGCAAGGACAACAAAGGCAGTTGAAAAGCTGGAGATTTTCAGTGCCGCCTAACACATCCTTTTAATTATACTTAATGTTTTTCCACAGGGTAAAAGATTCCTCAAGGCTGTATATGCACTTGACTGCGTGCTCTAGAGATTGGGATGCCTATATATAATTCCCCACCTTCATCTGCGAGTCCTTGTTTGAAAGCATTTTTAATTCATTCAAACGTGTGTGCACAATAGTGACTACTACCAGAAAAAATGAAAAGATGTGTTTGCATGAATGTGTTTATACCTCTAAGGCGTCGACTAGCTGCTCCCCGGTGGAGATATTGGGGATGTGGATGGTGGTGCTGAAGGCGTCCAGCATCTCCATCTCCTGCAGGACGTCCTTCCTGCTGGTGGTGCCAATGATGAGCAGCTTCCGGCCCTGTGGGAAGGAGGAGTGGTGGACTCGGTTTTCTCTGTAGCTGATTCACCACTTGGTGAATTATACATTTTTGTTGATTAAAAATGAATTGCTCGCTTACAGGGCACAGTGGTTTTCATCACGAAAAATACAATCCCATACCACAACTTTTACAACTAAAATTGTTTTTGAGATTTTGTTATACCAAGTAACCTCTACAAGATAAACATATGACAGGAGATGGCAAATTGTATTCATGTGTCATGGCATTTACTCTGCATTTAATTATGTATTTGTTTGGTACTGCTCTGTACAGAGTTGGCGTGCTGAAATGCAGTCAAGAATGTTTTGTGGAATAAATAGTGATTTGTCGGCATAACAAGAAGAGATTTATTATAAAAACTAAATGCAAAGCTTAAAAGAAAAGAAAAAGTCATAATAAAATGAAAATATGCTGTAAAAATTATGGTTTTGCTGTATTAAAAAACTTAAGGAAATGTATCTTTGTCAAATGTTGCTGGATTATGGCAGTGGTACGGCGGTCCTGAGGCGTTTAAAAAAACTCAAGCCACAAAATCGGAACTTAAGGGGCGATATTTTAGTTTTCACCTGATTATTCTTATATTACACAAGTGTCATTTAAAGAACAGGAAACGTGAAATAGGCTTATTGGCTTTCTTGCAAAAAGAAAGTTAGCTTAGCTTAGAATAACGACTAGAACTGGGGAAACAGGTGGCCTGGATCTACAGTACCTGTCAAAAACAAAAAAAATACAGTGAGAAACACCGCTGACGCTCACAGCTAGATGTAATACCTAGTAAAACTAGGATTCAGTTCAATTCAATTTTATTTGTATAGCGTCAACAACAATTCAAATTGTCTCGAGACACTTTACAAAATCTGGTGTGAAACCTGGCCTGAACCTCCTAGAGTTAGCAAGGAGGCAAGGGAGGAAAGGAAAAACTTTTATAAACAGTAAGGGTTAGGGTTAGCAGAACCCAGCTGATATGGAGGGACCATTCTGCCTAACAGGCTGTTTAGGCTTAGGCGTAGCTAAGGCATCAGCCAGGACCCTAACGCGTAGCCTGACATGCACCCCCCCAGAAATGTAACTATGTGTCACAAGAGCTGTGATTGGTCCGCTTGGTAGTAGCATGTTTCCACTTTAGTATTTCTGGCTGCTTAGGGTTAGGGTTAGTACAATTTACGGTTGAATGCTTGGCTCTGGATCTACTCCAAGGGCTAAACCTCAGGCTGGTAACTGCTAACCTGTGAGTTCAAGTCTGTGCATTCAAGCTAAAGAACGTCTTCAAGGATGTGGCTCACCTATGGGTTTTTATGACAACAATAGATCTCTGTGGGACAAGTGAGTTAGATACATTAGCAGTGTTTGGACACACAAACACACACACAGAGTATTTGTTCATGGGATTAAGTCATTACCTTGGGTGGAGGTTTCTTCAGCAGCACCAGCAGAGCCTGAAGGACCAGGTTGGAGAAACGTGGGCCGATGGGAACGTAGTCTAGCAGACGCTCAATGTCGTCCACCACCACACAGCTGAGCTGGGACTTATAGGCATCGTCAAACACCTGAAGTAAAGGGAGAGAGGAATTAGGACATGGAAACATTAATAAATGGATTGAAGATTTCAAAACATCAATTACAAATACATACTGTGAAGCTTGTTACATTATCCGCGAGAAGCGAGAAATTTGTTCTTGTTCTCGAGGTAGGAAAGAACAAGAACAAAGTACGTCAAGAACCTCAAGTGCCGAACTCCGGGAAGTCCTTATAGGGCTCTCCCACTGCAGCATATGTCACATGCGCTAAGCATTGTGGGAGATGCGGGAGATGGACATCGAGAGGCACTTTTCTTCTTATTTTCGGATGTCGGACAGTCAGTTTTGACGACCGTGTCCGTCGGATCACGCCGTTCATTCAGCATGCACCCACACACAGTATGCCGATCTCTACCCAGGAGAGATTAGTGGTCACACTACGAATACTAGCATATGGTAGCTCACACAGTGGCTGCCAGCATTTCCACTTTTCCACATTAACCACGCCCAAATCCAATTTCTGATCAATCACAGAATAGTAACAGCTGAGAACAAGCTGCGAGAAATCCCAAAAGAGGGCCACAAGAACAAGCTTCTCATTTTTCGCAGAGTATGAAACAGCCTTAAGGCTAAAAAAGACACTGCAGCACTTACCTTTTTGATCGCCTGGCACTTGGAGATCTCTGAGTGTCCAATCATCTTGTCTGGTGAACACATCTTAATGAAGGGGAACTGTGAGTCCTCTGCAATCTTAGCAGCCAGGGCCGTCTTTCCACTGTGAGGTGGACCTGCATGCGCATCAAGATGAGGGGTCAAATTTGGTTTTTGATTAAAGTAAATATATAAATCCCTCCAATAACATAGAATTCTAGACTGGTACTATCTGCAAATTCGGAATATCTAATGTAAGAGTTTAATGTTTCAGAGTCAACGGTTTCATATATTACAATTATGAGTTTGTTATCCAGTTTGATTCCTTTGTCTTATTTCGTAATCGGTGACCTACTTCCTTGTCTTTGCCTTTTCTTGCCCCTGTGTTGCATTGTGAATTTTTTCTTTTCCTTTGCTTTTCTGCATGCCCGTACAGTATATAATCCTTCTTCTCCCTTTGTCTATTGATTCCTCTGCTTGTGTGTCCTTGCTGTTCCTAGTTGCAGTTGCTTTGTATCTTTTTGTTTATGTGGATAATCTTATCCTGGATCACCTTTTGTTTGACTGCTTTCCATTGGATTACTCTGGTTTTGGACTCACTTTGGATTTACGCTGCCATGTCACTGCAATACCTTCTGCTATGTTCTTTCTTTAAATCCTATTTAGTTGAATTGTTTCCTGTTCCTGCCTTCCCCTGTGTCTTGCATTTCAGTCCTTCCTTTCCTTGCTACACTTGTGATGGATGTTGTTGAGGATGTCCGTTTAATGATTTCCTACCCTCCAATAGCACAGCCACCAGTGGTGTGCGATCGCTGTTCTTGGTCTGTTGCACCAGCAGCTCTCCGTCATCCAGAACGTGAGTGACCGGGTCGCCCCATTTGATGATGCCGTTCATGATGTAGCTTGAGTAATCCTCCTGGTTTGTACCAAATGCCTGGAGGAAACAACACAAGTGTTAGGGACCATGCTTTCATATAGCATAATATTTAAAAATAAAACAAATAACTGGTACATACTGGTTTTATGTCATTGTTCAGGGATCCCATGAAATCAGATCTGGTGACTTTCAGCTTCTCTGCCCTCTCCATGTCCACCTCAACTGTGGATGTAGCCTGGAACAAAAATGCATTTCAGCATTCAAAGAATGTCAATCTTCTGGGATAGAAACTGCATACATCTCCATCATAGACATCATGTAAATAGAGGGTTAAATACATCATATGCTTTTGCAAAAAAAAAATGCATAGAGAGCAGAACAATGTCTCTTAAAAGCTTGGCCAAAATACTCAAAATTACATTTACTTTTTTTTTTTTTTTTGAGCATTAAACCACATCTTATATCCTTCATCGGGGAAGGGAGCATGTCCTAGAGTTGGTTGAACAACTAACAGCACAAGGTGTTGACCTGGCCTCCAACTTCACTAGATCCCAAACTGGTCAAGTATCTGTGGGATGGTCCACAGAGGCCCCTCCCCTCAATCCATAGGATCCTAAGGAACCCTACTAACAACCTACACAATATCAGGAAGGTGGTCATAATGTTATGCCTCATCGTTGTAATTGTACTTGCTGATGAAGGCTGCGAGATGTCATTACAAGCTCTGGAAAAACAGACTGTTCCCAAGGTCGAGAACCAACTTTTCATGTCTTTTTCTTAAGGAATCAATATATTGTTCAGTTTTACTTTGGAAGCAACAAGTTGCCCTAGAGGCAATCAGTTTGATGTAAGCCACACTTGACTGGTGTAGCCTAGCTAGCGCTAACTAGCTAAGCTTCCAGGATGTGTACTACCTCCATATCTTGTTATTTAGTGGGAAATTATTTTTATAAAGTCTGTGTTGGCTCTCCACTACACTTTCCATTCTAACCCACCGCTAGTTGAGTATGTGAAAGAGTTCCAAGTGACCTTGATGTGACGGTTCATGGCGGTGGACTGCGCTGCCCTAACCAGACCCTCCAGTTCGGCACCGCTGTAGTTCTTAGTCTCGGCGGCCAGCTCTTTGATGTCAACGTCGTTTGCTAGCAGTTCGAAGTTTTTCATCTTGTTGGTGTGGATGGTCAGGATCTGGACGCGGCCCTTCTCATCCGGCAGACCTGGAGGATGGATGACGGGGCGTATATAAGTACATAAAGTATAACAACAAAGAAAAGAAATTTACAGTAAAGCATGTTGTCTGTCAACTCTGAATTAGCGCTAGCTTGTTTAATGTGTTCTTTTACTAGCAAGCTTAAATGTTTTAGCTAGGGTTAGAGTTAAGTATTCGGGCAATTCGGTGACATCCTGTTAAGAGGGAGAACCGCTGGGATTGCACATTATCAACCCAACTCATTTTCTGCACCTAAAATGAAATGTGATGAGCCGAAGCAGATGATTGTGAGGAGTCAGTTTATGTTTCATTGGTACCAAACGAGTTGCATTTACATCCGAACACTATGAGCTGATAATAAGAGCTCAGCATTGCATTTCAGGAAAAAAAGTAATAGTAGTAACAGTATGTGAACAATCTGGTATATTTATATACAGAAAGAGGGCCTTGACCTGAAAGCTAGCTAAAAGAGGTAATAGCTTTTTTGCACTGAGAATCAAAGGATACATTTTTGAAATAAAAACACTTCATGATGTAGCTTGAATAAAAAAAAATCACATATCTAGACTATTTATCACATTTCTTTTACAACAACTAACAATATTATTTAAATGAAGTTATATATTTGCCTTGTTTAATTTTGTCAGTTCTGTGCCTCCATAGAAAACTCTGAAACATGTTCTGCAAGCTTCCCACGTCTGTTGTTAGTGTCTACCGTTTTCCAATGTTTTGTTTTATGGGAAGCGATTTTAAATAAGCAATTGCATCAAGTGATTACAGAGAATGAATGAATGAATGAATCATATTATATTCTACATTCCAAAACAGCATTTTCACATCAGAGATGATAGATTTGAATTAGAACTAAAATGAGGGCCAAGCAGAGGGATAAAAGTACTAGAGGACTCACCAATTTCCATCTTCACCTCAAACCTGCCGGGTCTCATCAGGGCATCATCAATCAGGTCAGGCCTGTTAGTCATACCTGGACAGAAAAAGACAGTGATGCAGAGAATGACAGCAAGGATGGGGATTATGTGGCAGACTTGGAAACTTTAGTTTTTACTCATGATCGAAATTTGTCACAGTGTTGACTATGTAGATATATACTCTACCTCCACCAGTTACAAGGAAATGTTGGATTATTCACTGTACTTATTTTTTAAATTGTTTTTACAACTCTCACCGTCCCACAGAACATGGAATGACAACCGGTAGTCGGCATTATGTAACATCCTGTTTCTATAGCATCAAAAAACTAACTAAAACAAAACTTATACAAACAAAATGACACTTGAACATGCATCAACATTATATTAACTACCTAAAATGACAGAATCTCTCCTTGAATAAAAGTTATTTGACGTGTATTTTAGTGTTTTAGTTTGGCCCCAGTCCCGCCCACTAACATGGAGGAGGTGGAGCTTATGACCTATACTGCAGCCAGCCACCAGGGGGAGCTCTACTTGCTTTGACTACACTTTTGAGGAACTGTTCCGCCTTCCATCTTTATACAGTCTATAGTTTTCACTGATGCTACTTACCAATGACTAGGATGTTGTTAAGTTGCTCCACGCCGTCAATCTTAGACAGGAGCTGGTTGACCACAGTGTCGTGCACGCCTGTGCTGCTGGCGCCCGTGCCTCTCTGCTTGCAGATGGCGTCCAGCTCGTCAAAGATGATGATGTGGAGGCCGCTGTTGGCTCCCAGCTTCAAAGTTAAACGTTTTTTTCAGTTATATTTCAATTGTAATCATCGCACACAAAAGCACACTGAGCATGCCTCTCACCCTCTTCTGCTCCTCCTCCGCGTCAGCGAACAGTTTGCGGATGTTGGCCTCAGACTCTCCCACGTACTTGTTGAGGATCTCGGGGCCATTCACAATCTTGGGCTCGCGGGCGTTGAGCATCTTGCCGATCTGTCTGGCCATCAGTGTTTTACCACATCCTGGAGGCCCGAAGAGCAGGATGCCCTTCACGTGCTTACACCCTGGACGTAAGAAAGCAAGGAGGAGGCACCAGGAATGCCAAGGAGATAGAATAAAGTAGGAAAATGAGAAATCGGGGATGAAAAAAAAAAGGTTGAACAAGAAACCAGGAATGAGACAAGAGAGGAGAGGGATATGATATGTTGTGTTCAAATCCAGAGGGGGAATGAACCAGATTAATACAATGGATCATAAAACCAATAAAAATGGTGTTATATTATGTGTGTGTGAGTACAGAAAAATAAATAAATAAATAAAAACACTATAGCACCTCCTTTGTAATATGCGTTTTTCTACTGCTGGGAATACAATGTGCACAAAGCATGTTTACGTTGTCATAGCAACGTCTGATAGACGAAAACGAGCTCTTGCCTCTCTAGTGTCAGGTCTTAAAAAGTAATTTCCCTTCATCAGCCAATTAAAGCTTAGTGGAGAGTAGCAGGAGGGTCTCTCACCCATCTGTTCCACGATGTCGGGAGGGAAAACTCGGGAGGCAAAGGCTCGGCGGAAGATGTCGGAGAACTCCTTGTCCAGACCTCCGATTCCCATCTTCTCAAAGTTCCAGTCGGGGTTGATGATGGTCTGTCGCGCCTCCTTGGTCTTTGCCTTTCCTGTAAAATCCCACAGGAGTGAGTTAAAGGGAAGAGAAGACAGGGTAAGGTGTGATTTAAGGGATTTTGGACTTTTGTGATTTGTGTTTTATTTTCTTTCTTATATAAGGAGATTTGTGGAGCATGAGGCCCTCATGAGAACGTGCTCTTACTGCCATCTTGTGGAAGAAATGGGCACATGAATGATCAGAATGGTCCTCGTGTTGGTATGCAGCGCAGTTTACCGCAGTGATATTCAATTTATATGGACAAATGATGATGAAAAAAAACAAAAAACAGATGTAACATACCAACTAGCGTGAGTGAGGAGCTCTCTGCCTTCTCAAAAATCACCTGGCTGTTGCCCACCATTAGGCCGCTGTCGATCTGTCAGAGAAAAGAGAGTTACAGCCGGTACTCCATTTGAAAAAGTAGGGCATATTTACACATATTATTTATTCATTGCCGCCCTTAATTGAGATAAAAGCTCATCGCAGAATCTAAAAGAGAATCCTAACAATAAAAAGGGAGATGGGCGTTTTATTAATTTATTTTTTTGATGGAGATTAGCGGCGTTAATAACCAAGTGATCACTTCTCCTCCTTTCATCTTGCCCTTTCAATTTTTTCTTTTTCTCTCCTCTTCCATTAAAGCCTTGGCCGGGAGAGGACTCTCATTTGGAATATTAATGTTCAGCAGCCCCTGAGGATGCAACATACGAGCGACAACAGGCGCAGAAATGCAGCACATTTATCCACACAGAATAGACACCAGATACTAAAAGAAATAAGCTCCAGATACAAATAGATGTTTTATTTTAGAGATGGACTTATTTTACCTGTTGCTGGCCTAAAGTATTCCAAGGTAATGTCATATCCTTGTACAAATAGCTCCTATTACATGCGCCTTTGAGTTAGAATGGTTAACCTAGCCACTGTAGCCAGTCTGTTTAATCGATAACAGAGTGCTACAGTGGATTATTTAAATTTGTGAAATTTTACGTAAGTTCATAAAGAAAAACTGGGGATTTGTAGTACGTATGGCTTACCAGAAATGCGTGATCTAGAACAAACTGCTTACTTTGCCTTCTATAGAGTCAAATAATACTATTCGGTTTAATGCTCCTGTGTTGTTGAACAGTCTTGTTAATGTGGCTATGGCTAACTAGCTAGATCTAACATAAGATTTTCTGTCTTGACAACAGGAGCAGATAAAAGTAGTTTAAATATCTTTAATTTCACATTTTATTGTACTAAATATCCACTAAAGACAGAAAATGACGTAAACTTACTGCAGTTGTTTTTGTAAATATAAATATAAATTATAAGATTGGAATTAAACTTGCCTGGTGATGCATTTTACCAGCATCGAGGAGAACCTGCCATTTAAAAACCACTGAACTTGTTTTTATCGTTTCCTTTCTTTTCATGTGTTTTTGAATCCATTACATTTTAATATTCCAAAGTAAAACCAAGCACTTGTTGCATTTGTTTGGCCCGTCGGGGATGCCGTATTAATGGGCACGTATAAATAATTACTGCACCAAACACATGGGGTATGAGGCTGTTCTCTGCTTCAATGATGCTTGTTGGTAGAGGAGTGAGTACATAGCGTATGGATCGTAGCTATGTGGTAATGTCAATGAATTATTAACTTGAAGCCATAAAGTAGTATAGTTAATGTGTATATTTCTGTCCTAGTTTATTGTGACCCGCCTGCACCAGGGATCCAGATGATAACTGGGTCATTACATTTCTCAAAATCAATTCAATTTCCAGCTGATTCTCTAGCAGTTTAATTATCGAAGGAGTAAAACTTTGGACCAGAACAATCAACAAATTCCCACAGGTGCCACAAATGAATCTCAACGAGACTCCAATCAGAACTAAATTGTCTTCCAGGAGCAGCAAGACTCTCAAAAATCCTCAGATTCTCTTTCTTTCTTTATTTTTTCACTCCGTGTGATGACTGATCTTAGTGTGGTGATCTGGTACCTTCTGCTGTTTCTTTCCGGTGGCCGGCTCTCCTTTGAGAATGCTGGCGTCCATTGCCTCGATGTCTTTCACCACCAAGCAAAACAGCTTGTCGCAGAAACTAAACACGAGCTGAAAGACAACGAGGGGGGAAAAGGGGTGATCAAAATCGAAGAGAAAGAAGGAGCTGAAGTGTTGAGGGTTGGAGGCGGGGGAGCAGGAACCTGCTGGGTGACTGAGAAGGCCTGGTTGTTGAACTGCTGGATGAACTCGGCGGCCATCTTGTCCGAGTCGTAGGGAGAGGAGTCGGTGCTCTTCTTTTGCAGGAAGTCAATCTCGATTGTCATGGCGCCAATGCACTGCTTGGATTTGTCGAAGTTGTAGTTGGCCACTGTGGGGAACAGACGGGGCCACAGTTATCGCTCATCATAGCTAAGTTTTGACTTAACAAAACTAATAACAGTAACCGATCTATGAAGCAGATATTTTGTACCTTCCACCTCCTGGCCAATGGACAGACCAGCCCACTTCCTCTACAGGAGAGACAAAGGAAAAGACAAATTTTTAGAATCTTAGCAGCAGCTAATTAACGTTAACGTTTGTGTGTCGGCGCGTGAGTACTTTTCACTAGTTTACCTGCGGGAGGCTGAAAGCGATGGATCCGGCCGCCACAGTATGGTGGGTCTTGACTGTGAACACATACTTGTGGTTGGGTGTGGTCTTCACAGTCACATGTCTGCGGGCATAGCAAATCATTACATTGTAATTTCTTGTTGTAACTAGCACACGCATTACTGTCTTGAGATTAAAGTGGTGTGTCGGAAAATCAGTCGGAAACATCATCAGAACTTGAGAAAAATTTGCTTTGAGTTTTAAATTGTGTTTCTTTCCATGTAGCAAAGTCTAATATTCATTATAAATTTTAGAGTGTTAAGGGCTGACAACACTAAGAGAATCCTTTAAGAGAATCCTTTCATTTATCCCACAGTGGAATACAAATACAAAAAAAGAGACAACATACTGTATATTCTTCAAAGAGTCTGACATTATATAGCAACAGATTTAAATTTAAACTGAACTCTTAAATAGCTTTATTTCATTTTCATATTCGTTTATATAGACGCTAGGCTGCCATAAGTCTTGAACTTAACAATTCTTGGCAGACCATAAAGTGCTAGGTATACTGTATTTATTTCTGCAACTGAGAAGAGTGTGCACAGAACTCTGTTGGCAACGCCTACACACTTTTAATGATAATGAAAGACAAGGCTGTAGTTGCCATGACAGTAAAAAATATGCAGGTGATGTGTGCATCAAAATGTATTTTATGATCCAGTGTCCGGCTGCATGTGACAGTAAATTTCTATCTCGCTCCCACACATGCAGTAAAAAAAAGTCTGGACTGGGATGATTTTGCAGAATGCAACACCAAGCAGATTTCATAGCGGCATAAAACTGTCTGGCAGGGACAAAAAAAAAGTGCTGACACACACGGACACTTCACTTCATGTAGAGAGCAGAAAATTAACTGAAAATAAGAATTATTATTTAAGCTACTCCCAAATAAGTAACTGTTTCGAGAAAGCATACAGGGACCATAAACCAAAGTACTTAATTAGAAACTTTAGCAAAGTGGGATTAACGTGAATACACGCAGTGACAATTTTGATATGAATTTCTACTTGATGATTCATAAATGTTATTTCTGCTCGAAATACATGAACCCCCCAATCACTGCCCGAAGTGCTCGACTCAATATTTCAAAGAGTAAGCTTGTTTTCTTTCATATTTTTTTCATTATTAGAAAACATTATTAGTATCACTCTTGTACCTGCATTCAACTAAGCCAACTAAGTGTAGAACATAAGTTTTGTAAAAGTAAAGAAGTTAGATATAAAATGTACAACTGTGAACTCTAAAGATGCTAGTAGGCAGATTTTGATGTCTTTGAAGAAAGCCAGACATTTCTCCATTTTTGTAGTTTTTATGCTAAGCTAAGCTAAGCTATGCTACGCTAAGCTGGAAACGACTCATGCATATGGCTCGGTTTTAGTGGTTTAACATTTTAACAATCCGTCTAGTTTACTTATCAGACAATTCTCTTCTTAGACTTTATTTAAAGAAAGCAAAAAACACAATTCATTGTTTAGGTTTTTGGAGTCTTGTTAAATGTAAAAGCACTTTTTAATTACAATTTTCCACATTGTAGAGACTATACTAAAATAATCTCCAGCAGCTTTTATGATCAAGTCTTGTATCAGATTATTGATCGTGACCTTTCAGGTAAATGATTGCAGATAAAGTGGGTGGCCTGATAGGTCACTGGAGAGGTGCCCAGGTGTGCGCTCGTATCGACATGCGCAGCGATGAACAGGCGATAAAGACTACTCACTGTCCTGACTGCAGATCCTTCTCGCTCACCACGGCACAATTAGTCAGCGACAGCTCATCCGTCGGGCATCGCGCCGCTTGCATCGTCTGCAGAGATCAAGAGAAGAGGAGGAGGAGAGTGAGATATTGGGAAGAACCAATATGTGTTGCGTTGCAGAACAGATTTTGTATCAGCGAGCTTTTGTTTCACCCAGTATGAATTTTGAGATTGTGAAATATATCAACAAAATGCACTTTGCCCAAAGCTGTTCATACATAAAGATCAGCGATTCACACTTGTAAAGATTGATGCAAACAAAGTGGTATAACCAGAGGTAGAACTACTGTCATTTACGTACATGCACAGTTTTGACATGCTTGTACTTTACTTGAGTATGTATATGTTAAGTTACTTTATTTTATACTTCGCTATATTTGAGAGGGAAATACTATACTTGGTACTGGTCTACATTTATATGATGGTTGTGGTTACGAGTGTGTTCACTGTACCAGAGGCAGAGCAACATGCTACGATTCATTTTCGAGTTGGCGATATTAAGCCTCAAGTCGACACCTGGCACTTGCATGGGTATGATGTGCTACTTAAGTTCAGGTGGCTTCGGCCTTTTTCAACACTGCAATGATCCGGTGATGCATCAACCAATCACATGCGGTTGCTTCACCAGTTTCATCTTTCAAATGGATGACTTCACCGACGCCAACGCCAACGAGCAATTGAGCAACAATTGTAGCTGTCCGTGCTTTTGACATTCGTCACTCCTTTTTTTTTTAAGCTTTGCAAATAGTTTCATTTAATTAAAGTTTTCTGGCCATTTTACAAAATGTCCTTAACATTAACACTAATTTGCGTAGCATAATGTCTTCCCTTTTTCTCACAGTAAAATATCACTCACACCATAAAGCTTTATAATTAATATTATAATAATGCCATATATAGTTAGCAAGCAGGACAAACAATGGTTAAGTTTCCAAGTTAAATAAGTTAAAATGGTTTTTGCAGAATGCTGCGTTAATATTTTCAACCTCTTTACAATCTCCTGACATTAGTGCTAAATGGAAACAGAGTATTGCATCTGCAGCACGTCCGCCAGCAAGTTAACAGCTTCATACATCACTGTATCAGATGTTTTATCCAAAAGCGAGGGAAAAATGTAACTGAGGAAACCTTTAATGATACCAGAGGAAGCGATAAAGCAGAGCTATGAAATGACTGATGGCATTAAAAGCACCCTAATCATCATGTGGTCAGAGATGGACAGATTTGTAATAATATTTGATGTTTCAGGTTTGAAAAGGAATCGAGCCACTGTTGTTCGAGTCCAGGCTTCACTGTAATCATAACACTATAATTTCCTTTTTGTCTGACTTTTCATTACAATATTCAGAAATGTCATTTGAGCCTACATTCTCTCATTTTTTTCGCAGTCTGCTATTTTAGTTGGGTTTGGATTATGTTAAATTTCTCTTAAATGTGTCTAAAAGGAAAAGAATCCAGCAGCGCGATGGGTATGAATCCCTCATCTCAGTCCATCTATTTTTCCTCTGGCCTTTTTTCCTACCGATGTCAGCGAAGAACACGCCGACATGTTCTTGTTTCTACACAAATTGAAAACCTTTTTTTTTTCAGAAACAACCCTGCAGACACCAGAGCAGAAGAGATTCCAATGCACATCACTGCAGCCTGAACACATGAAATGGTAACCATGGTAACTACATTAAGCAATGTACCAGAGCCTCTGACGATAAATCAGGCTTTACTGCTGGCTGATTTGTCACAAGCTTGAATTGCCGCTTCGCCTCGAGGATGAAGCAGCTACAATACCACAAATAGTTTTAAGTAATTTGTTCCGGTGGGGCAAGACAACGCAGAGGTTTCCTGACATACAATGATGAAACCACCTCCCTTGAAGAGCTGAATTATTTCAGCGGTGGGTATGGATGCGTACGTGTGCCATTCACAGTTATTCATTCAAGTCAGGTACAATTCAAGTCCCATCAAATAGAGGAGAAGCTTTCAACTGCATCAATGCAGTTCTCTCAGTGACTGTACAATTAGTCATCATTGGTTGCAGGTTGCAGAGAATGAGATGGCTCATAAACGTGACTGAATGAATTCAGGTGGGTGGATGCAGGTGGGTACTTAAAGTGAACCCAGTGGAGAGTAATGAAACATGGAATGACGTGAGATGTTCTCTGCTGGTTGAAGGCTAGATGTATTGCTGCATTAGAGACAATCTGAATGGTGGCCGAATATGGGACACGCAAGATTTATAGTGAAGGTTACTAAAGAGGTCTTGTAGACTTTGTAGGAGTATGAAACGGACTGTCAGATTGACAGAAGTTTTTTATCAAGAGATAGGCTTAAAGATCTTTAAGACATCACTGAGGAAGATAGAGGGTATCGTCAGCATAGAACATGAGCGGATCATTGGACCAAAGGATGATTTTTAAGTTTAAAAGAAAAGGGGACCAAGCACGCATCCTTGTGGCACGCCAAAGGATGGAAAGATATTGATGCTAGGTCTCTTTGCCAGTGCCAATATCGGTGTCAGTTATCAGAAAGCATTAAAAGAAAGGCAACCAGACTTGTAGAGTTTCGTGAAGATGTTTTGCTCTGATGGGTAACACCCACAGATGTGCATATTTAAACCCCAACTTCCCACCAGTCCTTTTGAACTGAAGAAGCTACTTGGATGAAACGTCTTCAAGAAACTCTACAAGTCCGGTTGCCTTTCTTAAACGCTTTTGGATATACCTTGACCTGGATGAACGAGAACCTTCACAGACACATTAGTGTCAGTTCACTTTCAGGGTTTCATCAGTCATATGTAGAATAACACGGGAGTTACACAATGAAATATGTTGCATAAGAAATCCAGTCAGCTCAACACCAAGATGAAGCCCAGGATTGTTGCATTTTCAGCAAACCAGACGATGATCTCCTGGAACATGCCCACCAAAAGTCTCTAGTCCAAGATCAAACATTTTATAAACAAGTTCAGATAGAGTGATGAAACCTGTCGGCATGTGAGCAACTGTGAAGAGACACATACTTGTCCTTCATTCGGTGTTGATAGAAAAACTTCCAGAGTGACAGCACAGTCTAGACACTGGACTCCAGCCACGAACCAGTGAATGCCAGAACACGGCATCTCCCAATGTCCCGTTGGTGTTTACTCAGTGCGCACAGCTTGTTGTCCAGAGACTGAACGTTATCAAGCAGAACACACAGGGAAGGTTTGTTGTTTCTCTGCCCTAGCTTCCTCCTCCGATGTGCAAGTAAAAGAAAGTCCCAAGGGAGTGTGTTGTCAGAAATGTCCAAAATTGTCGGTAAAAGTAAATTCAGACTTAACCATCTCATTCTGCCTAGATGCCTAGTTCAGAAGGATTACGTGATTCACCGTGTCATTGGTTCATGATAACCGGACATACATACTGTTGGGCTTCCAGCTGACTCAAATTATAATTAAATGCTTTAAAATGAATAGTGTCAAGATACAATCCCTATAGCAGATGTAGGAGTCAGGTAAGAGTTGCAGCTCCTGCAGCAATTTGAGATCAACCTTTACTAGTTGAACAGAACATAAATGTTGCAGGGCCCTTGCCATTAACAGAAATAATTTTGACTTTCCAGATCCAGATCACAAAGAAAATCAAGTCACCACCCAAACTTTGGCTTAATCTCATCTCCAAAATTCTGCCAAATCCATACATTTATCTGCAGAGAGTGTTTCCTGGAAGTACACACAGACAAACAAAAAAAATCGCAACCTCACCGTTGCAGCATTTTATATCACACTGCAAAACTGCTGAAACAATAATTCACATATAAAATGAAAAAAACTAAAAAGGCTGTCTCCACGAATATTCTGTTGAATTTAAGAGATAAAGACAGACAATAATATACGAGGAAATCAAAGACAGTGGATAAGGAGACAAACTGGGAAAATAAGAACAGAGACACTGCAGTGCTGGCACTTTGCCCACATCACCTGCACCCCCTGAAGTCTGGCCAGACAGAGGTGAAGCAGAGCGAGGCCATCTTGTCTGAAAGCCTTAAAGGAGCCTTAACTCATCACTTACAGTTAATATCCTTGGACCTTATACCTCAGGAATGCAAGATAACATAGCCCATACTATCACTTTAACAACACAACAAACCTAGATCTTAAAATCAGTTCCTGGTGCACTGTATTTTTGTTTACTGAAAATAGAAATACTACAAATCTTTTAAAGCTTTTGGTAATGTTTTGAGCTGGACAATGGAGACAATCTTTATCCGGATCAACGGATTCACCAGGTTCATTCTCTCCATCAGGAATAATCTTGATATTCATCGATGCTGATCATTCACAAAATAGTAAAGCCATCCAATAATACAAACACAAATTTTGTGAAAAAGGAGCTAATATAATAATATTAACAATGTTAGAGGACAAGACACAGTTTTCCACTAAAGGAACCCGAATGAATTCTTTATCAGTTCCAAGTAGATATTCAGATTCAGTTGTGTTCATGTGTTCAGCTATTTCTAGATATGAAGTTTGATTTTTCTTCTTTTGCACACCTTAAACACATTACCAAAGGTTTCAATAAAAGTAAAACCTATGTACTTTTAATTATGGCCACAAGTAGAAACAAAATAATTATATAAAAAAAACTGCAGCTTGGAGATTTATTCCAAGAAAAAACCATTGGGGCTTTCTGAGATTGGAGTCGTAACCATATGAGAAACAGAATCTCAGATTATAATATAAAACCAAAACTCGAACCTGAAAGACGCTAAAATATTTGTGGAGGCACACGGTTGTGTGTTCATTTTTTGCACGCATGTCAAAAATAAATTAACTTTCTAATTTGCACGAAGAGCATCCACATGCTGTTGACACAAAACTATATTGATTAGTGGAGCCGCAAAGTTTAACATTTGATTGCATTTCTATACAATCAGTCAAAGTCGAATTCAGTATGTACTTAAATGGAGAGACATTAAAAAAGATTGACTGACTGGACTTGTTCAAATATAACTCCATATGTTGACAGTGTAATTACAATGCATCCGAATTGATTCGCAAATATCTTGCATAGATCTAATCAAGTAAAAGGGCCAAAGCAATAAAGAGAGGAATGAAAAACGATAATGGAACGGAATAGAAATGCGACGCAGGGTGAAAAAACATTTTTCGTGGTAATGGAGATGGTGGAGAACAGGGAATATAGGGAAGTGGTACAAAAATCAATAAGGACGATAGGGAAGGCAGCATGGTTATCTGCCATCTGCATCCCATCTAGCCTAACCTAGAAAGCATCTGGGTAGCCTAGAAAACAGTGAGCATCAAGCATCGTAACATGGTTTATTTAAAACCGAGGGCCGTGTCTGTGTGGCATCCACGATCTAATTAAAATTCGACCCCATTTTAAGTAAAAAATTTATTTTTTTTCAGTATTTTACGTAAGAAATACATAGATCAGTTCAGCAGATGATGACAAAACCATATATAAATCCTGCCAAACAGTATTATTAACGTCAACTAGTAAAACTAGGATGTTTTGAGCACTAATTATCTTCTTACTGGTATACAGAATTATACTTGGGTAAAATAATCATTATTTTCTGGAGCATCCTTCCTTATCTCAAGGTCTTCATTGTGAATTTGGCATAAGTCCTTAAAGGGGAACTACTGTTTTTTACAATCTGGAACTTATTTCTGGCATTAAAGAGAGGTTTACTCACCCATATAACTTAGGTGTTATTTGGAGTCGTTTGTCAGATATTTACATCTGCGTATAGCCATATAGTGGGAGTGACTGGGGCACCAAAACGCAGCCTCTAAATAACGTATTATCTGCCACAAAACTCGTTCATTTCATCAATATTTTTCTATGATACACTAGTGCTATTCCCCGTTGAGTCTGGATTTATCTGTTGTCTATTCGTGGATGTGCAGCGGTTTGTTGTTCTTTGGCCAGCTGTTCCTCTCTCTGCCTCCACATCCTCCTTTCAATGAGCACCTCATCCGTGTACTCTAGCTCAAAACGGTAAGGACGTCCATCATAAACAAAGTCGCCGTCCACAACCTCAGAATTGGAAAAATATTCAGCCATGTTGCAAAAAACTAGCAGAAGCAAATTACAGGTAAATAAGGGCAGATAATGCGTTATTTAGAGCCTGCGTTTCGGTGCCCCAGTCACTCCCACTATATGGATATACACGGATATAAATATCTGACAAACGACTACAAATACAAAGTTATATAGGTGAGTAAATGAACGTATTTTATGCCAGAAATAAGGTCCAGGTTGTAAAAAACAGTAATTCCCCTTTAAGATGTTAAGTCTGCAGCTACATAATTTTAATAAGTTGAAAGGTGGATTTTTGTCCAGATCCTTTGCAAGGCCATTCCTAGAAGATAATTGCTGCAATTGAGATTTCTGCAGCTACACTAGTAGTAAATGGAACAACTTTATGACCCTAAATATTGTTCCATATGCTACTAACAACTTCAGGGCTGCTGGAGTTGATCTAACAGTCAACAAAAGAAGCAACGCGTTGATCCAGAGGAGAATATTCCACAATCCTTCGACCTGGAAGCCAGACCAACTTCCCCGTCTGCAAATGTTTTGGGACAGAAAACTGGTCTGGAAACCCTCCTTTGGGAACTGATTATGCCTTGGTAAAGATCTGCTGGGCCAATATAATTGTTTGGGTGATGGACAGAAGAGTAACAGCTACGTAGTCGTACGTGTATCCAAGCGCCGTGGAGTTGGATTTGTTAGCAACAAAATGGCTCCGATTGGTTCCAGAACTAACCAGTTGCATGTTTTTTTCCTCAGTTGTATCAGTTGAAACACGCCCCATAATGAAATCCATATGGCGTGTTACACTAGTCTACATTAGAATGGCAACTTTAATTTCATATTTCCATAAACATGGCTACGGTGCTCTAATACTAAAGGTTTTTATTTGTATTCAGACTACCTGGCACCGGAATCAAAATGGCAAGCTCCTCGCGGAACAAATCCATTTTGCTCTGGGCATCAGAGACCTGCAAGTGCGACAGGGGAGGTGATTAATGGATGCTAATGAGTTAGCATTTCCATTCAGTCAGCACGTGACACCAGCATGACATTGCAGCTCAGTCCCTGGGTTGCAATGGCGTCAGACATCCTATGGTTGTCTCGCGTCTCACGAGGATCCGGCCCAGCTTTCCGGCTTGAAGCGCACAACCTCTAAGCAGCAGCTAGCTCTCCGGTCTCAGAGCCACAGACACTTTGATAGTTACACTACACATGACGAAGAAGACGGCAGCTCGCCTTGACAGTTGTGTAGCCATACATACCTTGAAAAATATTACGACCTTGTGGACGCCAGCGTAGGCAAGCAGAGAGGAAGGACAGAAGACAGTGTTTGAGACAGAGGGGGGCTTAGAGCAGCAAGCTGCTGGAGCTGGAGGAGTGTAGCTAGTGGCTGCATTCAAATGTATGAATTCACTCATGCATGACATACACATATTTAAAACGTTTACTTGGTGTGGAGTGAAATGCATGCAGGCCAGGTTTGGGGTTTGTCTTGACTGGATGCCAAATTTTATTTTATATCTTCTTGGATCTTTTTCCAAACTGTGAATTTTACACATGTTCTTGTTACAAATTACACCCCAAGTCTGGTAGTTTCACCCAAACACATTCGCCGTTATGTTTCTCACAAGTCAATTATCTCTTCTCCACATTGGAGGCAAAACGCCAACCGCTTGGGAAGGAAAGCAGCTGGTTTTTGTTTCTGATGTGTGAATGATTTTTGACGAATGACATGTGAAATTACAATAAAGGTGACCACACTGGTAATGGACACTCTTACTGCGATATGCCCTTTTTTATCAGAAATTTTCTAATTTGATCCTTTTATTTAGTATGAAAAGCAGTGATCTGGTAGTTGTGTTATTGCTGTTGTCTGCTGTTATGGTGGTTAGGAATGGATAAGTTATCATTAGCGGGCATGTGGCAACAAACAAACAATCAACCACAGGTAGCGTAACAATGTCAGAAGAAAACACAATGTTTTTTAATAGTCATCTTGCGTGATTTCTAGCCCCAGTTTCTTAGCGGAGCTGAGCCGAATTTAGCCTGGAGGATGCTCCAAGCTTCTTATGACGGCTTTTTAAACTCATGAGAAACAGCGGAGGGGTGAAAAGTGCTTCAAAACCAGCTGCATAACTCAAAGAAACGTCTCCTTGTTGGAGCAGAACGGTAGAAGAAGGATGTCACAGCAGCTCACATCTGCATTCTTGGTAGCATTAGCCAGCAGAGTGTTAGCTTAGCTTTGCTTAGCTTAGCATAGCACAAAGACTGGAATCGGGGAGCAAAAGCAAGGCAGAGTTAACAAAATTTGCCAACTGGTACCTCTGAAGCTCAGCAGTTGATAGCTTGCTTGTTAATTGTTCACCAAAATCAATGCGTCCACCCAACACTTTCACCACACGGTGGTTTTATGTACAGACGGTAATGTTTTAGACTATTTCCTGTCCAGGCACGGCAACTTCCTGAAGTTATTTGTCATTCTTAGGCCGATGAAGAAGATTTCTTTCTATCTTTGTTATTATTCATGTACAACCATCACTGCTATCATCAAGAATCGAGGAACATCCGAAAACAAAAAGCTGGCAACCAGGAAATATCAAGACAGGAAGTGAACGGTGGGTGTATGGCATTAAAAGAAGTCCATTATGTTAGCCATATAATGCTAAATGCTGTCTATTATGCATGTGTTTCCCTGGCAAGGCTTTGGCATCCACTTGTGAAAAAATTGTGTTTTTGTGATGGTGATCTTACAGTTTCACTACATATTGTTGAAAATGTTGAGTATTTCCAATCCAAACCCCACATGCACAAGTTGATTTTCAGAAAAGAGATACAGGTCCTAAGGGTGACCAAAGCATAGCCAGACCTAACATGAATAAACCTAATTGAAAATCTGGTTGAGCTCTAGAGACCAAACCAAAGACCTGTAGCAGAATAATTGACAGGTATATGTCAATAATACCTATTGTAATAATATAAACCCAAATAATGATCTTGTATGCCCATTACTTCCACTCAAAACATCTCAATTAGAGATAAGAGATAAGAGCACTCAAGGGGTAGAAAGTTCATGATAAGCACTACTTGTCATGACACAACACTCCACCAAAACTACAAAATGCTCACTGACAGCACATGACATGCCTCGGCTTGTTACTCAGACATTGTGAGATGTCACACAGACCCGAGACCAGTGGCACTAACACGGGACTCGATGTAACTGGAACAGACTGAGGAGAATTTGGACATTGTCCAACTCAGGTCAGGTCCTTGTTCCTTAGACCCAAGAGGACCCGTCAAGAGCCTGGTTTGGCTGTTAGGTCCATGATCCAGCTGTTTCTATGACCATTTACAGGAGGAGAAGCGGGGTCACACACAGCCCAGTTTGATCTCAAGGGGGCCGGAACAGTAACACAATAGCATATTAACCTATAAATAACGACAACTCCTAATGTTTCCCTTTGTTTTAGTGCAAAGAAGCACAATATGAAAGTGTTTACATTAAATTAACTGCTCTATGACTAAAGATGTAATTAACAACTGGATGTTTCTTAAGAAAAAGAAGTGCAATTTCTGTATAGTTCTATGTCTTGGTGTTCCCAAGTGTCGCACTTTCAAATTGCAAATTCATCCCGCGGGCCAGATTAAACCCTCTGACGGGCCACCGTATGTTTGACAGCAGTGCATTGTGCCTTCCACGCTTCCCTCCATCCTTCTCTTCCTCCATTGTGTACGTATTTACAATACCAAAGGTCTTTGGTATTGCTATTCTGTGACGGCAGCATGGCCACTTTATTTACAGACAATGAAGTGCTTTGCGTCCTTCGCACACACTCCGCTGCTAATCAGACGCATCTCTTTTGGGGTTAACCCCTCATGTAATCACTTGCCTTCATTTCAGCCGACATCTTTATCTGCATCTAAATTTCTCCAGTGCCTCGTCATTATTTCAATATGCTGAAACTAATTTCTCTCCTGCCCTGTTAATATTCGGAGGCCTTTCCCTCCCCCCAATTACCGTTCAATCGCTAAGTCTCCCTCCCTCCCTTATGACAAATCTGCTGCCTCCTGCCTCTTCCGTTTATTATTCACAATGTGTTTCCTGCCTTTTGACGGTGGGTGAAAGTACAGGAGCAGGGAGTGGCTGAATAACTAACGCGGTCACTTGCCTGCACCTCCTCATCCTAAATATTCCTCTGTTCCAAGCATCCCATTAAATTATTCATCCTGCCGTGCCTTGGGGAGGGGGGGGGGGTGTTATCCAGCCAGATGTCTGCGCTGGAGATCGATAGGTAATGAAGCCGCTGCAGCAGAGCCAAGGGTTTAAGATAGCGACACAGCGGATAGCATCGCATCTGCTGTTCCCTGTTGCTCTGGACTTAATCCTGAAGGCGTTCGCAGTTAGAGTTTTCTGAGCTTATATCAAAGAGCCCTACCAAACCTCTTATTTTGAAGAAATCAGTCTCTGGATTGCTGTTATTACACACTGCTGTGTTTTCTCTACATTTACATATCTTTAAATTAAGCTTTTCTGAGATTAAAGCTGCAGTAGTGACTATTTTCATATGAGCAACGGGTCATGTGACTATGTGCAATGTGAAAGTGGACGCTTTTCATGAAGAATGCATAGTTAATTATCAATGAACTCCGCATTTCATGTCCACTCTAAGTAGCCTTTTAGCATCTTTAAGCTCAGTGTTTCGGTTTTGCAGCTCACTGCCCTACAAACCAAAGTACCGACGCTAAGCTACATGCCCAGCAATAGCCTAGACAGATATTATTCTTAAGAATCGGCGGAGACCAAAGCAGAGCAAAAAATTAGCTAACTTGGCTAACGTTTATCATTTCAGCCTAAACACATCTACACATGAACGCCACTATTGGTCCATTTGCTAACATGTTAGCTAAATTAACTACACAAGGCCGTAAACAAGGTCAAAAACGTGTGACTTTTAGCTTGTTTCAAAAAATAAAAAAAGGCGTACGCAACTTTAAAATGCATCCACACTCAAGTTATTTTACCAACTTTCCAAAAATATACATATAAAATTAAAATGTACTGTATGTTCAATATGTTCATTTAGGCCATGACATTAGGTATACCTGTACAAACCACACATAAATAATTGTTCATTTGACCACGGTGAAAAATTTTAAATCAAATTTTCTAAAAAATCGGATTAGTAAAATCTTATGGAAAGCTCTTGCAGAAGTTGGTCTGTTTCTATTCTAGTGTAAAAAGATACATATAGAAAATATACAAACATAAAATACACATTTGCAGTATGAGAAAACATACATTTAAAGATTAAAATTAACTGAACATAGTCTGTTAATGTGTCTGTGTTTACTTTGGTTTAGGGATTCTGCTACAGTTTAAAAACAGTGCAGTCTGAATTTTCCTGTCCAAGGGCCAGCAGTTAAATGAATCATTTCCAGACCTTACATTTTCGAACTAATACTAGCAATACAATACAATGCAGAAGCAATGCACGTTAAATATAATAACTGTAAATAATAGGAAAAGGCCCAAATCAGTTTCAAAGCCTTTGATTAGTTCCTGTTTGGCGCCTGAAGCCAACACCCACCCACACACACACATACACCCACACACACATGCACACACGCACATTCAATCAATGCTCTCAAAGCTCATTATGAAATTAATAAGCCAACTCCCTTTCCCAAGTAAATAAATCACACTAAGTAATTTCTTGGCAAATGAAGATGGGATTCAATCGAGCAGGTTTCAGGGCACCCGGTGCTGTAATTTTTCACGGGCTGTAATGATGCTAGCCTGTCAGATTTAAATTGTTATAACCAAGTGTGTATTAGTCAGGGATACTCTGATGAATCAAAGATGTGTATTAAAAAAGTAGCTCGCGCAGCTAGAGGAGAGAGCAGCAACAGTGAAAGACAACTTCAACACCTGTCTCGGCTCAATGTCTGAGGTGTGTCCACACCATCTAGTAGCAAAACAACACATCCCGCTTGTGCCAAAACGAAGTCTACGGCCTTTGCCGCAAGCAGGGAGGTCAACAACGAGATCTGGCAGTCTCAAATCTTTGACGTTAACTTTAAACGACATTGTCCTGGTAGCATGAGATGAACTAGATAAATGGTTTCATCCACAGTACCAAGTTGGGTGTGACGACTTGATTGTCACTAAACAATGCACTGGTGGAAGTTGAAACACAATTTACTACAGCAGCTACTAAACTTGATTAAATAATGCAAAATTAAAGAAAATTTATACTGTGAAGTTAACAGCTTGTTAGATTAGCTTAGCACAGCTTTATGGCATTCAAAATTTCTATGTTTTTGCAATGCATTTTATACTTTATGCATGCTATTTTATGGTGTCAAATAACGCTGTACAAGGGTCATTTTATGGTGCAAGTCAATGGTAAGGAAAACCCCAAAATGAGTCTTGATCGTGCAACATAACTCGACGCTAGCTTTTAACAGTCTACATGCTAAGCTAAGCTATCTGGACATGATTGGTCTATTCAGTCTCTTAGGGCTGTGAAGCACCAAGCCGGCCGCCATTTGTGTTCTGCTAGTTTTTCCTGGCGTGTCCTGCACCAGTGGGTCTCTACAGTGACAAGAGGCGTTGAGATTCAAGGTCCGGCCAGGAGATCCATTCTGGCCCGGGGGATGAATTTGTAGTCCAAAAACTACATATACGACATTAATGGCAATTTTTTCCATAAAAGTAACTGCAACTCCTCATTTCTCCACTTGGTAGTCACACTATTTTAGTCAGAGTTGCAAACATAACACTAAGACCCAGAACCAAACTGTAAATAGCAGCAATCTTAGGAGATTTCAATGTTTCGTCACAGGATAGTTCATTAAATGTAAACATTTCCATAATGTGCTTGTGCTTCTTTGCACTAGAACAACATCTGGATATGTCGTTATTTAGAGGTTATGTTACTGGTTCAGCTGCCTTGCGATCAAACTGGGCTGAATGTGGCCCCTGAACTAAAATGAATTTGACAACCCTGCTCTAGGGGGTAGGACACAGTCCGGACATTACTTAGTCATGTTTATATAACTGCATCTTTATATAGAGGCTGACCCTCTGGACAACAGCAGCACCATCAAAGGAGAAGATGAGAATAATGAGCCTGTATTGGTATTCTTCATCACCCAGACACCGTATGTGCTAGCTGCCAGTTACCTGTAGTCTCTGTGGTGTGTTCAAGTGCAACATTTAGGCCTAGACACAGGCGATGTCGCATTTTTGTCTTCTTCGTGTTCTCAGTCGTGTTTAAAACACCCTTATTAATGTTGAGTTATTGATTTAAACCTCTCACACAGGCACAGGAACTCATTACGCATCTGCTGGGGCGCAAGTATCGGTTTCTTTCCGTTTGTGCCACGTCTCCATTTATTGAACGTGTGCTTCACTGTGTGCGAGTGTGCTGTTGTGTTGTGTTGGCTGCCCCGCAGCAGAGAGTAGCTCTCTAAATATAGCTACGGCTCAGGGCTCACAGAGGAAGGCCCTGCACCGAGACAGCCAGGGATTAACCGTTAACTCTCATAGACGCGCATACGCACCTCGACACACCCTCTAACAACACAAACACACAAGCACACGCAATGTATGCACGTATGAAGGATGCACAGATGAATGTGGTGGTCGTACATATGGCCCATGTTCATTCTCTGATGAGTCACAATGAGGCACAAGAGAGACCTACACAATGTTAGGAAGGTGGTCATGACTGATGCATAGGGAGAGCATGGTTGACAGAGAAAGAGGCTGGTGCTGCTGATGTTTTATGTAAATTAGGTTTCAGGCTGTAAGGTGTTTGATCATCTTTTTACTTCAGATTTGGTAACAGGGGCAGCCTCGATGACGCAGCCTGCTGCCTCGCAAATTGGGTGTGGGTGGTATAACAGAGGTGGAAGCAGAAAAACTAATAGCGGGCTCTTGAGAAATGGCTCCGGAGCTGCAGACGGATGAACTACAGGGAAATTGTGAAGGAAATAAACAGCTCAATTCATTAACTAGGAGGAAAAAATGCACCACGGAGGAGGAGAGGCGCACATTTGACAAGCTGCCATCTTTCTGTAGCCCACTCTCTCTTTTTCCATCTCGTAAGTCGGCACCCGCTTCTTTCGCTTTCCTTCTCCGAACGTACCATCAAAAAACACTAGGTATTGATTTTGACACAATCAAATCAATCAGGCTGTCCTTGAAAGCTCCTTCTCGTTACTGTTGGAAGGATGAAACAACATGGGTACGTTTTCCTTCAACACAGAGGAGAATCCTTCCCCAGGAAACAAAGGCATTAATACCTTTCTATACACAACAACCCCTTAATTGCATGCGGCATATCAAGTATCACGGTACATTTAGATTAACTATGGCTTTAATAGTTTTATTCTTGCACATTTGTCATGTTTACATGTTTAAGCCTTGTGCTCCTGCTCCCTAATCCGCAGGGCCAGATGGCAGGTGAGACAACGCAGTGGACAAAAGGTCTTTAGTTCACACCCCATTACAGGCAGAGTGCTTCCAAGTGTCTTACTGACCTTCTTCCTCCTCCCCTCTGACCTTAAACTCTTTCTCGCTCTGTGGAGGAGGAGGATGAGGTCGGCGAATAATGTCTTTGTTTACCTTAAGGGCACGAATCAGAAAATCCCTGAGAGAATTCTAACGTAGCCGATCAATAATCCATTACCGCCTCGCCAAACTGCTCGGGCTCCAGTCTGAGATGGATGAGCGCATCCTAATCTCCTAAAAGGTGCTTCATGACATAATCATAAAGTCCAAAACAGTTGTGACTCATCAGAGAATGAACATGGGCCTTCTGAGGGTGTCCCGTGGTGTCTGGCAGACCCAAAATAAATTACAACAAATGATCAGGTTTGGCTGAAGATATCGTCTTGTCTATTCCCGTCTTGTCTTCTCCGGCTTATCCGGATCTGGGTAGCAGCCTCAGCAGGGATGTCCAGACAGCCCTCTCCCCAGCCACTCCTCCAGAGGAAACCCCAGGCGTTCCCAGGCCAGACAAGAGATATAATCCCTCCATCATGTCCTGGGTCGCCCCCGAGGTCTCCTTCCAGTAGGACATGTCTGAAACACCTCTCCGGGGAGGCATCCTTACCAGATGCCCAAGCCACCTCAACTGACTCCTCTCGACGTGGAGGAGTTCTACTTTGAGCTCCTCCCATATATCCGAGCTCCTTACCCTATCTCTAAGGCTGAGCCAGGCCCTCCCTGCGAAGGAAACTCGCAATCTCGTTCTTTCGGTCATACCCGAAGTTCATGACCATAGGTGAGTGTGGGAATGTAGATCGATCGGTAAATTGAAAGCTTCACCGTTCGGCTTAACTCTCTCTTTACCCGCTCCATCCTACCCTCACTCGTGAACAAGATCCCGAGATACTTGAACTCCGCCACTCGAGGCAAGACCTCCTCCCCAAGTGGGCAAAGCACCCTTTTCCGACTGAGGACCATAGCCTCAGATATGGAGGTGGTGATCTTATCCCTGCGAACCACTGGAGGTCATTGTTCGATGAAGCTAGGAGGACCACATCATCCACAAAAAGCAGGGACGAGATGCACGTTTAACAACACATACGTCATTGGATTTCTCTTCATCATTACTTGTTGGTTATGTAACCTAGAACTGTGTTTCCTCTTTAGAGGCCGAGTCCGTCATGGTGTCAGCTTGTGGAACCGTTTGCTTTGCCCCGACTCCTTCTGACAAGCTGCAGTATGCCCAGCAACAGTACACGGTCTGCCGGGCAAGAGAGGGCGAGGGGATATGCGTGAGTGTTTGTCAGGGACGTTAAACAACAGGCCGAAGGACACTTTTGACTCACGCTGGATGACCGTACACACAAAAGATGAACATTTGCTTGGGGGAATGTTATCATTTTGTTCTCTACCCATAATAATTCCAGTTATTTAAATAACAATACTTCATGGAACAATATTTCCTCAGACCGACTGAAATCATTCTGATTGGAGATTCCAACTTAGCTCTTTACATGGATGCCGAATAAAAACTGATAAGACATACACCGATCACCGAGCATAACATTATGACCACCTTCTGAATGTTGTGTACTTCTCCCTTGTGCCTCCAGACAAACAGTTGTGACATATCAGAGAATGGACATGGGGCTTCTGAGGGTGTCCTGTGGTGTCTGGCAACAGAATGTTGTTAGTGGGGGCCTTTGGGTCCTATGGGTTGAGGGGAGGGGCCTCTGTGGATCATTCCACAGATTCTTGATGAGTTTGGGATCTAGTGAATTTGGAGGCCAGGTCAACACCCTGTGCCCTTTATTTTTTTGAGTTGTTCCTGAAGCGTTTTTGTGTCTGTGCCTGTGTCAGGCTGCATCCTGCTGGGGATGGCTGCTGCCATCAAGAAGTGTCATTGCTATGGGGTGGGTGCTACATGTCTAAGTAACATCCACATGAATGAATGAATGCCAGGTCCAAAAGTTTCCCAGCAGAACATTATATTGTCACATGATGGTTAATGTTTCCTATTTAACTGATTATAAAGGTTAATGGTTTACACCACCCCTCTCAAATTGATTGAAAAGTCATTCTTATTGGGCGAGTCTGTTCTAATGAAGGTGGTTAAGTAATTTAATGACTCTGATTGGACTAATGTGCTGATCATCAGTGGAAAACTAGCGTCCATGTAAATGCAACAACCGGGGACTTTTGGTGAGTAGAAGGAATGATACGGGGTCGTATTTGCTGCTGGGATATTTCTCAAGATAAAAGACAAAATTAACTGAAGTCAGAATCGTATTTCAAGAGCTATGACAAAAAGACGGACACATGGACAGTTGCCAAGTGCAGAACAAACACATCCTTTAGAGAATTCTCATTTAAACATGAGTCATTACCAACATAATGTTAGCATAAAAGGCTGGCTTGTAAGAAATTTTGTCTTTCACGAGTGTGAAATTGAGGACACTAAAAAGCATGCTGATGCAGCATCACAATAAGGTCTGCGATTGGTGTCAGGTGCAGGTTTGGAAAAGACTTCATTAGCCCAGATTTCACTTAAATATATATATATATATATTTTTATTTATGATGATCCTTGTTGTGGTTTTGCTCGTCTGTGCGGTCGTACACAATCACAAATCACAAACATCGACTCATTCATCTTGCACCACCATAAATCATCGCTGAACCTTGCAGCCACCTTAAAGGCTTTTCTATTCGCATGAGACGAGGATATCAGGGACTGCGGACGCGCCAACACATTGCTCCTTCAAAAACCTGATAAATGAAAACGCTCGGTCATTTAAAGGCAGCATCGACCGAGCTCCCCCGGGCCAAATAGTAAAGCTACAACAGCGGTTTAGCCGTTAAAGCAAAGTGCTGCCGTCGTAGCCGGTCTGGCCTGATTGCACAGAGTCTGCTGGCAGGTCAGTCCCACTCAGCTTAATACCTATATAGATGCTTTATTTTTCCAACAGAACCGTTACAAGAAAGTGACCATTAGAGCCAAAAGAGAAGACGGTTACAGAGGCAGTGCGTCTGCTGTCAGAGTAATGCAGCAGTCATATTTTTCCACTGAGATAGAGTGGGAAAAAAATGGCTAATGGCATGTGGTCCTCTCCATATTTAGCTTGCAAAGAGGTGATTAAGAGGTTATGCAAACGACGGCGGAAATGACAGAACGTAGAGATTTCACTCCTCCTGCAATAAAATGTGACAATGAGTTGATACTCCAGCCAGTAGCATCTTACATCATGACTCTGCATACTGCCTGCACTTCATCACTTCATGATGTGTGTTAGACAAAATTCCTGACTTTTGATCTAAAAACGCACCAACTAAACAATAAAACGACGGGATGTGGTTTCCCCCCAACCTGGGGGAAATCCTTCAGGCTTATAGGCGGTTTAGGCTTCTGCATCAATTTGACAATGCAGCAGCGATGCAGACGATGTGATTGGTCTGCTTGGTAGTAGCGTGTTGCCGCTTTAGTATTTCTGGCTGCTTCTCCATCTCCACGAATTTTCAAATTAATTGTTTTGAATCAATAAAGATGGAACACATCGAGGAAAGGTTAACGGGGGATGTTCGGAGATACAAACAGTTGTGTGTACTGTATATCCATACAGTGGGAGTGACTGGGGCACTGAAACGCAGCCTCTAAATAACGCAGAGAGAGGAACAGCTGGCCAAAGAACAACAAACCGCTGCACGTCCGCGAATAGACAACAGACGGACTCAACAGGGAATAGCACTAGCGTATCATAACAAAATATTGGTGAAATGAACGAGTTTCGCGGCAGATAATGCGTCAGTTAGAGGCTGCGTTTCGGTGCCCCAGTCACTCCCACTATATGGCTATGTGTGGATCTAAATATCTTCCGAATGACTCCATATGACACCAAAGTTATATGGGTGAGTAAACGATCGTATTTTATGCCAGAAATAAGGTCCAGGCTGTAAAAAAATGGTAATTGCCCTGTGGTAATTGGTAATTGTTTACTCACTTCTCTCCGATCCTTTTTGTTGTTGTGAAATATACAATTACTCTGTTGTAAGAATCTGGAAACGGTAACTACTGCTTCATTTGATATGGTTTTGTACGGTCCAGAGTTAGATTAGTAAACTGAAACCACTCTCATCTGTGCCAAAAATATGAAGCCAAAGCTAGCAGCTGGCTGTATTAGCACAATAGACACAAGTGTAAAAGTAACACTTTTCAACAGCATGTAACCTACAGCTAAAAAGGTTTGTTTTTTGTGGAGTTCTTCTTAGTGAACAAGTCAGTGACGCCAGAGATCTTTCTCTGGTGCTCAGCTCAGAGGTGGATCCACAGGAAGGCAGCTCCATGTTATTTCTCTGGGCTGAGCTCGACCAGCCCCATGGAGTAAAACCTCAATTTCCCTATTCCAGGTGAGGGTCTGCACCTCTTTTGGGGCCATTTCATCCAGGTCTATCAATCACTTTTTGCCCCTCCCCTGAGACCAATTTGACTTGGGGGACTTCTTTCCCCTGAAGAACATAGCTCAAAGGAGCACAGGGTCACACAAGCCCCTCCACCACGTTAAGGTTGGTGATTCTTCTGGGGTTAAAATGACGTTCCTTCAAAGGGTGACTGGGTCCAGCCTTAGAGATTGGGTGAGGAGCTTGGATATCCAAAGGGAGTCCCACGTAGAGCCACTTCTCATTCTCATCTTAAGAAACCACCTGAGGCGGTTCAAGCATCGTGTTCAGATGCCATCTGGGCACCTGCCCTTGGAGGTCTACTGGGCACAGCCAGCTGGGAGGAGACGTCCCTCCAGAACTCCCTGGAGGGCTTATATACATATCCTGTCTGGCCTGACACCTCAGGATCCCTCAGGAAGAGCTGGAATGTGTTGCTGGGGAGGGAAACGTCTGGAGTCCCTTGCTTAGTCTGTTGCCACCATGAACCAACCTCGGATAAGTGGAAGAAAACGGATGGATGCTATTAACTGAGCTTTAGAGATGCTGGCCATGTGATTACCTTCAGGGCTGTGATGCAGCAACATTGCTGTGCCGCAGCCTGATTTTGGCGGCGTGTCCCGTAACCCCTGTCGCCAGCTTTCCAGCACATTCAGCATGTTCAATTGGCGATGTAACGGGTCAGTCAATTTGATTGGCTGATCGGCTAAGCGAATCGGTGCACGAGAAGAGAAATGAAAGAGGCGAAACTAAACAAAATGACAGAGTTTAAAGGTCACATATTGAGGGGCATCATCCTCTCATCCTCCTCTTATCTGAACACTTAAATCCAAATATTATCACAACATGATCATCTAGAATGAAGGTCAGCCGCTCAGTACGACAGGTTCTAGTTCTTCCTATGTTCCTCGCCTCCCAGACGAGTTTTTGGTCCAGACACTCGTGACGTGAGTCGACGTCAGCCTTCAACGCCGGTACGGTTTGCATGTACCTTCAGACAGAGAAGCTAGCTCCTTGTTTGCACCAGTCATGCTAAGATAACCAACTGCTGCCAACTGTAGCTTCGTGGTATCCATCTTCTCTCTTAATTCGGCGTGTTTTCTAGAGTCATAGATTCATAAATCTGGTGTAGAATGATGACTTGCAATAACAAGCAAGTCTGAATCTGAATCAAATCTAAATCTACATGTTTACGGTAAACCTAAAAAGAAGAAGACGCAAGGTGGACGCGTTGATGAACCAGGAAGATTGATGCACACACTGCACCAAATGCAACAGCTGAGGGTTAGCCAACCCTTAGCCTTGGGCCTACTATAGGCTGTAGCATTTTAAATTGGCCACACTCAACAAAATACATACATTAAAGAAAGAAAGAATCGCCTATAGAAGGCACTCGGCTTCAAGACAAAAGAAGCAATCTGGGGAAATAAGGGATAACTGCACAATCCCTACTAAAAGAGGTTGCCTGGATGTTATTGTCAGGCTCTGAGACTTCAAGAAGGGACGTTGTCTTGTTAAATGAAGCCGCCTCTCCATCACCCTGCAGAAGTGATGAGAGGGCCAGCGGGGTAGCTGAGCGGGCTAGTTACCTGACATCATCCTCCCTGTGCGTCGACAGGTTGCATCCTACACAACCGCTGAAATAAATGTGCGCACAATCCACCAGGCAGCCGCTCCACAGCGCAAAATGAATACAGATTGGGGGCTAAAGAAGCAGCAGCAGCAGCACTGAAGGCTCTCACACATGTCACCAAGCGTTCACATGCACGGTCCTTTCATTTTCGGACTCTCTCTGTGCTTCCAAAACAGAAGCCGTGTTATTCAACATGGGCTACGCTTTTCAGTGGCAAGCGTATTTTTTTTACGCAGCCTGCGTCGGCTCAAGGGCAAGCAGAGCCCTGGATTAAGCGGCGATACTCCCAGCTGTCAGCAGGCTGAGGGAGGCTGATGCAGGCGCTACAACACGCAGTAAAGGGTGGAACGGTTCCTCACAGCGCAATGCAACGTTCACGGGGCTCGGACACGACAAAATAAACATCATGCTCTGCAATCGAGGTGACATTCAGGCGCTAAACCCTTCCAGGAGTGCTTACAAATTCGCAAGGAGATAAGACTGGCCCGACATTTTGCGCCACGGACACGCAGTCATTTTATTTACCACAACAGAGACGTTGTTTTATTAGATGTTTTTAAAGGGTATAAATAAAGCATATATGTATATTTACTCACCCGGGCCGCCATCTTCACGGTTTGCAGTGGATCGAGGGATGCAGCTCCGTTCAGTGATTCATAGGACAGCGGGGACAGTGTAGGGGGAAAGGCTCGGCAGCAGATGGGTTTATAGGCTGCTGCTGCGCACCGCGCTCCGATTGGCTGATTGGGCGGAAGGGGACTGCACCAGCAGCTCGCGTGCCACCGAGGAGGATCACCCGTTTTCGCGAGAACACTCACGTGGCATGCGAAGGTGGGCAAAACACGAATCACGGATGTGTGTGTGAGAGGAAACTGAAACGTTGATTATGAAAGATGGGCATTTGGACATTTGCCTCTTGGTCTCATATTTAAATGCTGCTCCATTTTTTCATTATAATTAAGGATTAATATGTAAAGAAAGACTAAAAATCTCAACTGACTTGGACTGGAATAACCAAAAGCACTTCTGAAACCTCATCCCGTCTTTTATTTTGGTAAATATCCTTCATTATATCCTGCATTTTGTCCGGTCCTCTGAGTCAGCACCACGGAGAGCTCCAGCTATCCTGTTGCCGCAGTGGGTGAATAATAAAATCCTGCAAACATACAGATTAGCTTAAAAGTATATGTACCCCTTAGAATTTTCTTTATAAAAAAGGACACAAAACATCAGATTTTCACAGAAATCCTCAAAGTAGACAAAGAGAACCCAACCACACTCATGAAACAGAAATATTATACTTGTGTATTTGTTTATTCGGGGAAAATGAGCCAATATTACATATCAGAGATGTGCTAAAGTAAGTGCACCTCAAGGCCAAATTCAAAGGCCAAGGACAAACTTGAAGACCTCAGAAAAGGAGTTGTTGTTGCTCATCTGGCTGGAAAAGGTTACAAAACCATCTCTAATGAGTTTGGGATCCACAAATCCACAGTCAGACTGATTGAGAACAAATGGAGGAGATTTAAGAAGACTGTTACCCTCCAACAGCAGTGGTCGACCAACAAAGATCAGTCTAAAAGCAGGATGCATAATAGTCTGAGAGGTCACAAAGGAACCCAGGGTAACTTCTAAGAAGCAGCTAAAGGCCTCGCTTGCATTGGCTAATGTTAATGTTCATGAATCCACCATCGGGTGAGGCTGTGTTAGCCAGTCTATCGCCATGGCCAACACAGGGAGACAGACAACCATTCACACTCACACCTAGGGCCAATTTAGAATCCCCAATGAACCTAACGAGCATGTCTTCGGACGGTGGGAGGAAGCCGGAGTACCCGGAGAGAACCCACGCAGACACAGGGAGAACATGCAAACTCCACACAGAAAGGCCCCAGTCGGCCCGGATTCAAACCTTCTTGCTGTGAGGCATCAGTGCTAACCACAGCGCCACTGTGCCGCCCCTGAAATCTGAATTATATTCAGGAGCTGAATCTTAAGAGCAATTAGGTCATATCGTTCTACAAAAGAACGTTTAAAGAAGAACATAATGAATGTTTAGGAACGGCCAAGTCAAAGTCCTGACCTTAATCCAATAGAAATGGAAACCCACCAACATTTAAGAACCGAAGCGGTGTAAAATTCCTCCGAGCCGCTGTAGACGACGGATTAGCAGTTACCAGAAACATTTAGTTTGCCGTTATTGCTGCACAAGGAGGTCACAGCAGATACTGAAAACAAGGGTCCGTATACTTTTTCAATGATTAATTGTCTCGAATACGTAAATGGACAAGTATAATTCATTCATTCATCTTCTATACTAGTCCTGTTAAGGTTGGAGCTTCTACTCCTCTGCTAATAGCCGACCCAGCTGATTTCATGATGTGTATACTGTATAATAAGTTGTCAAAAAGTCAGATTTAAGTTTAACTCACCTTTGAAGAGACATGAGTCACCAAGTTTTGGTTTGTAGTAGACCAGATCAGCTTGAGGTTGAAATGTCAGATCTTTTGGACCATTCCAGCCGGGTATCTAGTCGCCACATCAACTAGGGTATGTACAACCTAAGCCCTTCGAGCTTTGTACCTAAATTAATTTGCTTCAGACACTGGCTGTCACAACTCATAGCAGGGAGAAGCAACTAAGTGATCATTCAAGCATATACACCGATAAGGCATAACATTATGACCACCTTCCTGATATTGTGTAGGTCTCCCTTATGCTTCCAAAACAGTCGTGACTCATCAGAAAATGGACATGGGCCTTCTGAGGGTGTCGTGTGGTGTCTGGCAACAGAATGTTGTTAGTGGGGGGTTCTTTCAGGGGAGGGGCCTCTGTGGATCATCCCACAGATACTTGATCACTTTGGGATCTAGTGAATTTGGAGGCCAGGTCAACACCTTGTGCTGTTCTTCATGTTTTTTTAGTTGTTCCTAAAGTGTTTTTGTGTGTGTGTGCCTGTGTCAGGCTCCATCCTGCTGGGGATGGCTGCTGCCATCAAGGAGTGTCATTGCTACGGGGTGGGGGTGCCTGGTCTAGGTGGGTGGTTTCCCAGCAGCACATTTAATTGTCACAAGATGGTCACTTCTCCTGTCAGTGGTTTTAACTTTGTGGCTGATCTGTGTCACCTGCTGGTTCATTCATAAACCAATAAACTGAGTTGACGGTACCAACTTCTACATATTTACTACATGTACAATGTCAGCTTTCATTTCTCCCGTCATGTCAGAATATTTACACAAGAAGCCCCCGCCCCGAGGTAGGATTATCTCCACCCAGAGTAGATCTCAAGAGCCACTACACCCACTTAAGTACTAGAGAGCAAGCAAGAGGTAATTGCATTGCCTATTGTGGGACTTCCTCTTAGATAAAGACCTCTTTAACTCCTTCAGATACAACTTCTGCCGTGAGCCTGCGGCTTCTGTTCAGTTCACTTCACTGACTCTCTGCTGCCTTCCCGTGGTCAGTGTAAGAACTGTCTGTAAAGAGTCAAAGCACCTACTCATCTATGAAACCCCCAATCCCTGAAATAAACAAAGGAGGCCGTGCTTGTAAAGGTTTTGTTTTTATATATATAAAGTACCTGTAACAGTTGATCAAATTATTCTTATTTCTCACATACATATTCATACATCCACATAGTAACAGATTGCAGCATCAGCACTCTAGTAACACTAGTAGCCTTGACTTTTGTTCAACAAAGATTCTTGTTTACACAATATGATTCACAAATGAAAAGGAAAGGAGAAACCCCGTACCAAGTTCAACATCGTTAGAAGCTTCATATGTTACATGAAAGTCGTTGTCTTGTACGTGTCGCAAGGTAAAATATGGCACATAGTCGTGGGTTGATCAGTAATGAGAGTGCGTGTAGGAAGGATGGAGGCGGTCAACCTAAACTTAAGTTTTCAGTTCATGTCTCCTTTTTTTACCCAATAAATACATCATGTATGCTTAAATCGGGCATACAAAGTATTCAGCGTGTTTGTGGGCGTCTTTTCTCGAGGGCGTCGGACATTTTTAAACAAGATGTAGAAGCAGAACTCACTGATGTTTCAATCATAGTTGAGCATTTGACAGGTATGTTACAGGTATGTTAGGCTTTTGGGTTTTTTTTTTTTTTTTTGACAATCTGAAAAAGGTGTACGTGGTATTTCAAGAGTTTGGTGGTGGGTATACACCTGGCTGCCTTTCCAAAAACCTCAGCTCTTACTCCAGCTGCAACTGTTAGCTTGTCGGGCTAATTACATTATGACCAACAGCAGAAAACCCAAAGTTATCCAGGACCAAGTTTTTGGGCTCTCGTTCCTAACTAGCATTCCCAATTTTCTTTTTTGTGTGTATTTATCAACTGTGTGGAAGATAAACGTTGATGCTATCAGAGTTTAAGCTAACATTTCTGTCCTGCTCTTACGATTTAGACTTTTCCCCCCCAAGACCTGTTAACTTTAGCCTCATTTTTAGTACTTTTTGGCTAACTAGCTTATTAAGCTAACGTTAGCCTAATAAGCTAGCCAGTCAGCATCAAAACTGATCTTTTTGTGTTTAGATTAAGCACAATAAATACATCATGTATGTTTAAATTAAAGTTTTTTTTGGCTAAAAAGCTTATTAAGATAACGTTAGCTTTTTAAGCTAATATTAGCCTAATAAGCTAGCCAGTCAGCATCAAAATTGACCTTTTAAGCACAATAAATACTACATCATGTATATTTAAATTAAAGTATTTTTTGGCTAACTAGCTTAATAAGCTAACGTTACCTTATTAAGCTTATAATCTTGCAAGTCAGCATCAAAATTGATATTTTTGTGTTCAGATTAAGCACAACAAATTCGGTGACAGTTGTTTTTAACATTCGTCATCCCTCTACTAAATCTGATGCTGAAATCATGTCTAATTATGGAAAAGTGGATTTGTAACCTTTCTTTTATCCGTTAACCTGCAGCGATACACATCCTAAATTCTACTTGTAGTTTGGGTCATCAAGTACGACGACAAACTCTAAAAAAAGATTATTCAACAGTCGTCTTGGGAATGCCGTTGTGAGGAATGCTACTTGTCTACTGCTCCGTCAGAAAACGGCTGGAGGAGGAAGGACGCGTCACGAGCTCGTTCGCTAAGGATTCGTTCTCCGTGTGCATATTTGTTTCATGAGGTTTGAGGCTACATGTTTCTCTACCCCGCTGCAGCCGAGTCGGTCATCACCCGGGAAAAAAACAAAAACAGCAAACAGAGTTAAAACATCACCTGCACAGAGGAGTCGCCCAGTCTGGACAGAGGCATGACATTCTGGGTCAGTTTTAAAATCCCATTCCCCTCACATCAATCAATAAGTAGGGGCTGTTTGAATTTATTCAGAAATTAAAATTTGCTAGCAGAATGTGGAACACTGGATGAAATTTTGGCGTACGTTTTTTTGCAAAGTGACCCATAAAACTTCATCGTGTATTAAAATCACAAGCTTTTCCATTTGGCCATCCAGTCCTTGTTTTCTGCATCTGAATCTCTGATAACACGATGTAGAGACACCTTGAAAAAAAGCTTATTCCTTTATAGTCTTTCTTGTTCAGGAGGAGGAGGAGACTCTTGAGTTGGCTCATGTTTTTTTTTTTTTTCATGTTTGTATGAAATAATGAAGTCTTTATAATGATATGGCACAAGATCTCTGCCCTGCCTGAAAAGGCAGAGGTTTTTCTCAAAAAATTGAAGACAGTTCATTGGCTACGGTTAGACTTAGTGATACGACATCCTCAGGTTCAAAGAATCTCTCCAGAGGGAACATCTGAGACATCTCCTTTTTTTATATACCAACACTTTAACAATTGCACAATATCCTCTACATTGAAGGGGAATTCCACAAATAATCCACGTGGAAGTGAGTTTACATGTGACAAAGGGCACAAAACGGCTGCAGAGGTGCTGTCCCAGGTTTGAAAATGAACACAGATTGTGTCGTCTGTTATAGTAGAGGTTGGGATTGAAGGAAGACAGCCTTCAGGAGACAAATTAAAGATCCAAATAGTTTGGATGCCATTTTAAAGCTTGAAATTTGAAACATTTTTGGGTGGTATACGTATGCATTCAAACTGACCCAATCTGGTGAATGAATCCAGGACAAAATCAAGTCTATAGACGGTTTCCAAAATTGAAACTATTTAATCTTCCTGGGCTTTTTTATTTTAACCGTGTAACCGAGAAACGTGGAAATCCGATTGCACTCGTCTCGACTCCTGTACTCGCAGCCAAAGGCAAAGACTGCACCTAACCTTTCACACCACCTCCCTCCCCCATCAGAGAGTCACCGGGATGTCACATCACTCAGCCTAGCTTTCAGTTCAGTACAGCACGGCGGCCGCTCAGTCCCTTTCTGTCACGTGGAGTGCGGCGCGCCCAACGCAAAGCAGCATGCTAGGAAACCTATAGAATCACACATGCATGTCGGACGGCTCGGTGAGTACGTGAGCCGTCGGGTCAGCGGTCAGAGTCTCTAAATATGGGACGACTGGATGGCACCGGACGGGAGACGACCAGTTCAGACCAGATTGGACAGAGAGAGAGAGAGAGAGAGAGAGAGAGAGAGGGAGAGCATTTGTTGCTTTAGCTTGTCCGAGTTGCTGTACACAGCAATGAGCAGAGGAAAGGTGGGTGTATACGTGTGTGTTGTGGAGGGGGCGGGGGACTTCAAGCAGCGGCCAAGGTCTCTGGTTCCCGAGGGGCGACGGAAACGTCAAAGCCTTGTATTGGAAGAAAAGTCACGTGTACACTTGCGGCAACCTGCCCTCTCCACCCCTGGAGCATGATCACATTTTCTTTTTCATTGGCCGAGGCCGGTCACATGATCCGGTCTCGGAAAATGTCTGCCACGGCAGACGGCAGAGCACCAGCGTTGGCGCTCACAATGCAAGTGCTGTGTTTCTGAAAATTTAAATCTTTCTTTCGTTCATTCTTTCTTTCTTTGCGTTCCCAGCAGTCAGCACCAATATGGACTGGAAGAGAGAAAGTGCGGGGGCAAAAGAGAAAGTAATAAGATAATTCCCTGTGTATAATATGCTCTGCTGGGGTTGTCGTGTATTGCATTTTCCCATGTTATTTTATTTTTTGTGAATGTAAACAGCTTACAGGAGGGCTTTTATTAAATTATTATTCATCTTTGCCCCGAGGGATTAGCGTTTCATACCCAATTGCTAAAAGATCTGGCTGGATAAGCCCAAACGTTCCCTCACAAGTACAGTACTTTACATAATATGTCAATGGACGACTAATCCGCGACGGTACAATTGCGCCAAATAGTTAATGCTCTTTACGACAGCGGGACCTCACGGAACCACTTTTGGTGAGTGCAATAAGCTCGGGCGGGACTAAGGTAAAGTGGAGTTGGCAATAAGCATGTGGTCAAGTGCAAGGACATATGAGCATGAATGCTAAATATATAAATATATATATGTGTGTTTGTTTGTTGTCTGGCGTCTCTGACATTTTTTTTTTTATCAAAGCACGCTAGAGACAAATGTCGGTGCAGTTGTCAGATCGCTTCTCTGGCTAAAACAAGGTACAGGTCGGACTGATGCACGTCCCTGGACCTGAGGCGAAAGATAAAAAGGAAAGATATCTCTATCTCGCAGCCGGTTAATGTCACACAGCTGACCGGGCGGTGGATAAAACATCGCTTTCCTCGTAGGTGTTGTCACTTCACGTCGATCGTATCTCCGCTTTTAAAGCTCGTCGTCCTCCCGGATTCGGAAATGGCAGCAGCTAGCTTGTTGGTCTTGAGAATTTAATCGGAGCCAATGATGTCAAATAATGCAGGAAGAGCCTTGATGTTATCTGCTTTGTTGTGGTGGAACGGCCCCATAGGCCGGCGGCTACCATCAGTCACTACGGATCGTTTACTGCCTGAAAGCCTGTTGATGTTTAAACGCCTCATTACACAGCTTAAATGCAGAGTTTAAAACCAGACGCTCTTCCTTCCCGGTTACAAAGCGGAAATTTGGTCAATCATAAACCAGCAGAGACGCCAGACAACAGTACCTCTCCAAGGTAGCGCTACACTGCATCACATTCCTGTCCTCAACCTGTTCCCTTCCTACCATCCATCCTTCCTTCCTTCCTTCCTTCCTTCCTTCCTTCCCCACCCTCCCAGCTCCCATTTATCGGTCAAGGCCTATGAGGAGCTTGGTCTTCTCCTCCTCTTTCTTGCTCTCGTTCTTCAGGTCGGCAAACACCTGGGTGAAGAAGTGCGGGTCGGTGTTGATCTGGAGCATTTTGCCGCTCATGCGGTTGATGATCTCCAGGCAGCGGTCCCAGAAGGCCTCCTTCTCCGCCTCGACCAGGAAGGGCTTCAGCGGGTAGGAGATCTCGTTGCCCATGTAGGAGTAGGACAGGTAGAGGCAGGTGAGCAGCGAGGCCTGCAGCTCGCGCTCGGAGGCCACCTCGGACGAGACCACGTCGCGGCACAGCATGTAGAGGAAGACCACGTTGGCTGGAGTGATGAAGCCCTGATCCTGCCAGCCCTGGAGGAGGAGGGAGCGGTCCACGCTGCGCAGCCACAGCACCGGGTCCGTCGGGGATAGGCGCTTCAGTCTGTAACAGCGGCGGCACAGGAACTCACCCAGGCTGCGCATCAGTTCACTGGTGGAAGCCTGGGTTTAAAAAAGAAGGGGCAAAGGGTTAGCAAAGGAGAAGAAGGTGACACTGAAATAAAAGACAAATAAAGAGGTACCTGGACGATGACACGTTTCGGCGTGCCAGCAGCAGTGGAGGCTTGGACTCCAGAGCCTGTGAGGGAATTCTTTTTGGCAACGACAGTAGCTACGCTGGCCAGGGTCTTGGAGGTGGGCAGGTGGGAGGAGGTAGTGGTGGTGGTGGCTGAGGGGTCCTGGCCGGAGGAGTAGGACGCGAGGTTAGCGCAGGATTGAGACTTCTTCAGCTTCAGGCTGTTGGACGCCGAGTTAGCTGTGGCGGCCGCGTTGCCGTCCGGGGAGCTGCCTTTCCCGCCATCCCCAACTTCCGACTGCAGTTTCTTGGAGCCCTTCCTCTTTGCCGACACGGCCACGATCCGTTTCCATGGCAGCACACTGATGATGGACGGGCGTTTGAGGGACTTCGCGGCCGCCGCCGCCGCGTCCTTGGCGTTCTTGCTGTTCTGGACGGCGGTGTAGTGGCCCACGGTGGCCGGGCCGTCCTCGAACAGCGCCGCCTTGCGGTAGCTGGGGGACAGCGAGAGCACTGTACCCATGATGCCTGGTGAGCGTTAGCAGAGGGGCGTCGGGAAGTGCTGGGTGGAGGGAGGGCTCTTTGATTGGTCTAAACAAAGAGCCTTAAGGGGGTCAAAGCGTCTCACTTCTGGAGGAAGTTGAACCTGTGGACAAAGATGACATTTGACTTCAACAAACAAGGCTTTTTTGAACTTTTATACTCATGATCTTCCTCAACACATCAAGTATAGTCAGTGCTAGATGCACTGAAGGCTCTGAGCACGCAAGTGAAGGTGTTCTTGCAACGCTTTCATTGCCCTTTTTGAGTTCTGTAGCCATCCTATCGATTTACTAGTTGTACAGCTGTTGCCATGGATGCAGAAACGTGACGCAGATGTTGACTGCTTCGATCTGCTGTTGTGGCACAGTGGCACGGCGGTTCACACTGATGCCTCACAGTAAGAAGGTTCAAATCCATGGGCCGACTGGGCCTTTCTGTGTGGAGTTTGCATGTTCTCCCTGTGTCTGCATGGAGTTCTCTCCGGGTACTCCCGCTTCCTCCCACCATCCAAAGACATGCTTATTAGGCTCATTGGTGATTCTAAATAATAACCCCAACCCTAACCCTAACCCTAGCCCTGCGACTCTTCACGAGTGGATAAGCGGTTACGGAAGATGAATGAATGATCTATTTTTGCAAAAGCAAAGCCTAGACCTTGACTCTTCACTGTCTCACAGGTACCAGGACAACTGGGCAAACTGCATCCCGAGAGGAAACTCGTTAGCTAAACGCAGAAAAAGGTTATTTTCAAGATATTTTTCAAAACGGTTGCTCTCCAAACTCTCTCGCCCCACAAACATCCTCTTAAGGCTGATGGATTTTGCTCTGTGTGGCCGGGAGTACCCAGCTAGATAGCCTGTTACAGAGAGGATGCTGCTGCTGCTGTCCCCTAGCAACCGTGTCAAGTGAGCTATTCTCAGAGGAACATCCAGGAAAACAGGTCCTCTTATTAGGTATTTGCAGCTCTGCTTCCTGCATAAAATGCCGACAAGCGTGGACTTGAGCTTTCAGTGAAGTTAACTGCCTCCCAAAGTCAAATGTCAACCTGTTACTAATGACCGCATTTTAAAATGCACTACAAAGTAAAAAGGATTAGGAGCAGGATCCCGTTTTATCTCCGGTCCACACCGCGATCGTGTAGCTTTGCCGGCATTCCTTCACAGCAGTCGCCTCTCAGCGGGAGGCAAATGTATAGGGAGGCGCGTATAGGAGGCGTCACGTCTTCCTAACCCTGGCCTGCCACCGTTCATTGCCATTATATAAGGACCAAGATAAGGCCTCAGAGGCAGGGGGAAGAAATGTGCGCCAGCATCCATCTTAGCTTCAAAATGGAAGCCTTGAAAAACACCACCACCCCCTTCCCTCCTCCTCCTCCTCCTCCTCCTCCTCCTCCTCCTCTCCAGCACAGCTCCACAAACATGAACATTTCACACACCAAAACATACATATATACAGACATTAATGCTTTTATGTGATCACTTCTGCATCAATACATGAATTGCATGAATCTGAGTCTATTTGTTGGCTTCTTCTTAGGCCTTCTTGGCTGTGTTGTATTTTAACAGGTGAAATAAATTGCCTCATGCACCATGTTTTCCTACCTTCTAATTAATGGACTCTTCTTGCGAAATCCATGTATCACACCTTGACCCACCCCCCCACCACCACCACTCTGGGTGCTGCTGGGAAAATGTGAATCCACACCGCTAGAGGAGAGCAGTCCAGGGTCCAGGGCGTGAAAACTGCTCGGTCCCCGGTAATAAATGTCTCCTGGTCCGCCTTCTTCTTCTTCTTCTTCTTCTTCTTTTTGTGTCTTTTAATCAAATCTTCATTAATACAGAGCCTCTTTCTCGTCGGTGACGGGAACACTGGAGCAAAAATATACGCTTCGCTCCTTCGCTCGCAGCCAGGGGAAAGATGTCTTCCATTTGTGAGAGGCGACGATGTATGGATGCTCACAGCTCGGACGAAGCTCCCTCAGACTTAAATAAGGCAACACGTATTAAGATAGGGCTGAAAACCCTAAATCGACACACACAGAAAAAAAAAAAGAAAAAGCGAGAGGGGAAAATGGCCACTATGAAATCCAAAAATAGAGCAGCTTATTCCCTCAGCTATGCAAACCTGTCAGAGAGAGAGAGAGAGAGAGAGAGAGAGAAAGAGAGAGGCTGGGGCTGCTTTGATGCGGGCATCTGCAGTTATTCGGGTTGGATGTGGGAGAGAAACGTCGCCTTCTCATTGGCTGCCTCCTGGATTATGCCGCTGCCGCCGCCGCTGCTGCTGGTCGACGCTGTCGCATCCGCGCCGCTGAAGCCATTGGCCGGCGGCGGACCCCAGCTCCAGCCTATCGCGGGGCTTCGCTGTCCGTGGTGCTGAAGCGGCCGACCAAACCGCGTCCGAGGAGGAGGAGGTGGTAGAGGAGGAGGAGGAGGCGGAGGCTCTCTGCCGCCGACGAGCGTCGACGCGGAGGATTTTTTTTTAATTTATTTATTTTTTTGTGAATCAGTTTTTACACCGGAGCTGCTAAAAATCCGCCTGCGCGCAAACACGACAGCTCTGTGGAGGAATGCGCCACCCCCGTTAGTTTTCAGATTAAGAGTTTACAGGAAAAAAACAGCAAAAAAAGCAACAACAAATTATTTGCTTTACGCGTAATTCAACGGTTTTAGTGGTGGATGTGGGTGCATGCATAGATATAGACCATAGGGAGGAGGGGGGGTTGGGGATGCCCTTGTCCCCTAGCAACCATGTCAAGTGAGCAAACTCTCTGAGGATAGATATAGCAGTGTGGTGTGTTTTTTGAGTTGCAAAATCAAACTTTGACATTATTTGAATGGGGTTCTGGTCGTGGCTGCTGGGCCGAACATAAACTGAATGATCAAAAATGTTAACACAAACTCAAACAGGACTGGAATCGTGTCATGTCTATCCCATTGTCAGTATTCGCCAGCGTCGACTGCCTTATTTTGTGCGTTCCTCTCTGCATTTAAAAGAACACAGCCTGTAAACATGAGCCATATCTCGTAAAGGTTGACCTTTGACATGGCCGCGCCAGTGTTATAGGTGGGATTCTGGATCACTTTCTAATTATCTTGCATCGGCTCCTGTTCTTTCCAATCATCTTGTAATAAATTCACAATGCTCCCCATCATGGAGGCCACTTTAAAAACCAGTATGAAGGCCGTGAACCAGAGAGCAGATCTTTCTGAAAACCACACACAGCTCAGCAATCAGGCAAAGCAGGCCGCTGTATGATTTCACAGTGCCTTAATGCTGAGAGGAATAACACTATCACAAATACAACGAGTCACCTGCTGAGTCACCTTTTTTTTTTTTTTTTTTTTAACTTAGCAATGCAGTCAACAAAACAAAGAGCGCCAAAGGAGAATGTCACCACCCTGGCGTTTTTAACCATATGTTATGTCTCATGTAATGAACTGAAAAGTAATGGAGGTTTTATGCAAAATTAGTATTTTTATAAACTGGATACAGTCACAAATTAAGTATCTGTCTGGAATGCCAAATTAAAGTGCTCTGCAAGTTGATTTTGCATGAAAACATGTGAGGAATTGACGACAACAACAAAACCCATACAAAAAAAGAAAAAATAAATACATAAAATTACCTTGATAGTCATATTTTAAACCATCCTCTGGAGAATGGTTCGGTCTAAATGTTTGATGTGTAGGCCAAATTGTGTGGCAGGTGATGTGGGGTGTAATACAGTTCAGCAATATGCAGCTATGGGGAGGAAACCATTCGTGTTAGTATTTTCATTTTATTTGAAATAAATTGTACTGTTCAGATATTCGTGGGGAAAAAAAAAATAATTCTAACTTTATTTTCATTTATTTTTTTATTTTTTTTGGGGGGGGGTTGTAGCAAATGATTTTTATTTTATTTTATTTTATTTTATTTTATTTTATTTTATTTTATTTTATTTTATTTTATTCCTTGGCTTTGAGACCCTGCTCTTGTTTAATGCTTTTAGTATTTTTTAGTGTTTTTTTTTTTTATTGTTTTACTGCTTTTAATTCTTTGTCTTATGTTCTTATTCTTACCTATGTACCGCATAGGTACACATTTTATTATCGTAGCGAAAAACAAACTACATCACCCGTCATGCAATCCGGCGGCTGCGTACATCAACTTCCGGGGCGCGCGCGGTTAAAAGCTGAAATGTTGTTATTTTGAGGACCACCTTTAGCCAGTTAGTTTGAACAACTCTCCGCACTTACGCTAACGTGTCCCCCAACTAGTAGCACTTTTAATGGACGCCCTGCACAGACACCGCTCACTTTATAAAGGCACGACGCCGCCATGGAAAGAAACGTACAGAAAAGTGAGTAATAATTAAGCGCTAGCGTTCTTCTCAGCTAGCCGCATGGCTAGTTAGCATGTCGGTTGTCGTTTGACTCTAGCATAACGCTGCTCTGCTTGTCGTCTTTTCTTTTTAAAGCGATGTATAGACAGGTTGAAAAACAGCCGGTCCAGGCTGCTCGACAGGTACCGCCAGGCCGGAGAGAGCGAGCGACGTAGCGGCTCCGGGGCCTCAATCATCGTCCAGGAGGTGATGGAGGAGGAGTGGACCGCCCTGCAGTCAGAGGACCAGAGGCTGCCGTCGCTCTGGGGGCCAGAGGGTTTAACAGAGGTCGGTCTCTATCAGTCTTTTCTTTCATTTTACTCCACTTTGTCCCTCAAAAGCTTAATCAGCTGGTTTCTTTTCTTGTTGACAGATGTTCAGCCTCATGAAGGAGTATGATGAACTGGCAGTGCTTGATGAAATCCAACAGGAGCTCATATCTCATGGTAATACATTTCTATAAGCTGTTTTCAAGCCAGAATAATAAACAAACAGACATGCCATGTGCGTCGGTAATCTCTACAGAGGCTTGAGATATTTCTTCAGACCTATTTGAAGTGTCTTCTTGTTGATGTTTTTGTTTACTTTCCCTTGGCGCTACAGAAATGTCCATTATCGAAGAGTACGAGAGGAACCTGCAGTTTGAGCAGCAGTACATATCGGATGTCGTGGAAGGGATGGGGGACGCGCATATTATTTGCCCCACATGTCACATGTAAGTCCAACAAGTGATCGCTTTTAACGCATAACATTTGCGCGACTGCTTCCTCTTCTTCTTATATGTTGTTTCACTTCTCCTCTAAAACCTGTGCACAAACATTTTTTCTTAATCTTGCAGGAACAACTTGAACATCAATAGCCATTTTATCTCCTGCACCTGTGGACTTTACATCAACACTAAGGTTTGTTAATTAAACTATATTTGGTTTTATAGTAAAATATCACAGTTCTCTTTTAAGCTTTTGGCTTCTGATTCTTTTAAGTCTTATTTCCAAATTCATCTTGGCTTGTATAGTTGCAGTGATGTCCGTTCTGGATTAATATCCTGAGATGAGCGTACATGTATCTTATATGCATGATATAAACAAGATTACACGATTGTTATATGTGCATGATTGACGATGGATGGAGCCAGCGTTTGTTTGAGTCGTATTATTTGCGGATCAAGACTTTGGCTAAAGTGGTATAATGTTGTTAATCTCCTCCGCAGAAACTAAACATCACCCCTGATGTCCTGCGGCGTCTTCTCGAGTCCAGAGTGTCCGAGCACATGGTGGACTGTCTCCACAACCCTGTTTTCTTTGTAGCCCCCAACGCAGAAGGCTCTCCCAACCTGATGATAAGTTGCAAGGTACACTCAAGTCAGTCTAAACACCCTAAATTTGGGTCATGACTTAAGTGCAAAGTGTTAATTTATATTAAACCTTCTCGTTCTCTCTTGCTTTCAGGTTTGTGACTACCTGTCCATTGTCTTGTGAGTGCAGATGCTGCTGTCAGGCTGACTTTTTTGGGAGATTTGACTTTTTTTTTTGTGAAATAAAGAATATTTTTATATTTAATGCAGGAAGCTGGTGTCCTTTCTTTTACTCTCTGTTTCCCTTTACTGGCCACCTTGGTTATAAATCCGTCCACATTTCCAGGGGATTCAAACCTGGGCTGGTGTGCTTAGGATCACTTCCTGTTCAGCTTCGACTTTCACACACAGATATTCTCATATTATCTTCAAGCACTTATGAATATCACACAGAATTCATAGCTGAATCAAGCTGCCCAACAAAACAAAACCATAAAATTTCCACCACTGTCCTTCACAGCTAGTATGAGGTGAATCTCCTGAAAAGCTGTCTCATCAGCACCAGATACTGTTACTTTGCCCAAATATCTCGAATCTTTGATTCATCAGAACAGAGTGCGTTATTCCAAAAGCCCTAGTCATTGGCAACCTGTAGTTTTGCATCAAATGTTGGGAAAAAATCCTGAAAAAGATGATTTTCCTTGATGAAAAACTTTTTAAAACTTCCTTTTTAAAAAAAAAAAAATGTCATAGAAACCACCTAGATCTTTGCACGGCAGATTCTACATGTCAAATATATGGTTGACACAGTTGTGTAGTTTGAAGGATAATCTGCTTATGGACCTTTAGGTGCAGAAAACTTCCTTTAAAAAGAAAAATCAGCCACTGATATTTCACTTTTATCTTCTCGTTATGCTAAAATGCATTCACAGATGCAGACAGATAAAATGAATAAAAACATCTGCTGAAAAATAACAGTTTTGGGTTGAAATCATTGCCTGTGTGCTGCACGCCTAAATGGTTGATGATGATGATGATGATAACTTGACAGGGGCAATTTCACTGCTTCCAACTCATTTAAAATAATGAAAGCGTTGCATTTATCTGCAGCTGCAAATATATAAAATAAAATAAGAAATAAAAATCTTAACAGTGGGTATTATGATGTTGTGGAATAGTAAAATTGCCTCAGAGTTTTATTACAAAGCCCAGAACCATGTGTATGTGTAGACATGCAGTACTCGACTCCACCTGCAGGGGGCGGCATTGTTCCGACCATGTCAACATCCTGACCGGAAAGCGACCGGGCAGAGCGGAGCGGAGGCAGGCAGAGGAAAGATGGCAGCCGCGGCAGTGGCTGAGTTTCAGAGAGCACAGTCTCTTCTTGGAACAGACCGGAATGCCTCTATCGATATCTTACACTCAATAGGTAAATATGACCAACGCAGCGCGGCTTTAGGGAGGGCGGGATTTCACGCGCGGACGCGAACGGTTTCACTTGTCTCCATCAGTCGTGGAGCAGCTTGAGTTAGCTAGCTCTGCTGTTAGCCAGATAGCTGCTAAGCAAAGGTAAGCTAGGCTAAGTGAGCTAGCCCAGGTCTTTCGGCCGTGTCTTTTTTTTCCCTCCCTGCTTCTGCTTGCACAGTGAGTCAGCAGCAGTGGGCTAGCCGGCTAAGCAGCGCGCCGGCTAGCTTATCAAGCTAAGCTAACGCTAGCTTACCCCCCCCCCCCCCCGCCGCCTCCCGGCTCATTCATTTGACAGCAACTCGGATGACAGCTGGCTAGTTAGCATGCAGCCAGCGCTGTTAGCAGCTACTCCGTTCATCATGTCAGATGTCAGGCCGACGAGGAAAAAATAAATAAATAAATAAATAAAGAGAAACCGAGTTAGCTTTCTAGCATCACACTGTTTGTCATGGCCTTTAGCTAACGCCAATGTAGCATGTGCTTGTTTGTGCTCTGAATTAAAGCATAGCTGTGCACGAGCCGTTGTTCTTTACTGTTTAAACGGAAACCAACGGTTTTTCGCAGCTTCGCGAGCTGCCTGGCCGTTTGCCACCCGGCCCGGTGATATAACTTGAGACTAGACGGAAGCAGCAGGGCACGTTAACGTCACATCATCGGCGTTTCCCCCCAGTTTGTTTTTTTTTTTTTTTCTCGTGTCGCGTTGATTCATGTCGTCAAGGATCAGATCCGATTACATCATCATCATCATCATCATCATCATCATCATCACAAACCACCATCTTCATCATCTTCTTCATCACTGCACGCCTCTTGTGTTGTATAGTGAAGCGGGACATCCAGGACAGCGATGAGGAGGCGGTGCGCGTTAAGGAGCAGAGCATCCTGGAGCTGGGTGGGCTGCTGGCGAAGACGGGACAGGCTGCAGGTACATGGTCACATATCACCGAGCCCTGCGCACACACACACACACACACACACACACACACACACACACACAGTCTGATCTGATTAGAAACAACTCAAGTTCAAATTCAGCCTGAGGAGTTAATCACAGTTATATGAGGCGTTATTTAAAACTGAAACACTCAGAGTTGAGTTACCTCTGTGCCAAGATTGGTTTTAAGGGATCTTTGGCAGCCCTTTAATATATATATATCGAACCCAGACACCGTGGTGTAAGGGAGGGATGTCCCGATCGTTATCTGGGCTTCAGCCAAGCTTGATCTCTTTGTATTTATTTACTTTAAGGTCTCGCCATGCACCAAAACTACGCAGCGTCAAAATATCTTCTTCCTCCTCTGTTTTAAAGTCAAAAGCTGCCAAAAAAACATATGCAGAAGAAGAAAAAAACACGTGACTAAGCACATCTGCTGTGTGGATGTAAACAAAGCGTCAGACAGCTGTTAATTGAGCTTGGCGAGGTGGTGGTAGTAGTAGTAGTCATTCAAAGTTCAGGTAAGGGCTGCACCGAAACGACAACAACAACAACAAACACTGAACGTTGCACTCTGCACTCTACCTTGGCTTTGGCGGCGCTACTTAATACAGGTGCACGGTGCACATGTGGTCTAGGTGAACACATGCAAGATAAGATGAATCTCCTGGGGAGGAAATTCAGTTTATTCAAGATAAGATCGGCCGGTACTCAAATGATCGGTGTCGTATCATGGGGCAAAGAACTTGATCGGGACATAAGGGGGGTTGTTGTTTGGAAGTAGTAGCTGGTGAAGGTTCATTAATCCCGTGGGAAGCTCGCTTGTGTTTGCTGTAACTTATCTGATTAGTAGATTAGAGTAAAATCTACTTCCTGTATGTGTCCAGAAACTCTGCCCTGCGCTGAAATCTAAAAGACTGCAACAAACAAGCTTGTTTAATTTACTGAAAGGCAGGTTTGCCAGCTCAGATTTAGATGAAATCCTAAGACACAGGCATTTAAAATCAATGTATGAGGGATTTAAGGCAAAGCACTTAAGTGGATTATGAGTCCTGATTTTCTATTACTGAGAACTCATTGGAATCGAAGGTGCGAGTTCCTCGGATTAAAACGTCTGCGCTCACACTTTTTTTTTCTCCCCGCCCTCTTCTCAGAGCTCGGGGGCCTGCTGAAGTATGTGCGCCCCTTCCTCAACTCCATCTCCAAGGCCAAGGCAGCCCGGCTGGTCCGCTCCCTGCTGGACCTGTTCCTCGACATGGAGGCCGCCACGGGCCAGGAGGTCGAGCTCTGCCTCGAGTGCATAGAGTGGGCCAAGGCGGAGAAGAGGACCTTCCTCAGACAGGCGCTGGAGGTGAGACAGTCGCAGCGGTGCCTGACGCTGTGGGGCTTCTGAACTTTTTTCCCCATTCGTTCAGTGTTGCCCCTTGTCCCGCAAGTGAGACAGGATTAGGAAAACTTGTTAGGAAGTTAGTTAAGGAACCTCATTATGTTGTGTTATGAAGCCTGGAAGACGTGCAGCGTTATTTGATGTGTTTAACACTTTAAACTTGTTGAATTGCAACAGAAGTGAGTCAGCCATTTGTGTGCTTTGGTCTCCTGTAACTCCTGTTACAACCCAGAGAAGTGTATCCGAAGCCAATTTGTTGAAGATCTGACTCTAATTGAAGAATTTATCATAATTTAACTGCAAGAAGCACAACGTACATCACAGTGCTCGGCATGTGCCGCCAGAGGTCGGCCTCTACTGGTGGAGCCGGCAGCTGAGCTGATGAAGATGACGACTGCAAGTGGTGGCGACAAAATTTGACCTAAATAATTAATTAAAAACAAAAAAAAAAAACTGTCTTTGGTGAGGACTTCTTCTTCCAGCTTCAAAAGCAGTTCATTAACATTTAGACGTGCAGCTCATCGGTCGCTTCGTACCCTTAGATGGGCTGTAACTGGCTGCAGGTTTCCGTGTTCAGCTTCCAATAGCACAAGGGAGCATCGCAGCACATTAACACATCTTGTCAGGTATGTAACGTCTCCTCTCTCCCCAGGCTCGACTCATCTCACTGTACTTCGACACAAAGTGCTACCAGGAGGCACTACAACTTGGTGAGTGTTAAATCTCCTGTTTGAGATTTTAGTGCACCTGTAAATTACGGTTTCTTTCTTTTCAACTCAAACCTGGTGTTGTCTCCCTGTCGATCATGCAACTTTTATCTTCCAGGGTCAAAAATGAAACGGTCTGTTTATAAAGCCTATAAAAGCCCGGATTTTGTGGGCATTAGACCACATTTATAACAAATTATACGATATAGAAACATTCGAGAGGGGTCAAATCTGACCCGGAGGTCAGTAAGAAGGTTAGTATTTTCATTTTCCTCCTTCCCCAGGCTCCCAGTTGCTGCAGGAGCTGAAGAAGATGGACGACAAGGCCCTGCTGGTGGAGGTTCAGCTGCTGGAGAGTAAGACATACCACGCGCTCAGCAACCTGCCCAAGGCACGCGCCGCTCTCACCTCTGCCAGGACGACCGCCAACGCCATCTACTGCCCGCCCAAACTACAAGCAGCTTTAGACATGCAGTCAGGTAACTTTTAAACAGAGTGTTTTAATGCGTTCAAAAGAGAAAAACCCGATCGGTGAGGAATCGTGTTTCCTCCGCTTTCTCAGGGATCATTCACGCGGCAGAGGAGAAGGACTGGAAGACCGCTTACTCCTACTTCTACGAGGCCTTTGAGGGCTACGACTCCATCGACAGCCCCCGTGCCATCACAGCCCTCAAATACATGCTGCTCTGCAAAATCATGCTCAATGCGTAAGTGGCATACTCGACATTTAAAGGTTTACAGCTGGGTTTACATATGTTTAGTAGTCAGTGAGAAGAACCAGTAAAAAGGTTTTTGTCTTGCTGTGTCTGATGTGCGGATATTGTTTTCTGTTACAGACCAGAGGATGTTCAAGCCCTCATCAGCGGCAAGCTAGCCCTGCGGTATGCAGGCAGACAGGTATCAGTCTTCACTATAAAACGCTATAAAACTTTTAGAAATGACTCTTTTCTTTAAGCCTTGTCCCAGACCAGATATTGTTGTACCATAGCTTGGTCAGAGGAGACTCTGGATCTCTGTGTATGCGGTGGGTGGGGGGTGGGGGGTGTAATAAGATAGAAATTCATTATTTAAACCGTGTGGAAGGCAGCGCTTTGTTGTCATATCCAAACCCTGAAGGCACAAGAGGAACACTGCAAGAAACTGATTACGTTAGCATGTGGTAGTTCCTCGAACCCAGTGTTAAATTAAGATTTAATCCTATAAAGTATCTTAAAATGCCTCGACAGGTCTTTAATTTTGCAGGGTTAGGGTTAAACTTGTCTCATACTCGGCGAGAAGTGAAAAATGACTTGGTCTCTTGCTCCTAGGGCTGAGAGAACAAGATAAAAGTTCATTTTGGGAAGGTCATGTATATTTCACGAGAAACTCATGTGCCGAACTCCGGGGAAGTCCTCATAGGCCCCTCCCACTGCAGTATACGTCACACCCGCTAAGCATTGTGGGAGATGCGGTAGATGGACGACGGATGCTTCTCACTGAGTATGTAACAGCCTTTAATCAGATCAGGTTTGTCAGTAACTTATTTAAGGATTTTTAAGCAAACTGCTCTTGCAACCGACCAAAACTATCAATTTGTCCTTGTTGTAGTCTTTTAATAGTATTACTGTAGATTTCAGTGTCTTAGAAATATCGTCTGTGTAGCTTTAGGTCCACATCTAAGCGCTGCAGCGGGGTTCTACGTTGGTTCAGAAACATTAAAAGGAAAGAAGACGACGGGGAAATCTGCGTTTGATCACCTCTTAGTGAAATCAAAGAGACAATTTTTTACTATGGTGGTAAATCTGCCTCTCTTGTTGTAAGCTACATGAATAGACAGCAAAAGGAACAGTCACTACTCTGATCAGTTCACTCAGATTCAGAAAACTTTATTTATTCCCAGAGGCCAATGACATGGAAAATTAGAAATAGAATAATACACAATATGTACAAAAACTGTGCTATAACTTTACAACATGAGCTTAGATAGATGATTTTTTTTGTTGTTGTGTTTAATTAGGTTGTTCTCTAATAAGTACATTTTTGCCCTGGTGTCTTTTTTTGTTGCTCTAGTAAGTTTTAGAAGGTGTACCCCAAATTTTGTGCCTACCTTGCCGGAAGTCAGATTTGTAGTTCTTTAAAGATGTCATTTTAGGGTCTTTTTGCAGGTCCTTCTTCAGGCTAGGTATCCGGCTATGGTAGGAGGCTAGGTAGGAGGCTATGGTAGGAGCCTAGGTATCCAGCTAGGTAGGAGCCTAGGTATCCAGCTAGGTAGGAGCCTAGGTAGGAGCCTAGGTAGGAGGCTAGGTAGGAGGCTAGGTATCCGGCTTGGTAGGAGCCTAGGTATCTGGCTAGGTAGGAGGCTAGGTATCCGGCTAGGTAGGAGCCTAGGTACAGGAGGAACCTTGTTAAGTGTATGATGATTGGTCCAGGTATAAGTGCATGTTGAATGGATGAACAAATGATTAAATCACGGTCGACATTAGTGAAATTTAAACCGTGTGAAGATCCACTTAAAAATGGAGAATAAAGGCTCATTCAAGGTACTGAGGGACATAGACGCCGTAACCTACGTACGTAGCCTACGCCGGTGCGAGCCATTTATACTTCCGTCAGTCTGGTTCGCTTTTTGTTTCTACTTCCTGCTTCACTTTCAACAAAGACGAGCCCTACAAATGTTTGTTCCTCCTCAGTTAACCTTTCCTCGATGTGTCCCATCTTTACCGATCTGAAACAATCGGTTAGATAATTGCGGAGACGGAGAAGCAGCCGGAAAGCGGGCCAATCGCTGCTCGTGCGGCCTGCGTCGCCATGGCGTATAGTTACATTTCTGAGGAGGTGCACGTCAGGCAATGCCGCTAGGGTCAAATTGACGCCGAAGTCTAAACCGCCTATAACACAGAGTATGGACAGACAGTGAAGTCCTACGCTGATAATAAACTACTAATTCATATTTTTTTTCTTCTTACAGACAGACTCCCTGAAGTGTGTGGCACAAGCCAGCAAGAACCGGTCGCTCGCAGACTTTGAAAAGGTTTGTTGCGAGTCTGATGGACGAACTTTTTTTTTTTTTTATTTTGATTTAAATACGTCATTAACCTATACCATAAACCTATTCCAGGCATTAACAGAGTACAAAGCAGAGCTGAGGGATGACCCCATCATCAGCACCCACCTGACCAAGCTGTACGACAACCTGCTGGAGCAGAACCTCATCAGGGTCATTGAGCCTTTCTCCAGGGTCCAGGTAATAATCTTCTTCTGTCAGCTCAGACAGACACAGAACCTTATACTTGTGTTGCATTTATTAATCCGAAGTAAAACATTCTTCTTTTTTTTTTTATTTGCTAACAGATAGCACACATTTCCTCCCTCATCAAACTCTCTAAGGTAAGATTTTTCTCACGCCGATGCTGCAGGATTTTCGTTATTCACTACTTCCTCATTTTAAGCAGCTCACAGTTTTGACTTGCCCCGCAGGGAGACGTGGAGAGGAAATTATCACAGATGATCCTGGATAAGAAGTTTCACGGTACGTGTCGTTAAGCTCTCTCTCTCGCTCTCTCTTCCCGCTTCACGTCGTGGCGGCTGCGTATCGACGTCTGAATGTTGTGCGTTTTCAACCCGACAGGTATTTTGGACCAAGGCGAAGGCGTGCTAATTGTCTTCGACGAGCCGGCGGTGGACAAGACGTACGAGGCGGCGCTGGAGACCATTCAGAACATGAGCAAAGTGGTGGACTCGCTGTACAACAAAGCAAAGAAGCTAACATAAGGTGAGCCACCGGGGGGCGATGTGGAATAGATGTAGGAGAGTGGAGGCGCTGCATCTGAGGCCAGTTCATGTCTGATGCTTTTAGAAATAAGGACTTGACCTTTAGCAGAGCTTCTCAAACTAAACTATGTTTCCTTGGGTGATCCGATCCGATCAGCCACAACATTATGACCACTGACAGTAGAAGTAAATACCATTGACCATCTTGTGACAATTCAGTGTTCTGCTGGTAAACTTTTGGAAGTGTTATTCATTCATGTGGATGTTACTTAGACATGTCGCACCCACCTAGACCAGACCAGGCACCCCCACCCCATAGCAATGACACTCCTTGATGGCAGCAGCCACTTCCAGCAGGATGCAGCCACAAAAACGCTTTAGGAAGTATCTGTGGGATGATCCACAGAGGTCCCTCCCCTCAACCCATAGGACCCAAAGGCCCCCCACTAACAACATCCTGTTACCAGACACCACAGGACACCCTCAGAAGGCCCATGTCCATTCTCTGATGAGTCACAACTGTTTTGGAGGCAACAAGAGAGACCTACACAATATTAGGAAGGTGGTCATAATGTTATGCCTGATCGCTGTATATCCGGCCCAGAATATATAGACCTGGTAGCTCGGTATGTTTTCTGTAAACCGTCCCTTCTCCCCTCAGAGAGAGCGAGACCGTCTGTCCTCCTGTCCGGAGTGACGTGGGCCAGTCAGAAACTCCGCCGATCGCTCACTTCAACCCGGGAGGGACGAGGGGACACGGAGGACGAGGAGATTACAAACACTCAAAACAACCCAGCAAGCAAATAAACCAGCCGACCAACAGAAGACGACACCCCCGACAGAACAACAAACTGACAGGGTGGACACACGCCTCTGCTCCTGGTCCTCCCTCAGCCCCCTGCTCTCCGTCCCTCCTGTCACTGTCTCTTCCTTCCAATCTGTTTGGGGTTGATCAGACACAAAGTGCTCCTCCCTATGGACAATTCCAGGCACTGCGCCCTTCCTCTTTCTCTCTCCTCCCACCACCACTGGTTTCTACTGTATGTAACATTGGACAAGCCTCCCCTTTTCTCCCCCTCTTTATTTTTTTTTCCTGTTTCTCTCTGCGCTGGCCATCAGGGAATCTTGTAAAATAACAATAAAGAATACATATACAGCACTTATACATACATGTATTATAAAAAAAAAACAAAAAACACAACAAGTTGGGTCTATTCTCAGTGCGTAATCTGGGTTGGTCAACAGATTCTACCTGCTCTGTTCAAAACCGGCCCTGAAACTGAATGTTTTGTGAAAAATTGCCCCCCGACTCCCGCCGTAACTCCGCCCCCGTCCTCACACCTTTACCCGTTTCACCCTGAGTGGTCTCTCTCGCTCACTCACAAGGCATTCTGGGATTTGTGGACCATACAGGGATTTGCTCTTCTGTCCACTCGGGACCACGCCACAAGGAGAGAAGGGGACGTTCATCACCACACCGGGGTCCCCCTCTCTTTTTTTTTTTTGTTTTTTCTTCTCCCCCCTCACCTCCCCTCCCTCTCTGCACTCCCACTTCCTCTTTGTATATACCATTGCCAAGCGCCTCAGTTCATCCAAGGCCCGATGTATTCACACTCTCTTCCCCCACCTTCCTCCTTTTTTTTATAATGCGTAAGAACAGAGTAAACCTTGCCACCGCCGCCGCCACCGAGAGCTTGGTCGGTCACGCGGAGTGCTTTTTATGAGGCCCGAGGTGTGACCGGATGTGACTGTGCCGTGACGAGCTGGTTGCGCAGTTGAGGGGGAACAAGGCAGGTTTTGCTGATGAAGAAGAAAAAGAAAAAGGAAAAAAAAAAAAAAAGAAGCTGTACATTTCTGGGAACTTAATTTTGCAAGGACTCAAGGATTTACCAATATATGACAATAGAGAAAGACAAATGCTAATA